>NW_028136159.1:0-604308 GCF_964662115.1 Mustela nivalis
GCTATGACGCCACCACCCTTCATGTAAGGGCCGTCATAGACACAAACTCCAGCTTGAGGCAACATCTGATACTCGCCCTGACCTCACCTGCAGGAGATCTCGATTCAGCCTCTGCAGAGTGGGCCTGCCATGCTCTTGGCCCCAAAACTCGTGCTAGCTTGTGTTTTCAGACTTCCTTCCTCACAATCCTGGCCACACCCCTCCAGTTTGGCAATTCTGGAGACACAATGCAGCACTCTGCCTGCCCTCCAGAAGAAAAATGTTGCCCTATAGGGCTAACCGGAAACGCCAAATGAGTAACAACCTGCATGCCACTCGACCATACCCCAATTATACAGTCTAGCCTGTGCACTAAAGCCCTGTCTGACACAGCCTGAGGGCAGACCTCCAGTCCAACACCCAGACAGCTGGCCATACACAGAGCATATCACACCCACAATGGCTTTAGGCCATCATCTCTACCCAACCTGAGTTTTCACCTTCAGAACCTAGACCTTATCTCCACTCACTGCTCAGGAGTGAACGTGATGCAAGAATCAGAACTTCTCCTTCGCCTTGGCAAGTAACCTAGTGGTTGGCATGTTTTCCATTGTTCATTGTAGGAGAAAGCAGCATGGACTATGAGGCCCCACCTATCCCTGAGAAACACAATTTACACAAACACACATTGTGACCCTCAGCGTGAGCCCTATCCTCATGTAAAGCCTCTTAGTGACTGGAACAACAGCCCACATATGGGGCTTGCCAAGCCCCTAGTCCCCCAATCTCAACCAGAGTTCGAGATGTCTAGTCACCCCTACTCAGGGCTCTACTCGGGAATCCCTCGTTGATGGGACACCTGAGGTAAAAAAAAAAAATACAGAAACGATTCTTCCAATCCACAGAATGATCCCAACCCCTTGGGATCAGGCCAAATCACCAGAGAAAGAATTGTCCATGGCCCTTGAGGACACCCCGACATTCCACGGCCACTGTTGACACAAAATCCAGAGACAAAAGCTTGAGCAAGCGCCACATACTCGCCCTTTGTTCATAGCCCGGAAAATTCTCACGGTCTGTAGATCGAGCCTTCATACATACATCCCCAAACCTAAGCTGAGTTTGTGTTTTCAGACTTCTGTCCCCACAGTCCTGGCCCACACACCATCCAAGCTGGGGCCCCTGGAGACACACCTCAGGACTGTGGCTTCCTTCTCCAGGAAAATTCTGCCATTTCCATTGGCCACAACCCTATAGATTAGGAGAATCCTCCAAACTCCCCGAGGCCATCCCAATAGTGTTGGCTGCCCAGGACAAACAGGGATGATCTTTCACAAGTTAGGAAACTACCTCCACTCAGACCCAGAGACAGATATCCCCATAGAATAAGATTGAACTGGACAGGCGCTTAGGCTCTAATCAGATCCATTGCTTTTGTTTCCAGGCATCTCTCCTCAGAGGCCTGGTTTCCAATACCAGCATACGGGGGATTACTGAGGCACTCATCAGAAAAATCTCATCTCCACATAGGAAATGTACTCTTTGGAGCTCTATAAAAACCTCTGTTTAGGAGAATCTTTCAGGGCCCCGGATCAAGCGCCCCATTCCAAGGTCTCCATGGACTTAAACCCACATTATGATCTATTGTCGGGAGAGTCCATGTCAACTCAACCCCCTTGGTTTCTCCCCCAGGGCCTGCAGATCAAACCTGCCTTGTTGCTAGGAGACAACTAGAATGGGAGGCGGGCTGCCCAGGCATCCATCCTTAGAACCCTACTCTGGAGTCGTTCCACATGGGACATCCTAGAGCCATCCAAAAGGTCTCAAGTGTCCCACAGAAGGAATCTTTGCAGTCTGGAGCATCTCACAACTCCCATTGTGGGAAAATCTACATGGCCCTCTTGAGACGCTCCACTTTATAAAGGGGCCACCATGGACAGAAACTCCAACCTGAGCAAACGTCTGATATTCGCCCTGACTTCAGGTGCATGAGATCTTGATTCAGCTCTGCAGAGTGTGCCTTCTGTGCACTCACCCCCAAAACTAAGCCTAGCTTGTGTTCTCAGACTACCGTCCTCACACCCCTGCCCCAAAAGCCCTACAGATTGGCAATACTGGGGCCATAATGCAGCACACTGCCTGCCCTCCAGAAGAAAAACGTTGCCTTATGGAGCTACCTAGAAACCCGAATAAGGATCATCTGAACGCCACTCGACTGCACCCCAAATATGCAGTCTACCCTGTCTAATGCCTTGTCTGACACAGCATGAGCCCACACCTCCAGACCTACGCTCAACAGCTGGCCGCACACTGAGCTCATTGGACCCATCATGTCCTTAGGTCTTCATCTCTTCCAAACCTCAGTTTTCGGGTTTCAGAACCCAGACCTAAACTCCAATCACTGTCCAGGGGTGAACGTGATGCAGAAATCACAACTCTTCCTTCGCCATGGCTGGAAACCTTGTGGTTGGCATATTCTCCAACGTTCAGTGTAGGAGAATCCAGCGTGGCCCATGTGGCACTTCCCATGCTTGAGGGCCTTGTTGGGCACAAATAGGCATTGTGACCCTCAGCATGAGCACTGACCTCAAGGAAGGCCTCTCAGTGTCTGAATCAAGAGCCCGCCTATTGGACTTGCCATGCCCCTAGGCCCCCAAACTTAAACAGAGGTGGGGATATCCAGTTGTCCCTCCCAAGGACTCTGCTCTGGAATCCCTCTTTTATTGGGACACTTGAGGTACATAAAATAAAATATAAAATAAAATAAAATAAAAAACAGAAAAGACTCCTCCCATCCCGCAGAATGTACCCAAACTCTTGGGATCGGGTCAAATCCTCAGAGAAGGAAAGCCATCCACAACCCATGAGGCCACGCCAGCATTCCACCCACATTGTTGACACAAATCCAGAGACAAAACCTGAGCAAGCACCTCAAACTCACCCTTTTTCATATCCCTAAGTGTTATCACAGTCTGTAGATTGGGCGTGCCATACCTATGTCCCCAATCCTAAGCGGAGTTTGTGTTTTCAGACTTTTGTCCCCACAGGCCTGGCCCACACAGCCTCAAGGCTGGGCCCCTAGAGCCAAACTCAGAACTGTGCCTGCCCTCTCCAGGGGATTTCTGCCCATTCCATTGGCCACAACCCTATAGATTAGGAGAAACTCCAAAGTCCCGAGGCCATCCCAATATTATAGGCTGCCCAGGACAAACAGGGGCGATCTGACACATGCTGAGCAACTACATCCCCTCAGATCCTTAGACACGTATCCTCAGGAAAGAGATTGAACCGGACAGGCACCTAGGCCCTAATCATATCGATTGCTTTTGCTTCCAGTCATCTCTCCTCAGAGGCCTGGTTTCCAATACCAGCGTATGGGAGATTCCTTAGGCACTCATTAAAACAATTCTCTTCTCTACATAGGAAACGTACTCTTTAGAGCCCATCAAAACCTCCGGTTATGAACATCCCTCAAGGCCCCGGATCAAGCACCCCATTCCAAGGTCTACATGGACAGAAATGCACATTATGACCCATCCTCAACTCACCAATTTCAACACACCCGCCTCGGTTGCTCCCCTAGATCCAGCAGATCGAACTTGCCTTGGTGCTATGAGACACCTGGAATGGGAGGCAGGCTGCCCAGGCATCCATCCTTAAAACCCTGCTCTGGATAACTTCCTTATGGGATGTCCTTGAGCCATCCAACAGGTCTCGACTGTCCCACAGAAGGAATCATTGCGGTTTGGAGCATCTCACTATTCCCATCGTGGGAAAACCTCCATGTCCTCGTGACACCGTCCCCTTCATGAAGTGGCCGTCATGGACAGAAACTCCGACGTAAGCCAACGTCTGATCCTAGCTCTGTCTTCAGGTATACAGGATCTCAAATCATCTCTGCAGAGGGTGCCTGCCGTCCCCTCACCCCGAAATCTAAGTCTGGCTTGTGTTCTCAGAATTTTTTCCTCACACTCCTGGCCCACAAGCCTTCCAGTTTGGGAATTCTGGAGGCACTATGTGGCACTGTGTCTTCCCTCCAGAAAAAAAACGTTGCCCTCTGGGGCTACCCAGTAACCACAAATGAGTACCATCCTGCACGAAACTCGACTGCACCCCAATGATACAGTCTAGCCTGGGCACTAATTCCCTGTCTGCCACAGCCTGAGCCTGCACCTCCCAATCCACACTCAACAGCTGGCCGAACACTGAGCACATCAGCCACACCATGGCCTTAGGTCTTCATCTCTTCCCAACCTCAGTTTTCAGGCTTCAGAACCTAGACCTTAAATCCAATCACAGTCCAGGAGTGAAAGTTTTGCAGAAATTAGAACTCCATCTTCCCCATGGCCAGAAAACTTGTGGTTGCCATATTGTGCAACGTACCGTGTAGGAGAAACCAGCATGGTACATTAGGCCACGCCCTGACTTGAGGGGCTGCTTGGGCACAAAAACACATTGTGAAACTCAGTGTGAGACCTATCCTCAAGGAAGGCCTCTCAGTGTCTGGACCAAAAGCCCTCATATGGGGCTTGCCATGTTCGTAGGTCCCAATGTTAACCAGAGGTCTGGTTGTCCAGTCGCCCCTCCCCAGGACTCTGCTCTGGAATCCCTCTTTTGTTGGTCCACCTTAGGTAAAAAAAAAATAATAATAATAAAAAAATAAACAAAAAAACAAGAAAGGACTCCTCCCTTCCCACAGAATGACCCCAAACTCTTGGGATCGGGTCAAATCCCCAGAAAGGGAGCCTCATCGATGGCCCATGAGGACACCCCAACATTCCATGGCAATCGGTGACACATTTCCAGAAAAAAAAAAAAAAAACCATGAGCCAGCACCTCACATTCGCCCATTGTTTATATCACGAAGAGTTCTCCTCACGGTCTACAGATCGGGCCGGCCATACCTACATCCCCCAACCTAAGTGGAGTTTGTGTTTTCAGACTTTTGTCCAAATAGCCCTGGACCACACACGCTCCACACTTGGGTCCCTGGAGCCACACCTCAGGACTGTGCTTCCCTTTCAAGGGAATTCTTCCCATTCCATTGGCCACAACCTTGCAAATGAGGAAAAACCTCCAAAGTCACCGAGGCCATCCAAATAGTGTAGGCTGCCCAGGACAAACAGGGGTGATCTCAAACCAGCTGAGCAACTACCTCCACTCAGACAACAGATGTCCCAAGAGAAGAATATTGAACCGGACAGGCCCGTAGGCCCTAATCAGATCCATTGCTTTGGTTTTTAGGCATCTCTCCTCAGAGGCCAAGTTTCCAATACCAGCTTATGGTGGTTTCCTGAGGCACCAATAAGAACAAATCTCGTCTCCCCATGGAAAACTTGCTCATTGGAGCTTTGTCATAACCTCTGCTTAGGAGAATCCTTCAGGGCCCTGGTGCCACTGCCCCATACCAAGGACTCCATGGACTCAAACCAACTTTAAGACCATCCTCAGGAAAGTCCATTTCAACTCAGCCCCCTCTGTTGCTACCTCAAGCCAGCAGATCAAACGTTTCTTGTTGCTAGGAGACAATTGGAATGTGAGGCTGGCTGCCCAGGCATCCATACTTAGAACCCTGTTCTGGAAAAATACCTTATAAGACGTCCTGGAGCCATCCAACAAATCTTAATTGTCCCACAGAAGGAATCCTTGCGGTTTGGAGCATCTCACAACTCCAATAGTGGGAAAACCCCCATGGGCTCATAATGTCCCCCCTTCATGAAGGGGCCAACATGGACAGAAACTCAAACCTGAGCCAAAGTCTGATCCTCGACCTGACTTCAGACGCATGAGATGTCAATTCAGCTCTGCAGAGTCTGCCTGCCATGTCCTTGCCCCAAAACCTAAGCCTAGCTTGTGTTCTCAGACTTCCGTCCTCACTCTCCTGGCCCACAAGACCTCCAGTTTGGGAATTCCGATGCCACAATGCAGCACTCTGCCTGCCCTCCAGAAGAAAAACTTTGCCCTATGCTGCTAATAAGAAACCCCAAATGATTTTCTAATGCATGCCACTCGATTGTAAAGCAATTATACAGCCTACCCTGTATACTAATGCACTGTCTGGCACAGCCTGAGACAAGACATCCCAAACGACACCCAGACAGCTGGCCCCAACCTGGACACATAGGACCCACTATGGCTGTAGGTCGTCATCTCTTCCCAACCTCGGTTTTCAGGCTTCAGAACCTAGACCTTATCTCCAATCACTGCCCAGGGGTGAACGTGATGCAGAAATTAGAATTCCTCCTTCCCCATGGCCAGAAACCTTGTGGTTGGCATGTTGTCCAATGTTCAATGTGGGAAAACCTGCATTGTCCGAAAGGCCACGCCAGTGCTTGAGGGTCGCCTAGGGCACAGACATGCATTGTGACCTGCAGCGTGAGTCCCGTATTAAAGTAACGCCTCTCAGTGGCTGGACCAAGATCCTGCATATGGGGCTTGTCATATCCATAGGCCCCCCGGCTTAACCAGAGGGCGAGTATTCCAGTTGTCAGTACCCACTGCTATGCTCTAGATTCCCTCTACAGGGGGGACACATGAAGCAGAAAACAGGACACTTCCCTTCCCACAGAATGACCCCAAACACTTGGGGGCTGGACAAACTACCAGTGAGGGAGACTTCTACGACCCATGAGGCAACTCCTACATTAAACGGCCATTGTGGACAAAACATCCAGAGATAAAAGCCTGAGCGACTGCCTCCCTCTAACCCTTCTTTCATATCCAGAGGAGCTCCCCTCATGGACTGTAGATCAGGCCTGCCATAACCTCGGCACCAAACCTGAGCTGAGTTAGGGTTTTTGGATGTCTGTCTGCACAGCCATGGCCCACACAGCCTCCAGGCTGGGGTCTCTGGAGCCACACCACAGAACTGTGCCTGCTCTCTCCTAAGAAACTGCCCATTCCATTGGCCACAACTCTACAAAATAGTAGAAACCTCAGGTCCCCAAGGACATCCCACTACCGCAAGCCGCACTGGACAAATAGGGGCATTATGACACAAGCTGAGCAACTACTACCTCCATGCAGACACACAGACAGATATCCGCAGAGACAGAAGATTGAACCAGACAGGCCCCTAGGCCCTATTATGAACTCTTGCTTTGGTGTCCAGGTATCACTCCTCAGAGGCCTGGGTTCGAAGACCAGCATACGGGGCTTTCCTGAGGCACCAGACAGAACACCTCTCATCTCCACATGGGAAGCTTCCTTGTTGGAGATGTGTCAAGCCCTTCGGGTTGGAGAATCCTGCAGAGTCCATTAGCTACAGCCACATTCCAAGGTCTCCATGGCCACCAACACACATTATGACTCATCCTCAGGAGAGTCCATTTAAACTCAGCCTTCTGGGTAGCTCACCCAAGAGCCCTCAGATTGAGCGTGCCTTGTCTCGACCAGGCAATGGGAAGGTGAGTTGGCGTTTCTCGGCATCCATGCTTAGGCCCCTGCTCTCGAGTCTTTCTGTATGGGGCATCCTGGAACCATCCAATAGTACTCGACTGTCCTGAAGAAGGAAACTTTGAAGTTTGGAGCAGCTCACAACTCCCAGCGTAGGGAAACCTCCCTGGACTCATGACGCCACCACCCCCTTCATGTAAGGGCCGTCATAGACACAAACTCCAGCTTGAGGCAACATCTGATACTCGCCCTGACCTCACCTGCAGGAGATCTCGATTCAGCCTCTGCAGAGTGGGCCTGCCATGCTCTTGGCCCCAAAACTCGTGCTAGCTTGTGTTTTCAGACTTCCTTCCTCACAATCCTGGCCACACCCCTCCAGTTTGGCAATTCTGGAGACACAATGCAGCACTCTGCCTGCCCTCCAGAAGAAAAATGTTGCCCTATAGGGCTAACCGGAAACGCCAAATGAGTAACAACCTGCATGCCACTCGACCATACCCCAATTATACAGTCTAGCCTGTGCACTAAAGCCCTGTCTGACACAGCCTGAGGGCAGACCTCCAGTCCAACACCCAGACAGCTGGCCATACACAGAGCATATCACACCCACAATGGCTTTAGGCCATCATCTCTACCCAACCTGAGTTTTCACCTTCAGAACCTAGACCTTATCTCCACTCACTGCTCAGGAGTGAACGTGATGCAAGAATCAGAACTTCTCCTTCGCCTTGGCAAGTAACCTAGTGGTTGGCATGTTTTCCATTGTTCATTGTAGGAGAAAGCAGCATGGACTATGAGGCCCCACCTATCCCTGAGAAACACAATTTACACAAACACACATTGTGACCCTCAGCGTGAGCCCTATCCTCATGTAAAGCCTCTTAGTGACTGGAACAACAGCCCACATATGGGGCTTGCCAAGCCCCTAGTCCCCCAATCTCAACCAGAGTTCGAGATGTCTAGTCACCCCTACTCAGGGCTCTACTCGGGAATCCCTCGTTGATGGGACACCTGAGGTAAAAAAAAAAAATACAGAAACGATTCTTCCAATCCACAGAATGATCCCAACCCCTTGGGATCAGGCCAAATCACCAGAGAAAGAATTGTCCATGGCCCTTGAGGACACCCCGACATTCCACGGCCACTGTTGACACAAAATCCAGAGACAAAAGCTTGAGCAAGCGCCACATACTCGCCCTTTGTTCATAGCCCGGAAAATTCTCACGGTCTGTAGATCGAGCCTTCATACATACATCCCCAAACCTAAGCTGAGTTTGTGTTTTCAGACTTCTGTCCCCACAGTCCTGGCCCACACACCATCCAAGCTGGGGCCCCTGGAGACACACCTCAGGACTGTGGCTTCCTTCTCCAGGAAAATTCTGCCATTTCCATTGGCCACAACCCTATAGATTAGGAGAATCCTCCAAACTCCCCGAGGCCATCCCAATAGTGTTGGCTGCCCAGGACAAACAGGGATGATCTTTCACAAGTTAGGAAACTACCTCCACTCAGACCCAGAGACAGATATCCCCATAGAATAAGATTGAACTGGACAGGCGCTTAGGCTCTAATCAGATCCATTGCTTTTGTTTCCAGGCATCTCTCCTCAGAGGCCTGGTTTCCAATACCAGCATACGGGGGATTACTGAGGCACTCATCAGAAAAATCTCATCTCCACATAGGAAATGTACTCTTTGGAGCTCTATAAAAACCTCTGTTTAGGAGAATCTTTCAGGGCCCCGGATCAAGCGCCCCATTCCAAGGTCTCCATGGACTTAAACCCACATTATGATCTATTGTCGGGAGAGTCCATGTCAACTCAACCCCCTTGGTTTCTCCCCCAGGGCCTGCAGATCAAACCTGCCTTGTTGCTAGGAGACAACTAGAATGGGAGGCGGGCTGCCCAGGCATCCATCCTTAGAACCCTACTCTGGAGTCGTTCCACATGGGACATCCTAGAGCCATCCAAAAGGTCTCAAGTGTCCCACAGAAGGAATCTTTGCAGTCTGGAGCATCTCACAACTCCCATTGTGGGAAAATCTACATGGCCTCTTGAGACGCTCCACTTTATAAAGGGGCCACCATGGACAGAAACTCCAACCTGAGCAAACGTCTGATATTCGCCCTGACTTCAGGTGCATGAGATCTTGATTCAGCTCTGCAGAGTGTGCCTTCTGTGCACTCACCCCCAAAACTAAGCCTAGCTTGTGTTCTCAGACTACCGTCCTCACACCCCTGCCCCAAAAGCCCTACAGATTGGCAATACTGGGGCCATAATGCAGCACACTGCCTGCCCTCCAGAAGAAAAACTTTGCCTTATGGAGCTACCTAGAAACCCGAATAAGGATCATCTGAACGCCACTCGACTGCACCCCAAATATGCAGTCTACCCTGTCTAATGCCTTGTCTGACACAGCATGAGCCCACACCTCCAGACCTACGCTCAACAGCTGGCCGCACACTGAGCTCATTGGACCCATCATGTCCTTAGGTCTTCATCTCTTCCAAACCTCAGTTTTCGGGTTTCAGAACCCAGACCTAAACTCCAATCACTGTCCAGGGGTGAACGTGATGCAGAAATCACAACTCTTCCTTCGCCATGGCTGGAAACCTTGTGGTTGGCATATTCTCCAACGTTCAGTGTAGGAGAATCCAGTGTGGCCCATGTGACACTTCCCATGCTTGAGGGCCTTGTTGGGCACAAATAGGCATTGTGACCCTCAGCATGAGCACTGACCTCAAGGAAGGCCTCTCAGTGTCTGAATCAAGAGCCCGCCTATTGGACTTGCCATGCCCCTAGGCCCCCAAACTTAAACAGAGGTGGGGATATCCAGTTGTCCCTCCCAAGGACTCTGCTCTGGAATCCCTCTTTTATTGGGACACTTGAGGTACATAAAATAAAATATAAAATAAAATAAAATAAAAAACAGAAAAGACTCCTCCCATCCCGCAGAATGTACCCAAACTCTTGGGATCGGGTCAAATCCTCAGAGAAGGAAAGCCATCCACAACCCATGAGGCCACGCCAGCATTCCACCCACATTGTTGACACAAATCCAGAGACAAAACCTGAGCAAGCACCTCAAACTCACCCTTTTTCATATCCCTAAGTGTTATCACAGTCTGTAGATTGGGCGTGCCATACCTATGTCCCCAATCCTAAGCGGAGTTTGTGTTTTCAGACTTTTGTCCCCACAGGCCTGGCCCACACAGCCTCAAGGCTGGGCCCCTAGAGCCAAACTCAGAACTGTGCTTGCCCTCTCCAGGGGATTTCTGCCCATTCCATTGGCCACAACCCTATAGATTAGGAGAAACTCCAAAGTCCCGAGGCCATCCCAATATTATAGGCTGCCCAGGACAAACAGGGGCGATCTGACACATGCTGAGCAACTACATCCCCTCAGATCCTTAGACACGTATCCTCAGGAAAGAGATTGAACCGGACAGGCACCTAGGCCCTAATCATATCGATTGCTTTTGCTTCCAGTCATCTCTCCTCAGAGGCCTGGTTTCCAATACCAGCGTATGGGAGATTCCTTAGGCACTCATTAAAACAATTCTCTTCTCTACATAGGAAACGTACTCTTTAGAGCCCATCAAAACCTCCGGTTATGAACATCCCTCAAGGCCCCGGATCAAGCACCCCATTCCAAGGTCTACATGGACAGAAATGCACATTATGACCCATCCTCAACTCACCAATTTCAACACACCCGCCTCGGTTGCTCCCCTAGATCCAGCAGATCGAACTTGCCTTGGTGCTATGAGACACCTGGAATGGGAGGCAGGCTGCCCAGGCATCCATCCTTAAAACCCTGCTCTGGATAACTTCCTTATGGGATGTCCTTGAGCCATCCAACAGGTCTCGACTGTCCCACAGAAGGAATCATTGCGGTTTGGAGCATCTCACTATTCCCATCGTGGGAAAACCTCCATGTCCTCGTGACACCGTCCCCTTCATGAAGTGGCCGTCATGGACAGAAACTCCGACGTAAGCCAACGTCTGATCCTAGCTCTGTCTTCAGGTATACAGGATCTCAAATCATCTCTGCAGAGGGTGCCTGCCGTCCCCTCACCCCGAAATCTAAGTCTGGCTTGTGTTCTCAGAATTTTTTCCTCACACTCCTGGCCCACAAGCCTTCCAGTTTGGGAATTCTGGAGGCACTATGTGGCACTGTGTCTTCCCTCCAGAAAAAAAACGTTGCCCTCTGGGGCTACCCAGTAACCACAAATGAGTACCATCCTGCACGAAACTCGACTGCACCCCAATGATACAGTCTAGCCTGGGCACTAATTCCCTGTCTGCCACAGCCTGAGCCTGCACCTCCCAATCCACACTCAACAGCTGGCCGAACACTGAGCACATCAGCCACACCATGGCCTTAGGTCTTCATCTCTTCCCAACCTCAGTTTTCAGGCTTCAGAACCTAGACCTTAAATCCAATCACAGTCCAGGAGTGAAAGTTTTGCAGAAATTAGAACTCCATCTTCCCCATGGCCAGAAAACTTGTGGTTGCCATATTGTGCAACGTACCGTGTAGGAGAAACCAGCATGGTACATTAGGCCACGCCCTGACTTGAGGGGCTGCTTGGGCACAAAAACACATTGTGAAACTCAGTGTGAGACCTATCCTCAAGGAAGGCCTCTCAGTGTCTGGACCAAAAGCCCTCATATGGGGCTTGCCATGTTCGTAGGTCCCAATGTTAACCAGAGGTCTGGTTGTCCAGTCGCCCCTCCCCAGGACTCTGCTCTGGAATCCCTCATTTGGTGGTCCACCTTAGGTAAAAAAAAAATAATAATAATAAAAAAATAAACAAAAAAACAAGAAAGGCCTCCTCCCTTCCCACAGAATGACCCCAAACTCTTGGGATCGGGTCAAATCCCCAGAAAGGGAGCCTCATCGATGGCCCATGAGGACACCCCAACATTCCATGGCAATCGGTGACACATTTCCAGAAAAAAAAAAAAAAAAACCATGAGCCAGCACCTCACATTCGCCCATTGTTTATATCACGAAGAGTTCTCCTCACGGTCTACAGATCGGGCCGGCCATACCTACATCCCCCAACCTAAGTGGAGTTTGTGTTTTCAGACTTTTGTCCAAATAGCCCTGGACCACACACGCTCCACACTTGGGTCCCTGGAGCCACACCTCAGGACTGTGCTTCCCTTTCAAGGGAATTCTTCCCATTCCATTGGCCACAACCTTGCAAATGAGGAAAAACCTCCAAAGTCACCGAGGCCATCCAAATAGTGTAGGCTGCCCAGGACAAACAGGGGTGATCTCAAACCAGCTGAGCAACTACCTCCACTCAGACAACAGATGTCCCCAGAGAAGAATATTGAACCGGACAGGCCCGTAGGCCCTAATCAGATCCATTGCTTTGGTTTTTAGGCATCTCTCCTCAGAGGCCAAGTTTCCAATACCAGCTTATGGTGGTTTCCTGAGGCACCAATAAGAACAAATCTCGTCTCCCCATGGAAAACTTGCTCATTGGAGCTTTGTCATAACCTCTGCTTAGGAGAATCCTTCAGGGCCCTGGTGCCACTGCCCCATACCAAGGACTCCATGGACTCAAACCAACTTTAAGACCATCCTCAGGAAAGTCCATTTCAACTCAGCCCCCTCTGTTGCTACCTCAAGCCAGCAGATCAAACGTTTCTTGTTGCTAGGAGACAATTGGAATGTGAGGCTGGCTGCCCAGGCATCCATACTTAGAACCCTGTTCTGGAAAAATACCTTATAAGACGTCCTGGAGCCATCCAACAAATCTTAATTGTCCCACAGAAGGAATCCTTGCGGTTTGGAGCATCTCACAACTCCAATAGTGGGAAAACCCCCATGGGCTCATAATGTCCCCCCTTCATGAAGGGGCCAACATGGACAGAAACTCAAACCTGAGCCAAAGTCTGATCCTCGACCTGACTTCAGACGCATGAGATGTCAATTCAGCTCTGCAGAGTCTGCCTGCCATGTCCTTGCCCCAAAACCTAAGCCTAGCTTGTGTTCTCAGACTTCCGTCCTCACTCTCCTGGCCCACAAGACCTCCAGTTTGGGAATTCCGATGCCACAATGCAGCACTCTGCCTGCCCTCCAGAAGAAAAACTTTGCCCTATGCTGCTAATAAGAAACCCCAAATGATTTTCTAATGCATGCCACTCGATTGTAAAGCAATTATACAGCCTACCCTGTATACTAATGCACTGTCTGGCACAGCCTGAGACAAGACATCCCAAACGACACCCAGACAGCTGGCCCCAACCTGGACACATAGGACCCACTATGGCTGTAGGTCGTCATCTCTTCCCAACCTCGGTTTTCAGGCTTCAGAACCTAGACCTTATCTCCAATCACTGCCCAGGGGTGAACGTGATGCAGAAATTAGAATTCCTCCTTCCCCATGGCCAGAAACCTTGTGGTTGGCATGTTGTCCAATGTTCAATGTGGGAAAACCTGCATTGTCCGAAAGGCCACGCCAGTGCTTGAGGGTCGCCTAGGGCACAGACATGCATTGTGACCTGCAGCGTGAGTCCCGTATTAAAGTAACGCCTCTCAGTGGCTGGACCAAGATCCTGCATATGGGGCTTGTCATATCCATAGGCCCCCCGGCTTAACCAGAGGGCGAGTATTCCAGTTGTCAGTACCCACTGCTATGCTCTAGATTCCCTCTACAGGGGGGACACATGAAGCAGAAAACAGGACACTTCCCTTCCCACAGAATGACCCCAAACACTTGGGGGCTGGACAAACTACCAGTGAGGGAGACTTCTACGACCCATGAGGCAACTCCTACATTAAACGGCCATTGTGGACAAAACATCCAGAGACAAAAGCCTGAGCGACTGCCTCCCTCTAACCCTTCTTTCATATCCAGAGGAGCTCCCCTCATGGACTGTAGATCAGGCCTGCCATAACCTCGGCACCAAACCTGAGCTGAGTTAGGGTTTTTGGATGTCTGTCTGCACAGCCATGGCCCACACAGCCTCCAGGCTGGGGTCTCTGGAGCCACACCACAGAACTCTGCCTGCTCTCTCCTAAGAAACTGCCCATTCCATTGGCCACAACTCTACAAAATAGTAGAAACCTCAAGGTCCCCAAGGACATCCCACTACCGCAAGCCGCACTGGACAAATAGGGGCATTATGACACAAGCTGAGCAACTACTACCTCCATGCAGACACACAGACAGATATCCGAAGAGACAGAAGATTGAACCAGACAGGCCCCTAGGCCCTATTATGAACTCTTGCTTTGGTGTCCAGGTATCACTCCTCAGAGGCCTGGGTTCGAAGACCAGCATACGGGGCTTTCCTGAGGCACCAGACAGAACACCTCTCATCTCCACATGGGAAGCTTCCTTGTTGGGGTTGTGTCAAGCCCTTCGGGTTGGAGAATCCTGCAGAGTCCCTTAGCTACTGCCACATTCCAAGGTCTCCATGGCCACCAACCCACATTATGACTCATCCTCAGGAGAGTCCATTTAAACTCAGCCTTCTGGGTAGCTCACCCAAGAGCCCTCAGATTGAGCGTGCCTTGTCTCGACCAGGCAATAGGAAGGTGAGTTGGCGTTTCTCGGCATCCATGCTTAGGCCCCTGCTCTCGAGTCTTTCTGTATGGGGCATCCTGGAACCATCCAATAGTACTCGACTGTCCTGAAGAAGGAAACTTTGAAGTTTGGAGCAGCTCACAACTCCCAGCGTAGGGAAACCTCCCTGGACTCATGACGCCACCACCCCCTTCATGTAAGGGCCGTCATAGACACAAACTCCAGCTTGAGGCAACATCTGATACTCGCCCTGACCTCACCTGCAGGAGATCTCGATTCAGCCTCTGCAGAGTGGGCCTGCCATGCTCTTGGCCCCAAAACTCGTGCTAGCTTGTGTTTTCAGACTTCCTTCCTCACAATCCTGGCCACACCCCTCCAGTTTGGCAATTCTGGAGACACAATGCAGCACTCTGCCTGCCCTCCAGAAGAAAAATGTTGCCCTATAGGGCTAACCGGAAACGCCAAATGAGTAACAACCTGCATGCCACTCGACCATACCCCAATTATACAGTCTAGCCTGTGCACTAAAGCCCTGTCTGACACAGCCTGAGGGCAGACCTCCAGTCCAACACCCAGACAGCTGGCCGTACACAGAGCAAATCACACCCACAATTGCTTTAGGCCATCATCTCTACCCAACCTCAGTTTTCACCTTCAGAACCTAGACCTTATCTCCACTCACTGCTCAGGAGTGAACGTGATGCAAGAATCAGAACTTCTCCTTCGCCTTGGCAAGAAACCTAGTGGTTGGCATGTTGTCCAATGTTCATTGTAGGAGAAAGCAGCATGGACTATGAGGCCCCACCTATCCCTGAGGTCCACAATTTGCACAAACACACATTGTGACCCTCAGCGTGAGCCCTATCCTCATGTAAAGCCTCTTAGTGACTGGATCAACAGCCCACATATGGGGCTTGCCAAGCCCCTAGTCCCCCAATCTCACCAGAGTTTGAGATGTCTAGTCACCTCTACTCAGGGCTCTACTCTGGAATCCCTCTTTGGGGGACACCTGAGGTAAAAAAAAAAAATACAGAAAGGACTCCTCCCATCCACAGAATTATCCCAACCCCTTGGGATCAGGCCAAATCACCAGAGAAAGAATTGTCCATGGCCCTTGAGGACACCCCGACATTCCACGGCCACCATTGACACAAAATCCAGAGACAAAAGCTTGAGCAAGCGCCACATACTCGCCCTTTGTTCATAGCCCGGAAAATTCTCACTGTCTGTAGATCGAGCCTTCATACATACATCCCCAAACCTAAGCTGAGTTTGTGTTTTCAGACTTCTGTCCCCACAGTCCTGGCCCACACACCATCCAAGCTGGGGCCCCTGGAGACACACCTCAGGACTGTGGCTTCCCTCTCCAGGGGAATTCTGCCATTTCCATTGGCCACAACCCTATAGATTAGGAGAATCCTCCAAAACTCCCCGAGGCCATCCCAATAGTTTTGGCTGCCCAGGACAAACAGGGATGATCTTTCACAAGTTAGGAAACTACCTCCACTCAGACCCAGAGACAGATATCCCCATAGAATAAGATTGAACTGGACAGGCACTTAGGCTCTAATCAGATCCATTGCTTTTGTTTCCAGGCATCTCTCCTCAGAGGCCTGGATTCCAATACCAGCATACGGGGGATTACTGAGGCACTCATCAAAAAAATCTCATCTCCACATAGGAAATGTACTCTTTGGAGCTCTATAAAAACCTCTGTTTAGGAGAATCTTTCAGGGCCCCGGATCAAGCGCCCCATTCCAAGGTCTCCATGGACTTAAACCCACATTATGATCTATCGTCGGGAGAGTCCATGTCAACTCAACCCCCTTGGTTTCTCCCCCAGGGCCTGCAGATCAAACCTGCCTTGTTGCTAGGAGACAACTAGAATGGGAGGCGGGCTGCCCAGGCATCCATCCTTAGAACCCTACTCTGGAGTCGTTCCACATGGGACATCCTAGAGCCATCCAAAAGGTCTCAAGTGTCCCACAGAAGGAATCTTTGCAGTCTGGAGCATCTCACAACTCCCATTGTGGGAAAATCTACATGGCCTCTTGAGACGCTCCACTTTATAAAGGGGCCACCATGGACAGAAACTCCAACCTGAGCAAACGTCTGATATTCGCCCTGACTTCAGGTGCATGAGATCTTGATTCAGCTCTGCAGAGTGTGCCTTCTGTGCACTCACCCCCAAAACTAAGCCTAGCTTGTGTTCTCAGACTACCGTCCTCACACCCCTGCCCCAAAAGCCCTACAGATTGGCAATACTGGGGCCATAATGCAGCACACTGCCTGCCCTCCAGAAGAAAAACGTTGCCTTATGGAGCTACCTAGAAACCCGAATAAGGATCATCTGAACGCCACTCGACTGCACCCCAAATATGCAGTCTACCCTGTCTAATGCCTTGTCTGACACAGCATGAGCCCACACCTCCAGACCTACGCTCAACAGCTGGCCGCACACTGAGCTCATTGGACCCAACAGGTCCTTAGGTCTTCATCTATTACCAACCTCGGTTTTCGGGTTTCAGAACCTAGACCTAAACTCCAAACACTGTCCAGGGGTGAACGTGATGCAGAAATCACAACTCTTCCTTCGCCATGGCTGGAAACCTTGTGGTTGGCATATTCTCCTACGTTCAGTGTAGAAGAATCTAGCGTGGCCCATGAGGCACTTCCCATGCTTGAGGGCCTTGTTGGGCACAAATAGGCATTGTAAACCTCAGCATGAGCCCTTTCCTCAAGGAAGGCCTCTCAGTGTCTGAATCAAGAGCCCGCCTATTGGACTTGCCATGCCCCTAGGCCCCCAAACTTAAACAGAGGTGGGGATGTCCAGTTGTCCCTCCCAAGGACTCTGCTCTGGAATCCCTCTTTTATTGGGACACTTGAGGTACATAAAATAAAATATAAAATAAAATAAAATAAAAAACAGAAAAGACTCCTCCCATCCCACAGAATGTACCCAAACTCTTGGGATCGGGTCAAATCCTCAGAGAAAGAAAGCCATCCACAACCCATGAGGCCACGCCAGCATTCCACCCACATTGTTGACACAAATCCAGAGACAAAACCTGAGCAAGCACCTCAAACTCACCCTTTTTCATATCCCTAAGTGTTATCACAGTCTGTAGATTGGGCGTGCCATACCTATGTCCCCAATCCTAAGCGGAGTTTGTGTTTTCAGACTTTTGTCCCCACAGGCCTGGCCCACACAGCCTCAAGGCTGGGCCCCTAGAGCCAAACTCAGAACTGTGCCTGCCCTATCCAGGGGATTTCTGCCCATTCCATTGGCCACAACCCTATAGATTAGGAGAAACTCCAAAGTCCTGAGGCCATCCCAATATTATAGGCTGCCAAGGACAAACAGGGGCGATCTGACACAAGCTGAGCAACTACATCCCCTCAGATCCTTAGACACGTATCCTCAGGAAAGAGATCGAACCGGACAGGCACCTAGGCCCTAATCATATCGATTGCTTTTGTTTCCAGTCATCTCTCCTCAGAGGCCTGGTTTCCAATACCAGCATATGGGAGTTTCCTTAGGCACTCATCAAAACAATTCTCTTCTCTACATAGGAAACGTACTCTTTAGAGGCCATCAAAACCTCCAGTTATGAACATCCCTCAAGGCCCCGGATCAAGCACCCCATTCCAAGGTCTACATCGACACAAATGCACATTATGCCCGATCCTCAACTCACCCATTTCAACACACCCGCCTCGGTTGCTCCCCTAGATCCAGCAGATCGAACTTGCCTTGGCGCTATGAGACACCTGGAATGGGAGGCAGGCTGCCCAGGCATCCATCCTTAGAACCCTGCTCTGGATAACTTCCATATGGGATGTCCTGGAGCCATCCCACAGTTCTCGACTGTCCCACAGAAGGAATCATTGCGGTTTGGAGCATCTCACAATTCCCATCGTGGGAAAACATCCATGTCCTCGAACTCCGTCCCCTTCATGAAGGGGCCGTCATGGACAGAAACTCCGACGTAAGCCAACGTCTG
Organism: Mustela nivalis; assembly: GCF_964662115.1. Classification (NCBI taxonomy): domain Eukaryota; kingdom Metazoa; phylum Chordata; class Mammalia; order Carnivora; family Mustelidae; genus Mustela; species Mustela nivalis. The sequence continues at coordinate 18,927 of NW_028136159.1, forward strand.
ATCCTAGCTCTGTCTTCAGGCATACGGGATCTCGAATCATCTCTGCAGAGGGTGCCTGCCGTCCCCTCACCCCGAAATCTAAGTCTGGCTTGTGTTCTCAGAATTTTTTCCTCACACTCCTGGCCCCCAAGCCTTCCAGTTTGGGAATTCTGGAGCCACTGTGTGGAACTGTGTCTTCCCTCCAGAAGAAAAACGTTGCCCTCTGGGGCTACCCAGTAACCACAAATGAGTACCATCCTGCACGAAACTCGACTGCACCCCAATGATACAGTCTAGCCTGGGCACTAATTCCCTGTCTGCCACAGCCTGAGCCTGCACCTCCCAATCCACACTCAACAGCTGGCCGAACACTGAGCACATCAGCCACACCATGGCCTTAGGTCTTCATCTCTTCCCAACCTCAGTTTTCAGGCTTCAGAACCTAGACCTTAAATCCAATCACAGTCCAGGAGTGAAAGTGTTGCAGAAATTAGAACTCCTTCTTCCCCATGGCCAGAAAACTTGTGGTTGCCATATTGTGCAACATTCCGTGTAGGAGAAACCATCATGGTACATTAGGCCACGCCCTGACTTGAGGGTCTCCTTGGGCACAAAAACACATTGTGAAACTCAGTGTGAGACCTATCCTCAAGGAAGGCCTCTCAGTGTCTGGACCAAGAGCCCACATATGGGGCTTGCCATGTTCTTAGGTCCCAATGTTAACCAGAGGTCTGGTTGTCCAGTCGCCCCTCCCCAGGACTCTGCTCTGGAATCCCTCATTTGGTGGTCCACCTTAGGTAAAAAAAAAAAAATAATATAAAAAAATAAACAAAAAAACAAGAAAGGCCTCCTCCCTTCCCACAGAATGACCCCAAACTTTTGGGATCGGGTCAAATCCCCAGAAAGGGAGCCTCATCGATGGCCCATGAGGACACCCCGACATTCCATGGCAATCGGTGACACATTTCCAGAAAAAAAAAAAAAAAAGCATGAGCCAGCACCTCACATTTCCCTTTGTTCATATCCCGAAGAGTTCTCCTCACGGTCTATAGATCGGGCCGGCCATACCTACATCCCCCAACCTAAGTGGAGTTTGTGTTTTCAGACTTTTGTCCAAATAGCCCTGGACCACACACGCTCCACACTTGGGTCCCTGGAGCCACACCTCAGGACTGTGCTTCCCTTTCAAGGGAATTCTTCCCATTCCATTGGCCACAACCTTGCAAATGAGGAAAAACCTCCAAAGTCACCGAGGCCATCCCAATAGTGTAGGCCGCCCAGGACAAACAGGGGTGATCTCAAACCAGCTGAGCAACTACCTCCACTCAGACAACAGATGTCCCCAGAGAAGAATATTGAACCGGACAGGCCCCTAGGCCCTAATCAGATCCATTGCTTTGGTTTCCAGGCCTCTTTCCTCAGAGGCCTCGTTTCCAATACCAGCATATGGTGGTATCCTGAGGAACCATTAAGAACAAACCTCGTCTCCCCATGGAAAACTTGCTCATTGGAGCTTTGTCATAACCTCTGGTTAGGAGAATCCTTCAGGGCCCTGGTGCCACTGCCCCATACCAAGGACTCCATGGACTCAAAACAACATTAAGACCATCTCCAGGAAAGTCCATTTCAACTCAGCCCCCTCTGTTGCTACCCCAAGACAGCAGATCAAACGTTTCTTGTTGCTAGGAGACAATTGGAATGTGAGGCTGGCTGCCCAGGCATCCATACTTAGAACCCTGTTCTGGAAAAATACTTATAAGACGTCCTGGAGCCATCCAACAAATCTTAATTGTCCCACAGAAGGAATCCTTGCGGTTTGGAGCATCTCACAACTCCAATAGTGGGAAAACCCCCATGGGCTCATAATGTCCCCCCTTCATGAAGGGGCCAACATGGACAGAAACTCAAACCTGAGCCAAAGTCTGATCCTCGACCTGACTTCAGACGCATGAGATGTCAATTCAGCTCTGCAGAGTGTGCCTGCCATGTCCTTGCCCCGAAACCTAAGCCTAGCTTGTGTTCTCAGACTTCCGTCCTCACTCTCCTGGCCCATAAGACCTCCAGTTTGGGAATTCCGATGCCACAATGCAGCACTCTGCCTGCCCTCCAGAAGAAAAACTTTGCCCTATGCTGCTAATAAGAAACCCCAAATGATTTTCTAATGCATGCCACTCGATTGTAAAGCAATTATACAGCCTACCCTGTATACTAATGCCCTGTCTGGCACAGCCTGAGACAAGACATCCCAAACGACACCCAGACAGCTGGCCCCAACCTGGACACATAGGACCCGCTATGGCTGTAGGTCGTCATCTCTTCCCAACCTCGGTTTTCAGGCTTCAGAACCTAGACCTTATCTCCAATCACTGCCCAGGGGTGAACGTGATGCAGAAATTAGAATTCCTCCTTCCCCATAGCCAGAAACCTTGTGGTTGGCATGTTGTCCAATGTTCAATGTGGGAAAACCTGCATTGTCCGAAAGGCCACGCCAGTGCTTGAGGGCCGCCTAGGGCACAGACATGCATTGTGACCTGCAGCGTGAGTCCCGTATTAAAGTAACGCCTCTCCGTGGCTGGACCAAGATCCTGCATATGGGGCTTGTCATATCCATAGGCCCCCCGGCTTAACCAGAGGGCGAGTATTCCAGTTGTCAGTACCCACTGCTATGCTCTAGATTCCCTCTACACGGGGGACACATGAAGCAGAAAACAGGACACTTCCCTTCCCACAGAATGACCCCAAACACTTGGGGGCTGGACAAACTACCAGAGAGGGAGACTTCTACGACCCATGAGGCAACTCCTACATTAAACGGCCATTGTGGACAAAACATCCAGAGACAAAAGCCTGAGCGACTGCCTCCCTCTCACCCTTCTTTCATATCCAGAGGAGCTCCCCTCATGGACTGTAGATCAGGCCTGCCATAACCTCGGCCCCAAACCTGAGCTGAGTTAGGGTTTTTGGATGTCTGTCTGCACAGCCATGGCCCACACAGCCTCCAGGCTGGGGTCTCTGGAGCCACACCACAGAACTGTGCCTGCTCTCTCCTAAGAAACTGCCCATTCCATTGGCCACAACTCTACAAAATAGTAGAAACCACAAGGTCCCCAAGGACTTCCCACTACCGCAAGCCGCACTGGACAAATAGGGGAATTATTACACAAGCTGAGCAACTACTACCTCCATGCAGACACACAGACAGATATCCGCAGAGACAGAAGATTGAACCAGACAGGCCCCTAGGCCCTATTATGAACTCTTGCTTTGGTGTCCAGGTATCACTCCTCAGAGTCCCGGGTTCGAAGACCAGCATACGGGGCTTTCCTGAGGCACCAGACAGAAGACCTCTCATCTCCACATGGGAAGCTTCCTTGTTGGAGTTGTGTCAAGCCCTTCGGGTTGGAGAATCCTGCAGAGTCCCTTAGCTACTGCCACATTCCAAGGTCTCCATGGCCACCAACACACATTATGACTCATCCTCAGGAGAGTCCATTTAAACTCAGCCTTCTGGGTAGCTCACCCAAGAGCCCTCAGATTGAGCGTGCCTTGTCTCGACCAGGCAATGGGAAGGTGAGTTGGCGTTTCTCGGCATCCATGCTTAGGCCCCTGCTCTCGAGTCTTTCTGTATGGGGCATCCTGGAACCATCCAATAGTACTCGACTGTCCTGAAGAAGGAAACTTTGAAGTTTGGAGCAGCTCACAACTCCCAGCACAGGGAAACCTCCCTGGCCTCATGACGCCACCACCCCCTTCATGTAAGGGCCGTCATAGACACAAACTCCAGCTTGAGGCAACATCTGATACTCGCCCTGACCTCACCTGCAGGAGATCTCGATTCAGCCTCTGCAGAGTGGGCCTGCCATGCTCTTGGCCCCAAAACTCGTGCTAGCTTGTGTTTTCAGACTTCCTTCCTCACAATCCTGGCCACACCCCTCCAGTTTGGCAATTCTGGAGACACAATGCAGCACTCTGCCTGCCCTCCAGAAGAAAAATGTTGCCCTATAGGGCTAACCGGAAACGCCAAATGAGTAACAACCTGCATGCCACTCGACCATACCCCAATTATACAGTCTAGCCTGTGCACTAAAGCCCTGTCTGACACAGCCTGAGGGCAGACCTCCAGTCCAACACCCAGAAAGCTGGCCGTACACAGAGCATATCACACCCACAATGGCTTTAGGCCATCATCTCTACCCAACCTCAGTTTTCACCTTCCGAACCTAGACCTTATCGCCACTCACTGCTCAGGAGTGAACGTGATGCAAGAATCAGAACTTCTCCTTCGCCTTGGCAAGAAACCTAGTGGTTGGCATGTTGTCCAATGTTCATTGTAGGAGAAAGCAGCATGGACTATGAGGCCCCACCTATCCCTGAGGTACACAATTTGCACAAACACACATTGTGACCCTCAGCGTGAGCCCTATCCTCATGTAAAGCCTCTTAGTGACTGGATCAACAGCCCACATATGGGGCTTGCCAAGCCCCTAGTCCCCCAATCTCAACCAGAGTTCGAGATGCCTAGTCACCTCTACTCAGGGCTCTACTCTGGAATCCCTCTTTGGGGGACACCTGTGGTAAAAAAAAAAATACAGAAAGGACACCTCCCATCCACAGAATGATCCCAACCCCTTGGGATCAGGCCAAATCACCAGAGAAAGAATTGTCCATGGCCCTTGATGACACCCCGACATTCCACGGCCACCGTTGACACAAAATCCAGAGACAAAAGCTTGAGCAAGCGTCACATACTCTCCCTTTCTTCATAGCCCGGAAAATTCTCACTGTCTGTAGATCGAGCCTTTATACATACACCCCCAAACCTAAGCTGAGTTTGTGTTTTCAGACTTCTGTCCCCACAGTCCTGGCCCACACACCATCCAAGCTGGGGCCCCTGGAGACACACCTCAGGACTGTGGCTTCCCTCTCCAGGGCAATTCTGCCATTTCCATTGGCCACAACCCTATAGATTAGGAGAATCCTCCAAACTCCCCGAGGCCATCCCAATAGTGTTGGCTGCCCAGGACAAACAGGGATGATCTTTCACAAGTTAGGAAACTACCTCCACTCAGACCCAGAGACAGATATCCCCATAGAATAAGATTGAACTGGACAGGCACTTAAGCTCTAATCAGATCCATTGCTTTTGTTTCCAGGCATCTCTCCTCAGAGGCCTGGATTCCAATACCAGCAAACGGGGGATTACTGAGGCACTCATCAGAAAACTCTCATCTCCACATAGGAAATGTACTCTTTGGAGCTCTATAAAAACCTCTGTTTAGGAGAATCTTTCAGGGCCCCGGATCAAGCGCCCCATTCCAAGGTCTCCATGGACTTAAACCCACATTATGATCTATCGTCGGGAGAGTCCATGTCAACTCAACCCCCTTGGTTTCTCTCCCAGGGCCTGCAGATCAAACCTGCCTTGTTGCTAGGAGACAACTAGAATGGGAGGCGGGCTGCCCAGGCATCCATCCTTAGAACCCTACTCTGGAGTCGTTCCACATGGGACATCCTAGAGCCATCCAACAGGTCTCAAGTGTCCCACAGAAGGAATCCTTGCAGTCTGGAGCATCTCACAACTCCCATTGTGGGAAAATCTACATGGCCTCTTGAGACGCTCCACTTTATAAAGGGGCCATCATGGACAGAAACTCCAACCTGAGCAAACGTCTGATATTCGCCCTGACTTCAGGTGCATGAGATCTTGATTCAGCTCTGCAGAGTGTGCCTTCTGTGCACTCACCCCCAAAACTAAGCCTAGCTTGTGTTCTCAGACTACCGTCCTCACACCCCTGCCCCAAAAGCCCTACAGATTGGCAATACTGGGGCCATAATACAGCACACTGCCTGCCCTCCAGAAGAAAAACGTTGCCTTATGGAGCTACCTAGAAACCCGAATAAGGATCAACTGAACGCCACTCGACTGCACCCCAAATATGCAGTCTACGCTGTCTAATGCCTTGTCTGACACAGCATGAGCCCACACCTCCAGACCTACGCTCAAGAGCTGGCCGCACACTGAGCTCATTGGACCCATCAGGTCCTTAGGTCTTCATCTCTTCCAACCTCAGTTTTCGGGTTTCAGAACCTAGACCTAAACTCCAAACACTGTCCAGGGGTGAACGTGATGCAGAAATCACAACTCTTCCTTCGCCATGGCTGGAAACCTTGTGGTTGGCATATTCTCCTACGTTCAGTGTAGAAGAATCTAGCGTGGCCCATGAGGCACTTCCCATGCTTGAGGGCCTTGTTGGGCACAAATAGGCATTGTGAACCTCAGCATGAGCACTGACCGCAAGGAAGGCCTCTCAGTGTCTGAATCAAGAGCCCGCCTTTTGGACTTCCATGCCCCTAGGCCCCCAAACTTCAACAGATGTCGGGATATCCAGTTGTCCCTCCCAAGGACTCTGCTCTGGAATCCCTCTTTTATTGGGACACTTGAGGTACATAAAATAAAATATAAAATAAAATAAAATAAAAAACAGAAAAGACTCCTCCCATCCTACAGAATATACCCAAACTCTTGGGATCGGGTCAAATCCTCAGAGAAGGAAAGCCATCCACAACCCATGAGGCCACGCCAGCATTCCACCCACATTGTTGACACAAATCCAGAGACAAAAACTGAGCAAGCACCTCAAACTAACCCTTTTTCATATCCCAAAGTGTTATCACGGTCTGTAGATTGGGCGTGCCATACCTATGTCCCCAATCCTAAGCGGAGTTTGTGTTTTCAGACTTTTGTCCCCACAGGCCTGGCCCACACAGCCTCAAGGCTGGGCCCCTAGAGCCAAACTCAGAACTGTGCCTGCCCTCTCCAGGGGATTTCTGCCCAAGCCATTGGCCACAACCCTATAGATTAGGAGAAACTCCAAAGTCCCGAGACCATCCCAATATTATAGGCTGCCAAGGACAAACAGGGGCGATCTGACACAAGCTGAGCAAGTACATCCCCTCAGATCCTTAGACACGTATCCTCAGGAAAGAGATTGAGCCGGACAGGCACCTAGGCCCTAATCATATCGATTGCTTTTGTTTCCAGTCATCTCTCCTCAGAGGCCTGGTTTCCAATACCAGCATATGGGAGATTCCTTAGGCACTCATCAAAACAATTCTCTTCTCTACATAGGAAACGTACTCTTTAGAGGCCATCAAAACCTCCAGTTATGAACATCCCTCAAGGCCCCGGATCAAGCACCCCATTCCAAGGTCTACATCGACACAAATGCACATTATGCCCGATCCTCAACTCACCCATTTCAACACACCCGCCTCGGTTGCTCCCCTAGATCCAGCAGTCGAACATGCCTTGGCGCTATGAGACACCTGGAATGGGAGGCAGGCTGCCCAGGCATCCATCCTTAGAACCCTGCTCTGGATAACTTCCTTATGGGATGTCCTGGAGCCATCCCACAGGTCTCGACTGTCCCACAGAAGGAATCATTGCGGTTTGGAGCATCTCACAATTCCCATCGTGGGAAAACATCCATGTCCTCGCGACACCGTCCCCTTCATGTAGGGGCCATCATGGACAGAAACTCCGACGTAAGCCAACGTCTGATCCTAGCTCTGTCTTCAGGCATACGGGATCTCGAATCATCTCTGCAGAGGGTGCCTGCCGTCCCCTCACCCCGAAATCTAAGTCTGGCTTGTGTTCTCAGAATTTTTTTCTCACAATCCTGGCCCCCAAGCCTTCCAGTTTGGGAATTCTGGAGCCACTGTGTGGCACTGTGTCTTCCCTCCAGAAGAAAAATGTTGCCCTCTGGGGCTACCCAGTAACCACAAATGAGTACCATCCTGCAAGAAACTCGACTGCACCCCAATGATACAGTCTAGCCTGGGCACTAATTCCCTGTCTGCCACAGCCTGAGCCTGCACCTCCCAATCCACACTCAACAGCTGGCCGAACACTGAGCACATCAGCCACACCATGGCCTTAGGTCTTCATCTCTTCCCAACCTCAGTTTTCAGGCTTCAGAACCTAGACCTTAAATCCAATCACAGTCCAGGAGTGAAAGTGTTGCAGAAATTAGAACTCCTTCTTCCCAATGGCCAGAAAACTTGTGGTTGCCATATTGTGCAACGTTCCGTGTAGGAGAAACCATCATGGTACATTAGGCCACGCCCTGACTTGAGGGGCTCCTTGGGCACAAAAACACATTGTGAAACTCAGTGTGAGACCTATCCTCAAGGAAGGCCTCTCAGTGTCTGGACCAAGAGCCCACATATGGGGCTTGCCATGTTCTTAGGTCCCAATATTAACCAGAGGTCTGGTTGTCCAGTCGCCCCTCCCCAGGACTCTGCTCTGGAATCCCTCATTTGGTGGTCCACCTTAGGTAAAAAAAAAATAATAATATAAAAAAATAAACAAAAAAACAAGAAAGGCCTCCTACCTTCCCACAGAATGACCCCAAACTCTTGGGATCGGGTCAAATCCCCAGAAAGGGAGCCTCATCGATGGCCCATGAGGACACCCCGACATTCCATGGCAATCGGTGACACATTTCCAGAAAAAAAAAAAAAAAAAGCATGAGTCAGCACCTCACATTCGCCCTTTGTTCATATCCCGAAGAGTTCTCCTCACGGTCTATAGATCGGGCCGGCCATACCTACATCCCCCAACCTAAGTGGAGTTTGTGTTTTCAGACTTTTGTCCAAATAGCCCTGGACCACACACGATCCACACTTGGGTCCCTGGAGCCACACCTCAGGACTGTGCTTCCCTTTCAAGGGAATTCTTCCCATTCCATTGGCCACAACCTTGCAAATGAGGAAAAACCTCCAAAGTCACCGAGGCCATCCCAATAGTGTAGGCCGCCCAGGACAAACAGGGGTGATCTCAAACCAGCTGAGCAACTACCTCCACTCAGACAACAGATGTCCCCAGAGAAGAATATTGAACCGGACAGTCCCCTAGGACCTAATCAGATCCATTGCTTTGGTTTCCAGGCATCTCTCCTCAGAGGCCTCGTTTCCAATACCAGCATATGGTGGTTTCCTGAGGCACCATTAAGAACAAACCTCGTCTCCCCATGGAAAACTTGCTCATTGGAGCTTTGTCATAACCTCTGGTTAGGAGAATCCTTCAGGGCCCTGGTGCCACTGCCCCATACCAAGGACTCCATGGACTCAAAACAACATTAAGACCATCCTCAGGAAAGTCCATTTCAACTCAGCCCCCTCTGTTGCTACCCCAAGACAGCAGATCAAACGTTTCTTGTTGCTAGGAGACAATTGGAATGTGAGGCTGGCTGCCCAGGCATCCATACTTAGAACCCTGTTCTGGAAAAATACCTTATAAGACGTCCTGGAGCCATCCAACAAATCTTAATTGTCCCACAGAAGGAATCCTTGCGGATTGGAGCATCTCACAACTCCAATAGTGGGAAAACCCCCATGGGCTCATAATGTCCCCCCTTCATGAAGGGGCCAACATGGACAGAAACTCAAACCTGAGCCAAAGTCTGATCCTCGACCTGACTTCAGATGCATGAGATGTCAATTCAGCTCTGCAGAGTGTGCCTGCCATGTCCTTGCCCCGAAACCTAAGCCTAGCTTGTGTTCTCAGCTTCCGTCCTCACTCTCCTGGCCCACAAGACCTCCAGTTTGGGAATTCCGATGCCACAATGCAGCACTCTGCCTGCCCTCCAGAAGAAAAACTTTGCCCTATGCTGCTAATAAGAAACCCCAAATGATTTTCTAATGCATGCCACTCGATTGTAAAGCAATTATACAGCCTACCCTGTATACTAATGCCCTGTCTGGCACAGCCTGAGACAAGACATCCCAAACGACACCCAGACAGCTGGCCCCAACCTGGACACATAGGACCCGCTATGGCTGTAGGTCGTCATCTCTTCCCAACCTCGGTTTTCAGGCTTCAGAACCTAGACCTTATCTCCAATCACTGCCCAGGGGTGAACGTGATGCAGAAATTAGAATTCCTCCTTCCCCATGGCCAGAAACCTTGTGGTTGGCATGTTGTCCAATGTTCAATGTGGGAAAACCTGCATTGTCCGAAAGGCCACGCCAGTGCTTGAGGGCCGCCTAGGGCACAGACATGCATTGTGACCTGCAGCGTGAGTCCCGTATTAAAGTAACGCCTCTCAGTGGCTGGACCAAGATCCTGCATATGGGGCTTGTCATATCCATAGGCCCCCAGGCTTAACCAGAGGGCGAGTATTCCAGTTGTCAGTACCCACTGCTATGCTCTAGAATCCCTCTACTGGGGGGACACATGAAGCAGAAAACAGGACACTTCCCTTCCCACAGAATGACCCCAAACTCTTGGGGGCTGGACAAACTACCAGAGAGGGAGACTTCTACGACCCATGAGGCAACTCCTACATTAAACGGCCATTGTGGACAAAACATCCAGAGACAAAAGCCTGAGCGACTGCCTCCCTCTCACCCTTCTTTCATATCCAGAGGAGCTCCCCTCATGGACGGTAGATCAGGCCTGCCGTAACCTCGGCCCCAAACCTGAGCTGAGTTAGGGTTTTTGGATGTCTGTCTGCACAGCCATGGCCCACACAGCCTCCAGGCTGGGGTCTCTGGAGCCACACCACAGAACTGTGCCTGCTCTCGCCTAAGAAACTGCCCATTCCATTGGCCACAACTCTACAAAATAGTAGAAACCTCAAGGTCCCCAAGGACATCCCACTACCGCAAGCCGCACTGGACAAATAGGGGCATTATGACACAAGCTGAGCAACTACTACCTCCATGCAGACACACAGACAGATATCCGCAGAGACAGAAGATTGAACCAGAAAGGCCCCTAGGCCCTATTATGAACTCTTGCTTTGGTGTCCAGGTATCACTCCTCAGAGGCCTGGGTTCGAAGACCAGCATACGGGGCTTTCCTGAGGCACCAGACAGAAGACCTCTCATCTCCACATGGGAAGCTTCCTTGTTGGAGTTGTGTCAAGCCCTTCGGGTTGGAGAATCCTGCAGAGTCCCTTAGCTACTGCCACATTCCAAGGTCTCCATGGCCACTAAACCACATTATGACTCATGCTCATGAGAGTCCATTTAAACTCAGCCTTCTGGGTAGCTCACCCAAGAGCCCTCAGATTGAGCGTGCCTTGAGGTGACGGCATAAGACCATGGCGTGTCAGAAGTGCTGGGTGTGCGGCCAGCTGTTTCCTTGTCTGTCTGGACGTCTGGCCTCAGGCTGTGTCAGACGGAGAATGAGTGCCCAAGCAGCCAATTAGTTTGGGAACCATCGAGGCACGAGCAGGTTGATCCTCATCTGGGTTTTCTGGAGAGCCCCACAGGGAAACGTTTTTGTTCCATTGGGCAGACACTGGGCTGGGTTGTGGTTCTGGATTTCCTAGTCCGGAAGGCTTGTTTGCCAGGAGTGTGAGGAAGGAAATCAGAAAACACAAGCTAGCGTGAGGTTTGAAACCGAGGGCACGGCAGGCCCACTCTGCAGAGGCTGAATCGAGATCTCCTGCACTGAGGTCATGTCAACTATGGGACGTGCCTCAGGATAGAGATTTTGTCAAGCATGGCCTCTTCCAGAAGGGTGTGGGGGCTTCAAGAGGCCAGAGAGGTTTGCCTACAATGGGATTTGTGAACTACTCCAAACCTCAATATTTCCTTCTGCACGACAGTCGATTCCTATTGGATGGTTCCAGGAGGCCCCGTACAGAAAGACTCGAGAGCAGGTGTCTAAGCATGGATGCCTGGGAACGCCACCTCATAATCCCCCTCTTTAGTCAGGACAAGGCAGGCTGAGTGCGGGCTCCAGGGTGAGCTACCCAGAGGGGAGAGTTGAAATGGACTCTCCTGAAGATGAGTCCTACTGTGGCTTGGTGGCCTGGGAGACCTTGGAATGTGGAGGTAGCTCAGGGACTCTGCAGGATTCTCCAACCTGAGGTATTTCACATGGCTCCAACCAGGAAGCTTCCCATGTGGAGACGAGAGGAGTTCTGTTCAGTGCCTCAGGAAAGCCCCATATCCTGTTCTTCGAACCAAAGCCTCTGAGGAGTGACACCTGGAAACCAAAGCAAGAGTTGAGATTAGGGCCTAAGGGCCTGTCCGGCTCAACCGTCTATCTCTGTTGACATCTGTGTGCATGCCTTCGTGGAGGTAGCTGCTCAGCTTGTGTCCGAATGCCCCTGTGTGTCCAGGGAGGCTCCCAGTAGTGGGATGACCTCGGGGGCCTTGAGGTTTCTCATATTCTTGAGTTGTGTGGCCAAAGGAATGGACATAGTTTCCCAGGAGAGAGCATGCACGGTCCTGTGGTATGGCTCCAGAGGAGCCAGCCTAGAGGCTGTGTTTGACAGGGCTGTGGGGACAGATGTCTGAAAAAGCAAACTTGGCTCAGCGTGGGGCCAAGGTAATGGCAGGCCTGATCTCCAGTCCTCTGGATAACAAAAGAGGGCAAGTGGGAGGCAGTCGCTCAGGCTTTTACCTCTGGGTGTTGCGTTCTCAGAGGACGTTCAGGGTAGGGGTTGCCTCAGGGGCTGAGGAAGAGCCTTCCTCTGGGGCGATTGTCCAAGCTCCCAAGTGTTTGGGTTCATTCTGTGTGAATGGAAGAGTACCGTTTTCTGCCACAGGGGACTCCCCAGGAGAGGGACTCTAGAGCACAGCAGTCGGTTCCCTCAACTGGAATACAACACCATCTAGTTAGTCCTGTGTGCCTAGCGGCATGGCAAGCCACATATGCAGGCTCTTGGTCCAGTCACTGAGAGGCGTTACTTGAATAAGGTACTCACGCTGAGGGTCAGAATGTGCGTTTTTGCCCAAGGCTGCCCTCTCGCATGGGCGTGGCCTCATGGGCCATGCCGTTTTCTCCTACACTGAAGGTTTGACTCACTGCCAGCAGTAAGGTTCTTGCCATGGGGAAGGAGGGGTTCTGACTTGTGCATCAATTTCCCCCCTGCACAGGGATTGGAGATAAGGTCTAGGTTCCGATGACTGAAAACCCAGGTTGGGAATGGATGGTGGCCTAAGGCAGTGGCAGGTCCAATGTGCTGGGTGTGCAGCCAGATGTGTCAGTGTCTGTTGGAAGGTCTGGGCTCAGGCTATTTGCACCAGAGCATCAGTGTTTAAGGTAGCCTATGCAATTGGGGTGTTGCCGAGGGACAAGCAGTTTGATCCTCATTCGGGGTTTCTGGGCAGCACCATAGACAATGTTTTTCTCCTGAGAGGCAGGCAGAGTGCTTCATTGTGGCCCCAGAATTCCCAGTAGGGAGGGTTTGTGGGCCAGGAGTGTGAGGAAGGAAGTCTGAAAACACAAGCTAGGGTGAGGATTGGAGCCAAGGGCAGAGCAGGCCCACTCTGCAGAGGCTGAATCAAAATCTCCTGCATCTGAAGTCAGGCTGAGAATCAGACGTTGGCTGAGGCTGGAGTATGTGTCCATGATGGCACCTTTATGAAGCAGGGGCCTCATGAGGCCAAGGAAGTTTTCCCACGCTGAGTTTGGAGGTTGGCCCAAACCACAAGGTATCCTTCTGCAGGACATTCGAGTCCTGTTGCATGGCTCCAGGACATACCATATGGAAGGACTGGAGAGCAGGGTTCGAAGGATGGATCCCTGTACAGCATGCCTCGCATTCCCATTGGCCATTAGTGAAAAGATATTTTTGACCTGCTGCCTCTGGGGCACGCTACCCAGGGGGCTGAGTTGAAATGGCCTCTCCTGAGGATGCGTCATAATGTGCGTTTGGGTCCATGCTGACCTTGGAATGTGCTGGTTGTTCAGTGGCCCTGTGGAACTCTCCTACCTGAAGGGTTTGATACATCCCCAGTAAGAAAGCTTCCCATGAGGAGAAGAGAGGTGTTTGGTTTGGTGCCAAAGAAAAGCCCCGTGTGCTGGTCTACGAAAACAGTCCTCTGAGGACGGACACATGGAAACCGAAGCTAAGGTTCAATTAGGGCGTGGAGGCCTGTCCATTTCAACCTTCTGTCTCTGGGGACCCTGTCTGAGAGTCTAAGTGGAGATAGTTGCTCCGCTGGTGTCAGAGAGTTCCTCTAAGTCCAGGGTGGCCTACACTATTGATGGCCTCAGGGGACTTGCAGCTTTTGTCTAACCTGTAGGGTTGTGGTCAATGGATTGGGCACACTTTCCTTGGATAGGGCAGGCACAATCTTTCGCTGTGGCTCCAGAGTCCCTAGCCTGGAGGTTGTGCGAATCCAGGCTTTGGGCACAAAAGTCTGAAAACACAAACTCAGCTTATGAGGGGCGCATAGGGTATGGCAGCCCGGATGTACAGCCCGAGAGGGAGCTCCTAGGCCTCTGAAACAAGGGCGAGAGGGAGGCGTTCCTGCAGGCTTTTGTCTCTGGATGTTGTGTCCGGGATAGCCGTGGATTGGAGGGGTGGCCTCAGGGACTGTGGACGAGAACCCAACTCTGGGGATTTGTCCCAGCTCCAAAGAGTTTGGGGTCATTTTGTGGGAAGTGTGGAGTCGTGTTGTCTGGCTCATGTGTCTCTCCAAGAAAGGGATTCCAGAGCAGAGCCCCAGGTATGGGTGGGGTGACTGGAAAACACTGGTGATGATTGGGTGCATAGGGGCTTGGCAAGCCCCATCTGCGGGCTCTTGGTCCTGGCCCTGACAGGCCTTTCTTTGACATGTGGCTCATGCTGAGGGTCACAGTGTGAATTTGTGCCCAAGCAGCACTCAAGTTTGGGCGTGGCATCAGGGGCCATGAAGATTCTCCTTACCTGAAGGTGTGACTCCATGCCAAGAGCAAGCTTTACAGCCATGGGGAAGGAGGAGTTCTGTTTTGTGCTTGCGATACCCAGCTGTGTGGAGAATTGATATAATGTCTAGGTTCAGATATATGAAAACCAAGGTCAGGATGAGGTGACAGCATATGACCATGGCGTGCCCGAAGTGCTGGGTGTGCGGCCAGCTGTCTCCTAGTCTGTCTGGACGTCTGGCTTCAGGCTGTGTCAGACAGAGCATGGGTGCCCAGAGCAGCCTATCCAGTTCAGGTACCATCGAGGCCCGAGCAAGTTGATCCTCATCTGGGTTTTCTGGAGAGCCCCACAGGGAAACGTTTTTCTTCCGTTGGGCAGACACTGGGCTGGGTTGTGGTTCTGTAGTTCCTAGTCCGGAGGGCTTGTTTGCCAGGAGTGTGAGGAAGGAAGTCTGAAAACTCAAGCTAGCGTGATGTTTGGGACCGAGGGCACGGCAGGCCCACTCTGCAGAGGCTGAATCGAGATCGCCTGCACTGAGGTCATGTCAACTATGAGACGTGCCTCAGGCTAGAGTTTTTGTCCAGCATGGCCTCTTCCTGAAGGGTGTGGGGGCTTCATGAGGCCAGGGAGGTTTGCATACGGTGGGATTTTTGAACTACTCCAAACCTCAAGGTTTTCTTCTGCATGACAGTCGAGTCCTATTGGATGGTTTCAGGAGGCCCCATACTGAAAGACTTGAGAGCAGGTGTCTAAGCATGGATGCCTGGGAACGCCACCTCATATTCCCACTCTTTAGTCAGGACAAGGCAGGCTCAATCTGCGGGCTCCTGGGTGAGCTACCCAGAGGGGAGAGTTGAAATGGACTCTCCTGAAGATGAGTCCTATTGTGGCTTGGTGGCCTGGGAGACCTTGGAATGTGGAGGTGGCTCAAAGACTCTGCAGGATTCTCCAACCTGAGGTGTTTGACACGGCTCCAACAAGGAATCTTCCCATGTGGAGACGAGAGGAGTTCTGTTCAGTGCCTCAGGAAAGCCCCATATCCTGTTCTTCGAACCAAAGCCTCTGAGGAGTGACACCTGGAAACCAAAGCAAGAGTTGAGATTAGGGCCTAAGGGCCTGTCCTGCTCAATCTTCTATCTCTGTGGACATCTGTGTGCATGCCTTCGTGGAGGTAGCTGCTCAGCTTGTGTCCGAATGCCCCTGTGTGTCCAGGGAGGCTCCCTGTAGTGGGATGTCCTCGGGGGCCTTGAGGTTTCTCATATTCTGGAGGTTTGTGGCCAAAGGAATGGACAGAGTTTCCCAGGAGAGAGCATGCACGGTCCCCTGGTATGGCTCCAGAGGACCCAGCCTAGAGGCTGTGTTTGCCAGGGCTGTGGGGATAGATGTCTGAAAAATCAAACTTGGCTCAGCTAGAGGCCAATGTAATGGCAGGCCTGATCTCCAGTCCGTGAGGGGAGATCCTCTGGATAACAAAGGAGGGCAAGTGGGAGACAGTCGTTCAGGCTTTTGTCTCTGGGTGTTTCGTTCACAGTGGCCTTCAGGTAGGGGTTGCCTCAGGGGCTGAGGAAGAGCCTTCTTCTCGGGGATTTTCCAAGCTCCCAAGTGTTTGGGTTCATTCTGTGGGAAGGGAAGAGTACTGTTTTCTGCCACAGGGGACTCCACAGGAGAGGGACTCTAGAGCACAGCAGTTGGTTCACTCAACTGGAATACACACCATCTAGTTAGTCCTGGGTGCCTAGGGGCATGGCAAGCCACATATGTGGGCTCTTGGTCCAGTGACTGAGAGGCGTTACTTGAATAAGGTACTCACGCTGAGGGTCTCAATATGTGTTTGTTCCCAAGGCGGCCCTCACTTGGGGTGTGGACTCATGGGCCATGCCGTTTTCTCCTACACTGAAGGTTTGACTCACTGCCAGCAGCAAGGTTTCTTGCCATGGGGAAGGAAGGGTTCTGACTTGTTCATCAGGTTCCCCCCTGTGCAGGGATTGGAGATAAGGTCTAGGTTCCGATGACTGAAAACCAAGGTTGGGAATGTATGGTGGCCTAAGGCAGTGGCGGGTCCAATGTGCTGGGTGTGCAGCCAGCTGTGTCGGTGTCTGTTGGAAGGTCTGGGCTCAGGCTATTTGCGACAGAGCATCAGTGTTTAAGGTAGCCTAAGCAATTGGGGTGTTGCCGAGGGATAAGCAATTTGATCCTCATTTGGGGTTTCTGGGCAGCACCATAGACAATGTTTATCTCCTGGGAGGCAGGCAGAGTGCTTCATTGTGTCCCCAGAATTCCCAGTAGGGAGGTTTTGTGGGCCAGGAGTGTGAGGACGGAAGTCTGAAAACACAAGCTAGGGTGAGGATTGGAGCCAAGGGCAGAGCAGGCCCACTCTGCAGAGGCTGAAACAAAATCTCCTGCATCTGAAGTCAGGCTGAGGATCAGACGTTGGCTGAGGCTGGAGTATGTGTCCATGATGGCACCTTCATGAAGCGGGGGCCTCATGAGGCTAAGGAAGTTTTCCCACGCTGAGTTTGGAGGTTGCCCCATCCACAAGGTTTCCTTCTGCGGGACATTCGAGTCCTGTTGCATGGTTCCAGGACATACACTACGGAAGGACTGGAGAGCAGGGTTCGAAGGATGGATCCCTGTACAGCATGCCTCGCATTCCCATTGGCCATTAGCGACAAGATATGTTTGATCTGCTGCCTCTGGGGCACGCTACCCAGGGGGCTGAGTTGAAATGGCCTCTCCTGAGGATGCCTCATAATGTGCGTTTTGGTCCATGGAGACCTTGGAATGTGCTGGTTGTTCAGTGGCCCTGCGGAACTCACCTACCTGAAGGGTTTGATACATCCCCAGTATGAAAGCTCCCCATGTGGAGACGAGAGAGATTTGGTTTGGTGCCTCGGAAAAGCCCCGTGTGCTGGTCTACGAAAACAGTCCTCTGAGGACGGACACATGGAATCCAAAGCTAATGTTCATATTAGGGCCTGTGGGCCTGTACATTTCAACCTTCTATCTCTGGGGACACTGTCTGAGAGTCTAAGTGGAGATAGTTGCTCCGCTGGTGTCAGGGATCCCCTCTTAGTCCAGGGTGGCCTAAACTATTGATGGCCTCAGGGGCCTTGGAGCTTTTCCCTAACCTCTAAGGTTGTGTCAATGGATTGGGCACAATTTCCTTGGAGAGGGTATGCACAATCCTCCGCTAAGGCTCCAGAGGCCCTAGCCTGGAGGTTGTGTGGGTCCAGGCTGTGGGCACAGAAGTCTGAAAACTCAACCTCAGCTTATGAGTGGCACCTAGGGTATGCCAGGCCGGATAGACAGTCCGAGAGGGAGCTCCTGGGCCTCTGAAACAAGGGCGAGTGGGAGGCGTTCCTTCAGGCTTTTGTCTCTGGATGTTGTGTCCGTGATAGCCGTGGATTGGAGGGGTGGCCTCAGGGACTGTGGACGAGTATCCCTCTCTGGGGATTTGTCCCAACTCCCAAGAGTTTGGGGTCATTTTATGGGAAGTGTGGAGTCGTGTTGTCTGGCTCATGTGTCTCTCCAAGAAAGGGATTCCAAACAGAGCCCCAGGTACGGGCGGGGCGACTGGAAAACTCAAACCATGGTGAGGATTGGGTGCATAGGGGCTTGGCAAGCCCCATCTGCGGGCTCTTGGTCCAGGCCCTGACAGGCCTTTCTTTAACATGGGGCTCAGGCTCAGGGTCACAGTGTGAATTTGTGCCCAAGAAGCACTCAAGTTTGGGTGTGGCATCAGGGGCCATGTAGATTTCTCCCACCCTGAAGGTGTGACTCCATGCCAAGAGCAAGCTTGACAGCCATGGGGAAGGAGGGTTTCTGTTTTGTGCTTGCGATACCCAGATGTGTGGAGAATTGATATAATGTCTAGGTTCAGATATCTGAAAACCAAGGTAAGGAAGAGGTGACGGCATAAGACCATGGCGTGTCCGAAGTGCTGGGTGTGCGGCCAGCTGTCTCCTTGTCTGTCTGGACGTCTGGCTTCAGGCTGTGTCAGACAGAGCATGGGTGCCCAGAGCAGCCTATCCAGTTCAGGTACAGTCGAGGCCCGAGCAGGTTGATCCTCATCTGGGTTTTCTGGAGAGCCCCAGAGGGAAACGTTTTTCTTCCGTTGGGCTGACACTGGGCTGGGTTCTGGTTCTGGAGTTCCTAGTTTGGAGGGCTTGTTTGCCAGGAGTGTGAGGAAGGAAGTCTGAAAACACAAGCTAGCATGAGTTTTGGGACAGAGGGCACGGCAGGCCCACTCTGCAGAGGCTGAATCGAGATCTCCTGCACTGAGGTCATGTCAACTATGAGACGTGCCTCAGGCTAGAGTTTTTATCCAGCATGGCCTCTTCCTGAAGGATGTGGGGGCTTCATGATGCCAGGGAGGTTTGCCTACGATGGGATTTGTGAACTACTCCAAACCTCAAGGTTTCCTTCTGCACGACAGTCGAGTCCTATTGGATGGTTCCAGGAGGCCCCATACGGAAAGACTCGAGAGCAGGTGTCTAAGCATGGATGCCTGGGAAAGCCACCTCATATTCCCACTCTTTAGTCAGGACAAGGCAGGCTCAATCTGCGGGCTCCTGGGTGAGCTACCCAGAGGGGAGAGTTGAAATGGACTCTCCTGAAGATGAGTCCTACTGTGGCTTGGTGGCCTGGGAGACCTTGGAATGTGGAGGTGGCTCAGGGACTATGCAGGATTCTCCAACCTGAAGTGTTTGACACGGCTCCAACAAGGAATCTTCCCATATGGAGACGAGAGGAGTTCTGTTCATTGCCTCAGGAAACACCATATCCTGTTCTTCGAACCAAAGCCTCTGAGGAGTGACACCTGGAAACCAAAGCAAGAGTTGAGATTAGACCCTAAGGGCCTGTCCTGCTCAACTTTCTATCTCTGTGGACATCTGTGTGCATGCCTTCGTGGAGGTAGCTTCTCAGCTTGTGTCCGAATGCCCCTGTGTGTCCAGGGAGGCTCCCAGTAGTGGGATGACCTCGGGGGCCTTGAGGTTTCTCATATTCTGGAGGTTTGTGGCCAAAGGAATGGACAGAGTTTCCCAGGAGAGAGCATGCACGGTCCTGTGGAATGGCTCCAGAGGTCCTAGCCTAGAGGCTGTGTTTGCCAGGGCTGTGGGGACAGATGTCTGAAAAAGCAAACTTGGCTCAGCTAAGGGCCAAGGTAATGACAGGCCTGATCTTCAGTCTGTGAGGGGAGATCCTCTGGATATCAAAGGAGGGCAAGTGGGAGGCAGTCGTTAAGGCTTTTGTCTGGGTGTTGCATTCACACTGGCCGGTCACTGTAGGGGTTGCCTCAGGGTGCGAGGAAGAGCCTTCCTCTCGGGGGATTGTCCAAGCTCCCAAGTGTTTGGGTTCATTCTGTGGGAAGGGAAGAATACTGTTTTCTGCCACAGGGGACCCCCCAGGAGAGGAATTTTAGAGCACAGCAGTGGGTTCCCTCAACTGGAATACACACCATCTAGTTAGTCCTGTGTGCCTACGGGCATGGCAAGCCACATATCGGGGCTCTTGGTCCAGTCACTGAGAGGCGTTACTTGAATAAGGTACCCACGCTGTGGGTCACAATGTGTGTTTGTGCCCAAGGCGGCCCTCACGCATGGGCGTGGCCTCATGGGCCATGCCGTTTTCTCCTACACTGAAGGTTTGTCTCACTTCCAGCAGAAAGGTTTCTTGCCATGGGTAAGGAGGAGTTGTGATTTCTGCATCACACTCACGCCTGGGCAGTGATTGGAGATAAGGTCTCGGTTCTGAAGTCTGAAAACTGAGAGAGGGAAGAGATGATGACCTAAGGCCATGGCGGTTCCTATGTGCTCAGTGTGGTCAGCTTTCTGGGTGTTGGTGTGGAGGTCCGGCCTCAGGTTGTGTCCAACAGTGCATTAGTGCCCAGGTTAGAATACCTAATTTGGTTAATGTCGAGTGCTGTGTAGGTATATCCACATTTAAGGTGCCTGGGCAGCTCATGAGGCAATAATTTTTTTCTAGAGATCATGCAGAGTGCTGCATTGTGGGTCCGGAATTGCCAAACTTGAGGGATTCGGGACCAGGAGTGAGAGGACGGAAGTCTGAGAAGACAAGTTAGACTTGGGTTTCTTGGAGAGGGCACGGCAGGTACCCCCTGCAGATCTGAACCAATATCTCATGCATCTGAAGTCAGCGCGAGGATCAGACGTTGGCTCAGGTTGGAGTTTCCGTGCATGACGGCCGATTCATGAAGGGAGCAGAATCTCGAGGCCATTGAGGTTTTCCCACGTTGGGAGTTGTAGGATGCCCCCTTCAAGGATTCCTTCTGCGGGACAATTGAGACATGTTGGACAGCTCCAGGACATCCCATATGGAATGACTCCAGAGCACCGTTCAAGAATGGATGCCTGGGAGCACGCCTCGCGTTCCAATTTTCTCCTAGCAACAATACAGTTTAGATCTGATGGCTCTGCGAGAGCAATCTGGGTGGCTGAGTTGAAATGGACTTTTCTGAGGATGTGTTCTAATGTATTCTTGTGTCCATGAGGGCCTTGGAATGGGGCGGTTGCACCGGGACCCTGAAGACTCTCCTAAGCTTTTGACATAGCTCCCATGCACAGGTTTCCTTGTGGAGACGAGATGAGTTCTGATGGGTGCCTCAGGAAAACCCCTATGCTCGTATTGGAATCAGGCTTTTGAGGAGACATGCCTGTAAACGAAGGCAAGGGATCCTATTATGGCCTGGGGTCCTGTCTGGTTCAATCTTCTTCTCTGGGGACATAATATGGTATGAGTGGAGGTAGATTATCAGCTGGTGTCAGACAGCCCTTGTTTGTTCCGGGCGACCTACACTATTGGGATTGCCTCAGGGACATTGGAGGTTTCTCCTAATTTGTACGATTTTGGACCATGGAATGGGCAGAATTCCCATGGATTGGTAGGCACAGTCCTAATGTGTGGCTCCAGGGGCCCCAACCTGGAGAGTGTGTGGCCCAGGACTTTGAGGACAGAAGTCTGAAAACACAAACTCAGCTTAGGTTTGGGGACGTAGGTATGGCAGGCCCGATCTACAAACCATGAGAAGAAATAGTCAGTATATAAGAAAGTGCGAGTATGAGGCGCTTGCTCAGGCTTTTGTCTCTGGATTTTGTATCAGCGATGGCCGTTGAATGTCGGGGAGGCCTCATGGGCCATGGACGAATCTTCCTCTCTGAGGATTTGCCCCGATTCCCAATCGTTTTTCGTCAATCTGTGGTAAGGGAGGACTCCTTTCAGTTTTGTTACCTCAGGTGTCCCACCAAAAGAGGAATTCCAAAGCAAAGCCGTGGAGAAGACTGAAGGGACAACCCTACCTATGGATAAAAATTGGGGCCTAGGGGCATGGCAAGCCCAATATGCTCTCTCTTCATCCAGCCACTGAGAGGCCTTACTTGGGGACTGGGCTCACGCTGCGGGTCACAATGTGTGTTTGTGACCAATGTGGCCCAAGAGCATGGGTGGGGCCTCATGGGCCACACTGGCTTCAACTACACTGAAGGTGGGACAACATGCCAACCACAAGGTTTCTTCCCATGGGGAAGGAATTCTGATTTCTTCATCACGTTCAACCCTGGACAGTGATTGGAGATAAGGTCTAGATTCTGAAGCCTGAAAACCGAGGTTGGGAAGAGCTGACGCCCGAAGGCCATGGCGGCTCGATGTGCTCAGTGTGCTGCTAGCAGTCTGGGTGGGACAGGAGTTCCAGGCTCAGGCTGTGTCAGAAAGGGCATTAGTGCCCTGGTCAGCCTATGTATTTGGGGTACAGCCAAGGTAGGTGCAGGTTGATCCTCACTTGGGGTTACTGTGTCACCCCATAGGGCAAAGTTTTTCTTCTGTAGGGCAGGCAGAGTGCTGCATTGTAGTTCTGGATTGCCAAACTGGAGAACTTGTGGGCCAGTAGTCTGACGAGAGAGTCTGAGAACACAAGCTAGGCTTAGGTTTCTGGGTGAGGACATGGCAGGCACAATCTACAGACCGGAATCGAGATCGCGTGCATCTGAAGTCAGGGCGAGGATCGGATGATTGCTCAGGTTGGAGTTTCTGTCTCTGATGGCCCCTTCATGAATGGGGGGCATCACGAGGCCATGGGGGTTTTCCCACGATGGGAATTGTGAGCAGCTCCAAAATGCAAAGAGTCTTCTGCAGGAATGGAGACCTGTTGTTTGGCTCCAGGCCAATGATTCTGAGCAGGGTTCTAAGGATGGATGGCTGGGTAGCCCACCTCGCATTCCAATTGTCTCCTAGCAACAAGACAGGTTAGATCTGCTGGATCTGGGGGAGCAACCGAGGAGGCTGAGTTGAAATGGACTCTCCTGTGGATGGGTCCTAATGTGCTTTTATGTGTATGGAGACCTTGGAATGAAGCGGTGGCACTGGGGCCCTGAAGGGTTCTCCTAAACAGAGGCTTTGCACAGCTCCAACGTCCAAGTATCCCATGTGTAGATGAGATGTTTTGTGATGGGTAAGTGAAGAAACAGCCATATGCTGGTTTTGAAATCCAGGCCTCTGAGGAGAGATGTTGGACACCAAAGCAATGGATCTGATTAGTGCCTAGGAGCCTGTTCTTTCCTTTTTAAATCTGGGGACATCTGTCTATGGGTCTGAGTGCAGGGAGGTGCTCCGATGGGCTCAGATTGCCCCTCTTTTTCCTAGGAAGCCACCACTATTGAGATGGATCAGGGAATTTAAGGTTTATCCTATTAGAAGTGTTGTGGCTATTGGAATGGGAACACACAATTCCCTTGGTGAGTGCAAGTACAGTCCTCAGGTTTGGCTCCAGGGGCCTGAGCCTGTAGGTTGTGTAGGCCAGGGCTGTTTGGACAGTTGTCTGGAAACACAAACTCGTCTTATGTTTCGGGACATAAATATGGCAGGACTGATCTACAGACCATGAGAAGAACTCTTCGGGATATGAAAATAGGGCGAGTGTGAGGCTCTTGCTCAAGTTTTTGTCTCTGGATACCGTGTCACTCATGGTCGTGAAATTTCTGGGTGACTTCATGGGAAATGGACGAGTCTTACTCTCTGGTGGTTTGGCCTGCCCAAAGAGTTTGGGGTCATTCTGTGGGATGGAAGAAGTCCTTTTTTTTGTTGTTGTTATTTCTTTTTTAACCTCACGTGTCCCACCAAATGAGGGGTTCCAAAGTAGAGCCCTGGGGAGGGGCAATTGGACAATCAGAAATCTGGTTAAAAATTGGGTCCTAGGGACATGTCAAGCCCATTATGACATCTAATGGTCCAGCCACTGAGAGGACTTACTAGAGGACAGGACTCATGTAGAGGGTTACAATGTGTTTTTATGCCCTCGTCGCACTCAAGAATGGGCGGGGCCTCAGGGTGAATGCTGGTTTCTCCTACACTGAACATTGGAAAACGTGCCAACCACAAGGTTTCTTGCCATGGGTAAGGAGGAGTTGTGATTTCTGCATCACACTCACGCCTGGGCAGTGATTGTAGATAAGGTCTCGGTTTTGAAAACTGAAAACTGAGATAGGGAAGAGATGATGACCTAAGGCCATGGCGGGTCTTAGGTGCTCAGTGTGTGGTCAGCTTTCTGGGTGTTGGTGAGGAGGTCCGGGCTCAGGTTGTGTCCGACAGTGCATTAGTGCCCAGGTTAGACTACATAATTTGGGTAAAGTCGAGTGCTGTGTAGGTTTATCCTCATTTAAGGTACCTGGGCAGCTGATTGGGCAATAAATTTTTTCTAGAGGGCAGGCAGAGTGCTGCATTGCGGGGACAGAATTGCCAAACTTGAGGGCTTTGGGACCAGGAGTGTGAGGATGGAAATCTGAGAAGACAAGCTAGACTTGGGATTCAGGGAGAGGGCATGGCAGGTAACCCTGCAGATCTGAACAAATATCTCATGCATCGGGAGTCAGCGCGAGGATCAGACGTTGGCTCAGGTGGGAGTTTCCGTGCACGACGGCCGCTTCATGAAGGGAGCAGAATCTCGAGGCCATTGAGGTTTTCCCACGTTGGGAGTTGTGGGATGACCCCTTCAAGGATTCCTTCTGCGGGACAATTGAGTCATGTTGGACAGCTCCAGGGCATCCCATATGGAATGACTCCAGAGCACCGTTTGAGGATGGATGCCTGGGAAGCCCGCCTCGCATTCCAATTGTCTCCTAGCAACAAGACAGTTTAGATCTGATGGCTGTGAGGGAGCAACCTGGGTGACTGAATTGAAATGGACTTTCCTGAGGATGGGTCCTAATGTGTTTTTGTGTCCATGAGGGCCTTGGAATGGGGCAGTGGCACCGGGAACCGGAAGTACTCTCCTTAGCTTTTGACATACCTCCCATGCACAGGTTTCCTCGTGGAGACGAGATGAGTTCTGATGGGTGCCTCAGGAAAACCCCTATGCTCGTATTGGAATCGGGCTTTTGAGGAGCCATGCCTGTAAACCAAGGCAATGGATCCTATTATGGCCTAGGGTCCTGTCTGGTTCAATCTTCTTCTCTGGGGACATCCATCTATGGTATGAGTGTAGGTAGACTATCAGCTGGTGTCAGACAGCCCTTGTTTGTTCCGGTCGACCTACACTATTGGGATGGCCTCAAGGACTTTGGAGGTTTCTCCTAATTTGTACGATTTTGGACCATGGAATGGGCAGAATTCCCACGGACTGGTAGGCACAGTCCTAATGTGTGGCTCCAGGGGCCCCAGCCTGGAGAGTGTGTGACCCAGGACTTTGAGGACAGAAGTCTGAAAACACAAACTCAGCTTAGGTTTGGGGACGTAGGTATGGCAGGCCCGATCTACAAACCATGAGAAGAACTCTTCAGGATATGAAGAAAGTGCGAGTATGAGGCGCTTGCTCAGGCTTTTGTCTCTGGATTTTGTATCAGCGATGGCCGTTGAATGTCGGGGAGGCCTCAGGGGCCATGGACGAATCTTCCTCTCTGAGGATTTGCCCCAATTCCCAATCGTTTTTCGTCAATCTGTGGTATGGGAGGGCTTCTTTCAGTTTTTTTACCCAGCTGTCCCACCAAAGGAGAAATTCCAAAGCAAAGCCGTGGAGAAGACTGAAGGGACAACCCGAACTATAGTTAAAAATTGGGACCTAGGGGCATGGCAAACCCAACATGCTATCTCTTCATCCAGCCACTGAGAGGCCTTACTTGGGGACTGGGCTCACGCTGAGGGTCACAATGTGTGTTTGTGACCAATGTGGCCCAAGAGCATGGGCGGGGCCTCATGGGCCACACTGGCTTCAACTACACTGAATGTTGGACAACATGCCAACCACAAGATTTCTTCCCATGGGGAAGGAGTTCTGATTTCTTCATCACGTTCAACCCTGGCCAGTGATTGGAGATAAGGTCTAGATTCAGAAGCCTGAAAACCGAGGGTGGGAATAGTTGACGACCTAAGGCCATGGCGGCTCGATGTGCTCAGTGTGCTGCTAGCAGTCTGGGTGGGCCAGGAGTTCAAGGCTCAGACTGTGTCAGAAAGAGCATTAGTGCCCTGGTCAGCCTATGTATTTGGGGTAGAGCCAAGGTAGGTGCAGGTTGTTCCTCAGTTGGGGTTACTGGGTAACCCCGGGGGCAATGTTGTTCTTCTGGAGGGCAGGCAGAGTGCTGCATTGTAGTTCTGGATTGCCAAACTGGAGGGCTTGTGGACCAGTAGTCTGAGGACAGAAGTCTGAGAACACAAGCTAGGCTTAGGTTTCTAGGTGAGGACATGGCAGGCACAATCTACAGACCGGAATCGAGATCTCGTGCATCTGAAGGCAGGGCGAGGTTCGGACGATTGCTCAGGTTGGAGTTTCTGTCCCTGATGGCCCCTTCATGAATGAAGGGCATCACGAGGCCATGGAGGTTTTCCTATGATGAAAGTTGTGAGCAACTCCAAACTGCAAAGAGTCTTCTGCAGGACAATTGAGACCTGCTGTTTGGCTCCAGGCCAATGATTCTGAGCAGGGTTCTAAGGATGGATGGCTTGGTAGCCCACCTCGCGTTCCAATTGTCTCCTAGCAGCAAGACAGGTTAGATCTGCTGGATCTGGGGGAGCAACCGAGGAGGCTGAGTTGAAATGGACTCTCCTGGGTTTGGGTCCTAATGTGCTTTTGTGTCTATGGAGACCTTGGAATGAAGCGGTGGCACTGGGGCCCTGAAGGGTTCTCCTAAACAGAGGCTTTGCACAGCTCCAATGTCCAAGTATCCCATGTGTAGATGAGATGATTTCTGATGGGTGAGTCAAGAAAGAGACATATGCTGGTTTTGAAATCCAGGCCTCTGTGGAGAGAAGCTTTGAAACCAAAGCAATGGATCTGATAAGTGCCTAGGGGCCTCTACTTTCCTTTTTAACTCTCGGGACATCTTTCATTGGTCTGAGTGCAGGGAGGTGCTCCGATGGGCTCAGATTGCGCCTCTTTTTCCTGGGAAGCCACCACTATTGAAATGGATCAGGGACTTTGGAGGTTTATACTATAAGAAGGGTTGTGTCCATTGTAATCGGAACACACAATTCACTTGGTCAGGGCAAGTACAGTCCTCAGGTTTGGCTCAAGGGGCCTGAGCCTGTAGGTTGTGTAGGCCAGGGCTGTTTGGACAGTTGTCTGGAAACACAAACTCGTCTTATGTTTCGGGACATAAATATGGCAGGACTGATCTACAGACCATGAGGACTACTCTTCGGGATTTGAAAAAAGGGCGAGTGTGAAGCTCTTGCTCAAGTTTTTGTCTCTGGATACCGTGTCACTCATGGTCGTGAAATTTCTGGGTGACTTCATGGGAAATGGACGAGTCTTACTCTCTGGTGGTTTGGCCCAATACAAAGAGTTTGGGGTCATTCTGTGGGATGGAAGAAGTCCGTTTTTTTGTTGTTGTTTTCTTATTTAACCTCAGGTGTCCCACCAAATGAGGGGTTCCAAAGTAGAGCCCTGGGGAGGGGCGATTGGACAATCAGAAATCTGGTTAAAAATTGGGGCCTAGGGACATGTCATGCCCATTATGGCAACTAATGGTCCAGCCACTGAGAGGACTTACTAGAGGACAGGACTCATGCTGAGGGTCACAATGCGTGTTTAGGCCCTCGTCGCACTCAAGAATGGGCGGGGCCTCAAGGTGAATGCTGGTTTCTTTTACAGTGAACGTTGGACAACGTGCCAACCACAAGGTTTCTTGCCATGGGTAAGGAGGAGTTGTGATTTCTGCATCACAAGCACGCCTGGGCTGTGATTGGAGATAAGGTCTCGGTTCTGAAGCCTGAAAACTGAGATAGGGAAGAGATGATGACCTAAGGCCATGGCGAGTCGTATGTGCTCAGTGTGTGGTCAGCTTTCTGGGTGTTTGTCAGGAGGTCTAGCCTCAGGTTGTGTCCGACAGTGCATTAGTGCCCAGGGTAGACTACATAATTTGGGTAAAGTCGAGTGCTGTGTAGGTTTATCCTCATTTAAGGTTCCTGGGCAGCTCATGAGGCAATACTTTTTTTCTACAGGTCAGGCAGAGTGCTGCATTGTGGGGACGGAATTGCCAAACTTGAGGGCTTCGGGACCAGGAGTGTGAGGATGGAAGTTTGAGAAGACAAGCTAGACTTGGGTTTCAGGGCGAGGGCACGGCAGGTAACCCCTGCAGACCTGAACCAATATCTCATGCATCTGATGTCAGCGCAAAGATCAGACGTTGGCTCAGGTTGGAGTTTCCGTGCATGACGGCCGCTTCATGAAGGGAGAAGAATCTCGAGGCCATTGAGGTTTTTCCACGTTGGGAGTTGTGGGATGCCCCCTTCAAGGATTCCTTCTGCGGGACAATTGAGACCTGTTGGACAGCTCCAGGACATCCCATATGGAATGACTCCAGAGCACCGTTCGAGGATGGATGCCTGGGAACCCTGCCTCACATACCAATTGTCCCCTAGCAACAAGACAGTTTAGATCTGATGGCTCTGCGGGAGCATCCGGGGTGGCTGAGTTGAAATGGACTTTCCTTAGGATGGGTCCTAATGTGTTTTTGTGTCCATGAGGGCCTTGAAATGGGGCGGTGGCACCGGGACCCTGAAGTACTCTCCTAAGTTTTTGACATAGCTCCCATGCACAGGTTTCCTTGTGGAGACGAGATGAGTTCTGATGGGTGCCTCAGGAAAACCCCTATGCTCGTATTGGAATCAGGCTTTTGAGGAGATATGCCTGTAAACCAAGGCATGGATCCTATTATGGCCTAGGGTCCTGTCTGGTTCATTCTTCTTCTCTGGGGACATCCATCTATGGTATGATTGGCGGTAGATTATCAGCTGGTGTCAGACAGCCCTTGTGTGTTCCGGTTGACCTATACTATTGGTATGGGCTCAGGGACTTTGGAGGTTTCTCCTAATTTGTACGATTTTCGACCATGGAATGGGCAGAATTCCCATGGATGTGTAGGCATAGTCCTAATGTGTGGCTCCATGGGCCCCAGCCGATGGATGTGTGTCCCAGGACATTGAGGACAGAAGTCTGAAAAAACAAACTCGGCTTAGCTTGGGGACGTAGGTATGGCAGGCACAATCTAAAAACCATGAGAAGAACTCTTCAGGATATGAAGAAAGAGAGATTCTGAGGCGCTTGCTCAGGCTTTTGTCTCTGGATTTTGTATCAACGATGGCCGTGGAATGTGGGGAGGCCTCATGGGCCATGGACGAAACTTCCTCTTTGTGATTTGGCATGGTCCCAATTCTTTTTCGTCAATCTGTGGGAAGGCAGGTCTCCTTTCAGGCTTGTTACTTCAGGTGTCCCAACAAAAGAGGAATTCCAAAGCAGAGCCCTTGGGAAGAACAAAGGGACAACCAAAGTATGGTTAAAAATTGGGCCTAGGGGCATGTCAGGCCCAATATGCTGTCTCTTCATCCCGCGACTGAGAGGCCTTTCTTGAGGACTGGGCTCAGGCTGAGGGTCAAAATGTGTGTTTGTGACCAATGTGGACCGTGAGCATGGGAGGGGCCTCATGGGCCACACTGTTTTCAACAATACTAAACTTTGGACAACATGCCAATCACAAGGTTTCTTGCCATGGGGAAGGAGTTCTGATTTCTGCATCATTTTCAACCCTGGGCAGTGTTTGGAGATCAGGTCTAGGTTCTGAAGCCTAAAAACCGCAGTTGGGAAGAGATGACGCCCTAAGGCCATGGCAGGTCTCATGTGCTCAGTGTGCGGTCAACTGCCTGGGTGTTGGTCAGGAGGGTCGGGCTCAGGTTGTGTCAGACTGTGCATTAGAGCCCATGTTAGACTGTATAATTTGGGTACAGTCGAGTGTCGTGTAGGTTTATCCTCATTTGATGTGCCTGGGCAGCTCATTAGGAAATATATTTTTTTCTAGAAAGCAGGAATAATGCTGCATTGTGGGTCTGGAATTGCCAAACTTGAGGGCTTCTCAGCCAGGAGTGTAAGGACAGAAGTTTGAGAACACAAGCTAGACTTCGGCTTCAGGCCGAGGGCACGGCAGGTACCCCTGCAGATCTGAACCTATATCTCATGCATCTGAAGTAACGTCGAGGATCAGACGTTGGCTCAGGTTGGCGTTTCTGTGCATGACTGCCCCTTCATGAACGGAGCGAAATCTCAAGGCCAGGGAGATTTTCCCACGTTGGGAGTTGTGGGAAGCACCCTTCAATGATTCTTTCTGAGAGACAATTAAGACCTTTTGGGCAGCTCCAGGACATCCCATATGGAATGACGCCAGAGCACCATTCGAGGATGGATGCCTGGGAAGCCCGTCTCGCTTTCCAATTGTCTGCTAGCCACAAGACAGTTGAGATCTGATGGCTCTGCGGGAGCAACCGGGGTTGCTGAGTTGAAATGGACTGTCCTGAGGATGGGGCCTAATGTGTGTTTGTGTCCATGAGGGCCTTGGAAATTGGCGGAGGTACCGGGACCATGAAGTATTCTCCTAAGCGTTTGACATAGCTCCCAAGCACAAGTTTCCTTGCGGAGACGAGATTTGTTCTGATGGGTGCCTCTGTAAACCCCCTATGCTGCTATTGGAATCCAGGCTTTTCAGGAGACATGCCTGTAACCAAATCAATGGATCCGATTATGGCCTTGGGTCCTGTTTGTTTTCAACTTCTTTGCTGGGGACATCCATCTATATTATGAGTGGAGGTAGATGCTCAGCTGGTGTCAGACCGCCCTTGTTTGACCCAGGAGACCTAAACTATTGGGAGACTTGGAGAATCCTTATAATTTGTACAATTTTGGACAATGGAATGGGTAGAATTCCCATGTATGGGTTAGGCACAGTCCTAATGTGTGGCTCCAGGGGCCCCAGCCTGGAGAGTGTGTGGCCCAGGACTTTGAGGACAGAATTCTGAAAACACAAACTCAGCTTAGGTTTGGGGACGTACGTATGGCTGGCCCAATTACACACTATGAGAAGAACTCTTCAAAATATGAAGAGAGAGTCTGAGTCGCTTGCTCAGGCTTTTGTGTCTGGATTTTGTATCAACGATGGCTGTGGAATGTGTGGAGGCCTCATGGGCCATGGACGAATCTTCCTCTATGTGGATTTGGCACGGTCCCAATTGTTTTTCGTCAATCTGTGGGATGGGAGGTCTCCTTTCAGGTTTGTTACCTCAGGTTCCCAACCAAAGAGGAATTCAGAAGCAGAGCCCTGGGGAAGAGTGAAGGGACAACCCAAACTATGGTTAAAAATTGGGGCCTAGGGGCATGACAGGCCAAATATGCTGTCTCTTCATCCAGCCACTGAGAGGCCTTACTTGAGGACTGGGCTCAGGCTGAGGGTCACAATGTGTGTTTTTAACCAATGTGGCCCGAGAGCGTGGGCGAGACCTCATGGGCCACACTGGTTTCAACTACACTGAACTTTGGACAACATGCCAATCACAAGGTTTCTAGCCATGGGGAAGGAGTTCTGATTTCTGCATCATTTTCAACCCTGGGCAGTGGTTGGAGATAAGGTCTAGGTTCTGAAGCCTGAAAACCGCAGTTGGGAAGAAATGACGACCTAAGGCCATGGTGGGTCTGACGTGCTCAGTGTGCGGTCAGCTGCCTGGGTGTTGGTCAGGAGGTTCGGGCTCAGGTTGTGTCAGACAAGTATTAGTGCCCAGGTTAGACAATATAATTTGGGTAGAGTCGAGTGCCGTGTATGTTGATCCTCATTTGTGGTGCCTGGGCTGCTCATTAGGCAATATATTCTTTCTGGAGGGCAGGCAGAGTGCTGCATTTTGGGTCCGGAATTGACAAACTTGAGGGCTTCTGGGCCAGTAGTCTGAGTACAGAAGTCTGAGAACACAAGCTAGACTTGGGCTTCAGGCCGAGGACACGACAGGTACCCCCTGCAGATCTTAACCAATATCTCAAGCTTCTAAAGTCAAGGCGAGGATCAGACTTTGGCTCAGGTTGGAGTTTCTGTGCATAACTGCCCCTTCATGAATGGAGCAGAGTCTCAAGGCCATGGAGGTTTTCCCACTTTGGGAGTTATGGGATGCTCCCTTGAAGGATTCCTTGTGCGGGACAATTGAGACCTGTTGGGCAGCTCCAGGACATCCCATATGGAATGACTCCAGAGCAACGTTAGAGGGTGGATGCCAGGGAAGACTGCCTCGCATTCCAATTGTTTCCTAGCAACAAGGCAGTTGAGATGTGATTGCTCTGCGGGAGCAACCCGGGTGGCTGAGGTGAAATGGACTTTCCTGATGATGGGGCCTAATGTGTGTTTGTGTCCATGGGGGCCTTAGAATCGGGCGGTGGCACCGGGACCCTAAAGTATTCTCCTAAGCTTTTGACATAGCTCCCGTGCACAAGTTACCTTATGAAGACGAGATTTGTTCTGATGAGTGCCTCAGGAAACCCCCTATGCTGGAATTGGAATCCAGGCTTTTGAGGAGACATGCCTGTTATCCAAACCAATGGATCCGATTATGGCCTAGTGTCCTGTCTGGTTCAATCTTCTTCTCTGGGTTCATCCATCTATGGTATGAGTGGAGGTGGATCTCAGCTGGTGTCAGATCGCCCTTGTTTGTCCCGGGATGGCAATGGGACTTTGGGATGGCCTCGGGGACTTTGGAGTGTTCTCCTAATTTGTACGATTTTGGACAATGGAATGGGCAGAATTCCCATGGATTGGGTAGGCAGCGTCCTAACGTGTGGCTCCAGGGGCCCCAGCCTGGAGGGTGTGTGGCCCAGTACTTTGAGGACAGAATTCTGAAAACACAAACTCAGCTTAGGTTTGGGGACATAAGTATGGCAGGCCAAATCTACAAACCATGAGAAGAACTCTTAAGGATATTAAAGAGAGCGAATCTGAGGCGCTTGCTCAGGCTTTTGTTTCTGGATTTTATATCAACAATGGCCGTGGAAGGTGGGGAGGCCTCATGGGCCATGGATGAATCTTCCTCTCTGTGGATTTGGCCCGGTCCCAATTGTTTTTCCTCAAGCTGTGGGATGGGAGGTCTCCTTTCAGGTTTGTTACCTCAGGTGTCCCAACCAAAGAGGAATTCCAAAGCAGAGCCCTGGGGAAGAGTGAAGGGACAACCCAACCTATGGTTAAAAATTGTGGCCTAGGGGCTTGGCAGGCCCAATATGCTGTCTCTACATCCAGCCACTGAGAGGCCTTACTTGAGGACTGGGCTCAGGCTGAGGGTCAGAATGTGTGTTTGTGACCAATGTGTCCCACGAGCATGGCGGGGCATCATGGGCCACACTGGGTTCAACTACACTGAACTTTGGACAACATGCCAATCACAAGGTTTCTAGAAATGGGGAAGGAGTTCTGATTTCTGCATCATTTTCAATCCTGGGCAGTGGTTGGAGATAAGGTCTATGTTCTGAAGCCTGAAAACCGCAGTTGTGGAGAGATGACGACCTAAGGCCTTGGCGTTTCGTATGCGCTCAGTGTGCGGTCAGCTGCCTGGCCATTGGTCAGGAGGTTCGTGCTCAGGTTGTGTCAGACAGTGCATTAGTGCCCAGGTTAGACTATATAATTTGGGTATAGTCGAGTGCCGTGTAGGTTGATCCTCTATTGAGGTGCCTGGGCAGCTCATTAGGGAATATTTTCTTTCTAGAGGGCTGTCGGAGTGCTACATTGTGGGTCCGGATGTGCCAAACTTGAGGGCTTCTGGGCCAGGAGTGTGAGGACAGAAGTCTAGAACACAAGCTAGACTTCGGCTGAGGCCGAGGTCATGGCAGGTACCTCTTGCAGATCTGAACCAATATCTCAATCATCTGAAGTCAAGGCGAGGATCAGACGTTGGCTGAGGTTGGAGTTTCTGTGCATGACTTCACCTTCATGAACGGAGCGGAGTATCAAGGCCATGGAGGTTTTCCCACGTTGGGAGTTGTGGGATGTCCCCTTCAAGGATTCCTTCTGCGGGACAATTGAGAACTGTTGCACAGCTCCTGGAAATCCCATATGGAATGACTCCCGAGCACCGTTTGAGGATGAATGCCAGGGAAGCCCGCCTCACATTCCATTTGTCTCCTAGCAACAAGACAGTTGAGATGTGATTGCTCTGGGGGAGCAACCGGGGTGGCTGAGGTGTAATGGACTTTCCTGAGGATGGGGCCCAATGGGTGTTGTGTCCATGGGGGCCTTAAAATGGGGCGGTGGCACCGGGACCCTGAGTATTCTCCTAAGTTTTTGACATAGCTGCCATGCACAAGTTTCCTTGTGGAGATGAGATTTGTACTGATGGGGCTCATTTAACCCCTTATGCTGGAATTGGAATCCAGGCTTTTGAGGAGACATGCCTGTAAACCAAAGCAATGGATCCGAATACGGCCTAGGGTCCTGTCTGGTTCCATCTTCTTCTCTGCGGACATCCATCTATGGTATGAGTGGAGGTAGACGGTCTCCTGGTGTCAGACTACCCTGGTTTGACCCGGAAAACCTACACTATTTTGATGGCCTCAGGGACTTTGATGGGTTCTCCTAACTAGTACGATTTTAGACAATGGAATGGGCAGAATTCCCCTGGATGGGGTAGGCACAGTCCTAATTTGTGGCTCCAGGGGCCCCAGCCTTGAGGGTGTGTGGCCCAGGACTTTGAGGACAGAAGTCTGAAAACACAAACTCAGCTTAGGTTTGGAGACGTAGGTATGGCAGGACCAATCTACACACCATGAGAAGAATTCTTCAGGATATGAAGAAAGAGAGAGTCTGAGGCCATTGCTCAGGCTTTTGTGTCTGGATTTTGTATCAACGATGGCCGTGGAATGTGAGGAGGCCTCATGGGCCATGGATGAATCTTCCTCTCTGTGGATTTGGCCAGGTCCCAATTGTTTTTCGTCAATCTGTGGGGTGGGAGGTCTCCTTTCAGGTTTGTTACCTCAGGTGTCCCTACCAAAGAGGAATTCCAAAGCAGAGCCCTGGGGAAGAGTGAAGGGACAACCCAAACTATGGTTAAAAATTGGGGCCTAGCGGCATGCAGGCCCAATATGCTGTCTCTTCATCCAGCCACTGAGAGGCCTTACTTGAGGACTGGGCTCAGGCTGAGGGTCACAATGTGTGTTTTTGACCAATGTGGCGGGAGAGCGTGGGCGAGACCTCATGGGCCACACTGTTTTCAACTACACTGAACTTTGGACAACATGCCAATCACAAGGTTTCTAGCCATGGGGAAGGAGTTCTGAATTCTGCATCATTTTCAACCCTGGGCAGTGGTTGGAGATAAGGTCTAGGTTCTGAAGCCTGAAAACTGCAGTTGGGAAGAGATGGCGACCTAAGGCCTTGGCGCGTCATATGCCATCAGTGTGCGGTCAGCTGCCTGGGTGTTGGTCAGCAGGTTCGGGATCAGGTTGTGTCAGACAGTGCATTAGTGCCCAGCTTAGACTATATAATTTGGGTACAGTCGAGTGCCGTGTAGGTTTATCCTCATTTGAGATGCCTGGGCAGCTCATTAGGCAAAATATTTTTTCTAGAGGGCAGTCAGAGTGTTGCATTGTGGGTCCAGAATTGCGAAACATGAGGGCTTCTGGGCCAGGAGTGTGAGGACAAAAGTCTCTGAACACAAGCTAAACTTGGGCTTCAAGCCGAGGGCACGGCAGGTATACCTTGCAGATCTGAACCAATATCTCAAGCATCTGAAGTCACGGCGAGGATCAGACGTTGGCTCAGGTTGGAGTTTCTGTGCATGACTTCCCATTCATGAACGGAGCGGAGTATCAAGGCCATGGAGGTTTTCCCACGTTGGGAGTTGTGGGATGCCCCCTTCAATGATTCCTTATGCGGGACAATTGAGACCTGTTGGGCAGCTCCAGGTCATCCCATATGGAATGACTCCAGAGCACCGTTCGAGGATGGATGGAAGGGAAGCCCGCTTCGCATTCCAATTGTCTCCTAGCAAAAAGACAGTTGAGATCTGATGGCTCTGCTGGGGTGGCTGACTTTAAATGGACTTTCCTGAGGATGGGGCCTAATGGGTGTTTGTGTCCATGGTGGCCTTGAAATGGGGCGGTGGAACCAGGACCCTGAAGTATTCTCCTAAGCTTTTGACATAGCTCCCAGGCTCAAGTTTCCTTGAGACGAGATTTGTTCTGATGGGTGCCTCAGGAAACCCCCTATGCTGGAATTGGAATCCAGGCTTTTGAGGAGACATGCCTGTAACCAAAGCAATGGAACCTATGATGGTTCGGGTCCTGTCTGGTTCAATCTCCTTCTCTGGCTTCATCCATCTATGGTACGAGTGGAGGTGGATGCTCCGCTGGTGACAGACCGCCCATGTTTGTCCCGGGACCTACAATTTTGGGATGGCCTCGGGGAGTTTGGAGGGTTCTCCTAATTTTTATGATTTCGGACAATGGAATGGGCAGAATTCCCATGCATGGGGTAGGCACAGTCCGAATGTGTGGCTCAAGGGGCCCAAGCTTGGAGTGTGTGTGGCCCAGGACTTAGAGGACAGAAGTATGAAAACACAAACTCAGCTTAGGTTTGGGGACGTAGCTATGGCAGGCCCAATCTACAAACCATGAGAAGAACTCTTCAGGATATGAAGATAGAGCGAGTCTGAGGTGCTTGCTCAGGCTTTTGTCTCTGGATTTCGTATCAACAATGGCCTTGGAATGTGGGGAGACCCCATGGGCCATGGACGAATCTTCCTCTCTGTGGATTTTGCCCGGTCCCAATTGTTTTTTGTCAAGCTGTGGGATGGGAGGTCTCCTTTCAGATTTGTTACCTCAGGTGTCCCTACCAAAGAGAAATTCGAAAGCAGAGCCCTGGGGAAGAGTGAAGGGACAACCCAACCTATGGTTAAAAATTGGGGCCTAAAGGCATGGCAGGCCCAATATGCTGTCTCTTCATCCAGCCACTGAGGGGCCTTACTTGAAAAATGGGCTCAGGCTGAGGGTCACAATGTGTGTTTGTGACCAATGTGGCCCACGAGAATGGGCGGGGCCTCATGGACCACACTGGTTTCGACTACACTGAACTTTGGACAACATGCCAATCACAAGGATTCTTGCCATGGGGAAGGAGTTCTGATTTCTGCATCATTTCAACCCTGGGCAGTGGTTGGAGATAAGGTTAGGTTCTGAAGCCTGAAAACCGCAGTTGGGAAGAGATGACGACTTAAGGCCATTGCGATCTGATGTGCTCAGTGTGCAGTCAGCTCCCTGGGTGTTGGTCAGGAGGGTCGGGCTCAGGTTGTGTCAGACAGTGCATTAGTGCCCAGGTTAGACTATATAATTTGGGTATAGTCGAGTGCCGTGTAGGTTAATCCTCATTTGAGGTGCCTGGGCATCTCTTTAGGCAAGATATTATTTCTAGAGGGCAGGCAGAGTGCTGCATTGTGGGTTCGGAATTGCCAAACTTTAGGGCTTCTTGGCCAGGAGTGTGAGGACAGAAGTTTGAGAACACAAGCTAGACTTGGGCTTCAGGCCAAGGGTACGGCAGTTACCCCCTACACATCTGAACCAATATCTCAAGCATCTGAACTCACGGCGAGGATCAGACGTTGGCTAGGGTTGGAGTTTCTGTGCATGACTGCCCTTCATGAATGAAGAGGAGTCTCAAGGCCATGGAGGTTTTCCCACGTTGGGAGTTGTGGGATGCCCCCTTGAAGGATTCCTTGTGCGGGACAATTGAGAACTGTTGGGCAGCTCCAGGACATCCCCTATGGAATGACTCCAGAGCATCGTTTGAAATGGAAGCCAAGGAGCCCGCCTCACATTCAATTGATTCCTAGCAACAAGACAGTTGAGATCTGATGGCTCTGCGGGAGCAACCCGGGTGGTTGAGGTGAAATGGACTTTCCTGAGGATGGGGCCTAGTTTGTGTTTGTGTCCATGAGGGCC
This sequence comes from Mustela nivalis, assembly GCF_964662115.1. Taxonomy (NCBI): domain Eukaryota; kingdom Metazoa; phylum Chordata; class Mammalia; order Carnivora; family Mustelidae; genus Mustela; species Mustela nivalis. The sequence goes on from NW_028136159.1 coordinate 56,784, forward strand.
TTGGAATGGGTCGTGAGCCTGGAGATTGTGTGGGTCCAGGCTGTGGGCACAGAAGTCTAAAAACACAAACTCAGCTTATGAGTGTCGCCTAGGGTATGGGAGGCAGGATGTACAGCCCGAGAGGGAGCTCCTGGTCCTCAGAAAGAAGGGCGAGTGGGAGGAGTTCCTTCAGGGTTTTGTATCTGGATGTTGTATCCGGGATACCGTGGATTGGAGGGGTGGCCTCAGGGACTGTGGACGAGTATCCCTCTCTGGGGATTTTTCCCAGCTCCCAAGAGATTGGGGTCATTTTGTGGGAAGGGTGGAGTCGTGTTGTCTAGGTCATGTGTCTCTCCAAGAAAGGGATTCCAGAGGAGAGCCCCAGGGACAGGCGGGGCGACTGGAAAACTCAAACACTGGTGAGGATTGTGTGCATAGGGGCTTTGCAAGACCCATATGCGGGCTCTTGGTCCAAGCCCTGACAGGCATTTCTTTGTCATGGGGCTCATAATGAGGGTCACAGTGTGAATTTGTGCCCAACAACACTCAAGTTTGGGCGTGGCATCAGTGGCCTTGAAGGATTATCCCACCCTGAAGGTGTGACTCCATGCCAAGAGCAAGCTTTACAGCCATGGGGAAGGAGGAGTTCTGTTTTGTGTTTGCGATACCCAGCTGTGTGAAGAATTGATATAATGTCTAGGTTCAGATATCTGAAAACCAGGGTCAGGAAGAGGTGAAGGCATAGACCATGGCGTGTCCAAAGTGCTGGGTGTGCGGCCAGCTGTCTTCTTGTCTGTCTGGACGTCTGGCTTCAGGCTGTGTAAGACAGAGCATGAGTGCACAGAGCAGGCTATCCAGTTCGGGTACCGTCGAGGCCCGAGCAGGTTGATCCTCATCTGGGTTTTCTGGAGAGCCCCACAGGGAAACGTTTTTCTTCCGTTGGGCAGACACTGAGCTGGGTTGTGGTTCTGGAGTTCCTAGTCCAGAAGGCTTGTTTGCCAGGAGTGTGAGGAAGGAAGTCTGAAAACACAAGCTAGCGTGAGGTTTGGGACCGAGGGCACGGCAGGCCCACTCTGCAGAGGCTGAATCGAGATCTCCTGCACTGAGGTCATGTCAACTATGAGACGTGCCTCAGGCTAGAGTTTTTGTCCAGCATGGCCTCTTCCTGAAGGGTGTGGGGGCTTCATGAGTCCAAGGAGGTTTGCCTACGATGGGATTTCTGAACTAATCCAAACCTCAAGGTTTCCTTCTGCACGACAGTCGAGTCCTATTGGATGGTTCCAGTTGGCCCATACGGAAAGACTCGAGAGCAGGTGTCTAAGCATGGATGCCTGGGAACGCCACAACATATTCCCACTCTTTAGTCAGGACAAAGCAGGCTCAATCTGCGGGCTCCTGGGTGAGCTACCCAGAGGGGAGAGTTGAAATGGACTCTCCTGAAGATGAGTCCTACTATGGGTTGGTGGCCTGGGAGACCTTGGAATGTGGAGGTGGCTCAGAGACTCTGCAGGATTCACCAACCTGAGGTGTTTGACACGGCTCCAACAAGGAAGCTTCCCATGTGGAGACGAGAGGAGTTCTGTTCAGTGCCTCAGGAAAGCCCCATATCCTGTTCTTCGAACCAAAGCCTCTGAGGAGTGACACCTGTAAACCAAAGCTAGAGTTGAGATTAGGGCCTAAGGGCCTGTCCGGCTCAACCTTCTATCTCTGTTGACAACTGTGTGCATGCCTCCGTGGAGGTAGCTGCTCATCTTGTCTCCGAATGCCCCTGTGTGTCCATGGAGGCTCCCAGCATTGGGATGTTTCGGGGGCCTTGAGGTTTCTCATATTCTGGAGGTGTGTGGCCAAAGGAATGGACACAGAACCCAGGAGAGTGCAGGCACGGTCCTGTGGTATTTTCTCCAGAGGACCCATCCTAGAGGCTGTGTTTGCCAGGGCTGTGGGGAGAGATGTCTGAAAAAGCAAACTTGGCTCAGCTAGGGGCCAAGGTAATTGCAGGCTTGATCTCCAGTCCGTGAGGGGAGATCCTCTGGATATCAAAGGAGGACAAGTGGGAGGCAGTCGCTCAAGCTTTTGTCTCTGTGTGTTGCGTTCACAGTGGCCGTTCCGGGTAGGGGTTGCCTCAGTGGCCGAGGAAGAGCCTTCCTCTCGGGGGATTGTCCAAGCTCCCAAGTGTTTGGGTTCATTCTGTGGGAAGGGAAGAGTACTGTTTTCTGCCAAATGACCACCCCAGGAGAGGGACTCTAGAGCACAGCAGTGGGTTCCCTCAACTGGAATACACACCATCTAGTTAGTCCTGGGTGCCTAGGGTAATGGCAAGCCACATATGCGGGCTTTTGGTCCAGTCACTGAGAGGCGTTACTTGAATAAGGTACACACGCTGAGGGTCATAATGTGCGTTTGTGCCCAGGCGGCCCTCACGCATGGGCGTGGCCTCATGGGCCATGCCATTTTCTCCTACACTGAAGGTTTGATTCACTGCCAGCAGCAAGGTTTCTTGCCATGGGGAATGAGGGGTTCTGACTTGTGCATCAGGTTCCCCCCTTCCCACGGACTGGAGATAAGGTTTAGGTTCCGATGACTGAAAACCCAGGTTGGGAATGGATGGTGGCCTAAGGCAGTGGCGGGTCCAATGTGCTGGGTGTGCAGCCAGCTGTGTCGGTGTCTGTTGGAAGATCTGGGCTCAGGCTATTTGGGACAGAGTATCAGTGTTTGAGGTAGCCTATGCAATTGGGGTCTGGCCGAGTTCCAAGCAGTTTGATCATTATTTGGGGTTTCTGGGCAGCACCATAGACAAAGTTTTCTCCTGGTAGGCATGCAGTGTGCTTCATTGTGGCTCCAGAATTCCCAGGAGGGAGGGTTTGTGGGCCAGGAGTGTGAGGATGGAAGTCTGAAAACACAAGCTAGGGTGAAGATGGAGCCAAGGGCAGAGCAGGCCCACTCTGCAGAGGCTGAATCAAATTCTCCTGCATCTGAAGTCAGGCTGAGGATTAGACGTTGGCTGAGGCTGGAGTATGTGTCCATGATGGCACCTTCATGAAGCAGGGGCCTCATGAGGCCAAGGAAGTTATCCCACGGTGAGTTTGGAGGTTGCCCTAAACCACAAGGTTTCCTTCTGCAGGACATTCGAGTCCTGTTGCATGGCTCCATGACATACCATACGGAAGGACTGGAGAGCAGGGTTCGAAGGATGGATCCCTGTACAGCATGCCTCGCATTCCCATTGGCCATTAGCAAAAAGATATGTTTGACCTGCTGCCTCTGGGGCACGCTACCCAGGGGGCTGAGTTGAAATGGCCTCTCCTGAGGATGCGTCATAATGTGCGTTTGGGTCCATGGAGACCTTGGAATGTGCTGGTTGTTCAGTGGCCCTGCGGAACTCTCCTACCTGAAGGGTTTGATACATCCCCAGTAAGAAAGCTCCCCATGTGGAGACGATAGAGGTTTGGTTTGGTGCCTCGGAAAAGCCCCGTGGGCTGGTCAACGAAAACAGTCCTCTGAGGACGGACACTTGGAATCCAAAGCTAAGGGAGGCGTTCCTTCAGGCTTTTGTCTCTGGCTGGTGTCCGGGATAGCCGTGGATTGGAGGGATGGCCTCAGGGACTGTGGACGAGTATCCCTATCTGGGGATTTGTCCCAGCTCCCAAGAGTTTGGGGTCATTTTCTGGGAAGGGTGGAGTCGTGTTGTCTAGCTCATGGGTCTCTACAAGAAAGGGATTCCAGAGCTGAGCCCCAGGTACGGGCGGGGCGACTGGAAAACTCAAACACTGGTGAGGATTGGGTGCAGAGGGGCTTGGCAAGCCCCATATGCGGTCTCTTGGTCCAGGCCCTGACAGTCCTTTCTTTGACATGGGGCTCATGCTGAGGGTCACAGTGTGAATTTGTGCCCAAGCAGCACTCAAGTTTGGGGGTGGCAGCAGGGACCATGAAGGTTTCTCCCACCCTGAAGGTGTGACGCCATGCCAAGAGCAAGCTTTACAGCCATGGGGAAGGAGGAGTTCTGTTTTGTGCTTGCAATACCCAGCTGTGTGGAGAATTGAGATAATGTCTAGGTTCACAATGCAGCACTCTGCCTGCCCTCTAGAAAAAATTTATTGCCGAATCAGCTGCCCAGGTACCTTAAATGAGGATAAACCTACACAGCACTCGACTTTACCCAAATTATTTACTCTAACCTGGGCACTAATGCACTGTCAGACACAACCTGAGCCCAGACCTCATGGACAACACCCAGAAAGCTGACCGCACACTGAGCACATAAGACCTGCCATGGCCTTAGGTCATCATCTGTTCCCTACCTCAGTTTTCAGGCTTCAGAACCGAGACCTTATCTCCAATCACTGCCGAGGGGTGAGTGTGATGCAGAAATCAGAACTCCTCCTTACCCATGGCAAGAAACCTTGTGGTTGGCACGTTGTCCATCGTTCAGTGTAGGAGAAACCAGCATTCACCCTGAGGCCCCGCCCATTCTTGAGAGCGACGAGGGCATACACACGCATTGTGACCCTCAGCATGAGTCCTGTCCTCTAGTAAGTCCTCTCAGTGGCTGGACCATTAGATGTCATAATGGGCTTGACATGTCCCTAGGCCCCAACTTTTAATCAGATTTCTGATTGTCCATTTGCGGCTCCCCAGGGCTCTACTCTGGAATCCCTCCTTTGGTGGGACACCTGAGGTTAAAGAAGAAAACAACAACAACAAATAAACGGACTTCTCCTTTCCCACAGAATGACCCCAAACTCTTTGTATTGGGCCAAACCACCAGAGAGTAAGACTCGTCCATTTCCCATGAAGTCACCCAGAAATTTCACGACCGTGTGTGAAACGATATCCAGAGACAAAAACTTGAGCAAGAGCCTCACACTCGCCCTTTTCTCAAATCCCGAAGAGTTCTCCTCATGGTCTGTAGATCAGTCCTGCCATACATATGACCCGAAACATAAGGCGAGTTTGTGTTTTCAGACAACTGTCCAAACAGCCCTGGCCTACACAACCTACAGGCTCAGGCCCCTGGAGCCAAACCTGAGGACTGTACTTTCCCTCTCCCAGGGAATTGTGGGTCCCCATTCCAATGGCCACAACCCTTCTAATAGGTTAAACCCCCAAAGTCCCTGATCCATCTCAATTGTGGTGACTTCCCAGGAAAAACAGGGGCAATCTGAGCCCATCGGATCACCTAGCTGCACTCAGACCCAGAGACAGATGTCCCCAGAGGTAAAAAGGAAAGAACACGCCCCTAGGCACTAATCAGATCCATTGCTTTGGTTTCCAGGCATCTCTCCTCAGAAGCCTGGTGTTCAAAACCAGCATATGGCTGTTTCTTCACTCACCCATCAGAAAACATCTCATCTCCACATGGGAAACTTGCACGTTGGAGCTGTGTCAAAGCTTCTGTTTAGGAGAACTCTTCAGGGGCCCAGTGCCACCGATTCATTCCAAGGTCTCAATACACACAAAAGCACATTAGGACCCATCCACAGGAGAATCTATTTCAACTCAGCCTCCTCGGTTGCTCCCCCAGATCCAGCAGATCTAACCTGTCTTGTTGGTAGGAGACAATTGGAATGCGGGGTGGGCTACCCAGCCATCCATCCTTAGAACCCTGCTCAGAATCATTGGCCTAGAGCCAAACAACAGGTCTCAATTGTCCTGCAGAAGACTCTCTGCAGTTTGGAGCTGCTCACAACTCCCATCGTGGGCAAACCCCGAAGGCCGCGCGATGCCACCCCTTCATGTAGGGGCCATCAGGGACACAAACTCCAACCTGAGCGATCGTCTGATCCTCGCCCTGACTTCAGATGCACGCGATCTCGATTCCGGTCTGTAGATTGTGCCTGCCAGTTCATCACCCAGAAACCTAAGCCTAGCTTGTGTTCTCAGACTTCTCTCGTCAGACTACTGGCCCACAAGCCCTCCATTTTGGCAATCCAGAACTACAATGCAGCACTCTGCCTGCCCTCCAGAAGAAAAACATTACCCTCCGGGACCAACCAGACACCCCAAATGAGGATCAACCTGCACCTATCTTGGCTGTACCCCAAATACATAGGCTGACCAGGGCACTAATGCCCTTTCTGACACAGCCTGATCCTGGACCACCTGGACCAACCAAGACAGCTGCCAGCACACTGAGCACATCAAGCCGCCATTGCCTAAGGTCATCATCTTTTCCCAACCTCGGTTTTCAGGCCTCAGAACCTAGGCCTTATCACCAATCACTGCCCAGGGTTGAACGTGATGCAGAAATCAGAACTCCTTCCCCATGGCAAGAAACCTTGTTTTTGGCATGTTGTCCAACATTCAATGTAGTTGAAATCAGTGTGGCCCTTGAGGCCCCGCCCATGCTCGCGAGTCACCTGGGTCACAAACACACATTGTGACCCTCAGCCTGAGCCCAGTCCTCATGTAACGCCTCTCAGTGGCTGGATGAAGAGATAGCATATTGGGCTTGCCATGCACCTAGGCCCCAACTTTTAACCATAGTTCGGGTTGTCCCCTCAGTCTTCCCCACGGCTTTGCTTTGGAATTCCTCTTTGTTGGGACACCTTAGGTAACAAAACTGAAAGGAGTCCTCCCATCCCACAGATTGACGAAAAACGATTGGAAATCGGGCCAAATACTCAGAGAGGAAGATTGGTCCATGGCCAATGAGGCCTCCCCGACATTCCATGGCAATCGCTGATAAAAAATCCCGAGACAAAAGCCTGAGCAAGCGCCTCAGACTTGCACTTCCTTCATATCTTGAAGAGTTTTTCTCATGGTTTGTAAATCGGGCCTGCCATACCTACGTCCCCAAACCTAAGCTGAGTTTGGGTTTTCAGACTTCTGTCCTCAAAGTCCAGGGCCACACACCCTCTAGGCTGGGGCCCCTGGAGCCACACATTAGTACTGTGCCTACTTCATGCATGGGAATTCTGCTCATTCCATTGTCCAAAATCGTACAAATTAGGAGAAATCTCCAAAGTCCCTTAGGCCATCCCAATAGTGTAGGTCGCCCGGAACAAACAAGGGCTCTCAGAATCTAGCTGATAATCGACCTCGACTCATACCGTAGATGGATGTCCCCAGAGAAGAATATGGAACTAGACAGGACCCTAGGCCATAATGGGATCCATTGCTTTGGTTTACAGGCATGTCTCCTGAAAAGCCCGATTCCAATACAAGCATAGGGGTTTTCCTGAGGCACCCATCAAAACTCATCTGGTCTCCACAAGGAAACCTGTGTTGGGAGCCATGCCCAAAGATTAGAGGAGTACTTCAGGGTCCCGTTGCCACCGCCCCATTCCAAGGCCCTCATGGACACAAAAACACATTAGGACCCATCCTCAGGAAAGTCCATTCAAACTCAGCCACCGCGGTTTCTCCCGCAGAGCCATCAGATCTAAACTGTCATGTTGCTAGGAGACAATTGCAATGCGAGGCGGGCTTCCCAGGCATCAATCCTCGAAGGGTGCTCTGGAGTCATTCCATATGGGATGTCCTGGAGCTGTCCAACAGGTCTCAAATGTCCTGCAGAAGGAATCCTTGAAGGGGGCATTCCACAACTCCCAACGTGGGAAAACCTCAATGGCCTCGAGATACTGCTCCCTTCATGAAGCGGCCGTCATGCACGGAAAATCGAACCTGAGCCAACGTCTGATCCTCGCTCTGACTTCAGATGCATGAGATATTGGTTCAGATCTGCAGGTGTTACCTGCTGTGCCCTGGCCCTGAAACCCATGTCTAGCTTGTCTTCTCAGACTTCCGTCCTCACACTCCTAGCCCCGAAGCCATCAAGTTTGGCAATTCCGGACCCACAATGCAGCACCGTGCCTGCCCTCTAGAAAAAATTTATTGCCTAATGAGCTGCCCAGGTACCTTAAATGAGGATAAATTTACACAGAACTCGACTTTACCCAAACTATATTGTCTAACCTCGCACTAATGCACTGTCGGACACAACCTGAGCCCGGACCTCCTGACCAACACCCAGAAAGCTGACCACACACTGAGCACATAAGTCCCGCCATGGCCTTAAATCATCATCTCTTCCCTACCTCAGTTTTCAGGCTTCAGAACCGAGACCTCATCTCCAATCACTGCCAAGGGGTGAGTGTGAGGCAGAAATCAGAAGTCCTCCTTACCCATGGCAAGAAACCTTGTGGTTGGCACATTGTACAATATTCAGTGTAGTTGAAACCAGCATTCACCCTGAAGTCCCGCCCATTCTTGAGTGCGACGAGGGCGTAAACACGCATTGTGATCCTGAGCATGAGTCCTGTCCTCTAGTAAGTCCTCTCAGTGGATGGATCATTAGATGTCATAATGGGCTTGACATGTCCCTAGGCGCCAATTTTTAACCATATTTCTGATTGTCCAGTCGCCCTTCTCCAAGGCTCTACTCTGGAATCCCTCATTTGGTGGGACACCTGAGGTTAAAAAAGAAAACAACAACAACAACGACAAAACGGACTTCTTCCATCCCACAGAATGACCCCAAACTCTTTGGACGGGGCCAAACCACCAGAGAGTAAGACTCGTCCATTTCCCATGAAGTCACCCAGAAATTTCAGACCATGTGTGACACGATATCCAGAGACAAAAACTTGAGCAAGAGCCTCACCCTCGCCCTTTTATCAAATCCCGATGAGTTCTCCTCATGATCTGTAGATCAGTCCTGCCATACCTATAATCTGAAACATAAGCCGAGTTTGTGTTTTAGGACAACTGTACAAACAGCCCAGGCCTACACAACCTACAGGCTCAGGCCCCTGGAGCCAAACCTGAGGACTGTACTTGCCCTCTCCAAGGGAATTGTGTGTGCCCATTCCAATGGCCACAACCCTTCTAATAGGATAAACCTCCAAAGTCCCTGATCCATCTCACAAGTGGTGGCTTACCAGGAAAAACAGGGGCAATGTGAGCCCATCGGAGCACCTAGCTGCACTCAGACCCATGGACAGATGTCCCCAGAGGTAAAAAGGAAAGAACAGGCCCCTAGGCACTAATCAGATCCATTGCTTTGGTTACCAGGCATCTCTCCTCAGAGGCCTGGAGTTCAAAACCAGCATATGGCTGTTCCTTCACTCACCCATCAGAAAACATCTCATCTACACATGAGAAACTTGCACGTTGGATCTGTGTCAAAGACTCTGTTTAGGAGAACCCTTCAAAGCCCCAGTGCCACCGCTTTATTCCAAGGTCTCCAAAGATACAAAAGCACATTTGGACCCAACCACAGGAGAGTCCATTTCAACTCAGCCTCCTCGGTTGCTTCCCCAGATCCAGCAGATCAACCTGTCTTGTTGCTAGGAGACAATTGGAATGCGAGGTGGGCTACCCAGCCATCCATTTTTAGAACCCTGCTCTGAATCATTGACCTGGCGACAAACAACAGGTCTCAATTGTCCTGCAGAAGACTCTATGCAGTTTGGAGCTTCTCACAACTCGCATCGTGGGAAAACCCCCGTGGCCTCGTGATGCACCCCCTTCATGAAGGGGACATCAGGGACAGAAACTCCAACCTGAGCGATCGGCTGACCCTCGCCCTGACTTCAGATACACGAGATCTCAATTCCAGTCTGTAGATTGTGCCTGCCATGTCCTCACTCTGTAACCTAAGCCTAGCTTGTGTTCTCAGACTTCTGTACTCAGACTACTGGCCCACAAGCCCTCGATTTGGCAATCTATAACTACAATGCAGCACTCTGCCTGCCCTCCAGAAGAAAAACATAGCCCCCTGGGGCTACCCAGTAACCCCAAGTGAGAATCAACCTGCACCTACCTTGGCTGTACCCCAAATAATTACGCTGACCATGGCACTAATGCCCTTTCTGACACAGCCTGAGCCTGGACCTCCTGGCCCCATCCAGACAGCTGTCCGCACACTGAGCACATCGAGCCGCCATGGCCTTAGGTCGTCATCTCTTCCCAACCTCGGTTTTCAGGTTTCAGAACCTAGACCTTATCTCCAATCACTCCCCAGGGTTTTACGTGATGCAGAAATCAGAACTCCTTCCCCATGGCAAGAAAACTTGTAGTTGGCATGTAGTCTAAAGTTCAGTGTAGTTGAAACCAGTGTGGCTCATGAAGCCCCGCCCATGCTCGCGGGCCACATAGGTCACAAACCCACATTGTGACCCTCAGGCTGAGCCCAGTCCTCAAATAAGGCCTCTCAGTGGCTGGATGAAGAGATAGCCTATTGGGCTTGCCATGCCCCTAGTCCCCAATTTTTAACCATGTTCAGTTTGTCCCTTCAGTCTTCCACACGGCTTTGCTTTGGAATTCCTCTTTTGGTGGGAAACCTGAGGTAACAAAACTGAAAGGAGTCCTCCCAGCCCACAGATTGAAGAAAAACAATTGTGAATCGGGCCAAATCCTCAGAGAGGAGGATTCATCCATGGCCCATGAGGCATCCCCGACATTCCATGGCCATCGCTGATACAAAATCCAGAGACAAAAGCCTCAGCAAGCGCCTCAGACTCGCTCTATATTCAAATCTTATGAGTTCTTATGGTTTGTAGATTGGGCCTGCCATACCCACGACCCTAAACCAAAGCTGAGTTTGAGTTTGCCCCTGAGGCAACCCCTACCCTGAACGGCCACTGTGAACGCAACACCCAGAGACAAAAGCCTGAGCGAATGCCTCTCACTTGCCCTCCTTTGATATACAGACGATCTCCCCTCACGGACTGGAGATCATGCCTGCCATTACCTTGGCCCCTAGCTATGCCAAGTTTGCTTTTTCAGACATCTGTCCCCACAGCCCTGGCAAACACAGCCTCTAGGCTGGGTCCCCTGGAGCCATACCACAGGACCGTGCCTGCTCTCTCCTGGGAATCTGTGCCCATTCCTTTGGCCACACACCTCCAGAATATGAGAAACCTCAAGGCCCCTGATGACATCCCACTACTGGGAGCCTCCCTGGACACACAGGGGCATTCGGACACAAGCTGAGCAGCTACCTCCACGAAGGCATGCACACAGATGTCAACAGAGATAGAAGGTTGAGACGGACAGGCCCTTAGGCCCTATTCTCAACTCTTGCTTTGGTTTCCAGGTGTCACTCCTCAGAGACTTTGGTTCGAAGAACAGGATATGGGGCTTTCCTGAGGCACTGAACAGAACTCCTCTCGTCTCCACATGGGAAGCTTCCTTGTTGGAGCTGTGTCAAACACCTCAGGTTGGAGAATCCTACAGAGTCCCTGAGCCACCTCCATGTTACAAGGTCTCCCAGTCCACCAACCTACAGTAGGATTCATCTTCAGGAGAGTCCATTTCAACTCTCCCCTCTGGGTAGCTCACCCTGAAGCCCGCAGATGGAGCTGCCTTGTCCTGACTAAAGAGTGGGAATATGAGGTAGCGTTCCCAGGCATCCATGCTTAGACAACTGCTCTCGAGCCCTTCCGTATGGGGCCTCCTGGAACCATCCAATAGGACTCGACTGTCGTGCAGAAGGAAACCTTGAGGTTTGGAGTAGTTCACAAATCCCATCCTAGGCAAACCTCCTTGGACTCATGAAGCCCCCACACCCTTCAGGAAGAGGCCATGCTGGACAAAAACTCTAGCCTGAGGCACGTCTCATAGTTGACATGACCTCAGTGCAGGCGATCTCGATTCAGCCTCTGCAGAGTGGGCCTGCCTTGCCCTCTGTCCCAATCCTCACGCTAGCTTGTGTTTTCAGACTTCCTTCCTCACATTCCTGGCAAACAAGCCCTCCGGACTAGGAAATCCAGAACCACAACCCAGGTTGGTGTCTGCCCAACGGAAGAAAAACGTTTCCCTGTGGGGCTCTCCAGAAAACCCAGATGAGGATCAACCTGTTCGGGCCTCGACGGTACCCGAACTGGATAGGCTGCTCTGGGCACTCATGCTCTGTCTGACACAGCCTGAAGCCAGAAGTCCGGACAGAAAAGGAGACAGCAGGCCGCACACCCAGCACTTCGGACACGCCATGGTCTTATGCCGTGGCCACTTCCTAACCTTGTTTTTCAGATATCTGAACCTAGACATTATATCAATTCTCCACACAGCTAGGTATCGCAAGCACAAAACAGAACTCCTCCTTCCCCATGGCTGTAAAGCTTGCTCTTGGCATGGAGTCACACCTTCAGGGTGGGAGAAACCTTCATGGTCCCTGATGCCACCCAAAACTTGAGTGCTGCTTGGGCACGAATTCACACTGTGACCCTCAGCATGAGCCCCATGTCAAAGAAAGGCCTGTCAGGGCCTGGACCAAGAGCCCACATATGGGGCTTGCCAAGCCCCTCTGCACCCAATCCTCACCAGTGTTTGTGTTTTCCAGTCGCCCCGCCCGTACCTGGGGCTCAGCTCTGGAATCCCTTTCTTGTAGAGACCCATGAGCCAGACAACACGACTCCACCCTTCCCAGAAAATACCCCAAACTCTTGGGAGCTGGGACAAATCTCCAGAGATGTATACTCGTCCACAGTCCCTGAGGCCACCTCTCCAATTCACGGCTATCCCGGAAACAACATCCAGAGACAAAAGCCTGAAGGAATGCCTCCCACTCGCCCTTGTTTCAGAGGCCCAAGAGCTCCCTCTCGGGCTGTCATCCAGCCTGCCATACCCTAGGCGCCACTCATAAGCTGAGATTGTGTTTCCAGACTTCTGTGCCCACAGCATGGACCCACACAACCTCAAGACTAGGGCCTCTGGAGCCACAGCGAAAGATTGTGCCTGCCCTCCCCAAGGAAAGTGTGCCCAATCCATTGACCACAACCCTACAGGTTAGGGAAAAGCTCCAAGGCCCCTGAGGCCATCAATAGTGTAGGCCACCCTGGACTAAGAGGGGCTCTCTGACACCAGCGGATCACCTATCTCCACTTAGACTCTCAGACAGTGTCCCCAGAGACAGAAGGTTGAAATGGACAGGCCCCCAGGCCCTAATCTGAACCTTAGCTCTGGTTTCCATGTGTCCGTCCTCAGAGGACTGTTTTCGTAGTCCAGCACACGGGGCTTTTCTGAGGCACCAAACCAAACCTCTCTCGTCTCCACATGGGGAGCTCTTACTGGGGATGTATCTAAACCTTCAGGTAGGAGAGTTTCGCAGGGCCACTGAACCACCAGCACATTCTAAGGTCTCCAAGGACCCAAACGGACATTATGACGCATCATCAGGAGAGGCCATTTCAACTCAGCCTCCTGGGTAGCGTGCCCCAGAGGCAGCAGATCAAACTTATCTTGTCGCTAATGGCCAATGGGAATGCGAGGCAGGCTGTACAGGGATCCGTCCTTCGAACCCTGCTCTCCAGTCCTTCCGTATGGTATGTCCTGGAGCCATGCAACAGGACTCGAATGTCCCGCAGAAGGAAACCTTGTGGTTTGGGGCAACCTCCCAACTCAGCGTGGGAAAACTTCCTTGGCCTCATGAGGCCCCCGCTACATGAAGGTGCCATCATGGACACATACTCCAGCCTCAGCCAATGTCTGACCCTCAGCCTGACTTCAGATGCAGGAGATTTTGATTCAGCCTCTGCAGAGTGGGCCTGCTCTGCCCTTGGCTCCAATCCTCACCCTAGCTTGTGTTTTCAGACTTCCGTCCTCACACTCCTGGCCCACAAACCCTCCCTCCTGGGAATTCTGGGGGCCACAATGAAGCACTCTGCCTGCCTCCCAGAAGAAAAACATTGTCTCTGGTGCTGCCCAGAGACCCCAAATGAGGAACAATCTGCTTGGCCCTCGGCAACACCCCAATTGCATAGGCTACCTTAAACACCGGTGCTCTGTCGCAAATAGCCTGAGCCCAGACCTTCCAACAGACACCGACACAGCTGGCTGCACACCCAGCACATTGGACCCGCCACTGCCTTAGGCCACCATCCATTCCCAACCTGGGTTTTCAGTCATCGGAACCTAGACCTTATCTCCAATCCCTGCACAGTGGGGAACCTGATGCACAAGGCAGAACCCCTCCTTCCCCATGGCAAGAAACCTTGCTGCTGGCAGTGAGTCAAACCTTCAGTGTAGGAGAAAACAGCATGGCCCATGAGGCCACGCCCATGCGTGAGGGCTGCCTTGGGCACAAACACACATGGTGACCTTCATCGTGAGTACCTTATTCAAGTAACGCTTCTCAGTCACTGTACCAAGAGCCTGCATATGTGGCTTGCCATGCACATAGGCACCCAGGACTAACTAGATGGTGTGTATTCCAGTTGAGGGAGGCCACTGCTGTGCTCTAGAGTCCCTCTCCTGGGGGGTCCCCTGTGGCAGAAAACAGTACTCTTCCCTTCCCACAGAATGAACCCAAACACTTGGGAGCTTGGACAATCCCCCGAGAGGAAGGCTCTTCCTCGCCCCGGAAGCAACCCCTACCCTGAACGGCCACTGTGAACCCAACAGCCAGAGACAAATGCCTGAGCGACTGCCTCGCACTTGCCCTCCTTTGATATCCAGAGGATCTCCCCTCACGGACTGGAGATCAGGCCTGCCATTACCTTGGCTTCTAGCTGAGCCAAGTTTGCTTTTTCAGACATCTGTTCCCACAGCCCGGGCAAACACAGCCTCTAGGCTGTGTCCTCTGGAGCCATACAACAGGACCGTGCCTGGTCTCTCCTGGGAAACTGTGCCCATTCCTTTGGCCACACACCTCCAGGATATGAGAAACTTCAAGGCCCCCGAGGACATCCCACTACTGGGAGCCTCCCTGGAAACAAAGGGGCATTTGGACACAAGCTGAGCAGCTACCTCCATGAAGGCATGCACACAGCTGTCAACAGAGATAGAAGGTTGAGCCTGACAGGCCCTTAGGCCCTAATCTCAACATTTGCTTTGGTGTCCAGGTGTCAATCCTTAGAGCCTTTGTTTGAAAAACAGGATATGGGGCTTTCCTGAGGCTGTAAACAGAACTCCTCTCGTCTCCACATGGGAAGCTTCCTTATTGGAGCCGTGTCAAACACCTCATGTTGGAGAATCCTGCAGAGTCCCTGAGCCACCTCCACATTCCAAGGTCTCCCAGGCCACCAAGCCACAGTAGGACTCATCTTCAGGAGAGTCCATTTCAACTCTCTCCTCTGGGTAGCTAACCCAGGAGCCCACAGATTGAGCCTGCCTTGTCCTGGTTAAAGATTGGGAATATGCGGTTGCGTTCCCAGGCATCCATGCTTAGACACCTGCTCTCGAGTCTTTCCGTATGGGGCCTCCTGGAACCATCCAATAGGACTCGACTGTCATGCAGAAGGAAACCTTGAGGTGTGGAGTAGTTCACAAAACCCATCGTAGGCAAAGCTCCCTGGCCTCACGAAGCCCCCACACCCTTCAGGAAGAGGACATGCTGGACAAAATCTCTAGACTGAGGCACGTCTCATTGTTGACATGACCTCAGTGCAAAAGATCTCGATTCAGCCTCTGCAGTGTGGGCCTGCCGTGCCCTCGGTCCCAAACCTCACGCTAGCTTGTGTTTTCAGACTTCCTTCCTCACACTCCTGGCAAACAAGCCCTCCGGACTAGGAACTCCAGAACCACAACCCAGGTTGGTGTCTGCCCAACGGAAGAAAAACATTTCCCTGTGGGGCTCTCCAGAAAGCCCAGATGAGGATCAATTTGCTCGGGCCTCGACGGTACCCGAACTGGATAGGCTGCTCTGGGCACTCATGCTGTGTCTGACATAGCCTGAAGCCAGACGTCCAGACAGACAAGAAGACAGCTGGCCGCACACCCAGCACTTCGGCACGCCATGGTCCTATGCCGTCACCTCTTCCTAACCTTGGTTTTCAGATATCTGAACCTAGACATTATATCAATTCTGCACACAGCTAGGTATCGCAAGCACAAAACAGAACTCCTCCTTCCCCATGGCTGTAAAGCTTGCTCTTGGCATGGTGTCACACCTTCAAGGTGGGAGAAACCTTCATGGCCTCTCATGCCACGCCCAAACTTGAGTGCTGCTTGGGCACAAATTCACACTGTGACCCTCAGCATGAGCCCCATGTCAAAGAAAGGCCTTTCGGGGCCTGGACCAAGAGCCCGCATTGGGGCTTGCCAAGCCCCTATGCACCCAATCCTCACCAGTATTTGAGATTTCCAGTCTCCCCGCCCGTACCTGGGGCTCTGCTCTGGATTCCCTTCTTGAAGAGACCCATGAGCCAGACAACACGACTCCACCCTTCCCACAAATAACCCCAAACTCTTGGGAGCTGGGAAAAATCCCCAGAGATGGATACTCGTCCACAGTCCCTGAGGCCACCTCTCCAATCCACGGCTATCCCGGACACAACATTCAGAGACAAAAGCCTGAAGGAATGCCTCCCACTCGCCCTTGTTTCAGAGGCCCAAGAGCTCCCTCTCGGGCTGTCATCCGGCCTGCCATACCCTAGGCGCCACTCATAAGCTGAGATTGTGTTTCCAGTCTTCTGTGCCCACAGCATGGATCCACACATCCTCCAGGCTAGGGCCTCTGGAGCCACAGCGAAAGATTGTGCCTGCCCTCCCCAAGGAAAGTGTGCCCAATCCATTGACCACAACCCTACAGGTTAGGGAAAAGCTCCAAGGCCCCTGAGGCCATCAATAGTGTAGGCCACCCTGGACTAAGAGGGGCTCTCTGACACCAGCGGAGCAACTATCTCCACTTAGACTCTCAGACAATGTCCCCAGAGACAGAAGGTTGAAATGGACTGGCCCCCAGGCCCTAATCTGAACCTTAGCTCTGGTTTCCATGTGTCCGTCCTCAGAGGACTGTTTTCGTAGTCCAGCACACGGGGCTTTTCTGAGGCACCAAACCAAACCTCTCTCGTCTCCACAGGGGGAGCTTTCTTACTGGGGATGTATCAAACCCTTCAGGTAGGAGAGTTCCGCAGGGCCACTGAACCACCAGCACATTCCAAGGTCTCCATGGACCCAAACAGACATTATGACGCATCCTCAGGAGAGGCCATTTCAACTCAGCCTCCTGGGTAGCGTGCCCCAGAGGCAGCAGATCAAACATTTCTTGTCGCTAATGGCCAATGGGAATGCGAGGCAGGCTGTACAGGGATCCATCCTTCGAACCCTGCTCTCCAGTCCTTCCGTATCCTATGTCCTGGAGCCATGCAACAGGACTCGAATGTCCCGCAGAAGGAAACCTTGTGGTTTGGGGCAACCTCCCAACTCAGCGTGGGAAAACTTCCTTGGCCTCATGAGGCCCCCGCTTCATGAAGGTGCCATCATGGACACATACTCCAGCCTCAGCCAATGTCTGATCCTCAGCCTGACTTCAGATGCAGGAGATTTTGATTCAGCCTCTGCAGAGTGGGCCTGCTCTGCCCTTGGCTCCAATCCTCACCCTAGCTTGTGTTTTAAGAATGCTCTCCTCACACTCCTGGCCTACAAACCCTCCCTCCTGGGAATTCTGGGGCCACAATGAAGCACTCTGCCTGCCTCCCAGGAGAAAAACATTGTCTATGGTGGTGCCCAGAGACCCCAAATGAGGATCAAACTGCTTGGCCCTCGGCAACACCCCAATTGCTTAGGCTACCTTAAACACTGATGCTCTGTCGCAAATAGCCTGAGCCCAGACCTTCCAACAGACACCGACACAGCTGGCTGCACACCCAGCACATTGGACCCGCCACTGCCTTAGGCCACCATCCATTCCCAACCTGGGTTTTCAGTCATCGGAACCTAGACCTTATCTCCAATCCCTGCACAGTGGGGAACCTGATGCACAAGGCAGAACCCCTCCTTCCCCATGGCAAGAAACCTTGCTGCTGGCAGTGAGTCAAACCTTCAGTGTAGGAGAAAACAGCATGGCCCATGAGGCCACGCCCATGCGTGAGGGCTGCCTTGGGCACAAACACACATGGTGACCCTCATCGTGAGTACCTTATTCAAGTAACGCCTCTCAGTGACTGTACCAAGAGCCTGCATATGTGGCTTGCCATGCACATAGGCACCCAGGACTAACTAGATGGTGTGTATTCCAGTTGAAGGAGGCCACTGCTGTGCTCTAGAGTCCCTCTCCTGGGGGGTCCCCTGTGGCAGAAAACAGTACTCTTCCCTTCCCACAGAATGAACCCAAACACTTGGGAGCTTGGACAATCCCCCGAGAGGAAGGCTCTTCCTCGCCCCGGAAGCAACCCCTACCCTGAACGGCCACTGTCAACGCAACACCCAGAGACAAAAGCCTGAGCGACTGCCTCGCACTTGCCTTCCTTTGATATCCAGAGGATCTCCCCTCACGGACTGGAGATCAGGCCTGCCATTACCTTGGCCTCTAGCTGAGCCAAGTTTGCTTTTTCAGACATCTGTTCCCACAGCCCGGGCAAACACAGCCTCTAGGCTGGGTCCTCTGGAGCCATACCACAGGACCATGCCTGCTCTCTCCTGGGAAACTGTGTCCATTCCTTTGGCCACACACCTCCAGAATATGAGAAACTTCAAGGCCCCCGAGGACATCCCACTACTGGGAGCCTCCTGGAAACAAAAGGGCATTTGGACACAACCTGAGCAGCTACCTCCACGAAGGCATGCACACAGCTGTCAACAGAGATAGAAGGTTGAGCCGGACAGGCCCTTAGGCCCTAATCTCAACACTTGCTTTGGTGTCCATGTGTCAATCCTTAGAGGCTTTGGTTCGAAAAACAGGATATGGGGCTTTCCTGAGGCACTGAACAGAACTCCTCTCGTCTCCACATGGGAAGCTTCCTTGTTGGAGCCGTTTCAAACACCTCAGGTTGGAGAATCCTGCAGAGTCCCTGAGCCACCTCCACATTCCAAGGTCTCCCAGGCCACCAGCCACAGTAGGACTCATCTTCAGGAGAGTCCATTTCAACTCTCTCCTCTGGGTAGCTAACCCAGGAGCCCACAGATTGAGCCTGCCTTGTCCTGGTTAAAGATTGGGAATATGCGGTTGCGTTCACAGGCATCCGTGCTTAGACACCTGCTCTCGAGTCTTTCCGTATGGGGCCTCCTGGAACCATCCAATAGGACTCGACTGTCATGCAGAAGGAAACCTTGAGGTGTGGAGTAGTTCACAAAACCCATCGTAGGCAAAGCTCCCTGGCCTCACGAAGCCCCCACACCCTTCAGGAAGAGGCCATGCTGGACAAAAACTCTAGACTGAGGCACGTCTCATAGTTGACATGACCTCAGTGCAGGAGATCTCGATTCAGCCTCTGCAGAGTGGGCCTGCCGTGCCCTCGGTCCCAAACCTCACGCTAGCTTGTGTTTTCAGACTTCCTTCCTCACACTCCTGGCAAACAAGCCCTCCGGACTAGGAACTCCAGAACCACAACCCAGGTTGGTGTCTGCCCAACGGAAGAAAAACATTTCCCTGTGGGGCTCTCCAGAAAGCCCAGATGAGGATCAACCTGCTCGGGCCTCGACGGTACCCGAACTGGATAGGCTGCTCTGGGCACTCATGCTCTGTCTGACATAGCCTGAAGCCAGACGTCCAGACAGACAAGAAGACAGCTGGCCGCACACCCAGCACTTCGGACACGCCATGGTCTTATGCCGTCACCTCTTCCTAACCTTGGTTTTCAGATATCTGAACCTAGACATTATATCAATTCTGCACACAGCTAGGTATCGCAAGCACAAAACAGAACTCCTCCTTCCCCATGGCTGTAAAGCTTGCTCTTGGCATGGTGTCACACCTTCAAGGTGGGAGAAACCTTCATGGCCTCTCATGCCACGCCCAAACTTGAGTGCTGCTTGGGCACAAATTCACACTGTGACCCTCAGCATGAGCCCCATGTCAAAGAAAGGCCTTTCGGGGCCTGGACCAAGAGCCCGCATTGGGGCTTGCCAAGCCCCTATGCACCCAATCCTCACCAGTATTTGAGATTTCCAGTCTCCCCGCCCGTACCTGGGGCTCTGCTCTGGATTCCCTTCTTGAAGAGACCCATGAGCCAGACAACACGACTCCACCCTTCCCACAAAATAACCCCAAACTCTTGGGAGCTGGGAAAAATCCCCAGAGATGGATACTCGTCCACAGTCCCTGAGGCCACCTCTCCAATCCACGGCTATCCCGGACACAACATCCAGAGACAAAAGCCTGAAGGAATGCCTCCCACTCGCCCTTGTTTCAGAGGCCCAAGAGCTCCCTCTCGGGCTGTCATCCGGCCTGCCATACCCTAGGCGCCACTCATAAGCTGAGATTGTGTTTCCAGTATTCTGTGCCCACAGCATGGATCCACACATCCTCCAGGCTAGGGCCTCTGGAGCCACAGCGAAAGATTGTGCCTGCCCTCCCCAAGGAAAGTGTGCCCAATCCATTGACCACAACCCTACAGGTTAGGGAAAAGCTCCAAGGCCCCTGAGGCCATCAATAGTGTAGGCCACCCTGGACTAAGAGGGGCTCTCTGACACCAGCGGAGCAACTATCTCCACTTAGACTCTCAGACAATGTCCCCAGAGACAGAAGGTTGAAATGGACTGGCCCCCAGGCCCTAATCTGAACCTTAGCTCTGGTTTCCATGTGTCCGTCCTCAGAGGACTGTTTTCGTAGTCCAGCACACGGGGCTTTTCTGAGGCACCAAACCAAACCTCTCTCGTCTCCACAGGGGGAGCTTTCTTACTGGGGATGTATCAAACCCTTCAGGTAGGAGAGTTCCGCAGGGCCACTGAACCACCAGCACATTCCAAGGTCTCCATGGACCCAAACAGACATTATGACGCATCCTCAGGAGAGGCCATTTCAACTCAGCCTCCTGGGTAGCGTGCCCCAGAGGCAGCAGATCAAACATTTCTTGTCGCTAATGGCCAATGGGAATGCGAGGCAGGCTGTACAGGGATCCATCCTTCGAACCCTGCTCTCCAGTCCTTCCGTATCCTATGTCCTGGAGCCATGCAACAGGACTCGAATGTCCCGCAGAAGGAAACCTTGTGGTTTGGGGCAACCTCCCAACTCAGCGTGGGAAAACTTCCTTGGCCTCATGAGGCCCCCGCTTCATGAAGGTGCCATCATGGACACATACTCCAGCCTCAGCCAATGTCTGATCCTCAGCCTGACTTCAGATGCAGGAGATTTTGATTCAGCCTCTGCAGAGTGGGCCTGCTCTGCCCTTGGCTCCAATCCTCACCCTAGCTTGTGTTTTAAGAATGCTCTCCTCACACTCCTGGCCTACAAACCCTCCCTCCTGGGAATTCTGGGGCCACAATGAAGCACTCTGCCTGCCTCCCAGGAGAAAAACATTGTCTATGGTGGTGCCCAGAGACCCCAAATGAGGATCAAACTGCTTGGCCCTCGGCAACACCCCAATTGCTTAGGCTACCTTAAACACTGATGCTCTGTCGCAAATAACCTGAGCCCAGACCTTCCAACAGACACCGACACAGCTGGCTGCACACCCAGCACATTGGACCCGCCACTGCCTTAGGCCACCATCCATTCCCAACCTGGGTTTTCAGTCATCGGAACCTAGACCTTATCTCCAATCCCTGCACAGTGGGGAACCTGATGCACAAGGCAGAACCCCTCCTTCCCCATGGCAAGAAACCTTGCTGCTGGCAGTGAGTCAAACCTTCAGTGTAGGAGAAAACAGCATGGCCCATGAGGCCACGCCCATGCGTGAGGGCTGCCTTGGGCACAAACACACATGGTGACCCTCATCGTGAGTACCTTATTCAAGTAACGCCTCTCAGTGACTGTACCAAGAGCCTGCATATGTGGCTTGCCATGCACATAGGCACCCAGGACTAACTAGATGGTGTGTATTCCAGTTGAAGGAGGCCACTGCTGTGCTCTAGAGTCCCTCTCCTGGGGGGTCCCCTGTGGCAGAAAACAGTACTCTTCCCTTCCCACAGAATGAACCCAAACACTTGGGAGCTTGGACAATCCCCCGAGAGGAAGGCTCTTCCTCGCCCCGGAAGCAACCCCTACCCTGAACGGCCACTGTCAACGCAACACCCAGAGACAAAAGCCTGAGCGACTGCCTCGCACTTGCCTTCCTTTGATATCCAGAGGATCTCCCCTCACGGACTGGAGATCAGGCCTGCCATTACCTTGGCCTCTAGCTGAGCCAAGTTTGCTTTTTCAGACATCTGTTCCCACAGCCCGGGCAAACACAGCCTCTAGGCTGGGTCCTCTGGAGCCATACCACAGGACCGTGCCTGCTCTCTCCTGGGAAACTGTGTCCATTCCTTTGGCCACACACCTCCAGAATATGAGAAACTTCAAGGCCCCCGAGGACATCCCACTACTGGGAGCCTCCTGGAAACAAAAGGGCATTTGGACACAACCTGAGCAGCTACCTCCACGAAGGCATGCACACAGCTGTCAACAGAGATAGAAGGTTGAGCCGGACAGGCCCTTAGGCCCTAATCTCAACACTTGCTTTGGTGTCCATGTGTCAATCCTTAGAGGCTTTGGTTCGAAAAACAGGATATGGGGCTTTCCTGAGGCACTGAACAGAACTCCTCTCGTCTCCACATGGGAAGCTTCCTTGTTGGAGCCGTTTCAAACACCTCAGGTTGGAGAATCCTGCAGAGTCCCTGAGCCACCTCCACATTCCAAGGTCTCCCAGGCCACCAGCCACAGTAGGACTCATCTTCAGGAGAGTCCATTTCAACTCTCTCCTCTGGGTAGCTAACCCAGGAGCCCACAGATTGAGCCTGCCTTGTCCTGGTTAAAGATTGGGAATATGCGGTTGCGTTCACAGGCATCCGTGCTTAGACACCTGCTCTCGAGTCTTTCCGTATGGGGCCTCCTGGAACCATCCAATAGGACTCGACTGTCATGCAGAAGGAAACCTTGAGGTGTGGAGTAGTTCACAAAACCCATCGTAGGCAAAGCTCCCTGGCCTCACGAAGCCCCCACACCCTTCAGGAAGAGGCCATGCTGGACAAAAACTCTAGACTGAGGCACGTCTCATAGTTGACATGACCTCAGTGCAGGAGATCTCGATTCAGCCTCTGCAGAGTGGGCCTGCCGTGCCCTCGGTCCCAAACCTCACGCTAGCTTGTGTTTTCAGACTTCCTTCCTCACACTCCTGGCAAACAAGCCCTCCGGACTAGGAACTCCAGAACCACAACCCAGGTTGGTGTCTGCCCAACGGAAGAAAAACATTTCCCTGTGGGGCTCTCCAGAAAGCCCAGATGAGGATCAACCTGCTCGGGCCTCGACGGTACCCGAACTGGATAGGCTGCTCTGGGCACTCATGCTCTGTCTGACATAGGCTGAAGCCAGACGTCCAGACAGACAAGAAGAAAACTGGCCGCACACCCAGCACTTCGGACACGCCATGGTCTTATGCCGTCACCTCTTCCTAACCTTGGTTTTCAGATATCTGAACCTAGACATTATATCAATTCTGCACACAGCTAGGTATCGCAAGCACAAAACAGAACTCCTCCTTCCCCATGGCTGTAAAGCTTGCTCTTGGCATGGTGTCACACCTTCAAGGTGGGAGAAACCTTCATGGCCTCTCATGCCACGCCCAAACTTGAGTGCTGCTTGGGCACAAATTCACACTGTGACCCTCAGCATGAGCCCCATGTCAAAGAAAGGCCTTTCGGGGCCTGGACCAAGAGCCCGCATTGGGGCTTGCCAAGCCCCTATGCACCCAATCCTCACCAGTATTTGAGATTTCCAGTCTCCCCGCCCGTACCTGGGGCTCTGCTCTGGATTCCCTTCTTGAAGAGACCCATGAGCCAGACAACACGACTCCACCCTTCCCACAAAATAACCCCAAACTCTTGGGAGCTGGGAAAAATCCCCAGAGATGGATACTCGTCCACAGTCCCTGAGGCCACCTCTCCAATCCACGGCTATCCCGGACACAACATCCAGAGACAAAATCCCGAAGGAATGCCTCCCACTCGCCCATGTTTCAGAGGCCCAAGAGCTCCCTCTCGGGCTGTCATCCGGCCTGCCATACCCTAGGCGCCACTCATAAGCTGAGATTGTGTTTCCAGTATTCTGTGCCCACAGCATGGATCCACACATCCTCCAGGCTAGGGCCTCTGGAGCCACAGCGAAAGATTGTGCCTGCCCTCCCCAAGGAAAGTGTGCCCAATCCATTGACCACAACCCTACAGGTTAGGGAAAAGCTCCAAGGCCCCTGAGGCCATCAATAGTGTAGGCCACCCTGGACTAAGAGGGGCTCTCTGACACCAGCGGAGCAACTATCTCCACTTAGACGCTCAGACAATGTCCCCAGAGACAGAAGGTTGAAATGGACTGGCCCCCAGGCCCTAATCTGAACCTTAGCTCTGGTTTCCATGTGTCCGTCCTCAGTGGACTGTTTTCGTAGTCCAGCACACGGGGCTTTTCTGAGGCACCAAACCAAACCTCTCTCGTCTCCACAGGGGGAGCTTTCTTACTGGGGATGTATCAAACCCTTCAGGTAGGAGAGTTCCGCAGGGCCACTGAACCACCAGCACATTCCAAGGTCTCCATGGACCCAAACAGACATTATGACGCATCCTCAGGAGAGGCCATTTCAACTCAGCCTCCTGGGTAGCGTGCCCCAGAGGCAGCAGATCAAACATTTCTTGTCGCTAATGGCCAATGGGAATGCGAGGCAGGCTGTACAGGGATCCATCCTTCGAACCCTGCTCTCCAGTCCTTCTGTATCCTATGTCCTGGAGCCATGCAACAGGACTCGAATGTCCCGCAGAAGGAAACCTTGTGGTTTGGGGCAACCTCCCAACTCAGCGTGGGAAAACTTCCTTGGCCTCATGAGGCCCCCGCTTCATGAAGGTGCCATCATGGACACATACTCCAGCCTCAGCCAATGTCTGATCCTCAGCCTGACTTCAGATGCAGGAGATTTTGATTCAGCCTCTGCAGAGTGGGCCTGCTCTGCCCTTGGCTCCAATCCTCACCCTAGCTTGTGTTTTAAGAATGCTCTCCTCACACTCCTGGCCTACAAACCCTCCCTCCTGGGAATTCTGGGGCCACAATGAAGCACTCTGCCTGCCTCCCAGGAGAAAAACATTGTCTATGGTGGTGCCCAGAGACCCCAAATGAGGATCAAACTGCTTGGCCCTCGGCAACACCCCAATTGCTTAGGCTACCTTAAACACTGATGCTCTGTCGCAAATAACCTGAGCCCAGACCTTCCAACAGACACCGACACAGCTGGCTGCACACCCAGCACATTGGACCCGCCACTGCCTTAGGCCACCATCCATTCCCAACCTGGGTTTTCAGTCATCGGAACCTAGACCTTATCTCCAATCCCTGCACAGTGGGGAACCTGATGCACAAGGCAGAACCCCTCCTTCCCCATGGCAAGAAACCTTGCTGCTGGCAGTGAGTCAAACCTTCAGTGTAGGAGAAAACAGCATGGCCCATGAGGCCACGCCCATGCGTGAGGGCTGCCTTGGGCACAAACACACATGGTGACCCTCATCGTGAGTACCTTATTCAAGTAACGCCTCTCAGTGACTGTACCAAGAGCCTGCATATGTGGCTTGCCATGCACATAGGCACCCAGGACTAACTAGATGGTGTGTATTCCAGTTGAAGGAGGCCACTGCTGTGCTCTAGAGTCCCTCTCCTGGGGGGTCCCCTGTGGCAGAAAACAGTACTCTTCCCTTCCCACAGAATGAACCCAAACACTTGGGAGCTTGGACAATCCCCCGAGAGGAAGGCTCTTCCTCGCCCCGGAAGCAACCCCTACCCTGAACGGCCACTGTCAACGCAACACCCAGAGACAAAAGCCTGAGCGACCTCCTCGCACTTGCCTTCCTTTGATATCCAGAGGATCTCCCCTCACGGACTGGAGATCAGGCCTGCCATTACCTTGGCCTCTAGCTGAGCCAAGTTTGCTTTTTCAGACATCTGTTCCCACAGCCCGGGCAAACACAGCCTCTAGGCTGGGTCCTCTGGAGCCATACCACAGGACCTTGCCTGCTCTCTCCTGGGAAACTGTGTCCATTCCTTTGGCCACACACCTCCAGAATATGAGAAACTTCAAGGCCCCCGAGGACATCCCACTACTGGGAGCCTCCTGGAAACAAAAGGGCATTTGGACACAACCTGAGCAGCTACCTCCACGAAGGCATGCACACAGCTGTCAACAGAGATAGAAGGTTGAGCCGGACAGGCCCTTAGGCCCTAATCTCAACACTTGCTTTGGTGTCCATGTGTCAATCCTTAGAGGCTTTGGTTCGAAAAACAGGATATGGGGCTTTCCTGAGGCACTGAACAGAACTCCTCTCGTCTCCACATGGGAAGCTTCCTTGTTGGAGCCGTTTCAAACACCTCAGGTTGGAGAATCCTGCAGAGTCCCTGAGCCACCTCCACATTCCAAGGTCTCCCAGGCCACCAGCCACAGTAGGACTCATCTTCAGGAGAGTCCATTTCAACTCTCTCCTCTGGGTAGCTAACCCAGGAGCCCACAGATTGAGCCTGCCTTGTCCTGGTTAAAGATTGGGAATATGCGGTTGCGTTCACAGGCATCCGTGCTTAGACACCTGCTCTCGAGTCTTTCCGTATGGGGCCTCCTGGAACCATCCAATAGGACTCGACTGTCATGCAGAAGGAAACCTTGAGGTGTGGAGTAGTTCACAAAACCCATCGTAGGCAAAGCTCCCTGGCCTCACGAAGCCCCCACACCCTTCAGGAAGAGGCCATGCTGGACAAAAACTCTAGACTGAGGCACGTCTCATAGTTGACATGACCTCAGTGCAGGAGATCTCGATTCAGCCTCTGCAGAGTGGGCCTGCCGTGCCCTCGGTCCCAAACCTCACGCTAGCTTGTGTTTTCAGACTTCCTTCCTCACACTCCTGGCAAACAAGCCCTCCGGACTAGGAACTCCAGAACCACAACCCAGGTTGGTGTCTGCCCAACGGAAGAAAAACATTTCCCTGTGGGGCTCTCCAGAAAGCCCAGATGAGGATCAACCTGCTCGGGCCTCGACGGTACCCGAACTGGATAGGCTGCTCTGGGCACTCATGCTCTGTCTGACATAGCCTGAAGCCAGACGTCCAGACAGACAAGAAGACAACTGGCCGCACACCCAGCACTTCGGACACGCCATGGTCTTATGCCGTCACCTCTTCCTAACCTTGGTTTTCAGATATCTGAACCTAGACATTATATCAATTCTGCACACAGCTAGGTATCGCAAGCACAAAACAGAACTCCTCCTTCCCCATGGCTGTAAAGCTTGCTCTTGGCATGGTGTCACACCTTCAAGGTGGGAGAAACCTTCATGGCCTCTCATGCCACGCCCAAACTTGAGTGCTGCTTGGGCACAAATTCACACTGTGACCCTCAGCATGAGCCCCATGTCAAAGAAAGGCCTTTCGGGGCCTGGACCAAGAGCCCGCATTGGGGCTTGCCAAGCCCCTATGCACCCAATCCTCACCAGTATTTGAGATTTCCAGTCTCCCCGCCCGTAAGGGGGCTCTGCTCTGGATTCCCTTCTTGAAGAGACTCATGAGCCAGACAACACGACTCCACCCTTCCCACAAAATAACCCCAAACTCTTGGGAGCTGGGAAAAATCCCCAGAGATGGATACTCGTCCACAGTCCCTGAGGCCACCTCTCCAATCCACGGCTATCCCGGACACAACATCCAGAGACAAAAGCCTGAAGGAATGCCTCCCACTCGCCCTTGTTTCAGAAGCCCAAGAGCTCCCTCTCGGGCTGTCATCCGGCCTGCCATACCCTAGGCGCCACTCATAAGCTGAGATTGTGTTTCCAGTATTCTGTGCCCACAGCATGGATCCACACATCCTCCAGGCTAGGGCCTCTGGAGCCACAGCGAAAGATTGTGCCTGCCCTCCCCAAGGAAAGTGTGCCCAATCCATTGACCACAACCCTACAGGTTAGGGAAAAGCTCCAAGGCCCCTGAGGCCATCAATAGTGTAGGCCACCCTGGACTAAGAGGGGCTCTCTGACACCAGCGGAGCAACTATCTCCACTTAGACTCTCAGACAATGTCCCCAGAGACAGAAGGTTGAAATGGACAGGCCCCCAGGCCCTAATCTGAACCTTAGCTCTGGTTTCCATGTGTCCGTCCTCAGAGGACTGTTTTCGTAGTCCAGCACACGGGGCTTTTCTGAGGCACCAAACCAAACCTCTCTCGTCTCCACAGGGGGAGCTTTCTTACTGGGGATGTATCAAACCCTTCAGGTAGGAGAGTTCCGCAGGGCCACTGAACCACCAGCACATTCCAAGGTCTCCATGGACCCAAACAGACATTATGACGCATCCTCAGGAGAGGCCATTTCAACTCAGCCTCCTGGGTAGCGTGCCCCAGAGGCAGCAGATCAAACATTTCTTGTCGCTAATGGCCAATGGGAATGCGAGGCAGGCTGTACAGGGATCCATCCTTCGAACCCTGCTCTCCAGTCCTTCCGTATCCTATGTCCTGGAGCCATGCAACAGGACTCGAATGTCCCGCAGAAGGAAACCTTGTCGTTTGGGGCAACCTCCCAACTCAGCGTGGGAAAACTTCCTTGGCCTCATGAGGCCCCCGCTTCATGAAGGTGCCATCATGGACACATACTCCAGCCTCAGCCAATGTCTGATCCTCAGCCTGACTTCAGATGCAGGAGATTTTGATTCAGCCTCTGCAGAGTGGGCCTGCTCTGCCCTTGGCTCCAATCCTCACCCTAGCTTGTGTTTTAAGAATGCTCTCCTCACACTCCTGGCCTACAAACCCTCCCTCCTGGGAATTCTGGGGCCACAATGAAGCACTCTGCCTGCCTCCCAGGAGAAAAACATTGTCTATGGTGGTGCCCAGAGACCCCAAATGAGGATCAAACTGCTTGGCCCTCGGCAACACCCCAATTGCTTAGGCTACCTTAAACACTGATGCTCTGTCGCAAATAACCTGAGCCCAGACCTTCCAACAGACACCGACACAGCTGGCTGCACACCCAGCACATTGGACCCGCCACTGCCTTAGGCCACCATCCATTCCCAACCTGGGTTTTCAGTCATCGGAACCTAGACCTTATCTCCAATCCCTGCACAGTGGGGAACCTGATGCACAAGGCAGAACCCCTCCTTCCCCATGGCAAGAAACCTTGCTGCTGGCAGTGAGTCAAACCTTCAGTGTAGGAGAAAACAGCATGGCCCATGAGGCCACGCCCATGCGTGAGGGCTGCCTTGGGCACAAACACACATGGTGACCCTCATCGTGAGTACCTTATTCAAGTAACGCCTCTCAGTGACTGTACCAAGAGCCTGCATATGTGGCTTGCCATGCACATAGGCACCCAGGACTAACTAGATGGTGTGTATTCCAGTTGAAGGAGGCCACTGCTGTGCTCTAGAGTCCCTCTCCTGGGGGGTCCCCTGTGGCAGAAAACAGTACTCTTCCCTTCCCACAGAATGAACCCAAACACTTGGGAGCTTGGACAATCCCCCGAGAGGAAGGCTCTTCCTCGCCCCGGAAGCAACCCCTACCCTGAACGGCCACTGTCAACGCAACACCCAGAGACAAAAGCCTGAGCGACCGCCTCGCACTTGCCTTCCTTTGATATCCAGAGGATCTCCCCTCACGGACTGGAGATCAGGCCTGCCATTACCTTGGCCTCTAGCTGAGCCAAGTTTGCTTTTTCAGACATCTGTTCCCACAGCCCGGGCAAACACAGCCTCTAGGCTGGGTCCTCTGGAGCCATACCACAGGACCGTGCCTGCTCTCTCCTGGGAAACTGTGTCCATTCCTTTGGCCACACACCTCCAGAATATGAGAAACTTCAAGGCCCCCGAGGACATCCCACTACTGGGAGCCTCCTGGAAACAAAAGGGCATTTGGACACAACCTGAGCAGCTACCTCCACGAAGGCATGCACACAGCTGTCAACAGAGATAGAAGGTTGAGCCGGACAGGCCCTTAGGCCCTAATCTCAACACTTGCTTTGGTGTCCATGTGTCAATCCTTAGAGGCTTTGGTTCGAAAAACAGGATATGGGGCTTTCCTGAGGCACTGAACAGAACTCCTCTCGTCTCCACATGGGAAGCTTCCTTGTTGGAGCCGTTTCAAACACCACAGGTTGGAGAATCCTGCAGAGTCCCTGAGCCACCTCCACATTCCAAGGTCTCCCAGGCCACCAGCCACAGTAGGACTCATCTTCAGGAGAGTCCATTTCAACTCTCTCCTCTGGGTAGCTAACCCAGGAGCCCACAGATTGAGCCTGCCTTGTCCTGGTTAAAGATTGGGAATATGCGGTTGCGTTCACAGGCATCCGTGCTTAGACACCTGCTCTCGAGTCTTTCCGTATGGGGCCTCCTGGAACCATCCAATAGGACTCGACTGTCATGCAGAAGGAAACCTTGAGGTGTGGAGTAGTTCACAAAACCCATCGTAGGCAAAGCTCCCTGGCCTCACGAAGCCCCCACACCCTTCAGGAAGAGGCCATGCTGGACAAAAACTCTAGACTGAGGCACGTCTCATAGTTGACATGACCTCAGTGCAGGAGATCTCGATTCAGCCTCTGCAGAGTGGGCCTGCCGTGCCCTCGGTCCCAAACCTCACGCTAGCTTGTGTTTTCAGACTTCCTTCCTCACACTCCTGGCAAACAAGCCCTCCGGACTAGGAACTCCAGAACCACAACCCAGGTTGGTGTCTGCCCAACGGAAGAAAAACATTTCCCTGTGGGGCTCTCCAGAAAGCCCAGATGAGGATCAACCTGCTCGGGCCTCGACGGTACCCGAACTGGATAGGCTGCTCTGGGCACTCATGCTCTGTCTGACATAGCCTGAAGCCAGACGTCCAGACAGACAAGAAGACAACTGGCCGCACACCCAGCACTTCGGACACGCCATGGTCTTATGCCGTCACCTCTTCCTAACCTTGGTTTTCAGATATCTGAACCTAGACATTATATCAATTCTGCACACAGCTAGGTATCGCAAGCACAAAACAGAACTCCTCCTTCCCCATGGCTGTAAAGCTTGCTCTTGGCATGGTGTCACACCTTCAAGGTGGGAGAAACCTTCATGGCCTCTCATGCCACGCCCAAACTTGAGTGCTGCTTGGGCACAAATTCACACTGTGACCCTCAGCATGAGCCCCATGTCAAAGAAAGGCCTTTCGGGGCCTGGACCAAGAGCCCGCATTGGGGCTTGCCAAGCCCCTATGCACCCAATCCTCACCAGTATTTGAGATTTCCAGTCTCCCCGCCCGTACCTGGGGCTCTGCTCTGGATTCCCTTCTTGAAGAGACCCATGAGCCAGACAACACGACTCCACCCTTCCCACAAAATAACCCCAAACTCTTGGGAGCTGGGAAAAATCCCCAGAGATGGATACTCGTCCACAGTCCCTGAGGCCACCTCTCCAATCCACGGCTATCCCGGACACAACATCCAGAGACAAAAGCCTGAAGGAATGCCTCCCACTCGCCCTTGTTTCAGAGGCCCAAGAGCTCCCTCTCGGGCTGTCATCCGGCCTGCCATACCCTAGGCGCCACTCATAAGCTGATATTGTGTTTCCAGTCTTCTGTGCCCACAGCATGGATCCACACATCCTCCAGGCTAGGGCCTCTGGAGACACAGCGAAAGATTGTGCCTGCCCTCCCCAAGGAAAGTGTGCCCAATCCATTGACCACAACCCTACAGGTTAGGGAAAAGCTCCAAGGCCCCTGAGGCCATCAATAGTGTAGGCCACCCTGGACTAAGAGGGGCTCTCTGACACCAGCGGAGCAACTATCTCCACTTAGACTCTCAGACAATGTCCCCAGAGACAGAAGGTTGAAATGGACAGGCCCCCAGGCCCTAATCTGAACCTTAGCTCTGGTTTCCATGTGTCCGTCCTCAGAGGACTGTTTTCGTAGTCCAGCACACGGGGCTTTTCTGAGGCACCAAACCAAACCTCTCTCGTCTCCACAGGGGGAGCTTTCTTACTGGGGATGTATCAAACCCTTCAGGTAGGAGAGTTCCGCAGGGCCACTGAACCACCAGCACATTCCAAGGTCTCCATGGACCCAAACAGACATTATGACGCATCCTCAGGAGAGGCCATTTCAACTCAGCCTCCTGGGTAGCGTGCCCCAGAGGCAGCAGATCAAACATTTCTTGTCGCTAATGGCCAATGGGAATGCGAGGCAGGCTGTACAGGGATCCATCCTTCGAACCCTGCTCTCCAGTCCTTCCGTATCCTATGTCCTGGAGCCATGCAACAGGACTCGAATGTCCCGCAGAAGGAAACCTTGTCGTTTGGGGCAACCTCCCAACTCAGCGTGGGAAAACTTCCTTGGCCTCATGAGGCCCCCGCTTCATGAAGGTGCCATCATGGACACATACTCCAGCCTCAGCCAATGTCTGATCCTCAGCCTGACTTCAGATGCAGGAGATTTTGATTCAGCCTCTGCAGAGTGGGCCTGCTCTGCCCTTGGCTCCAATCCTCACCCTAACTTGTGTATTAAGACTGCTGTCCTCAAACTCCTGGCCTACAAACCCTCCCTCCTGGGAATTCTGGGGCCACAATGAAGCACTCTGCCTGCCTCCCAGGAGAAAAACATTGTCTATGGTGGTGCCCAGAGACCCCAAATGAGGATCAAACTGCTTGGCCCTCGGCAACACCCCAATTGCTTAGGCTACCTTAAACACTGATGCTCTGTCGCAAATAACCTGAGCCCAGACCTTCCAACAGACACCGACACAGCTGGCTGCACACCCAGCACATTGGACCCGCCACTGCCTTAGGCCACCATCCATTCCCAACCTGGGTTTTCAGTCATCGGAACCTAGACCTTATCTCCAATCCCTGCACAGTGGGGAACCTGATGCACAAGGCAGAACCCCTCCTTCCCAATGGCAAGAAACCTTGCTGCTGGCAGTGAGTCAAACCTTCAGTGTAGGAGAAAACAGCATGGCCCATGAGGCCACGCCCATGCGTGAGGGCTGCCTTGGGCACAAACACACATGGTGACCCTCATCGTGAGTACCTTATTCAAGTAACGCCTCTCAGTGACTGTACCAAGAGCCTGCATATGTGGCTTGCCATGCACATAGGCACCCAGGACTAACTAGATGGTGTGTATTCCAGTTGAAGGAGGCCACTGCTGTGCTCTAGAGTCCCTCTCCTGGGGGGTCCCCTGTGGCAGAAAACAGTACTCTTCCCTTCCCACAGAATGAACCCAAACACTTGGGAGCTTGGACAATCCCCCGAGAGGAAGGCTCTTCCTCGCCCCGGAAGCAACCCCTACCCTGAACGGCCACTGTCAACGCAACACCCAGAGACAAAAGCCTGAGCGACTGCCTCGCACTTGCCTTCCTTTGATATCCAGAGGATCTCCCCTCACGGACTGGAGATCAGGCCTGCCATTACCTTGGCCTCTAGCTGAGCCAAGTTTGCTTTTTCAGACATCTGTTCCCACAGCCCGGGCAAACACAGCCTCTAGGCTGGGTCCTCTGGAGCCATACCACAGGACCGTGCCTGCTCTCTCCTGGGAAACTGTGTCCATTCCTTTGGCCACACACCTCCAGAATATGAGAAACTTCAAGGCCCCCGAGGACATCCCACTACTGGGAGCCTCCTGGAAACAAAAGGGCATTTGGACACAACCTGAGCAGCTACCTCCACGAAGGCATGCACACAGCTGTCAACAGAGATAGAAGGTTGAGCCGGACAGGCCCTTAGGCCCTAATCTCAACACTTGCTTTGGTGTCCATGTGTCAATCCTTAGAGGCTTTGGTTCGAAAAACAGGATATGGGGCTTTCCTGAGGCACTGAACAGAACTCCTCTCGTCTCCACATGGGAAGCTTCCTTGTTGGAGCCGTTTCAAACACCTCAGGTTGGAGAATCCTGCAGAGTCCCTGAGCCACCTCCACATTCCAAGGTCTCCCAGGCCACCAGCCACAGTAGGACTCATCTTCAGGAGAGTCCATTTCAACTCTCTCCTCTGGGTAGCTAACCCAGGAGCCCACAGATTGAGCCTGCCTTGTCCTGGTTAAAGATTGGGAATATGCGGTTGCGTTCACAGGCATCCGTGCTTAGACACCTGCTCTCGAGTCTTTCCGTATGGGGCCTCCTGGAACCATCCAATAGGACTCGACTGTCATGCAGAAGGAAACCTTGAGGTGTGGAGTAGTTCACAAAACCCATCGTAGGCAAAGCTCCCTGGCCTCACGAAGCCCCCACACCCTTCAGGAAGAGGCCATGCTGGACAAAAACTCTAGACTGAGGCACGTCTCATAGTTGACATGACCTCAGTGCAGGAGATCTCGATTCAGCCTCTGCAGAGTGGGCCTGCCGTGCCCTCGGTCCCAAACCTCACGCTAGCTTGTGTTTTCAGACTTCCTTCCTCACACTCCTGGCAAACAAGCCCTCCGGACTAGGAACTCCAGAACCACAACCCAGGTTGGTGTCTGCCCAACGGAAGAAAAACATTTCCCTGTGGGGCTCTCCAGAAAGCCCAGATGAGGATCAACCTGCTCGGGCCTCGACGGTACCCGAACTGGATAGGCTGCTCTGGGCACTCATGCTCTGTCTGACATAGCCTGAAGCCAGACGTCCAGACAGACAAGAAGACAACTGGCCGCACACCCAGCACTTCGGACACGCCATGGTCTTATGCCGTCACCTCTTCCTAACCTTGGTTTTCAGATATCTGAACCTAGACATTATATCAATTCTGCACACAGCTAGGTATCGCAAGCACAAAACAGAACTCCTCCTTCCCCATGGCTGTAAAGCTTGCTCTTGGCATGGTGTCACACCTTCAAGGTGGGAGAAACCTTCATGGCCTCTCATGCCACGCCCAAACTTGAGTGCTGCTTGGGCACAAATTCACACTGTGACCCTCAGCATGAGCCCCATGTCAAAGAAAGGCCTTTCGGGGCCTGGACCAAGAGCCCGCATTGGGGCTTGCCAAGCCCCTATGCACCCAATCCTCACCAGTATTTGAGATTTCCAGTCTCCCCGCCCGTACCTGGGGCTCTGCTCTGGATTCCCTTCTTGAAGAGACCCATGAGCCAGACAACACGACTCCACCCTTCCCACAAAATAACCCCAAACTCTTGGGAGCTGGGAAAAATCCCCAGAGATGGATACTCGTCCACAGTCCCTGAGGCCACCTCTCCAATCCACGGCTATCCCGGACACAACATCCAGAGACAAAAGCCTGAAGGAATGCCTCCCACTCGCCCTTGTTTCAGAGGCCCAAGAGCTCCCTCTCGGGCTGTCATCCGGCCTGCCATACCCTAGGCGCCACTCATAAGCTGATATTGTGTTTCCAGTCTTCTGTGCCCACAGCATGGATCCACACATCCTCCAGGCTAGGGCCTCTGGAGACACAGCGAAAGATTGTGCCTGCCCTCCCCAAGGAAAGTGTGCCCAATCCATTGACCACAACCCTACAGGTTAGGGAAAAGCTCCAAGGCCCCTGAGGCCATCAATAGTGTAGGCCACCCTGGACTAAGAGGGGCTCTCTGACACCAGCGGAGCAACTATCTCCACTTAGACTCTCAGACAATGTCCCCAGAGACAGAAGGTTGAAATGGACAGGCCCCCAGGCCCTAATCTGAACCTTAGCTCTGGTTTCCATGTGTCCGTCCTCAGAGGACTGTTTTCGTAGTCCAGCACACGGGGCTTTTCTGAGGCACCAAACCAAACCTCTCTCGTCTCCACAGGGGGAGCTTTCTTACTGGGGATGTATCAAACCCTTCAGGTAGGAGAGTTCCGCAGGGCCACTGAACCACCAGCACATTCCAAGGTCTCCATGGACCCAAACAGACATTATGACGCATCCTCAGGAGAGGCCATTTCAACTCAGCCTCCTGGGTAGCGTGCCCCAGAGGCAGCAGATCAAACATTTCTTGTCGCTAATGGCCAATGGGAATGCGAGGCAGGCTGTACAGGGATCCATCCTTCGAACCCTGCTCTCCAGTCCTTCCGTATCCTATGTCCTGGAGCCATGCAACAGGACTCGAATGTCCCGCAGAAGGAAACCTTGTCGTTTGGGGCAACCTCCCAACTCAGCGTGGGAAAACTTCCTTGGCCTCATGAGGCCCCCGCTTCATGAAGGTGCCATCATGGACACATACTCCAGCCTCAGCCAATGTCTGATCCTCAGCCTGACTTCAGATGCAGGAGATTTTGATTCAGCCTCTGCAGAGTGGGCCTGCTCTGCCCTTGGCTCCAATCCTCACCCTAACTTGTGTATTAAGACTGCTGTCCTCAAACTCCTGGCCTACAAACCCTCCCTCCTGGGAATTCTGGGGCCACAATGAAGCACTCTGCCTGCCTCCCAGGAGAAAAACATTGTCTATGGTGGTGCCCAGAGACCCCAAATGAGGATCAAACTGCTTGGCCCTCGGCAACACCCCAATTGCTTAGGCTACCTTAAACACTGATGCTCTGTCGCAAATAACCTGAGCCCAGACCTTCCAACAGACACCGACACAGCTGGCTGCACACCCATCACATTGGACCCGCCACTGCCTTAGGCCACCATCCATTCCCAACCTGGGTTTTCAGTCATCGGAACCTAGACCTTATCTCCAATCCCTGCACAGTGGGGAACCTGATGCACAAGGCAGAACCCCTCCTTCCCAATGGCAAGAAACCTTGCTGCTGGCAGTGAGTCAAACCTTCAGTGTAGGAGAAAACAGCATGGCCCATGAGGCCACGCCCATGCGTGAGGGCTGCCTTGGGCACAAACACACATGGTGACCCTCATCGTGAGTACCTTATTCAAGTAACGCCTCTCAGTGACTGTACCAAGAGCCTGCATATGTGGCTTGCCATGCACATAGGCACCCAGGACTAACTAGATGGTGTGTATTCCAGTTGAAGGAGGCCACTGCTGTGCTCTAGAGTCCCTCTCCTGGGGGGTCCCCTGTGGCAGAAAACAGTACTCTTCCCTTCCCACAGAATGAACCCAAACACTTGGGAGCTTGGACAATCCCCCGAGAGGAAGGCTCTTCCTCGCCCCGGAAGCAACCCCTACCCTGAACGGCCACTGTCAACGCAACACCCAGAGACAAAAGCCTGAGCGACTGCCTCGCACTTGCCTTCCTTTGATATCCAGAGGATCTCCCCTCACGGACTGGAGATCAGGCCTGCCATTACCTTGGCCTCTAGCTGAGCCAAGTTTGCTTTTTCAGACATCTGTTCCCACAGCCCGGGCAAACACAGCCTCTAGGCTGGGTCCTCTGGAGCCATACCACAGGACCGTGCCTGCTCTCTCCTGGGAAACTGTGTCCATTCCTTTGGCCACACACCTCCAGAATATGA
Organism: Mustela nivalis; assembly: GCF_964662115.1. Classification (NCBI taxonomy): domain Eukaryota; kingdom Metazoa; phylum Chordata; class Mammalia; order Carnivora; family Mustelidae; genus Mustela; species Mustela nivalis. The sequence continues at coordinate 93,834 of NW_028136159.1, forward strand.
GAAACTTCAAGGCCCCCGAGGACATCCCACTACTGGGAGCCTCCTGGAAACAAAAGGGCATTTGGACACAACCTGAGCAGCTACCTCCACGAAGGCATGCACACAGCTGTCAACAGAGATAGAAGGTTGAGCCGGACAGGCCCTTAGGCCCTAATCTCAACACTTGCTTTGGTGTCCATGTGTCAATCCTTAGAGGCTTTGGTTCGAAAAACAGGATATGGGGCTTTCCTGAGGCACTGAACAGAACTCCTCTCGTCTCCACATGGGAAGCTTCCTTGTTGGAGCCGTTTCAAACACCTCAGGTTGGAGAATCCTGCAGAGTCCCTGAGCCACCTCCACATTCCAAGGTCTCCCAGGCCACCAGCCACAGTAGGACTCATCTTCAGGAGAGTCCATTTCAACTCTCTCCTCTGGGTAGCTAACCCAGGAGCCCACAGATTGAGCCTGCCTTGTCCTGGTTAAAGATTGGGAATATGCGGTTGCGTTCACAGGCATCCGTGCTTAGACACCTGCTCTCGAGTCTTTCCGTATGGGGCCTCCTGGAACCATCCAATAGGACTCGACTGTCATGCAGAAGGAAACCTTGAGGTGTGGAGTAGTTCACAAAACCCATCGTAGGCAAAGCTCCCTGGCCTCACGAAGCCCCCACACCCTTCAGGAAGAGGCCATGCTGGACAAAAACTCTAGACTGAGGCACGTCTCATAGTTGACATGACCTCAGTGCAGGAGATCTCGATTCAGCCTCTGCAGAGTGGGCCTGCCGTGCCCTCGGTCCCAAACCTCACGCTAGCTTGTGTTTTCAGACTTCCTTCCTCACACTCCTGGCAAACAAGCCCTCCGGACTAGGAACTCCAGAACCACAACCCAGGTTGGTGTCTGCCCAACGGAAGAAAAACATTTCCCTGTGGGGCTCTCCAGAAAGCCCAGATGAGGATCAACCTGCTCGGGCCTCGACGGTACCCGAACTGGATAGGCTGCTCTGGGCACTCATGCTCTGTCTGACATAGCCTGAAGCCAGACGTCCAGACAGACAAGAAGACAACTGGCCGCACACCCAGCACTTCGGACACGCCATGGTCTTATGCCGTCACCTCTTCCTAACCTTGGTTTTCAGATATCTGAACCTAGACATTATATCAATTCTGCACACAGCTAGGTATCGCAAGCACAAAACAGAACTCCTCCTTCCCCATGGCTGTAAAGCTTGCTCTTGGCATGGTGTCACACCTTCAAGGTGGGAGAAACCTTCATGGCCTCTCATGCCACGCCCAAACTTGAGTGCTGCTTGGGCACAAATTCACACTGTGACCCTCAGCATGAGCCCCATGTCAAAGAAAGGCCTTTCGGGGCCTGGACCAAGAGCCCGCATTGGGGCTTGCCAAGCCCCTATGCACCCAATCCTCACCAGTATTTGAGATTTCCAGTCTCCCCGCCCGTACCTGGGGCTCTGCTCTGGATTCCCTTCTTGAAGAGACCCATGAGCCAGACAACACGACTCCACCCTTCCCACAAAATAACCCCAAACTCTTGGGAGCTGGGAAAAATCCCCAGAGATGGATACTCGTCCACAGTCCCTGAGGCCACCTCTCCAATCCACGGCTATCCCGGACACAACATCCAGAGACAAAAGCCTGAAGGAATGCCTCCCACTCGCCCTTGTTTCAGAGGCCCAAGAGCTCCCTCTCGGGCTGTCATCCGGCCTGCCATACCCTAGGCGCCACTCATAAGCTGAGATTGTGTTTCCAGTATTCTGTGCCCACAGCATGGATCCACACATCCTCCAGGCTAGGGCCTCTGGAGCCACAGCGAAAGATTGTGCCTGCCCTCCCCAAGGAAAGTGTGCCCAATCCATTGACCACAACCCTACAGGTTAGGGAAAAGCTCCAAGGCCCCTGAGGCCATCAATAGTGTAGGCCACCCTGGACTAAGAGGGGCTCTCTGACACCAGCGGAGCAACTATCTCCACTTAGACTCTCAGACAATGTCCCCAGAGACAGAAGGTTGAAATGGACAGGCCCCCAGGCCCTAATCTGAACCTTAGCTCTGGTTTCCATGTGTCCGTCCTCAGAGGACTGTTTTCGTAGTCCAGCACACGGGGCTTTTCTGAGGCACCAAACCAAACCTCTCTCGTCTCCACAGGGGGAGCTTTCTTACTGGGGATGTATCAAACCCTTCAGGTAGGAGAGTTCCGCAGGGCCACTGAACCACCAGCACATTCCAAGGTCTCCATGGACCCAAACAGACATTATGACGCATCCTCAGGAGAGGCCATTTCAACTCAGCCTCCTGGGTAGCGTGCCCCAGAGGCAGCAGATCAAACATTTCTTGTCGCTAATGGCCAATGGGAATGCGAGGCAGGCTGTACAGGGATCCATCCTTCGAACCCTGCTCTCCAGTCCTTCCGTATCCTATGTCCTGGAGCCATGCAACAGGACTCGAATGTCCCGCAGAAGGAAACCTTGTGGTTTGGGGCAACCTCCCAACTCAGCGTGGGAAAACTTCCTTGGCCTCATGAGGCCCCCGCTTCATGAAGGTGCCATCATGGACACATACTCCAGCCTCAGCCAATGTCTGATCCTCAGCCTGACTTCAGATGCAGGAGATTTTGATTCAGCCTCTGCAGAGTGGGCCTGCTCTGCCCTTGGCTCCAATCCTCACCCTAGCTTGTGTTTTAAGAATGCTCTCCTCACACTCCTGGCCTACAAACCCTCCCTCCTGGGAATTCTGGGGCCACAATGAAGCACTCTGCCTGCCTCCCAGGAGAAAAACATTGTCTATGGTGGTGCCCAGAGACCCCAAATGAGGATCAAACTGCTTGGCCCTCGGCAACACCCCAATTGCTTAGGCTACCTTAAACACTGATGCTCTGTCGCAAATAACCTGAGCCCAGACCTTCCAACAGACACCGACACAGCTGGCTGCACACCCAGCACATTGGACCCGCCACTGCCTTAGGCCACCATCCATTCCCAACCTGGGTTTTCAGTCATCGGAACCTAGACCTTATCTCCAATCCCTGCACAGTGGGGAACCTGATGCACAAGGCAGAACCCCTCCTTCCCCATGGCAAGAAACCTTGCTGCTGGCAGTGAGTCAAACCTTCAGTGTAGGAGAAAACAGCATGGCCCATGAGGCCACGCCCATGCGTGAGGGCTGCCTTGGGCACAAACACACATGGTGACCCTCATCGTGAGTACCTTATTCAAGTAACGCCTCTCAGTGACTGTACCAAGAGCCTGCATATGTGGCTTGCCATGCACATAGGCACCCAGGACTAACTAGATGGTGTGTATTCCAGTTGAAGGAGGCCACTGCTGTGCTCTAGAGTCCCTCTCCTGGGGGGTCCCCTGTGGCAGAAAACAGTACTCTTCCCTTCCCACAGAATGAACCCAAACACTTGGGAGCTTGGACAATCCCCCGAGAGGAAGGCTCTTCCTCGCCCCGGAAGCAACCCCTACCCTGAACGGCCACTGTCAACGCAACACCCAGAGACAAAAGCCTGAGCGACCTCCTCGCACTTGCCTTCCTTTGATATCCAGAGGATCTCCCCTCACGGACTGGAGATCAGGCCTGCCATTACCTTGGCCTCTAGCTGAGCCAAGTTTGCTTTTTCAGACATCTGTTCCCACAGCCCGGGCAAACACAGCCTCTAGGCTGGGTCCTCTGGAGCCATACCACAGGACCGTGCCTGCTCTCTCCTGGGAAACTGTGTCCATTCCTTTGGCCACACACCTCCAGAATATGAGAAACTTCAAGGCCCCCGAGGACATCCCACTACTGGGAGCCTCCTGGAAACAAAAGGGCATTTGGACACAACCTGAGCAGCTACCTCCACGAAGGCATGCAAACAGCTGTCACCAGAGATAGAAGGTTGAGCCGGACAGGCCCTTAGGCCCTAATCTCAACACTTGCTTTGGTGTCCATGTGTCAATCCTTAGAGGCTTTGGTTCGAAAAACAGGATATGGGGCTTTCCTGAGGCACTGAACAGAACTCCTCTCGTCTCCACATGGGAAGCTTCCTTGTTGGAGCCGTTTCAAACACCACAGGTTGGAGAATCCTGCAGAGTCCCTGAGCCACCTCCACATTCCAAGGTCTCCCAGGCCACCAGCCACAGTAGGACTCATCTTCAGGAGAGTCCATTTCAACTCTCTCCTCTGGGTAGCTAACCCAGGAGCCCACAGATTGAGCCTGCCTTGTCCTGGTTAAAGATTGGGAATATGCGGTTGCGTTCACAGGCATCCGTGCTTAGACACCTGCTCTCGAGTCTTTCCGTATGGGGCCTCCTGGAACCATCCAATAGGACTCGACTGTCATGCAGAAGGAAACCTTGAGGTGTGGAGTAGTTCACAAAACCCATCGTAGGCAAAGCTCCCTGGCCTCACGAAGCCCCCACACTCTTCAGGAAGAGGCCATGCTGGACAAAAACTCTAGACTGAGGCACGTCTCATAGTTGACATGACCTCAGTGCAGGAGATCTCGATTCAGCCTCTGCAGAGTGGGCCTGCCGTGCCCTCGGTCCCAAACCTCACGCTAGCTTGTGTTTTCAGACTTCCTTCCTCACACTCCTGGCAAACAAGCCCTCCGGACTAGGAACTCCAGAACCACAACCCAGGTTGGTGTCTGCCCAACGGAAGAAAAACATTTCCCTGTGGGGCTCTCCAGAAAGCCCAGATGAGGATCAACCTGCTCGGGCCTCGACGGTACCCGAACTGGATAGGCTGCTCTGGGCACTCATGCTCTGTCTGACATAGCCTGAAGCCAGACGTCCAGACAGACAAGAAGACAACTGGCCGCACACCCAGCACTTCGGACACGCCATGGTCTTATGCCGTCACCTCTTCCTAACCTTGGTTTTCAGATATCTGAACCTAGACATTATATCAATTCTGCACACAGCTAGGTATCGCAAGCACAAAACAGAACTCCTCCTTCCCCATGGCTGTAAAGCTTGCTCTTGGCATGGTGTCACACCTTCAAGGTGGGAGAAACCTTCATGGCCTCTCATGCCACGCCCAAACTTGAGTGCTGCTTGGGCACAAATTCACACTGTGACCCTCAGCATGAGCCCCATGTCAAAGAAAGGCCTTTCGGGGCCTGGACCAAGAGCCCGCATTGGGGCTTGCCAAGCCCCTATGCACCCAATCCTCACCAGTATTTGAGATTTCCAGTCTCCCCGCCCGTACCTGGGGCTCTGCTCTGGATTCCCTTCTTGAAGAGACCCATGAGCCAGACAACACGACTCCACCCTTCCCACAAAATAACCCCAAACTCTTGGGAGCTGGGAAAAATCCCCAGAGATGGATACTCGTCCACAGTCCCTGAGGCCACCTCTCCAATCCACGGCTATCCCGGACACAACATCCAGAGACAAAAGCCTGAAGGAATGCCTCCCACTCGCCCTTGTTTCAGAGGCCCAAGAGCTCCCTCTCGGGCTGTCATCCGGCCTGCCATACCCTAGGCGCCACTCATAAGCTGAGATTGTGTTTCCAGTATTCTGTGCCCACAGCATGGATCCACACATCCTCCAGGCTAGGGCCTCTGGAGCCACAGCGAAAGATTGTGCCTGCCCTCCCCAAGGAAAGTGTGCCCAATCCATTGACCACAACCCTACAGGTTAGGGAAAAGCTCCAAGGCCCCTGAGGCCATCAATAGTGTAGGCCACCCTGGACTAAGAGGGGCTCTCTGACACCAGCGGAGCAACTATCTCCACTTAGACTCTCAGACAATGTCCCCAGAGACAGAAGGTTGAAATGGACTGGCCCCTAGGCCCTAATCTGAACCTTAGCTCTGGTTTCCATGTGTCCGTCCTCAGAGGACTGTTTTCGTAGTCCAGCACACGGGGCTTTTCTGAGGCACCAAACCAAACCTCTCTCGTCTCCACAGGGGGAGCTTTCTTACTGGGGATGTATCAAACCCTTCAGGTAGGAGAGTTCCGCAGGGCCACTGAACCACCAGCACATTCCAAGGTCTCCATGGACCCAAACAGACATTATGACGCATCCTCAGGAGAGGCCATTTCAACTCAGCCTCCTGGGTAGCGTGCCCCAGAGGCAGCAGATCAAACATTTCTTGTCGCTAATGGCCAATGGGAATGCGAGGCAGGCTGTACAGGGATCCATCCTTCGAACCCTGCTCTCCAGTCCTTCCGTATCCTATGTCCTGGAGCCATGCAACAGGACTCGAATGTCCCGCAGAAGGAAACCTTGTGGTTTGGGGCAACCTCCCAACTCAGCGTGGGAAAACTTCCTTGGCCTCATGAGGCCCCCGCTTCATGAAGGTGCCATCATGGACACATACTCCAGCCTCAGCCAATGTCTGATCCTCAGCCTGACTTCAGATGCAGGAGATTTTGATTCAGCCTCTGCAGAGTGGGCCTGCTCTGCCCTTGGCTCCAATCCTCACCCTAGCTTGTGTTTTAAGAATGCTCTCCTCACACTCCTGGCCTACAAACCCTCCCTCCTGGGAATTCTGGGGCCACAATGAAGCACTCTGCCTGCCTCCCAGGAGAAAAACATTGTCTATGGTGGTGCCCAGAGACCCCAAATGAGGATCAAACTGCTTGGCCCTCGGCAACACCCCAATTGCTTAGGCTACCTTAAACACTGATGCTCTGTCGCAAATAACCTGAGCCCAGACCTTCCAACAGACACCGACACAGCTGGCTGCACACCCAGCACATTGGACCCGCCACTGCCTTAGGCCACCATCCATTCCCAACCTGGGTTTTCAGTCATCGGAACCTAGACCTTATCTCCAATCCCTGCACAGTGGGGAACCTGATGCACAAGGCAGAACCCCTCCTTCCCCATGGCAAGAAACCTTGCTGCTGGCAGTGAGTCAAACCTTCAGTGTAGGAGAAAACAGCATGGCCCATGAGGCCACGCCCATGCGTGAGGGCTGCCTTGGGCACAAACACACATGGTGACCCTCATCGTGAGTACCTTATTCAAGTAACGCCTCTCAGTGACTGTACCAAGAGCCTGCATATGTGGCTTGCCATGCACATAGGCACCCAGGACTAACTAGATGGTGTGTATTCCAGTTGAAGGAGGCCACTGCTGTGCTCTAGAGTCCCTCTCCTGGGGGGTCCCCTGTGGCAGAAAACAGTACTCTTCCCTTCCCACAGAATGAACCCAAACACTTGGGAGCTTGGACAATCCCCCGAGAGGAAGGCTCTTCCTCGCCCCGGAAGCAACCCCTACCCTGAACGGCCACTGTCAACGCAACACCCAGAGACAAAAGCCTGAGCGACCGCCTCGCACTTGCCTTCCTTTGATATCCAGAGGATCTCCCCTCACGGACTGGAGATCAGGCCTGCCATTACCTTGGCCTCTAGCTGAGCCAAGTTTGCTTTTTCAGACATCTGTTCCCACAGCCCGGGCAAACACAGCCTCTAGGCTGGGTCCTCTGGAGCCATACCACAGGACCGTGCCTGCTCTCTCCTGGGAAACTGTGTCCATTCCTTTGGCCACACACCTCCAGAATATGAGAAACTTCAAGGCCCCCGAGGACATCCCACTACTGGGAGCCTCCTGGAAACAAAAGGGCATTTGGACACAACCTGAGCAGCTACCTCCACGAAGGCATGCACACAGCTGTCAACAGAGATAGAAGGTTGAGCCGGACAGGCCCTTAGGCCCTAATCTCAACACTTGCTTTGGTGTCCATGTGTCAATCCTTAGAGGCTTTGGTTCGAAAAACAGGATATGGGGCTTTCCTGAGGCACTGAACAGAACTCCTCTCGTCTCCACATGGGAAGCTTCCTTGTTGGAGCCGTTTCAAACACCTCAGGTTGGAGAATCCTGCAGAGTCCCTGAGCCACCTCCACATTCCAAGGTCTCCCAGGCCACCAGCCACAGTAGGACTCATCTTCAGGAGAGTCCATTTCAACTCTCTCCTCTGGGTAGCTAACCCAGGAGCCCACAGATTGAGCCTGCCTTGTCCTGGTTAAAGATTGGGAATATGCGGTTGCGTTCACAGGCATCCGTGCTTAGACACCTGCTCTCGAGTCTTTCCGTATGGGGCCTCCTGGAACCATCCAATAGGACTCGACTGTCATGCAGAAGGAAACCTTGAGGTGTGGAGTAGTTCACAAAACCCATCGTAGGCAAAGCTCCCTGGCCTCACGAAGCCCCCACACCCTTCAGGAAGAGGCCATGCTGGACAAAAACTCTAGACTGAGGCACGTCTCATAGTTGACATGACCTCAGTGCAGGAGATCTCGATTCAGCCTCTGCAGAGTGGGCCTGCCGTGCCCTCGGTCCCAAACCTCACGCTAGCTTGTGTTTTCAGACTTCCTTCCTCACACTCCTGGCAAACAAGCCCTCCGGACTAGGAACTCCAGAACCACAACCCAGGTTGGTGTCTGCCCAACGGAAGAAAAACATTTCCCTGTGGGGCTCTCCAGAAAGCCCAGATGAGGATCAACCTGCTCGGGCCTCGACGGTACCCGAACTGGATAGGCTGCTCTGGGCACTCATGCTCTGTCTGACATAGCCTGAAGCCAGACGTCCAGACAGACAAGAAGACAACTGGCCGCACACCCAGCACTTCGGACACGCCATGGTCTTATGCCGTCACCTCTTCCTAACCTTGGTTTTCAGATATCTGAACCTAGACATTATATCAATTCTGCACACAGCTAGGTATCGCAAGCACAAAACAGAACTCCTCCTTCCCCATGGCTGTAAAGCTTGCTCTTGGCATGGTGTCACACCTTCAAGGTGGGAGAAACCTTCATGGCCTCTCATGCCACGCCCAAACTTGAGTGCTGCTTGGGCACAAATTCACACTGTGACCCTCAGCATGAGCCCCATGTCAAAGAAAGGCCTTTCGGGGCCTGGACCAAGAGCCCGCATTGGGGCTTGCCAAGCCCCTATGCACCCAATCCTCACCAGTATTTGAGATTTCCAGTCTCCCCGCCCGTACCTGGGGCTCTGCTCTGGATTCCCTTCTTGAAGAGACCCATGAGCCAGACAACACGACTCCACCCTTCCCACAAAATAACCCCAAACTCTTGGGAGCTGGGAAAAATCCCCAGAGATGGATACTCGTCCACAGTCCCTGAGGCCACCTCTCCAATCCACGGCTATCCCGGACACAACATCCAGAGACAAAAGCCTGAAGGAATGCCTCCCACTCGCCCTTGTTTCAGAGGCCCAAGAGCTCCCTCTCGGGCTGTCATCCGGCCTGCCATACCCTAGGCGCCACTCATAAGCTGAGATTGTGTTTCCAGTATTCTGTGCCCACAGCATGGATCCACACATCCTCCAGGCTAGGGCCTCTGGAGCCACAGCGAAAGATTGTGCCTGCCCTCCCCAAGGAAAGTGTGCCCAATCCATTGACCACAACCCTACAGGTTAGGGAAAAGCTCCAAGGCCCCTGAGGCCATCAATAGTGTAGGCCACCCTGGACTAAGAGGGGCTCTCTGACACCAGCGGAGCAACTATCTCCACTTAGACTCTCAGACAATGTCCCCAGAGACAGAAGGTTGAAATGGACTGGCCCCCAGGCCCTAATCTGAACCTTAGCTCTGGTTTCCATGTGTCCGTCCTCAGAGGACTGTTTTCGTAGTCCAGCACACGGGGCTTTTCTGAGGCACCAAACCAAACCTCTCTCGTCTCCACAGGGGGAGCTTTCTTACTGGGGATGTATCAAACCCTTCAGGTAGGAGAGTTCCGCAGGGCCACTGAACCACCAGCACATTCCAAGGTCTCCATGGACCCAAACAGACATTATGACGCATCCTCAGGAGAGGCCATTTCAACTCAGCCTCCTGGGTAGCGTGCCCCAGAGGCAGCAGATCAAACATTTCTTGTCGCTAATGGCCAATGGGAATGCGAGGCAGGCTGTACAGGGATCCATCCTTCGAACCCTGCTCTCCAGTCCTTCCGTATCCTATGTCCTGGAGCCATGCAACAGGACTCGAATGTCCCGCAGAAGGAAACCTTGTGGTTTGGGGCAACCTCCCAACTCAGCGTGGGAAAACTTCCTTGGCCTCATGAGGCCCCCGCTTCATGAAGGTGCCATCATGGACACATACTCCAGCCTCAGCCAATGTCTGATCCTCAGCCTGACTTCAGATGCAGGAGATTTTGATTCAGCCTCTGCAGAGTGGGCCTGCTCTGCCCTTGGCTCCAATCCTCACCCTAGCTTGTGTTTTAAGAATGCTCTCCTCACACTCCTGGCCTACAAACCCTCCCTCCTGGGAATTCTGGGGCCACAATGAAGCACTCTGCCTGCCTCCCAGGAGAAAAACATTGTCTATGGTGGTGCCCAGAGACCCCAAATGAGGATCAAACTGCTTGGCCCTCGGCAACACCCCAATTGCTTAGGCTACCTTAAACACTGATGCTCTGTCGCAAATAACCTGAGCCCAGACCTTCCAACAGACACCGACACAGCTGGCTGCACACCCAGCACATTGGACCCGCCACTGCCTTAGGCCACCATCCATTCCCAACCTGGGTTTTCAGTCATCGGAACCTAGACCTTATCTCCAATCCCTGCACAGTGGGGAACCTGATGCACAAGGCAGAACCCCTCCTTCCCCATGGCAAGAAACCTTGCTGCTGGCAGTGAGTCAAACCTTCAGTGTAGGAGAAAACAGCATGGCCCATGAGGCCACGCCCATGCGTGAGGGCTGCCTTGGGCACAAACACACATGGTGACCCTCATCGTGAGTACCTTATTCAAGTAACGCCTCTCAGTGACTGTACCAAGAGCCTGCATATGTGGCTTGCCATGCACATAGGCACCCAGGACTAACTAGATGGTGTGTATTCCAGTTGAAGGAGGCCACTGCTGTGCTCTAGAGTCCCTCTCCTGGGGGGTCCCCTGTGGCAGAAAACAGTACTCTTCCCTTCCCACAGAATGAACCCAAACACTTGGGAGCTTGGACAATCCCCCGAGAGGAAGGCTCTTCCTCGCCCCGGAAGCAACCCCTACCCTGAACGGCCACTGTCAACGCAACACCCAGAGACAAAAGCCTGAGCGACTGCCTCGCACTTGCCTTCCTTTGATATCCAGAGGATCTCCCCTCATGGACTGGAGATCAGGCCTGCCATTACCTTGGCCTCTAGCTGAGCCAAGTTTGCTTTTTCAGACATCTGTTCCCACAGCCCGGGCAAACACAGCCTCTAGGCTGGGTCCTCTGGAGCCATACCACAGGACCGTGCCTGCTCTCTCCTGGGAAACTGTGTCCATTCCTTTGGCCACACACCTCCAGAATATGAGAAACTTCAAGGCCCCCGAGGACATCCCACTACTGGGAGCCTCCTGGAAACAAAAGGGCATTTGGACACAACCTGAGCAGCTACCTCCACGAAGGCATGCACACAGCTGTCAACAGAGATAGAAGGTTGAGCCGGACAGGCCCTTAGGCCCTAATCTCAACACTTGCTTTGGTGTCCATGTGTCAATCCTTAGAGGCTTTGGTTCGAAAAACAGGATATGGGGCTTTCCTGAGGCACTGAACAGAACTCCTCTCGTCTCCACATGGGAAGCTTCCTTGTTGGAGCCGTTTCAAACACCTCAGGTTGGAGAATCCTGCAGAGTCCCTGAGCCACCTCCACATTCCAAGGTCTCCCAGGCCACCAGCCACAGTAGGACTCATCTTCAGGAGAGTCCATTTCAACTCTCTCCTCTGGGTAGCTAACCCAGGAGCCCACAGATTGAGCCTGCCTTGTCCTGGTTAAAGATTGGGAATATGCGGTTGCGTTCACAGGCATCCGTGCTTAGACACCTGCTCTCGAGTCTTTCCGTATGGGGCCTCCTGGAACCATCCAATAGGACTCGACTGTCATGCAGAAGGAAACCTTGAGGTGTGGAGTAGTTCACAAAACCCATCGTAGGCAAAGCTCCCTGGCCTCACGAAGCCCCCACACCCTTCAGGAAGAGGCCATGCTGGACAAAAACTCTAGACTGAGGCACGTCTCATAGTTGACATGACCTCAGTGCAGGAGATCTCGATTCAGCCTCTGCAGAGTGGGCCTGCCGTGCCCTCAGTCCCAAACCTCACGCTAGCTTGTGTTTTCAGACTTCCTTCCTCACACTCCTGGCAAACAAGCCCTCCGGACTAGGAACTCCAGAACCACAACCCAGGTTGGTGTCTGCCCAACGGAAGAAAAACATTTCCCTGTGGGGCTCTCCAGAAAGCCCAGATGAGGATCAACCTGCTCGGGCCTCGACGGTACCCGAACTGGATAGGCTGCTCTGGGCACTCATGCTCTGTCTGACATAGCCTGAAGCCAGACGTCCAGACAGACAAGAAGACAACTGGCCGCACACCCAGCACTTCGGACATGCCATGGTCTTATGCCGTCACCTCTTCCTAACCTTGGTTTTCAGATATCTGAACCTAGACATTATATCAATTCTGCACACAGCTAGGTATCACAAGCACAAAACAGAACTCCTCCTTCCCCATGGCTGTAAAGCTTGCTCTTGGCATGGTGTCACACCTTCAAGGTGGGAGAAACCTTCATGGCCTCTCATGCCACGCCCAAACTTGAGTGCTGCTTGGGCACAAATTCACACTGTGACCCTCAGCATGAGCCCCATGTCAAAGAAAGGCCTTTCGGGGCCTGGACCAAGAGCCCGCATTGGGGCTTGCCAAGCCCCTATGCACCCAATCCTCACCAGTATTTGAGATTTCCAGTCTCCCCGCCCGTACCTGGGGCTCTGCTCTGGATTCCCTTCTTGAAGAGACTCATGAGCCAGACAACACGACTCCACCCTTCCCACAAAATAACCCCAAACTCTTGGGAGCTGGGAAAAATCCCCAGAGATGGATACTCGTCCACAGTCCCTGAGGCCACCTCTCCAATCCACGGCTATCCCGGACACAACATCCAGAGACAAAAGCCTGAAGGAATGCCTCCCACTCGCCCTTGTTTCAGAAGCCCAAGAGCTCCCTCTCGGGCTGTCATCCGGCCTGCCATACCCTAGGCGCCACTCATAAGCTGAGATTGTGTTTCCAGTATTCTGTGCCCACAGCATGGATCCACACATCCTCCAGGCTAGGGCCTCTGGAGCCACAGCGAAAGATTGTGCCTGCCCTCCCCAAGGAAAGTGTGCCCAATCCATTGACCACAACCCTACAGGTTAGGGAAAAGCTCCAAGGCCCCTGAGGCCATCAATAGTGTAGGCCACCCTGGACTAAGAGGGGCTCTCTGACACCAGCGGAGCAACTATCTCCACTTAGACTCTCAATGTCCCCAGAGACAGAAGGTTGAAATGGACAGGCCCCCAGGCCCTAATCTGAACCTTAGCTCTGGTTTCCATGTGTCCGTCCTCAGAGGACTGTTTTCGTAGTCCAGCACACGGGGCTTTTCTGAGGCACCAAACCAAACCTCTCTCGTCTCCACAGGGGGAGCTTTCTTACTGGGGATGTATCAAACCCTTCAGGTAGGAGAGTTCCGCAGGGCCACTGAACCACCAGCACATTCCAAGGTCTCCATGGACCCAAACAGACATTATGACGCATCCTCAGGAGAGGCCATTTCAACTCAGCCTCCTGGGTAGCGTGCCCCAGAGGCAGCAGATCAAACATTTCTTGTCGCTAATGGCCAATGGGAATGCGAGGCAGGCTGTACAGGGATCCATCCTTCGAACCCTGCTCTCCAGTCCTTCCGTATCCTATGTCCTGGAGCCATGCAACAGGACTCGAATGTCCCGCAGAAGGAAACCTTGTGGTTTGGGGCAACCTCCCAACTCAGCGTGGGAAAACTTCCTTGGCCTCATGAGGCCCCCGCTTCATGAAGGTGCCATCATGGACACATACTCCAGCCTCAGCCAATGTCTGATCCTCAGCCTGACTTCAGATGCAGGAGATTTTGATTCAGCCTCTGCAGAGTGGGCCTGCTCTGCCCTTGGCTCCAATCCTCACCCTAGCTTGTGTTTTAAGAATGCTCTCCTCACACTCCTGGCCTACAAACCCTCCCTCCTGGGAATTCTGGGGCCACAATGAAGCACTCTGCCTGCCTCCCAGGAGAAAAACATTGTCTATGGTGGTGCCCAGAGACCCCAAATGAGGATCAAACTGCTTGGCCCTCGGCAACACCCCAATTGCTTAGGCTACCTTAAACACTGATGCTCTGTCGCAAATAACCTGAGCCCAGACCTTCCAACAGACACCGACACAGCTGGCTGCACACCCAGCACATTGGACCCGCCACTGCCTTAGGCCACCATCCATTCCCAACCTGGGTTTTCAGTCATCGGAACCTAGACCTTATCTCCAATCCCTGCACAGTGGGGAACCTGATGCACAAGGCAGAACCCCTCCTTCCCCATGGCAAGAAACCTTGCTGCTGGCAGTGAGTCAAACCTTCAGTGTAGGAGAAAACAGCATGGCCCATGAGGCCACGCCCATGCGTGAGGGCTGCCTTGGGCACAAACACACATGGTGACCCTCATCGTGAGTACCTTATTCAAGTAACGCCTCTCAGTGACTGTACCAAGAGCCTGCATATGTGGCTTGCCATGCACATAGGCACCCAGGACTAACTAGATGGTGTGTATTCCAGTTGAAGGAGGCCACTGCTGTGCTCTAGAGTCCCTCTCCTGGGGGGTCCCCTGTGGCAGAAAACAGTACTCTTCCCTTCCCACAGAATGAACCCAAACACTTGGGAGCTTGGACAATCCCCCGAGAGGAAGGCTCTTCCTCGCCCCGGAAGCAACCCCTACCCTGAACGGCCACTGTCAACGCAACACCCAGAGACAAAAGCCTGAGCGACTGCCTCGCACTTGCCTTCCTTTGATATCCAGAGGATCTCCCCTCACGGACTGGAGATCAGGCCTGCCATTACCTTGGCCTCTAGCTGAGCCAAGTTTGCTTTTTCAGACATCTGTTCCCACAGCCCGGGCAAACACAGCCTCTAGGCTGGGTCCTCTGGAGCCATACCACAGGACCGTGCCTGCTCTCTCCTGGGAAACTGTGTCCATTCCTTTGGCCACACACCTCCAGAATATGAGAAACTTCAAGGCCCCCGAGGACATCCCACTACTGGGAGCCTCCTGGAAACAAAAGGGCATTTGGACACAACCTGAGCAGCTACCTCCACGAAGGCATGCACACAGCTGTCAACAGAGATAGAAGGTTGAGCCGGACAGGCCCTTAGGCCCTAATCTCAACACTTGCTTTGGTGTCCATGTGTCAATCCTTAGAGGCTTTGGTTCGAAAAACAGGATATGGGGCTTTCCTGAGGCACTGAACAGAACTCCTCTCGTCTCCACATGGGAAGCTTCCTTGTTGGAGCCGTTTCAAACACCTCAGGTTGGAGAATCCTGCAGAGTCCCTGAGCCACCTCCACATTCCAAGGTCTCCCAGGCCACCAGCCACAGTAGGACTCATCTTCAGGAGAGTCCATTTCAACTCTCTCCTCTGGGTAGCTAACCCAGGAGCCCACAGATTGAGCCTGCCTTGTCCTGGTTAAAGATTGGGAATATGCGGTTGCGTTCACAGGCATCCGTGCTTAGACACCTGCTCTCGAGTCTTTCCGTATGGGGCCTCCTGGAACCATCCAATAGGACTCGACTGTCATGCAGAAGGAAACCTTGAGGTGTGGAGTAGTTCACAAAACCCATCGTAGGCAAAGCTCCCTGGCCTCACGAAGCCCCCACACCCTTCAGGAAGAGGCCATGCTGGACAAAAACTCTAGACTGAGGCACGTCTCATAGTTGACATGACCTCAGTGCAGGAGATCTCGATTCAGCCTCTGCAGAGTGGGCCTGCCGTGCCCTCGGTCCCAAACCTCACGCTAGCTTGTGTTTTCAGACTTCCTTCCTCACACTCCTGGCAAACAAGCCCTCCGGACTAGGAACTCCAGAACCACAACCCAGGTTGGTGTCTGCCCAACGGAAGAAAAACATTTCCCTGTGGGGCTCTCCAGAAATCCCAGATGAGGATCAACCTGCTCGGGCCTCGACGGTACCCGAAATGGATAGGCTGCTCTGGGCACTCATGCTCTGTCTGACATAGCCTGAAGCCAGACGTCCAGACAGACAAGAAGACAACTGGCCGCACACCCAGCACTTCGGACACGCCATGGTCTTATGCCGTCACCTCTTCCTAACCTTGGTTTTCAGATATCTGAACCTAGACATTATATCAATTCTGCACACAGCTAGGTATCGCAAGCACAAAACAGAACTCCTCCTTCCCCATGGCTGTAAAGCTTGCTCTTGGCATGGTGTCACACCTTCAAGGTGGGAGAAACCTTCATGGCCTCTCATGCCACGCCCAAACTTGAGTGCTGCTTGGGCACAAATTCACACTGTGACCCTCAGCATGAGCCCCATGTCAAAGAAAGGCCTTTCGGGGCCTGGACCAAGAGCCCGCATTGGGGCTTGCCAAGCCCCTATGCACCCAATCCTCACCAGTATTTGAGATTTCCAGTCTCCCCGCCCGTACCTGGGGCTCTGCTCTGGATTCCCTTCTTGAAGAGACTCATGAGCCAGACAACACGACTCCACCCTTCCCACAAAATAACCCCAAACTCTTGGGAGCTGGGAAAAATCCCCAGAGATGGATACTCGTCCACAGTCCCTGAGGCCACCTCTCCAATCCACGGCTATCCCGGACACAACATCCAGAGACAAAAGCCTGAAGGAATGCCTCCCACTCGCCCTTGTTTCAGAAGCCCAAGAGCTCCCTCTCGGGCTGTCATCCGGCCTGCCATACCCTAGGCGCCACTCATAAGCTGAGATTGTGTTTCCAGTATTCTGTGCCCACAGCATGGATCCACACATCCTCCAGGCTAGGGCCTCTGGAGCCACAGCGAAAGATTGTGCCTGCCCTCCCCAAGGAAAGTGTGCCCAATCCATTGACCACAACCCTACAGGTTAGGGAAAAGCTCCAAGGCCCCTGAGGCCATCAATAGTGTAGGCCACCCTGGACTAAGAGGGGCTCTCTGACACCAGCGGAGCAACTATCTCCACTTAGACTCTCAGACAATGTCCCCAGAGACAGAAGGTTGAAATGGACAGGCCCCCAGGCCCTAATCTGAACCCTAGCTCTGGTTTCCATGTGTCCGTCCTCAGAGGACTGTTTTCGTAGTCCAGCACACGGGGCTTTTCTGAGGCACCAAACCAAACCTCTCTCGTCTCCACAGGGGGAGCTTTCTTACTGGGGATGTATCAAACCCTTCAGGTAGGAGAGTTCCGCAGGGCCACTGAACCACCAGCACATTCCAAGGTCTCCATGGACCCAAACAGACATTATGACGCATCCTCAGGAGAGGCCATTTCAACTCAGCCTCCTGGGTAGCGTGCCCCAGAGGCAGCAGATCAAACATTTCTTGTCGCTAATGGCCAATGGGAATGCGAGGCAGGCTGTACAGGGATCCATCCTTCGAACCCTGCTCTCCAGTCCTTCCGTATCCTATGTCCTGGAGCCATGCAACAGGACTCGAATGTCCCGCAGAAGGAAACCTTGTGGTTTGGGGCAACCTCCCAACTCAGCGTGGGAAAACTTCCTTGGCCTCATGAGGCCCCCGCTTCATGAAGGTGCCATCATGGACACATACTCCAGCCTCAGCCAATGTCTGATCCTCAGCCTGACTTCAGATGCAGGAGATTTTGATTCAGCCTCTGCAGAGTGGGCCTGCTCTGCCCTTGGCTCCAATCCTCACCCTAGCTTGTGTTTTAAGAATGCTCTCCTCACACTCCTGGCCTACAAACCCTCCCTCCTGGGAATTCTGGGGCCACAATGAAGCACTCTGCCTGCCTCCCAGGAGAAAAACATTGTCTATGGTGGTGCCCAGAGACCCCAAATGAGGATCAAACTGCTTGGCCCTCGGCAACACCCCAATTGCTTAGGCTACCTTAAACACTGATGCTCTGTCGCAAATAACCTGAGCCCAGACCTTCCAACAGACACCGACACAGCTGGCTGCACACCCAGCACATTGGACCCGCCACTGCCTTAGGCCACCATCCATTCCCAACCTGGGTTTTCAGTCATCGGAACCTAGACCTTATCTCCAATCCCTGCACAGTGGGGAACCTGATGCACAAGGCAGAACCCCTCCTTCCCCATGGCAAGAAACCTTGCTGCTGGCAGTGAGTCAAACCTTCAGTGTAGGAGAAAACAGCATGGCCCATGAGGCCACGCCCATGCGTGAGGGCTGCCTTGGGCACAAACACACATGGTGACCCTCATCGTGAGTACCTTATTCAAGTAACGCCTCTCAGTGACTGTACCAAGAGCCTGCATATGTGGCTTGCCATGCACATAGGCACCCAGGACTAACTAGATGGTGTGTATTCCAGTTGAAGGAGGCCACTGCTGTGCTCTAGAGTCCCTCTCCTGGGGGGTCCCCTGTGGCAGAAAACAGTACTCTTCCCTTCCCACAGAATGAACCCAAACACTTGGGAGCTTGGACAATCCCCCGAGAGGAAGGCTCTTCCTCGCCCCGGAAGCAACCCCTACCCTGAACGGCCACTGTCAACGCAACACCCAGAGACAAAAGCCTGAGCGACTGCCTCGCACTTGCCTTCCTTTGATATCCAGAGGATCTCCCCTCACGGACTGGAGATCAGGCCTGCCATTACCTTGGCCTCTAGCTGAGCCAAGTTTGCTTTTTCAGACATCTGTCCCCACAGCCCGGGCAAACACAGCCTCTAGGCTGGGTCCTCTGGAGCCATACCACAGGACCGTGCCTGCTCTCTCCTGGGAAACTGTGTCCATTCCTTTGGCCACACACCTCCAGAATATGAGAAACTTCAAGGCCCCCGAGGACATCCCACTACTGGGAGCCTCCTGGAAACAAAAGGGCATTTGGACACAACCTGAGCAGCTACCTCCACGAAGGCATGCACACAGCTGTCAACAGAGATAGAAGGTTGAGCCGGACAGGCCCTTAGGCCCTAATCTCAACACTTGCTTTGGTGTCCATGTGTCAATCCTTAGAGGCTTTGGTTCGAAAAACAGGATATGGGGCTTTCCTGAGGCACTGAACAGAACTCCTCTCGTCTCCACATGGGAAGCTTCCTTGTTGGAGCCGTTTCAAACACCACAGGTTGGAGAATCCTGCAGAGTCCCTGAGCCACCTCCACATTCCAAGGTCTCCCAGGCCACCAGCCACAGTAGGACTCATCTTCAGGAGAGTCCATTTCAACTCTCTCCTCTGGGTAGCTAACCCAGGAGCCCACAGATTGAGCCTGCCTTGTCCTGGTTAAAGATTGGGAATATGCGGTTGCGTTCACAGGCATCCGTGCTTAGACACCTGCTCTCGAGTCTTTCCGTATGGGGCCTCCTGGAACCATCCAATAGGACTCGACTGTCATGCAGAAGGAAACCTTGAGGTGTGGAGTAGTTCACAAAACCCATCGTAGGCAAAGCTCCCTGGCCTCACGAAGCCCCCACACCCTTCAGGAAGAGGCCATGCTGGACAAAAACTCTAGACTGAGGCACGTCTCATAGTTGACATGACCTCAGTGCAGGAGATCTCGATTCAGCCTCTGCAGAGTGGGCCTGCCGTGCCCTCGGTCCCAAACCTCACGCTAGCTTGTGTTTTCAGACTTCCTTCCTCACACTCCTGGCAAACAAGCCCTCCGGACTAGGAACTCCAGAACCACAACCCAGGTTGGTGTCTGCCCAACGGAAGAAAAACATTTCCCTGTGGGGCTCTCCAGAAAGCCCAGATGAGGATCAACCTGCTCGGGCCTCGACGGTACCCGAACTGGATAGGCTGCTCTGGGCACTCATGCTCTGTCTGACATAGCCTGAAGCCAGACGTCCAGACAGACAAGAAGACAACTGGCCGCACACCCAGCACTTCGGACACGCCATGGTCTTATGCCGTCACCTCTTCCTAACCTTGGTTTTCAGATATCTGAACCTAGACATTATATCAATTCTGCACACAGCTAGGTATCGCAAGCACAAAACAGAACTCCTCCTTCCCCATGGCTGTAAAGCTTGCTCTTGGCATGGTGTCACACCTTCAAGGTGGGAGAAACCTTCATGGCCTCTCATGCCACGCCCAAACTTGAGTGCTGCTTGGGCACAAATTCACACTGTGACCCTCAGCATGAGCCCCATGTCAAAGAAAGGCCTTTCGGGGCCTGGACCAAGAGCCCGCATTGGGGCTTGCCAAGCCCCTATGCACCCAATCCTCACCAGTATTTGAGATTTCCAGTCTCCCCGCCCGTACCTGGGGCTCTGCTCTGGATTCCCTTCTTGAAGAGACCCATGAGCCAGACAACACGACTCCACCCTTCCCACAAAATAACCCCAAACTCTTGGGAGCTGGGAAAAATCCCCAGAGATGGATACTCGTCCACAGTCCCTGAGGCCACCTCTCCAATCCACGGCTATCCCGGACACAACATCCAGAGACAAAAGCCTGAAGGAATGCCTCCCACTCGCCCTTGTTTCAGAGGCCCAAGAGCTCCCTCTCGGGCTGTCATCCTGCCTGCCATACCCTAGGCGCCACTCATAAGCTGAGATTGTGTTTCCAGTATTCTGTGCCCACAGCATGGATCCACACATCCTCCAGGCTAGGGCCTCTGGAGCCACAGCGAAAGATTGTGCCTGCCCTCCCCAAGGAAAGTGTGCCCAATCCATTGACCACAACCCTACAGGTTAGGGAAAAGCTCCAAGGCCCCTGAGGCCATCAATAGTGTAGTCCACCCTGGACTAAGAGGGGCTCTCAGACACCAGCGGAGCAACTATCTCCACTTAGACTCTCAGACAATGTCCCCAGAGACAGAAGGTTGAAATGGACAGGCCCCCAGGCCCTAATCTGAACCTTAGCTCTGGTTTCCATGTGTCCGTCCTCAGAGGACTGTTTTTGTAGTCCAGCACACGGGGCTTTTCTGAGGCACCAAATCAAACCTCTCTTGTCTCCACAGGGGGAGCTTTCTTACTGGGGATGTATCAAACCCTTCAGGTAGGAGAGTTCCGCAGGGCCACTGAACCACCAGCACATTCCAAGGTCTCCATGGACCCAAACAGACATTATGACGCATCCTCAGGAGAGGCCATTTCAACTCAGCCTCCTGGGTAGCGTGCCCCAGAGGCAGCAGATCAAACATTTCTTGTCGCTAATGGCCAATGGGAATGCGAGGCAGGCTGTACAGGGATCCATCCTTCGAAACCTGCTCTCCAGTCCTTCCGTATCCTATGTCCTGGAGCCATGCAACAGGACTCGAATGTCCCGCAGAGGGAAACCTTGTGGTTTCGGGCAACCTCCCAACTCAGCGTGGGATAACTTCCTTGGCCTCATGAGGCCCCCGCTTCATGAAGGTGCCATCATGGACACATACTCCAGCCTCAGCCAATGTCTGATCCTCAGCCTGACTTCAGATGCAGGAGATTTTGATTCAGCCTCTGCAGAGTGGGCCTGCTCTGCCCTTAGCTCCAATCCTCACCCTAGCTTGTGTTTTAAGACTGCTGTCCTCACACTCCTGGCCTACAAACCCTCCCTCCTGGGAATTCTGGGGCCACAATGAAGCACTCTGCCTGCCTCCCAGGAGAAAAACATTGTCTATGGTGGTGCCCAGAGACCCCAAATGAGGATCAAACTGCTTGGCCCTCGGCAACACCCCAATTGCTTAGGCTACCTTAAACACTGATGCTCTGTCGCAAATAACCTGAGCCCAGACCTTCCAACAGACACCGACACAGCTGGCTGCACACCCAGCACATTGGACCCGCCACTGCCTTAGGCCACCATCCATTCCCAACCTGGGTTTTCAGTCATCGGAACCTAGACCTTATCTCCAATCCCTGCACAGTGGGGAACCTGATGCACAAGGCAGAACCCCTCCTTCCCCATGGCAAGAAACCTTGCTGCTGGCAGTGAGTCAAACCTTCAGTGTAGGAGAAAACAGCATGGCCCATGAGGCCACGCCCATGCGTGAGGGCTGCCTTGGGCACAAACACACATGGTGACCCTCATCGTGAGTACCTTATTCAAGTAACGCCTCTCAGTGACTGTACCAAGAGCCTGCATATGTGGCTTGCCATGCACATAGGCACCCAGGACTAACTAGATGGTGTGTATTCCAGTTGAAGGAGGCCACTGCTGTGCTCTAGAGTCCCTCTCCTGGGGGGTCCCCTGTGGCAGAAAACAGTACTCTTCCCTTCCCACAGAATGAACCCAAACACTTGGGAGCTTGGACAATCCCCCGAGAGGAAGGCTCTTCCTCGCCCCGGAAGCAACCCCTACCCTGAACGGCCACTGTCAACGCAACACCCAGAGACAAAAGCCTGAGCGACCGCCTCGCACTTGCCTTCCTTTGATATCCAGAGGATCTCCCCTCACGGACTGGAGATCAGGCCTGCCATTACCTTGGCCTCTAGCTGAGCCAAGTTTGCTTTTTCAGACATCTGTCCCCACAGCCCTGGCAAACACAGCCTCTAGGCTGGGTCCTCTGGAGCCATACAACAGGACCGTGCCTGCTCTCTCCTGGGAAACTGTGTCCATTCCTTTGGCCACACACCTCCAGAATATGAGAAACTTCAAGGCCCCCGAGGACATACCACTACTGGGAGCCTCCCTGGAAACAAAGGGGCATTTGGACACAACCTGAGCAGCTACCTCCACGAAGGCATGCACACAGCTGTCAACAGAGATAGAAGGTTGAGCCGGACAGGCCCTTAAGCCCTAATCTCAACACTTGCTTTGGTGTCCATGTGTCAATCCTTAGAGGCTTTGGTTCGAAAAACAGGATATGGGGCTTTCCTGAGGCACTGAACAGAACTCCTCTCGTCTCCACATGGGAAGCTTCCTTGTTGGAGCCGTTTCAAACACCTCAGGTTGGAGAATCCTGCAGAGTCCCTGAGCCACCTCCACATTCCAAGGTCTCCCAGGCCTCCAGCCACAGTAGGACTCATCTTCAGGAGAGTCCATATCAACTCTCTCCTCTGGGTAGCTAACCCAGGAGCCCACAGATTGAGCCTGCCTTGTCCTGGTTAAAGATTGGGAATATGCGGTTGCGTTCACAGGCATCTGTGCTTAGACACCTGCTCTCGAGTCTTTCCGTATGGGGCCTCCTGGAACCATCCAATAGGACTCGACTGTCATGCAGAAGGAAACCTTGAGGTGTGGAGTAGTTCACAAAACCCATCGTAGGCAAAGCTCCCTGGCCTCACGAAGCCCCCACACCCTTCAGGAAGAGGCCATGCTGGACAAAAACTCTAGACTGAGGCACGTCTCATAGTTGACATGACCTCAGTGCAGGAGATCTCGATTCAGCCTCTGCAGAGTGGGCCTGCCGTGCCCTCGGTCCCAAACCTCACGCTAGCTTGTGTTTTCAGACTTCCTTCCTCACACTCCTGGCAAACAAGCCCTCCGGACTAGGAACTCCAGAACCACAACCCAGGTTGGTGTCTGCCCAACGGAAGAAAAACATTTCCCTGTGGGGCTCTCCAGAAAGCCCAGATGAGGATCAACCTGCTCGGGCCTCGACGGTACCCGAACTGGATAGGCTGCTCTGGGCACTCATGCTCTGTCTGACATAGCCTGAAGCCAAACGTCCAGACAGACAAGAAGACAACTGGCCGCACACCCAGCACTTCGGACACGCCATGGTCTTATGCCGTCACCTCTTCCTAACCTTGGTTTTCAGATATCTGAACCTAGACATTATATCAATTCTGCACACAGCT
This sequence comes from Mustela nivalis, assembly GCF_964662115.1. Taxonomy (NCBI): domain Eukaryota; kingdom Metazoa; phylum Chordata; class Mammalia; order Carnivora; family Mustelidae; genus Mustela; species Mustela nivalis. The sequence goes on from NW_028136159.1 coordinate 117,455, forward strand.
AGGTATCGCAAGCACAAAACAGAACTCCTCCTTCCCCATGGCTGTAAAGCTTGCTCTTGGTATGGTGTCACACCTTCAATGTGGGAGAAACCTTCATGGCCTCTCATGCCACGCCCAAACTTGAGTGCTGCTTGGGCACAAATTCACACTGTGACCCTCAGCATGAGCCCCATGTCATAGAAAGGCCTTTCGGGGCCTGGACCAAGAGCCCGCATTGGGGCTTGCCAAGCCCCTATGCACCCAATCCTCACCAGTGTTTAAGATTTCCAGTCGCCCCGCCCGTACCTGGGGCTCTGCTCTGGATTCCCTTCTTGAAGAGACCCATGAGCCAGACAACACGACTCCACCCTTCCCACAAAATAATCCCAAACACTTGGGAGCTGGGAAAAATCCCCAGAGATGGATACTCGTCCACAGTCCCTGAGGCCACCTCTCCAATCCACGGCTATCCCGGACACAACATCCAGAGACAAAAGCCTGAAGGAATGCCTCCCACTCGCCCTTGTTTCAGACCCAAGAGCTCACTCTCGGGCTGTCTTCCGGCCTGCCATACCCTAGGTGCCACTCATAAGCTGAGATTGTGTTTCCAGACTTCTGTGCCCACAGCATGGACCCACACCTCCTCCAGGCTACGGCCTCTGAAGCCACAGCGAAAGATTGTGCCTGCCCTCCCCAAGGAAAGTGTGCCCAATCCATTGACCACAACCCTACAGGTTAGGGAAAAGCTCCAAGGCCCCTGAGGCCATCAATAGTGTAGGCCACCCTGGACTAAGAGGGGCTCTCTGACACGAGCGGAGCTACTATCTCCACTTAGACTCTCAGACAGTGTCCCCAGAGACAGAAGGTTGAAATGGACAGGCCCCCAGGCCCTAATCTGAACCTTAGCTCTGGTTTCCATGTGTCTGTCCTCAGAGGACTGTTTTCGTAGTCCAGCACACGGGGCTTTTCTGAGGCACCAAACCAAACCTCTCTCGTCTCCACAGGGGGAGCTTTCTTACTGGGGATGTATCAAACCCTTCAGGTAGGAGAGTTCCGCAGGGCCACTGAACCACCAGCACATTCCAAGGTCTCCATGGACCCAAACAGACATTATGACGCATCCTCAGGAGAGGCCATTTCAACTCAGCCTCCTGGGTAGCGTGCCCCAGAGGCAGCAGATCAAACATATCTTGTCTCTAATGGCCAATGGGAATGCGAGGCAGGCTGCACAGGGACCCATCCTTCGAACCCTGCTCTCTAGTCCTTCCGTATGGTATGTCCTGGAGCCATGCAACAGGACTCGAATGTCCCGCAGAAGGAAACCTTGTGGTTTGGGGCAACCTCCCAACTCAGCGTGGGAAAACTTCCTTGGCCTCATGAGGCCCCCGCTTCATGAAGGTGCCATCATGGACACATACTCCAGCCTCAGCCAACGTCTGATCCTCAGCCTGACTTCAGATGCAGGAGATTTGGATTCAGCCTCTGCAGAGTGGGTCTGCTCTGTTCTTGGCTCCAATCCTCACCTTAGCTTGTGTTTTAAGACTGCTGTCCTCACACTCCTGGCCTACAAACCCTCCCTCCTGGGAATTCTGGGGCCACAATGAAGCACTGTGCCTGCCTCCCAGGAGAAAAACATTGTCTATGGTGGTGCCCAGAGACCCCAAATGAGGATCAAACTGCTTGGCCCTCAGGCAACACCCCAATTGCTTAGGCTACCTTAAACACTGATGCTCTGTCGCAAATAGCCTGAGCCCAGACCTTCCAACAGACACCGACACAGCTGGCTGCACACCCAGCACATTGGACCCGCCACTGCCTTAGGCCACCATCCATTCCCAACCTGGGTTTTCAGTCATCGGAACCGAGACCTTATCTCCAATCCCTGCACAGTGGGGAACCTGATGCACAAGGCAGAACCCCTCCTTCCCCATGGCAAGAAACCTTGCTGCTGGCAGTGAGTCAAACCTTCAGTGTAGGAGAAAACAGCATGGCTCATGAGGCCACGCCCATGCGTGAGGGCTGCCGTGGGCACAAACACACATGGTGACCCTCATCATGAGTACCTTATTCAAGTAACGCCTCTCAGTGACTGTACCAAGAGCCTGCATATGTGGCTTGCCATGCACATAGGCACCCAGGACTAACTAGATGGTGTGTATTCCAGTTGAGAAAGGCCACTGCTGTGCTCTAGAGTCCCTCTCCTGGGGGGTCCCCTGTGGCAGAAAACAGTACTCTTCCCTTCCCACAGAATGAACCCAAACACTTGGGAGCTTGGACAATCCCCCGAGAGGAAGGCTCTTCCTCGCCCCGGAAGAAACCCCTACCCTGAACGGCCACTGTCAACGCAACACCCAGAGACAAAAGCCTGAGCGACTGCCTCGCACTTGCCCTCCTTTGATATCCAGAGGATCTCCCCTCACGGACTGGAGATCAGGCCTGCCATTACCTTGGCCTCTAGCTGAGCCAAGTTTGCTTTTTCAGACATCTGTTCCCACAGCCCGGGCAAACACAGCCTCTAGGCTGGGTCCTCTGGAGCCATACAACAGGACCGTGCCTGCTCTCTCCTGGGAAACTGTGTCCATTCCTTTGGCCACACACCTCCAGAATATGAGAAACTTCAAGGCCCCCGAGGACATCCCACTACTGGGAGCCTCCCTGGAAACAAAGGGGCATTTGGACACAACCTGAGCAGCTACCTCCACGAAGGCATGCACACAGCTGTCAACAGAGATAGAAGGTTGAGCCGGACAGGCCCTTAGGCCCTAATCTCAACACTTGCTTTGGTGTCCATGTGTCAATCCTTAGAGGCTTTGGTTCGAAAAACAGGATATGGGGCTTTCCTGAGGCACTGAACAGAACTCCTCTCGTCTCCACATGGGAAGCTTCCTTGTTGGAGCCGTGTCAAACATCTCAGGTTGCAGAATCCTGCAGAGCCCTGTGCCACCTCCACATTCCAAGGTCTCCCAAGCCACCAACCCACAGTAGGACTCATCTTCAGGAGAGTCCATATCAACTCTCCCCTCTGGGTAGCTCACCAAGGAGGCCGCAGATTGAGCCTGCCTTGTCCTGACTAAAGAGTGGGAATAAGAGGTGGCATTCCCAGGCATCCTTGCATAGACACCTGCGCTCGAGTCTTTCCGTATGGGGCCTCCTTGAACCATCCAATTGGACTCGACTGTCGTGCAGAAGGAAACCTTGAGGTTTGGAGTAGTTCAAAAATCCAATCGTAGGCCAACATCCCGGGCCTCATGAAGCCCCGACACCCTTGAGGAGGAAGCCAGGCTGGACAAAAATTCTAGCCTGAGTTGGTACAAAATCCAGAGACAAAATCCGGAGCATGCGCCTCAGTATCGCTCTTTCTTCATATCTCGAAGAGTTCTTCTCATTGTTTGTAGATTGAGCCTGCCATTCATACGCCCCCAATCCTAAGCTGTGTTTGTGTTTTTAGATCTGTCCTCAAAGTCCTGGGCCACACACCCTCCAGTCTGGGGCCCCTGGAGCCACTCATTAGGACTGTGCCTACACAATCCATGGGAATTCTGCCCATTCCTTTGTCCAAAATCCTACAAATTAGGAGAACCCTCCAAATTCCCCGAGGCCATCCCAATAGTGTAGGTCTCCGGGGACAAACAAGGGCGGTCTGACACCAGCTGAGCATCTACCTCCACTCATACCATAGATGGATGTCCTCAGAGAAGAAGATTGAACCAGACAGGACCCTAGGCCATAATCAGGTCCATTGCTTTGATTTACAGGCATGTCTCCTCAAAAGCCTGTATTCCAATACCAGAATAGGGGGCTTCCTGTGGCACCCATCAGAACAAATCTCGTCTCCACAGGAAACTTGTGCATGGGAGCTATGTCAAAAGCTTAGGAGAATACTTCAGGGTCCCGGTGCCACCGCCCCATTCCAAGGCCCTCATGGACACAAACACACATTAGGCCCCATCCTCAGGAAAGTCCATTTCAACACAGGCACCCCAGTTACTCCTGCAGAGCCATTTGATCTCAACTCTCTTGTTGATAGGAGACAATTGGAACACGAGGCGGGCTTCCCTGGCATCCATCCTCCAATGTTGCTCTGGAGTCATTCCATATGGGATGTCCTGGAGCTGACCAACAGGTCTCAATTGTCCCGCAGAAGGAATCCTGAAGGGGGCATCCCACAACTCCCAACGTGGGAAAAACTCCATAGCATTGAGATTCCGCTCCGTTCATGAACGGGCAGTCATGCACAGAAACTGCAACCTAAGCCAACGTCTGATCCTCGCCGTGACTTCAGATGCCTGAGATATTGTTTCCGATCTGCAGGGGGTGTCTGACGTGCCCTCCGCCTGAAGCCCAAGTCTAGCTTGTGTTCTTAGACTTCTGGCCTCACACTCCTGGCCCAGAAGCCCTCAAGTTTGGCAATTCCGGACCCACAATGCATCACTCTGCCTGCCCTCTAGAAAAAATATCTTGCCTAATGAGCTGCACAGGCACCTCAAATGAGGATAAACCTAAACGGCATTCGACTGTACCCAAATCATATAGTCTAACCTGGGCACTAATGCACTGTCTGACACAACCTGAGCAAGAACCTCCTGACCAACACCCAGGCAGCTGACCGAACACTGAGCATATCAGAACCGCATGGCCTTAGGTCGTCATCTCTTTCCAACTGTGGTTTTTCAGGCTTCAGAAGCTAGACCTTATCTCCAACCACTGCCTAGGGTTGAAAATGATGCAGAAATCAGAACACCTTCCCCATGGCAAGAGACCTTGTGATTAGCATGTTGACTAAAGTCTAGTGTGCTGGAATCCAGTGTGGCCCATGAGGCCCCGCCCATGCTCACGGGCCACATTGGTCACAAAAACACATTGTGACCCTCAGCCTGAGCCCAGTCCTCAACTAAGGCCTCTCAGTGGCTGTATGAAGAGACAGCATATTGGGCATGCCATGCCTTTAGGCCCCAATTTTTAACCATAGTTTGGGTTGTCCCTTCGCTCTTCCCCTGGGCTCTGTTTTGGAATTCCTCTTTTGTTCAGAAACCTGAGGTAATAAACTTGAAAGGAGACCTCCCATCCCACAGATTGACGAAAAACTTTTGGGACCAGGCCAAACCCACAGAGAGGAAGATTCGTCCATGGGCCATGAGTCCTCCACACATTCCACGGCCATCGTTGATACAAAATCCAGAGACAAAAGCCTGAGCAAATGCCTCAGACTCGCTCTTTCTTCATATCCTGAAGAGTTCTTCTCATGGTTTGTAGATTGGGCCTGCCATACCTACGTCCCAAAACCAAAGCTGAGTTTGTGTTTTCAGACGTCTGTCCTCAAAGTCCTGGGCCACACACCCTCCAGGCTGGGGCCCCTGGAGCCACACATTAGGACTGTGCCTACCCAATCCATGGGAATTCTGTCCATTCCATTGTCCAAAATCGTACAAATTAGGAGAACTCTCCAAAGGGCCGCGGCCATCCCAATAGTGTAGGTCTCCGGGGACAAACAAGGGCGGACTGACACCAGGTGAGCATCTACCTCCACTCATTCCATAGATGGATATTCCCAGAGAAGAAGATTGAACCAGACAGAACCCTAGGCCATAATCAGATCCATTGCTTTGGTTACAGGCATGTCTCCTCAAAAGCCTGGATTCCAATACCAGCATAAGGGGTTTCCTGAGACACCCTTCAGAACAAATCTTGTCTCCACTGGAAACTTGTGCATGGGAGCTATGTCAAAAGCTTAGGAGAATACTTCAGGGTCCCGGTGCCACGCCCCATTCCAAGGCCCTCATGGACACAAACACACATTAGGCCCCATCCTCAGGAAAGTCCATTTCAACTCAGCCACCCCGGTTGCTCTCGCAGACCCAACCGATCCCAACTGTATTGTTGCTCGGAGACAATTGGAATGCGAGGCAGGCTTCCCTGGCATCCGTCCTCCAACGATGCTCTGGAGTCATTCCATATGGGATGTTCTGGAGCTGCCCAACTAGGTCTCAATTGTCCCACAGAAGTAATCCTTGAAGGGGCCGTCCCAAAACTCCCAACGTGGGAATACCTCCATGGCCTTGAGATTCCACTCCGTTCATGAAGGGGCAGTCATGCACAGAATCTCCACCCTGAGCCAACGTCTGATCCTTGCCGTGACTTCAGAGACTTGCGATATTGGTTCAGATATGCAGGGGGTACCTGCCGTGCCCTCGGCCTGAAACCCATGTCTAGCTTGTGTTCTCAGACTTCTGTCCTCACACTCCTGGCCCAGAAGCCATCAAGTTTGGCAAATCCTGACACACAATGCAGCACTCTGCCTGCCCTCTAGAAAAAATATCTTGCCTAATGAGCTGCCCAGACACCTCAAATGAGGATAAATCTACACGGCACTTGACTGTGACCAAATTATATAGTCTAACCTGGGCACTAATGCACTGTCTGACACAACCTGAGCCAGAACCTCCTGACCAACAACCAGGCAGCTGTCCGCACACTGAGTGCATCAGACCAGCCATGTTCTAAGGTCGTCATCTCTTCCCAACTGCGGTTTTTCAGGCTTCAGATCCTAGACCTTATCTCCAACCACTGCCCAAGGTTGAAAATGATGGAGAAATCAGAACATCTTCCCCATGGCAAGGGACCTTGTGAATGGCATGTTGTCCAAAGTCCAGTGTAGTTGAAACCAGTGTGGCCCATGAGGCCCCGCCCATGCTCGCGGGCCACATTGGTCACAAACACACTTTGTGACCCTCAGCCTGAGCCCAGTCAAGTAATGCCTCTCCGTGGCTGGATGAAGAGACAGCATATTGGGCCTGCGTTGACCCAGGCCCTAATTTTTAACCATAGTTTGGGTTCTCCCTTCACTCTTCCCCAGGGCTCTGCTTTGGAATTCCTCTTTTGTTCAGACACCTAAGGTAATAAACCTGAAAAGAGACCTCCCATCCCACAGATTGACGAAAAACAATTTGGACCGGGTAAATTCCACAGAGAGGAAGATTCGTCCATGGCCCATGAGGCCTCCCCACATTCCATGGCCATCGTTGATACAAAATCCAGAGAAAAACGCCTGAGCATGTGCCTCAGTATCGCTCATTCTTCATATCCTGGAGAGTTCTTCTCATGGTTTGTAGATTGGGCCTGCCATACCTACGTCCCCAAAACTGAGCTGAGTTTGTGTTTTTAGACTTCTGTCCTCAAAGTCCAGGGCCACACACCCTCCAGGCTGGGGCCCCTGGAGCCACACATTAGGACTGTGCCTACCCAATCTATGGGAATTCTGCCCATTTCATTGTCCAAAATCGTACAAATTAGGAGAAATCTCCAAAGTCCCCGAGGCCATCCCAATAGTGTAGGTCTCCGGGGACAAACAAGGGCGGTCTGACACCAGGTGAGCATCTACCTCCACTCATTCCATAGACTGATATCCCCAGAGAAGAAGATTGAACCAGACTGGACCCTAGGCCATAATCAGATCCATTGCTTTGGTTTACAGGCATGTCTCCTCAAAAGCCTGGATTCCAATACCAGCATAAGTGGTTTCCTGTGGCACCCATCAGAATAAATCTCGTCTGTACAAGGAAACTTGTACTTGGGAGCTATGTCAAAAGCTTAGGAGAATACTACAGGGTCTCGGTGCCACCCCCCCATTCCAAGGCCCTCATGGACACAAACACAAGTTAGACCCCATCCTCAGGAAAGTCCATTTCAACTCAGCCATCCCGGTTGCTCCCGCAGAGCCATCTGATCTCAACTGTATTGTTGCTAGGAGACAATTGGAATGCGAGCCCGGCTTCCCTGGAATCCATCCTCGAATGGTGCTCTGGAGTCATTCCATATGGGATGTCTTGGAGCTGCCCAACAGGTCTCCATTGTCCCGCAGAAGGAATCCTTGAAGGGGCCGTCCCAAAACTCCCAACGTGGGAAAACCTCCATGGCCTTGAGATTCCACTCCGTTCATGAAGGGGCAGTCATGCACAGAATCTCCACCCTGAGCCAACGTCGGATCGTCGCCGTGACTTCAGAGACTTGCGATATTGGTTCAGATATGCAGGGGGTCCCTGCGTGCCCTCGGCCTGAAGCCCATGTCTAGCTTGTGTTCTCAGACTTCTGTCCTCACACTCCTTGCCTAGAAGCCCTCAAGTTTGGCAAATCCTGACCCACAATGCAGCACTCTGCCTGCCCTCTAGAAAAAATATCTTGCCTAATGAGCTGCCCAGACACCTCAAATGAGGAAAAATCTACACGGCACTTGACTGTAACCAAATTATATAGTCTAACCTGGGCACTAATGCACTGTCTGACACAACCTGAGCCAGAACCTCCTACCAAGACCCAGGCAGCTGACCGCACACTGAGTGCATCAGATCCGCCATGGACTTATGTCGTCATCTCTTCCCAACTGCGGTTTTTCAGGCTTCAGATCCTAGACCTTATCTCCAACCACTGCCCAGGGTTGAAAATGATGGAGAAATCAGAACATCTTCCCCATGGCAAGGGACCTTGTGAAGGCATGTTGTCCAAAGTCCAGTGTAGTTGAAACCAGTGTGGCCCATGAGGCCCCGCCCATGCTCGCGGGCCACATTGGTCACAAACACACTTTGTGACCCTCAGCCTGAGCCCAGTCCTCAAGTAATGCCTCTCCGTGGCTGGATTAAGAGACAGCTTATTGGGCCTGCCATGCCCCTAGGCCCCAATTTTTAACCATACTTTGGGTTGTCCCTTCACGCTTCCCCAGGGCTCTGCTTTGGAATTCCTATTTGTTCGGACACCTGATGTAATAAACCTGAAAGGAGACCTCCCATCCTACAGATTGACGAAAAACAATTGGGAACGGACCAAATCCACAGAGAGGAAGATTCGTCCATGACCCATGAGGCCTCCCCATATTCCACAGCCTTCGTTGATACAAAATCCAGAGACAAAAGCCTGAGCAAGTGGCTCAGAATCACTCTTTCTTCATACCCTGAAGTGTTCCTCTCATGGTTTGTAGAATGGGCCTGCCATACCTACGTCCCCAAACCTGAGCTGAGTTTGTGTTTTCAGACTTCTGTCCTCAAAGTCCTTGGCCACACACCCTCCAGGCAGGTCCCCTGGAGCCACACATTAGTACTGTGCCTACACAATCCATGGGAATTCTGCCCATTCCATTGTCCAAAATCGTACAAATTAGGAGAAATCTCCAAAGACCCCGAGGCCATCCCAAATGTGTTGGTCTCCGGGGACAAACAAGGGCGGTCTGACACCAGGTGAGGATCTACTTCCACTCATTCCATAGATGGATATCCCCAGAGAAGATTGAACCAGACAAGACCCTAGGCCATAAACGGATCCATTGCTTTGGATACAGGCATGTCTCCTCAAAAGCCTGGATTCCAAAATGGAATGCGAGGCGGGCTTCCCTGGCATCCATCCTCCAACGGTGCTCTGGGGTCATTCCATATGGGATGTCCTGGAGCTGCCCAATTGGTGTCAATTTCCCCATAGAAGAAATCCTGGAAGGGGGCAGCCCACAACTTCCAACGTGGGAAAACCTCCATGGCCTTGAAATTCTGCTCCGTTCATGAAGGGGCAGACATGCACAGAAACTCACCTGAGTCAACGTCTGTTCCTCGCCGTGACTTCAGATGCTTGAGGTATTGGTTCAAATCTGCAGGGGTTACGTGCCGTGCCCTTGGCCTGAAGCCCAAGTCTAGCTTGTGTTCTCAGACTTCTGTCCTCACACTCCTGGCCCAGAAGCCCTCAAGTTTGGCAATTCCGTACCCACAATGCAGCACTCTGCCTGCCCTTTAGAAAAAATATCTTGCCTATTGAGCTGCCCAGGCACCTCAAATGAGGATAAACCTACACGGCACTCGACTGTATCCAAATCATATAGTCTAACCTGGGCACTAAGGCTTTGTTTGACAAAACCTGTGCCAGAACCTCCTGACCAACACCCAGGCAGCTGACCGCACACTGAACATATCAGACCCGCCATGGCCTTAAGTCGTCATCTCTTCCCAACTGCGGTTTTTCAGGCTTCACAACCTAGACCTTATCTCCAAACACTGCCCAGTGTTGAAAATGATGCAGAAATCAGAACACCTTCCCCATGGCAGAGACCTTGTTATTGGCATATTGTCCAAAGTTCAGTGTAGTGGAAACCAGTGTGGCTAATGAGGCCCCGCCCATGCTGGCGGGCTACATTGGTCACAAACACACACTGTGACCCTCAGCCTGAGCCCAGTCCTCAAGTAAGGCCTCTCAGTGGATGGATGAAGAGACAGCATATTGGGCCTGCATTGCCCCTAGGCCCCAATTTTTAACCATAGTTTGGGTTGTCCCTTCACTCTTCCCCAGGGCTATGCTTTGGAATTCCTCTTTTGTTCGGACACCTGAGGTAATAAACCTGAAAGGAGACCTCCCATCCCACAGATTGTCAAAAAACAATTGAAACAGGGCCAATCCACAGAGAGGAAGATTCGTCCATGCCCCATGAGGCCTCCCCACATTCCACGGCCATCGTTGATACAACATCCAGAGACAAAAGCCTGAGCAAGTGGCTCAGACTCGCTCTTTCTTTATATCCTGAAGTGTTCTTCTCATGGTTTGTAGAATGGGCCTGCCATACCTACGTCCTCAAACCTGAGCTGAGTTTGTGTTTTCAGACTTCTGTCCTCAAAGTCCTGGGCCACACACCCTCCAGGCTGGGGCCCCTGGAGCCACACATTAGGACTGTGCCTACCCAATCCATGGGAATTCTGCCCATTCCATTGTCCAAAATCGTACAAATTAGGAGAACTCTTCAAAGACCCCGAGGCCATCCCAATAGTGTAGGTCTCTGGGGAAAAACAAGGGCGTTCTGACACCAGGTGAGTATCTACCTCCACACATTCCATAGATGGATATCCCCAGAGAAGATTGAACCTGACAAGACCCTAGGCCATAATCGGATCCATTGCTTTGGTTTACAGGCATGTCTCCTCAAAAGCCTGGATTCCAAAAACAGCATAAGGGGTTTCCTGAGGCACCCATCAGAACAAATCTAGTCTCCACAATGAAACTTGTGCATGGGAGCTATGTCAAAGCTTAGGAGAATACTTCAGGGTCCCGTATCAACCACTCCATTCCAAGGCCATCATGGACACAAACACACATTAGGCCCCATCCTCAGGAAAGTCCATTTCAACTCAGCCACCCAGGTTGCTCCCGCAGAGCCATCCGATCTCAACTGTCATGTTGCTAGGAGACAATTGGAATGCGAGGCGCACTTCCCTGGCATCCATCCTCCAACGGTGTTCTGGAGTCATTCCATTGGGATGTCCTGGAGCTGCCCAACAGGTCTCAATTGTCCCGCAGAAGAAATCCTTGAAGGGGGTAGCGCACAACTCCCAAAGTGGGAAAATCTCGATGGCCTTGAGATTCCGCTCCGTTCATGAAGGGGCAGTCATGAACAATAACTCCAACCTGAGCCAATTCTGATCCTCGCTGTGACTTCAGATGCTTGAGATATTGGTTCAGATCTTCAGGGGTATCTGCCGTGCCCTCGGCCTAAAGCCCAAGTCCACGTTGTGTTCTCAGACTTCTGTCCTCACACTCTTGGCCCAGAAGCCCTCACGTTTGGCAATTCCGGACCCACAATGCCTGCATTCTAGAAAAAATATCTTGCTTAATGAGCTGCCCAGGCACCTCAAATGAGGATAGACCTACACGGCCCTCGAGTGTACCCAAATTATAACATCTAAACTGGGCACTGATGCACTGTCTGACACAACCTGATCCAGAACCTCCTGACCAACACCCAGGCAGCTGACCACACACTGAGCATATTAGACCCGCCATGACCTTAGTTCGTCAACTCTACCCAACTGCGGTTTTTCAGGCTTCAGAACCTAGACCTTATTTCCATCCACTGCCCAAGGTTGAAAATGATGCAGAAATCAGAACACCTTCCCCATGGCAAGAGACATTGTGATTGGCATGTTGTCCAAAGTTCAGTGTAGTGGAAACCAGTGTGGCCCATGAGGCCCCGCCCATGATCGCATGCCACATTGGTCACAAACACACATTGTGACCCTCAGCCTGAGCCCACTCCTTAAGTAAGGTCTCTCAGTGGCTGAATGAATAGACAGCATATTGGGCCTGCGATGCCCCTAGACCCCAATTTTTAACCATTCTTTGGGTTGTCCCTTCAATGTTCCCCAGGGCGCTGCTTTGGAATTCCTCTTTTGTTCGGACACCTGAGGTAATAAACCTGAAAGGAGACCTCCCATCCCACAGATTAACAAAAAACATTTGGGACCGTGCCAAATCCAAAGAGTGGAATATTCGTCCATGCCCCATGAGGCCTCCCCACATTCCACGGCCATCGTTGAATCAAAATCCAGAACAAAGCCTGAGCAAGTGGCTCAGACTCGCTCTTTCTTCATATCCTGAAGAGTTCTTCTCATGGTTTGTAGATTCGCGCTGCCATACCTACGTCCCCAAACCTGAGCTGAGTTTGTGTTTACAGACTTCTGTCCTCAAAGTCCTGGGCCACACACCCTCCAGGCTGGAACCCCTGGAGCCACACATTAGGACTGTGCCTACCCAATCCCTGGGAATTATGCCCATTCCATTGTCCAAAATCGTACAAATTAGGAGAAATCTCCAAAGTCCCCGAGGCCATCCCAATAGTGTAAGTCTCCTGGAACAAACAAGGGCAGTCTGACACCAGGTGAGCATCTACCTCCACTCATTCCATAGATGGATATCCCCAGAGAAGAAGATTGAATCAGACATGACCCTAGGCCATATTCGGATCCATTGCTTTGGTTTACAGTCATGTCTCCTCAAAAGCCTGCATTCCAATACCAGCATAAGGCGTTTCCTGAGGCACCCATCAGAACAAATCTCCTCTCCACAAGGAAACTTGTGCATGGGAGCTATGTCAAAAGCTTAGGAGAATACTTCAGGGTCCCAGTGCCACCGCCCCATTCCAAGGCCCTCATGGACACAAACACACATTAGGCCCCATCCTAAGGAAAGTCCATTTCAAATCAGCCACCCTGGTTGCTCCCGCAGAGCCATCCGATCTGAACTGTCTTGTTGCTAGTAGACAATTGGAATGCGATGCTCGCTTCCCTGGCATCCATCCTCCAACGTTGTGCAGAGGGTACCTGCCTTGCCCTCGGCCTGACGCCCAAGTCTAGCTTGTGTTCTCAGACTTCTGTCCTCACACTCCTGGCCCAGAAGCCCTCAAGTTTGGCAATTCCGGACCCACAATGCAGCACTCTGCCTGCCCTCTAGAAAAAATATCTTGCGTAATGAGGTGCCCAGACACCTCAAATGAGGATAAACCTACACGGCACTCGACTGTACCCAAATTATATAGTCTACCCTGGGCACTAATGCACTGTCTGACACAACCTGAGCCAGAACCTCAACCAACACCAAGGCAGCTGACCGCCCACTGAGCATATCACCCGCCATGGCCTTAGGACGTCATCTCTTGCCAACTGCGATTTTTCAGGCTTCAGAACCGAGACCTTATCTTCAACCACTGCCCAGGGTTGAAAATGACGCATAAATCAGAACACCTTACCCATGGCAAGAGACCTTGTGTTTGGCATGTTGTCCAAAGTCCAGTGTAGTTGAAACCAGTGTGTCCCATGAGGCCCCGCCCATGCTCGCGGACACATTGGTCACCAACACACATTGTAACCCTCAGCCTGAGCCCAGTGCTCAAGTAAGGTCTCTCAGTGGCTGAATGAAAAGACAGCATATTGGGCCTGCCATGAACCTAGGCCCCAATTTTTAACCATAGTTTGGGTTGTCCCTTTACTCTTCCCCATGGCTCTGATTTGGAATTCCTATTTGTTCGGACACGTGAGGTAATAAAACTGAAAGGAGACCTCCCATCAAACAGATTGGCGAAAAACAATTGGGACCTGGCCAAACACACAGAGCGGAAGATTCGTCCATGGCCCATGAGGCCTCCGCACATTCTCCGCCATCGTTGATACAAAATCCAGAGACAAAAGCCTGAGCAAGTGCCTTAGACTCGCTCTTTCTTCATATCCTGAAGAGTTCTTCTCATGGTTTGTAGATTGGGCCTGCCATACCTACGTCCCAAAACCAAAGCTGAGTTTGTGTTTTCAGACGTCTGTCCTCAAAGTCCTGGGCCACACACCCTCCAGGCTGGGGCCCCTGGAGCCACACATTAGGACTGTGCCTACCCAATCCATGGGAATTCTGTCCATTCCATTGTCCAAAATCGTACAAATTAGGAGAACTCTCCAAAGGGCCGCGGCCATCCCAATAGTGTAGGTCTCCGGGGACAAACAAGGGCGGACTGACACCAGGTGAGCATCTACCTCCACTCATTCCATAGATGGATATTCCCAGAGAAGAAGATTGAACCAGACAGAACCCTAGGCCATAATCAGATCCATTGCTTTGGTTACAGGCATGTCTCCTCAAAAGCCTGGATTCCAATACCAGCATAAGGGGTTTCCTGAGACACCCTTCAGAACAAATCTTGTCTCCACTGGAAACTTGTGCATGGGAGCTATGTCAAAAGCTTAGGAGAATACTTCAGGGTCCCGGTGCCACGCCCCATTCCAAGGCCCTCATGGACACAAACACACATTAGGCCCCATCCTCAGGAAAGTCCATTTCAACTCAGCCACCCCGGTTGCTCTCGCAGACCCAACCGATCCCAACTGTATTGTTGCTCGGAGACAATTGGAATGCGAGGCAGGCTTCCCTGGCATCCGTCCTCCAACGATGCTCTGGAGTCATTCCATATGGGATGTTCTGGAGCTGCCCAACTAGGTCTCAATTGTCCCACAGAAGTAATCCTTGAAGGGGCCGTCCCAAAACTCCCAACGTGGGAATACCTCCATGGCCTTGAGATTCCACTCCGTTCATGAAGGGGCAGTCATGCACAGAATCTCCACCCTGAGCCAACGTCTGATCCTTGCCGTGACTTCAGAGACTTGCGATATTGGTTCAGATATGCAGGGGGTACCTGCCGTGCCCTCGGCCTGAAACCCATGTCTAGCTTGTGTTCTCAGACTTCTGTCCTCACACTCCTGGCCCAGAAGCCATCAAGTTTGGCAAATCCTGACACACAATGCAGCACTCTGCCTGCCCTCTAGAAAAAATATCTTGCCTAATGAGCTGCCCAGACACCTCAAATGAGGATAAATCTACACGGCACTTGACTGTGACCAAATTATATAGTCTAACCTGGGCACTAATGCACTGTCTGACACAACCTGAGCCAGAACCTCCTGACCAACAACCAGGCAGCTGTCCGCACACTGAGTGCATCAGACCAGCCATGTTCTAAGGTCGTCATCTCTTCCCAACTGCGGTTTTTCAGGCTTCAGATCCTAGACCTTATCTCCAACCACTGCCCAAGGTTGAAAATGATGGAGAAATCAGAACATCTTCCCCATGGCAAGGGACCTTGTGAATGGCATGTTGTCCAAAGTCCAGTGTAGTTGAAACCAGTGTGGCCCATGAGGCCCCGCCCATGCTCGCGGGCCACATTGGTCACAAACACACTTTGTGACCCTCAGCCTGAGCCCAGTCAAGTAATGCCTCTCCGTGGCTGGATGAAGAGACAGCATATTGGGCCTGCGTTGACCCAGGCCCTAATTTTTAACCATAGTTTGGGTTCTCCCTTCACTCTTCCCCAGGGCTCTGCTTTGGAATTCCTCTTTTGTTCAGACACCTAAGGTAATAAACCTGAAAAGAGACCTCCCATCCCACAGATTGACGAAAAACAATTTGGACCGGGTAAATTCCACAGAGAGGAAGATTCGTCCATGGCCCATGAGGCCTCCCCACATTCCATGGCCATCGTTGATACAAAATCCAGAGAAAAACGCCTGAGCATGTGCCTCAGTATCGCTCATTCTTCATATCCTGGAGAGTTCTTCTCATGGTTTGTAGATTGGGCCTGCCATACCTACGTCCCCAAAACTGAGCTGAGTTTGTGTTTTTAGACTTCTGTCCTCAAAGTCCAGGGCCACACACCCTCCAGGCTGGGGCCCCTGGAGCCACACATTAGGACTGTGCCTACCCAATCTATGGGAATTCTGCCCATTTCATTGTCCAAAATCGTACAAATTAGGAGAAATCTCCAAAGTCCCCGAGGCCATCCCAATAGTGTAGGTCTCCGGGGACAAACAAGGGCGGTCTGACACCAGGTGAGCATCTACCTCCACTCATTCCATAGACTGATATCCCCAGAGAAGAAGATTGAACCAGACTGGACCCTAGGCCATAATCAGATCCATTGCTTTGGTTTACAGGCATGTCTCCTCAAAAGCCTGGATTCCAATACCAGCATAAGTGGTTTCCTGTGGCACCCATCAGAATAAATCTCGTCTGTACAAGGAAACTTGTACTTGGGAGCTATGTCAAAAGCTTAGGAGAATACTACAGGGTCTCGGTGCCACCCCCCCATTCCAAGGCCCTCATGGACACAAACACAAGTTAGACCCCATCCTCAGGAAAGTCCATTTCAACTCAGCCATCCCGGTTGCTCCCGCAGAGCCATCTGATCTCAACTGTATTGTTGCTAGGAGACAATTGGAATGCGAGCCCGGCTTCCCTGGAATCCATCCTCGAATGGTGCTCTGGAGTCATTCCATATGGGATGTCTTGGAGCTGCCCAACAGGTCTCCATTGTCCCGCAGAAGGAATCCTTGAAGGGGCCGTCCCAAAACTCCCAACGTGGGAAAACCTCCATGGCCTTGAGATTCCACTCCGTTCATGAAGGGGCAGTCATGCACAGAATCTCCACCCTGAGCCAACGTCGGATCGTCGCCGTGACTTCAGAGACTTGCGATATTGGTTCAGATATGCAGGGGGTCCCTGCGTGCCCTCGGCCTGAAGCCCATGTCTAGCTTGTGTTCTCAGACTTCTGTCCTCACACTCCTTGCCTAGAAGCCCTCAAGTTTGGCAAATCCTGACCCACAATGCAGCACTCTGCCTGCCCTCTAGAAAAAATATCTTGCCTAATGAGCTGCCCAGACACCTCAAATGAGGAAAAATCTACACGGCACTTGACTGTAACCAAATTATATAGTCTAACCTGGGCACTAATGCACTGTCTGACACAACCTGAGCCAGAACCTCCTACCAAGACCCAGGCAGCTGACCGCACACTGAGTGCATCAGATCCGCCATGGACTTATGTCGTCATCTCTTCCCAACTGCGGTTTTTCAGGCTTCAGATCCTAGACCTTATCTCCAACCACTGCCCAGGGTTGAAAATGATGGAGAAATCAGAACATCTTCCCCATGGCAAGGGACCTTGTGAAGGCATGTTGTCCAAAGTCCAGTGTAGTTGAAACCAGTGTGGCCCATGAGGCCCCGCCCATGCTCGCGGGCCACATTGGTCACAAACACACTTTGTGACCCTCAGCCTGAGCCCAGTCCTCAAGTAATGCCTCTCCGTGGCTGGATTAAGAGACAGCTTATTGGGCCTGCCATGCCCCTAGGCCCCAATTTTTAACCATACTTTGGGTTGTCCCTTCACGCTTCCCCAGGGCTCTGCTTTGGAATTCCTATTTGTTCGGACACCTGATGTAATAAACCTGAAAGGAGACCTCCCATCCTACAGATTGACGAAAAACAATTGGGAACGGACCAAATCCACAGAGAGGAAGATTCGTCCATGACCCATGAGGCCTCCCCATATTCCACAGCCTTCGTTGATACAAAATCCAGAGACAAAAGCCTGAGCAAGTGGCTCAGAATCACTCTTTCTTCATACCCTGAAGTGTTCCTCTCATGGTTTGTAGAATGGGCCTGCCATACCTACGTCCCCAAACCTGAGCTGAGTTTGTGTTTTCAGACTTCTGTCCTCAAAGTCCTTGGCCACACACCCTCCAGGCAGGTCCCCTGGAGCCACACATTAGTACTGTGCCTACACAATCCATGGGAATTCTGCCCATTCCATTGTCCAAAATCGTACAAATTAGGAGAAATCTCCAAAGACCCCGAGGCCATCCCAAATGTGTTGGTCTCCGGGGACAAACAAGGGCGGTCTGACACCAGGTGAGGATCTACTTCCACTCATTCCATAGATGGATATCCCCAGAGAAGATTGAACCAGACAAGACCCTAGGCCATAAACGGATCCATTGCTTTGGATACAGGCATGTCTCCTCAAAAGCCTGGATTCCAAAATGGAATGCGAGGCGGGCTTCCCTGGCATCCATCCTCCAACGGTGCTCTGGGGTCATTCCATATGGGATGTCCTGGAGCTGCCCAATTGGTGTCAATTTCCCCATAGAAGAAATCCTGGAAGGGGGCAGCCCACAACTTCCAACGTGGGAAAACCTCCATGGCCTTGAAATTCTGCTCCGTTCATGAAGGGGCAGACATGCACAGAAACTCACCTGAGTCAACGTCTGTTCCTCGCCGTGACTTCAGATGCTTGAGGTATTGGTTCAAATCTGCAGGGGTTACGTGCCGTGCCCTTGGCCTGAAGCCCAAGTCTAGCTTGTGTTCTCAGACTTCTGTCCTCACACTCCTGGCCCAGAAGCCCTCAAGTTTGGCAATTCCGTACCCACAATGCAGCACTCTGCCTGCCCTTTAGAAAAAATATCTTGCCTATTGAGCTGCCCAGGCACCTCAAATGAGGATAAACCTACACGGCACTCGACTGTATCCAAATCATATAGTCTAACCTGGGCACTAAGGCTTTGTTTGACAAAACCTGTGCCAGAACCTCCTGACCAACACCCAGGCAGCTGACCGCACACTGAACATATCAGACCCGCCATGGCCTTAAGTCGTCATCTCTTCCCAACTGCGGTTTTTCAGGCTTCACAACCTAGACCTTATCTCCAAACACTGCCCAGTGTTGAAAATGATGCAGAAATCAGAACACCTTCCCCATGGCAGAGACCTTGTTATTGGCATATTGTCCAAAGTTCAGTGTAGTGGAAACCAGTGTGGCTAATGAGGCCCCGCCCATGCTGGCGGGCTACATTGGTCACAAACACACACTGTGACCCTCAGCCTGAGCCCAGTCCTCAAGTAAGGCCTCTCAGTGGATGGATGAAGAGACAGCATATTGGGCCTGCATTGCCCCTAGGCCCCAATTTTTAACCATAGTTTGGGTTGTCCCTTCACTCTTCCCCAGGGCTATGCTTTGGAATTCCTCTTTTGTTCGGACACCTGAGGTAATAAACCTGAAAGGAGACCTCCCATCCCACAGATTGTCAAAAAACAATTGAAACAGGGCCAATCCACAGAGAGGAAGATTCGTCCATGCCCCATGAGGCCTCCCCACATTCCACGGCCATCGTTGATACAACATCCAGAGACAAAAGCCTGAGCAAGTGGCTCAGACTCGCTCTTTCTTTATATCCTGAAGTGTTCTTCTCATGGTTTGTAGAATGGGCCTGCCATACCTACGTCCTCAAACCTGAGCTGAGTTTGTGTTTTCAGACTTCTGTCCTCAAAGTCCTGGGCCACACACCCTCCAGGCTGGGGCCCCTGGAGCCACACATTAGGACTGTGCCTACCCAATCCATGGGAATTCTGCCCATTCCATTGTCCAAAATCGTACAAATTAGGAGAACTCTTCAAAGACCCCGAGGCCATCCCAATAGTGTAGGTCTCTGGGGAAAAACAAGGGCGTTCTGACACCAGGTGAGTATCTACCTCCACACATTCCATAGATGGATATCCCCAGAGAAGATTGAACCTGACAAGACCCTAGGCCATAATCGGATCCATTGCTTTGGTTTACAGGCATGTCTCCTCAAAAGCCTGGATTCCAAAAACAGCATAAGGGGTTTCCTGAGGCACCCATCAGAACAAATCTAGTCTCCACAATGAAACTTGTGCATGGGAGCTATGTCAAAGCTTAGGAGAATACTTCAGGGTCCCGTATCAACCACTCCATTCCAAGGCCATCATGGACACAAACACACATTAGGCCCCATCCTCAGGAAAGTCCATTTCAACTCAGCCACCCAGGTTGCTCCCGCAGAGCCATCCGATCTCAACTGTCATGTTGCTAGGAGACAATTGGAATGCGAGGCGCACTTCCCTGGCATCCATCCTCCAACGGTGTTCTGGAGTCATTCCATTGGGATGTCCTGGAGCTGCCCAACAGGTCTCAATTGTCCCGCAGAAGAAATCCTTGAAGGGGGTAGCGCACAACTCCCAAAGTGGGAAAATCTCGATGGCCTTGAGATTCCGCTCCGTTCATGAAGGGGCAGTCATGAACAATAACTCCAACCTGAGCCAATTCTGATCCTCGCTGTGACTTCAGATGCTTGAGATATTGGTTCAGATCTTCAGGGGTATCTGCCGTGCCCTCGGCCTAAAGCCCAAGTCCACGTTGTGTTCTCAGACTTCTGTCCTCACACTCTTGGCCCAGAAGCCCTCACGTTTGGCAATTCCGGACCCACAATGCCTGCATTCTAGAAAAAATATCTTGCTTAATGAGCTGCCCAGGCACCTCAAATGAGGATAGACCTACACGGCCCTCGAGTGTACCCAAATTATAACATCTAAACTGGGCACTGATGCACTGTCTGACACAACCTGATCCAGAACCTCCTGACCAACACCCAGGCAGCTGACCACACACTGAGCATATTAGACCCGCCATGACCTTAGTTCGTCAACTCTACCCAACTGCGGTTTTTCAGGCTTCAGAACCTAGACCTTATTTCCATCCACTGCCCAAGGTTGAAAATGATGCAGAAATCAGAACACCTTCCCCATGGCAAGAGACATTGTGATTGGCATGTTGTCCAAAGTTCAGTGTAGTGGAAACCAGTGTGGCCCATGAGGCCCCGCCCATGATCGCATGCCACATTGGTCACAAACACACATTGTGACCCTCAGCCTGAGCCCACTCCTTAAGTAAGGTCTCTCAGTGGCTGAATGAATAGACAGCATATTGGGCCTGCGATGCCCCTAGACCCCAATTTTTAACCATTCTTTGGGTTGTCCCTTCAATGTTCCCCAGGGCGCTGCTTTGGAATTCCTCTTTTGTTCGGACACCTGAGGTAATAAACCTGAAAGGAGACCTCCCATCCCACAGATTAACAAAAAACATTTGGGACCGTGCCAAATCCAAAGAGTGGAATATTCGTCCATGCCCCATGAGGCCTCCCCACATTCCACGGCCATCGTTGAATCAAAATCCAGAACAAAGCCTGAGCAAGTGGCTCAGACTCGCTCTTTCTTCATATCCTGAAGAGTTCTTCTCATGGTTTGTAGATTCGCGCTGCCATACCTACGTCCCCAAACCTGAGCTGAGTTTGTGTTTACAGACTTCTGTCCTCAAAGTCCTGGGCCACACACCCTCCAGGCTGGAACCCCTGGAGCCACACATTAGGACTGTGCCTACCCAATCCCTGGGAATTATGCCCATTCCATTGTCCAAAATCGTACAAATTAGGAGAAATCTCCAAAGTCCCCGAGGCCATCCCAATAGTGTAAGTCTCCTGGAACAAACAAGGGCAGTCTGACACCAGGTGAGCATCTACCTCCACTCATTCCATAGATGGATATCCCCAGAGAAGAAGATTGAATCAGACATGACCCTAGGCCATATTCGGATCCATTGCTTTGGTTTACAGTCATGTCTCCTCAAAAGCCTGCATTCCAATACCAGCATAAGGCGTTTCCTGAGGCACCCATCAGAACAAATCTCCTCTCCACAAGGAAACTTGTGCATGGGAGCTATGTCAAAAGCTTAGGAGAATACTTCAGGGTCCCAGTGCCACCGCCCCATTCCAAGGCCCTCATGGACACAAACACACATTAGGCCCCATCCTAAGGAAAGTCCATTTCAAATCAGCCACCCTGGTTGCTCCCGCAGAGCCATCCGATCTGAACTGTCTTGTTGCTAGTAGACAATTGGAATGCGATGCTCGCTTCCCTGGCATCCATCCTCCAACGTTGTGCAGAGGGTACCTGCCTTGCCCTCGGCCTGACGCCCAAGTCTAGCTTGTGTTCTCAGACTTCTGTCCTCACACTCCTGGCCCAGAAGCCCTCAAGTTTGGCAATTCCGGACCCACAATGCAGCACTCTGCCTGCCCTCTAGAAAAAATATCTTGCGTAATGAGGTGCCCAGACACCTCAAATGAGGATAAACCTACACGGCACTCGACTGTACCCAAATTATATAGTCTACCCTGGGCACTAATGCACTGTCTGACACAACCTGAGCCAGAACCTCAACCAACACCAAGGCAGCTGACCGCCCACTGAGCATATCACCCGCCATGGCCTTAGGACGTCATCTCTTGCCAACTGCGATTTTTCAGGCTTCAGAACCGAGACCTTATCTTCAACCACTGCCCAGGGTTGAAAATGACGCATAAATCAGAACACCTTACCCATGGCAAGAGACCTTGTGTTTGGCATGTTGTCCAAAGTCCAGTGTAGTTGAAACCAGTGTGTCCCATGAGGCCCCGCCCATGCTCGCGGACACATTGGTCACCAACACACATTGTAACCCTCAGCCTGAGCCCAGTGCTCAAGTAAGGTCTCTCAGTGGCTGAATGAAAAGACAGCATATTGGGCCTGCCATGAACCTAGGCCCCAATTTTTAACCATAGTTTGGGTTGTCCCTTTACTCTTCCCCATGGCTCTGATTTGGAATTCCTATTTGTTCGGACACGTGAGGTAATAAAACTGAAAGGAGACCTCCCATCAAACAGATTGGCGAAAAACAATTGGGACCTGGCCAAACACACAGAGCGGAAGATTCGTCCATGGCCCATGAGGCCTCCGCACATTCTCCGCCATCGTTGATACAAAATCCAGAGACAAAAGCCTGAGCAAGTGCCTTAGACTCGCTCTTTCTTCATATCCTGAAGAGTTCTTCTCATGGTTTGTAGATTGGGCCTGCCATACCTAAGTCCCCAAACCTAAGCTGAGTTTGTGTTTTCAGACTTCTGTCCTCAAAGTCCTGGGCCACACTCCCTCCAGGCTTGGGACACTGGAGCCACACATTAGGACTGTGCCTACCCAATTCATGGAAATTCTGCTCTTTCCATTGTCCAAAATCGTACAAATTAGGAGAACTCTCCAACGTCCCCGAGGCCATCCCAATAGTGTAGGTCTCCGGGGACAAACAAGGGTGGTCTGACACCAGGTGAGCATCTACCTCCACTCATTCCATAGATGGATATACCGAGAGAAGAAGATTGAACCAGACAGGACCCTAGGCCATAATCGGATCCATTGCTTTGGTTTACAGGCATGTCTCCTCCAAAGCCTGGTTTCCAATACAAACATAAGGCGTTTCCTGAGACACCCATCAGAACAAATCTCGTCTCCACAAGGAAACTTGTGCTGGAGGCTATGTCAAAAGCTGAGGAGAATACTTCAGTGTCCCGGTGCCACCGCCCCATTCCAAGGCCCTCATTGACACAAACACACATTAGGCCGCATCCGCAGGAAAGTCCATTTCTACTCAGCCACCCCGTTGCTCCGGCAGAGCCATCGGATCTCAACTGAATTTTTGTGAGAGGACAATTGGAATGCGAGGCGGGCTTCCCTGGCATCCATACTCCAACGGTGCTCTGGAGTCATTCCATAGGGAATGTCCTGGTGCTGCCCAAAAGGTCTCAAATGTCCCGGAGAAGGAATCCTTGAAAGGGCATCCCAAAACTCCCAACGTGGGAAAACCTCCATGGCCTTGAGATTCCGCTCCGTTCATGAAAGGGCAGTCATGCACAGAAACTCCAACCTGAGCCAATGTCTGATCCTCGCCATGTCTTCAGATGCTAGAGATATTGGTTCAGATCTGCAGGGGGTACCTGCCGTGCCCACGGCTTGAAGCCCAAGTCTAGCTTGTGTTCTCAGACTTATGTCCTCACACTCCTGGCCCAGAAGCCCTCAAGTTTGGCAATTCCGGACCCACAATGCAGCCCTCTGCCTGCCCTCCAGAAAAAATATCTTGCCTAATGAGCTGCCAGGCACCCCAAATGAGGATCAACCTACACGGCACTTGACTGTACCCAAATTATATAGTGTAACCTGGGCACTAATGCACTGTCTGACACAAACTGAGCCAGAACCTCCTGACCAACACCCAGGCAGCTGACCGCACACTGAGCATATCACACCCGCCATGGACTTATCCTCTTGTCTTCCCAACTGCGGTTTTTCAGGCTTCAGAACCTAGACCTTATCTCCAACCACTGCCCAGGGTTGAAAATGATGCAGATCAGAACACCTTCCACATGGCAGAGACCTTGTGATTGGCATGTTTCCAAAGTCCAGTGTAGTTGAAACCAGTGTGGCCCATGAGGCCCCGCCCATGCTGGCGGGCCACATTGGTCACAAACACACATTGTGACCCTCAGTCTGAGCCCAGTCCTCAAGTAAGGCCTCTCAGTGGCTGGATGAAGAGACAGCATATTGGGCCTGCCATGCCCCTAGGCCCCAATTTTTAAACATAGTTTGTGTTGTCCCTTCACTCTTCCCCAGGGCTCTGTTTTGGAATTCCTCTTTTCTGCGGACACCTGTGGTAATAAACCTGAAAGGAGACCTCCCATCCACAGATTCACGAAGAATAATTGGGACAGGGCCAAATCCACAGAGAGGAAGATTCGTCCGTGGTCCATGAGGCCTCCCCACATTCCACGGCCATTGTTGATACAAAATCCAGAGACAAAAGCCTGAGCAAGTGTCTGAGACTCGCTCTTTCTTCATATCCTGAAGAGTTCTTCTCATGGTTTGTAGAATGGGCCTGCCATACCTACGTCCCCAAACCTAAGCTGAGTTTGTGTTTTCAGACTTCTATCCTCAAAGTTTTGGGCCACACTCCCTCCACTCTTGGGCCCCTGGAGCCACACATTAGTACTGTGCCTACCCAATCCATGGGAATTCTGCCCATTCCATTGTCCAAAATCCTACAAATTAGGAGAACTCTCCAAAGTCCCCGAGGCCATCCCAATAGTGTAGGTCTCCGGGGACAAACAAGGGTGGTCTGACACCAGGTGAGCATCTACCTCCACTCATTCCTTAGATAGGTATCCCCAGATAAGAAGATTGAACCAAACAGGACCCTAGGCCATAATCGGATCCATTGCTTTGGTTTACAGGCATGTCTCCTCAAAAGCCTGGATTCCAATACCAGCATAAGGAGTTTCCTGAGGCACCCATCAGAACAAATCTTGCCTCCCCAAGGAAACTTGAGCATGGGAGCTATGTCAAAAGCTTAGGAGAATACTTCAGGGTCCCGGTGCAACCGCCTCATTCCGAGCCCCTCATGGACACAAACACACATTAGGGCCCATCCTCAGGAAAGTCCATTTCAACTCAGCCACCCTGGTTGCTCCCGCAGAGCCATCTGATCTCAACTGTAATGTTTCTAGGAGACAATTGGAATGCAAGGCGGGCTTCCCTGGCATCCATCCTTCAATGGTGCTCTGGAGTCATTCCATTTGGGATGTCCTGGAGCTGCCCAACAGGTCTCAATTGTCCTGCAGAAGGAATCCTTGAAGGGGGCATCCCCCAACTCCCAACGTTGGAATATCTCCATGGCCTTTAGATTCCGCTCCGTTCATGAAGGGGCAGTCATGCACTGAAACTCCAACCTGAGCCAACGTCTGATCCTCGCCGTGATTTCAGATGCTTGAGATATTGCTTCCAATCTCCAGGGGGTACCTGCCGTGCCCTCGGCCTGAAGCCCAAGTATAGCTTGTGTTCTCAGACTTATGTCCTCACACTCCTGGCCCAGAAGCCCTCCGGTTTGGCAATTCCTGACCCAAATGCAGCACTCTGCCTGCCCTCTAGAAAAAATATCTTGCGTAATGAGGTGCCCAGGCACCTCAAATGAGGATAAACCTACAGGGCACTCGACTCTTCCCAAATTATATAGTCTAACCTGGGCACTAATGCTCTGTCTGACACAACCTGAGCCAGAACTTCATGACCAACACCCAGGCAGCTGACCGCACACTGAGCATATCAGACCCGCCATGGTCTTAGGTTGTCATCTCTTCCGAACTGCGATTTTTCAGGCTTCAGAACACAGACCTTATCTCCAAACACTGCCCAGGTTTGAAAATGATGCAGAAATCAGAACACCTTCCTCATGGCAAGAGACCTTGTGATTGGCATGTTGTCCAAGGTCCAGTGTAGTTGAAACCAGTTTGGCCCATGAGGCCCCGCCCATGCTCGCGGGCCACAATTGTCACAAACACACATTTGACCCTCAGCCTGAGCCCAGTCCTCAAGTAAGGCCGCTCAGTGGCTGGATGAAGAGACAGCTTATTGGGCCTGCCATGCCCCTATGCCCCAATTTTTAACCATAGTTTGGGTTGTCCTTTCACTCTTCCCCAGGCCTCTGCTTTGGAATTCCTCTTTTGCGCGGACACCTGAGGTTAAAACCTGAAAGGAGACCTCCCATCCCACAGATTGACGAAAAATAATTGGGACCGCCCCAATCCACAGAAAGGAACATTCGTCCATGGCCCATGATGCCTCCCCACATTCCACGGCCATCGTTGATATAAAATCCAGAGACAAAAGCCAGAGCAAGTACCTCAGACTCGCTCTTTCTTCATATCCTGAAGAGTTCTTCTCATGGTTTGTAGATTGGGCCTGCCATACCTACGTCCCCAAACATAAGGTGAGTTTGAGTTTTCAGAATTCTGTCCTCAAAGTCCTGGGCCACTCACCCTACAGGCTGGGGCCCCAGGAGCCACACATTCGGACTGTGCCTACCCAATCCATGGGAATTCTGCCCATTCCATTGTCCAAAATATTACAAATTGGGAGAACTCTCCAAAGTCCCTGAGGCAATCCCAATAGTGTAGGTCTCCAGGGACAAACAAGGGTGGTCTGACAACAGGTGAGCATCTAGCTCCACTCATTCCATAGACGGATATCCCCAGAGAAGAAGATTGAACCAGACTGGATCCTAGGCAATAATTGGATCCATTGCTTTGGTTTACAGACATGTCTCCTCAAGAGCCTGGATTCCAAGACCAGCATAAGGGTTTTCCTGAGGCACCCATCAGAACAAATCCCCTCTCCACAAGGAAACTTGTGCATGGGAGCTATGTCAAAGCATAGGAGAATACTTCAGGCTCCCGGTGCCACCGCCCCATTCCAAGGCCCTCATGGACACAAACACACTTTAGGCCCCATCCTCAGGAAAGTCCATTTCAACTCAGCCACCCCGGTTGCTCCCGCAGAGCCAACCGATCTCAACTGTAATGTTGCTAGGAGACAATTGGAATGAGAGGCGGGCTTCCCTGGCATCCATCCTCGAACGGTGCTCTGGAGTCATTCCATATGGGATGTCCTGGAGCTGCCCAACAGGTCTCAATTGTCCCGCAGAAGGAATCCTTGAAGGTGGAATCACACATCTCCCAACGTGGGAAAAGCTCCATGGCCTTGAGATTCCGCTCCTTTCATGAAGGGGCAGTCATGCACAGAAACTAAAACCTGAGCCAACGTCTGAGCCTCGCCGTGACTTCAGATGCTTGAGATATTGTTTCCGATCTGCAGGGGGTACCTACCGTGCCCTGGGCCTGAAGCCCAAGTCTAGCTTGTGTTCTCACACTTCTGTCCTCAAACTCCTGGCCCAGCATTCCTCCATTTTGGCAATTCCGGACCCACAATGCAGCACTCTGCCTGCCCTCTAGAAAAAATATCTTGCCTAATGAGGTGCCCAAGCACCTCAAATGAGGATAAACCTACAGGGCACTCGACGGTACCCAAATTATATAGTCTAACTTGGGCACTACTGCACTGTCTGACACAACCTGAGCCAGAACCTCCTGACCAACACCCAGGCAGTTGACGGCACACTGAGCATATCAGACGCGCCATCGCCTTAGATCGTCATCTCTTCCCAACTGCGATTTTTCAGGCTTCAGAACCTAGACCTTATCTCCAACCACTGCCCAGGGTTGAAAATGATGCAGAAATCAAAACAACTTCCCCATGGGAAGAGAACTTGTGATTGGCATGTTGTCCAAGGTCCAGTGTAGTTGAAACCAGTGTGGCCCATGTGGCCCCGCCCATGCTGGCGTGCCACGTTGGTCACAAACACACACTGTGACCCTCAGCCTGAGCCCAGCCCTCAAGTAAGGCCTCTCAGTGGCTGGATGAAGAGACAGCTTATTGTGCCTGCCATGCCCCTAGGCCCCAATTTTTAACCATAGTTTGGGTTTTCCCTTCACTCTTCCCCAGGGCTCTGCTTTGGAATTCCTCTTTTGTTCAGACACCTGAGGTAATAAAACTGAAAGGAGACCTCCCATCCCACAGTTTGACGAAAAACAATTGGGATCGGGCCAAATCCACAGAGAGGAAGATTCGTCCATGGCCCATGAGTCCTCCCCACATTCCACGGCCATCGTTGATATAAAATCCAAATGCAAAAGCCTGAGCAAGTGCCTCAGACTCGCTCTTTCTTTATATCCTGAAGATTTCTTCTCATGATTTGTAGATTGGGCCTGCCATACCTACATCCCCAAACCTAAGCTGAGTTTGTGTTTTCAAACTTCTGTCCTCAAAGTCCTGGGCCACACACCCTCAGGCTGGGGCCCCTGAAGCCACACATTAGGACTGTGCCTACCCAATCCATCGGAATTCTGCCCATTCCATTGTCCAAAATCGTACAAATTAGGAGAACTCTCCAAAGTCCCCGAGGCCATCCCAATAGTGTAGGTATCCGAGGACAAACAAGGGCGCTCTGACACCAGGTGAGCATCTACCTCCACTCATTCCATAGATGAATATCCCCAGAGAAGAAGAATGAACAAGACAGGACCCTAGGCCATAATCGAATACATTGCTTTGGTTTACAGGCATGTGTCTTCAAAAGTCTGGATTCCAATACCAGCATAATGGGTTTCCTGATGCACCCATCAGAACAAATCTCCTCTCCACAAGGAAACTTGTGCATGGGAGCTATGTCAAAAGCTTAGGAGAATACTCAGGGTCCCAGTGCCACCGCCCCATTTCAAGGCCCTCATGGACACAAACACACATTAGGGCTCATCCTCAGGAAAGTCCATTTCAACTCAGCCACACCGGTTGCTCCACAGAGGGATCCGATCTCAACTGTATTGTGGCTAGTAGACAATTGGATTGCGAGGCCGGCTTCCCTGGCATCCATCCTCCAAGAGTGTTCTGGAGTCATTCCATATGGGATGTCCTGGAGCTGCCCAACAGGTCCTATGTCACACAGAAGGAATCATTGAAGGGGGCATCCCAAGACTCCCACGTCGGAAAACCTCCATGGCCTTGAGATTCCGCTCCGTTCATGAAGGGGCAGTCATGCACAGAAACTCCAACCTGAGCCAACGTCTGATCCTCGCCGTGACTTCAGATGCTTGAGATTTTGGTTGCGACTGCAGGGCGTACCAGCCGTGCCCTCGGCCTGAAACTCAAGTCTAGCTTGTGTTCTCAGACTTCTTTCCTCACACTCCTGGCCCAGAAGCCCAAAAGTTTGGCAATTCCGGACCCACAATGCAGCACTCTGCCTGCCCTCTAGAAAAAATATCTTGCCTAATGAGGTGCCCAGGCACCTCAAATGAGGATAAACCTACACGGCACTTGACTGTACCCAAATTATATAGTCTAACCTGGCACTAATGCACTGTCTGACACAACCTGTCCCAGATCCTCCTGACCAACACCCAGGCAGCTGACCGCACACTGAGCATATCAGACGCGCCATCGCCTGAGATCGTCATCTCTTCCCAACTGCGATTTTTCAGGCTTCAGAACCTATACCTTATGTCCAATCACTGCTCACGATTGAAAATGATGCAGAAATCAGAACACCTTACCCATGGCAAGAGACCTTGTGATTGGCATGTTGTCCAAGGTCCAGTGTAGTTGAAACCAGTTTGGCCTAATGAGGTGCCCAGGCACCTTCAATGAGAATAAACCTCCACATCATTCGACTTCACCCATATTATATAGTCTAAACTGGGCACTAATGCACTGTTGGACACAACCTGAGCCCGGACCTCCTGAACAACTCCTGGAAAGCAGACCGCACACTGAGCACATAAGACCCGTCATGGCCTTAGGTCATCATCTCTTCCCCTGCCCAGGGGTGAGTGTGATGCAGAAATCAGAACACCTCCTTACCCATGGTAAGAAACCATATGGTTGGCACGTTGTCCAACGTTCAGCGTATGAGAAACCAGCATTCACCCTGAGGCTCCGCCCATTTTTGAGTGCGACAAGGGCATAAACACGCATTGTGACCCTCAGCATGAGTCCTGTCCTCTAGTAAGTCCTCTCGGTGACTGGACCATTAGAAATCATAATGGGCTTGATATGTCCCTAAGCCCCAATTTTTAACCAGATTTCTGATTGTCCAGTCACCCCCCCCAGGGCTCTACTCTGGAATCCCTCATTGGTGGGACACCTGAGGTTAAAAAGAAAACAACATCAAAAAAATACGGACTTCTTCCATCCCACAGAGTGACACCAAACCCTTTGGACTGGGCCAAACCACCAGGGAGTAAGACTCGTCCATTTCCCATGAAGTCACCCAGAAATTTCACGACCATGAGTGACACGATATCCAGAGACAAAAACTTGAGCAGAGCCTCACACTTGCCCTTTTCTCAAATCCCGAAAAGTTCTCCTCATGGTCTGTAGATAAGTCCTGCCATACCTATGACCTGAAACATAAGCCAAGTTTGTGTTTTCAGACAACTGTCCAACAGAACTGGCCTACACAACCTACAGGCTCAGGCCTATGGAGCCAAACCTGAGGACTGTACTTGCCCTCTCCAAGGGAATTGTGTGTGCCCATTCCAATGGCCACATCCATTCTAATAGGATAAACCTCCAAAGTCCCTGATCTATCTCATTAGTGGTGGCTGTCCAGGTAAAACAGGGGCAATCTGAGCCCATCTGAGCACCTACCTGTACTCAGACCCATAGACAGATGTCCCCAGAGGTAAAAAGGAAAGAACAGGCCCCTAGGTACTAATCATATCCATTGCTTTGGTTTCCAGGCATCTCTCCTCAGAGGCCTGGATTTCAAAACCAGCATATGGCTGTTTCTTGACTCACCCATCAGAAAACATCTCATCTACACATGGGAAACTTGCACGTTGGAGCTGTGTCAAAGCCTCTGTTTAGGAGAACCCTTCAGGGCCCCAGTGCCACCGCTTCATTCCAAGGTCTCCATCGACACAAAAGCACATTAGGACCCATCCATAGGAGAGTCCATTTCAACTCAGCCTCCTCGGTTGCTCCCCCAGATCCAACAGATCTAACGTGTCTTGTGTCTAGGAGACAATTGGAATGCGAGGTGGGATACCCAGCCATGCATCCTTAGAACCCTGCTCAGAATCACTGGCCTGGAGCCAAACAACAGGTCTCAATTGTCCTGCAGAAGACACTTTGCAGTTTGGAGCTTCTCACAAAGCCCATCGTGGGAAAACCCCCATGGCCTCGTGATGCTTCCCCCATTCATGAAGGGGCCACCAGGGACAGAAACTCCAACTTGAGCGATCGTCTGATCCTCGCCCTGACTTCAGATGCATGAGATCTCGATTCAGGTCTGTAGATTGTGCCATCGCTGATACAAAATGTAGAGACAAAAATCTGAGCAAGCGCCTCAGACTCGCACTTTCTTCATATCCTGAAGAGTTCTTCTCATGGTTTGTAGATCATGCCTGCCATACCTACGTCCCCAAACCTAAGCTGAGTTTGTGTTTTCAGACTTCTGTCCTCAAAGTCCTGGGCCACACACCCTCCAGGCTGGGGCCCCTGGAGCCACACATTAGGACTGTGCCTACCAATCCATGGGAATCTGCCCATTCCATTGTCCAAAATCGTACAAATTAGGAGAAACCTCGAATGTCCCTGAGGCCATCCTAATAGTGTAAGTCGCCCGGAACAAACAAGGGCTGTCTGACACCAGCTGATAATCTACCTCCACTCATACCATAAATGTATGTCCCCAGAGGAGAAGATTGAACCAGACAGGACCCTAGGCCATAATAGGATCCATTGTCTTGGTTTACAGGCATGTCTCCTCAAAAGCCTGATTCCAATACGAGCATAGGGGTTTTGCTGAGGCACCCATCAGAACTCATCTCGTCTCCACAAGGAAACCTGTGCATGGGAGCCATGTCCAAAGCATAGGAGAGTACTTCAGGGTCCCGTTGCCACCGCCCCAATCCAAGGCCCTCATGGACACAAAAACACATTAGGACCCATCTTCAGGAAAGTCCATTTCAACTCAGCCACCCCGGTTGCTCCCGCAGAGCCATCAGATATCAACTGTCTTATTGCCAGGAGACAATTGGAATGCGAGGCGGGCTTCCCAGGCATCCATCCTCAAACGGTGCTCTGGAGTCATTCCATATGGGATGTCCTGGAGCTGTCCAACTGGTCTCAATTGTCGCGCAGAAGGAATCCTTGAAGGGGGCATCCCACAACTCCCCAAGTGTGAAAACCTCAATGGCCTCGAGATTCCGCTCCCTTCATGAAGCGGCCGTCATGCATGGAAACTACAACCTGAGCCAACGTCTGATCTTCGCCCTGACTTCAGATGCATGAGTATTGGTTCAAATCTGCAGGGGGTACCTGCCGTGTCCTTGCCCTGAAACCCAAGTCTAGCTTGTCATCTCAGACTTCCGTCCTCACACTCCTGGCCCCGAAGCCCTCAAGTATGGCAATTCCGGACCCACAATGCAGCACTCTGCCCGCCCTCTAGAAAAAAATTATTGCCTCATGAGCTGCCCAGGCACCTTCAATGAGAATAAACCTCCACAGCACTCGACTTTACACAAATTATATAGTCTAACCTGGGCACTAATGCACTGTCGGACACAACCTGAGCCCGGACCTCCTGACCAACACCCGGAAAGCAGACTGCACACTGAGCACATAAGACCTGCCGTGGCCTTAGGTCATCATCTCTTCCCCTGCCAGGGGTGAGTGTGATGCAGAAATCAGAACACCTCCTTACCCATGGTAAGAATCCTTGTGGTTGGCACGTCCTCCAACGTTCAGTGTAGGAGAAACCAGCATTCACCCTGAGGCCCCGCCCATTCTTGAGTGCGACAAGGGCATAAACACGCATTGTGATCCTCAGCATGAGTCCTGTCCTCTAGTAAGTCCTCTCAGTGACTGGACCATTAGATGTCATAATGGGCTTGATATGTCCCTAGGCCCCAATTTTTAACCAGATTTCTGATTGTCCAGTCACCCCCCCCAGGGCTCTACTCTGTATTCCCTCATTTGGTGGGAGACCTAAGGTTAAAAAGAAAACAAGAACAACAACAAAAAAAACGGACTTCTTCCATCCCAAAGAGTGACCCTGAACGCTTTGGACTGGGCCAAACCACCAGGGAGTAAGACTCTTCCATTTCCCATGAAGTCACCCAGAAATTTCATGACCATGAGTGACACGATATCCAGAGACTAAAACTTGAGCAAGAGCCTCACACTCGCCCTTTTCTCAAATCCCGAAAAGTTCTCCTCATGGTCTGTAGATAAGTCCTGCCATAGCTATGACCTGAAACATAAGCCAAGTTTGTGTTTTCAGACAACTGTCCAAACAGCCCTGGCCTACACAACCTACAGGACCAGGCCCCTGGAGCCAAACCTGAGGACTGTACTTGCCCTCTCGAAGGGAATTGTGTGTGCCCATTCCAATGGCCACATCCCTTCTAATAGGATAAACCTCCAAAGTCCCTGATCCATCTCATTAGTGGTGGCTTCCCAGGTAAAACAGGGGCAATCTGAGCCCACCTGAGCACCTACCTGTACTCAGACCCATAGACAGATGTCCCCAGAGGTAAAAAGGAAAGAACAGGCCCCTAGGTACTAATCATATCCATTGCTTTGGTTTCCAGGCATATCTCCTCATAGGCCTGAATTTCAAAACCAGCATATGGCTCTTTCTTGACTCACCCATCAGAACAAATCTCATCTACACATGGGAAACATGCACGTTGGAGCTGTGTCAAAGCCTCTGTTTAGGAGAACCCTTCAGGGCCCCAGTGCCACCGCTTCATTCCAAGGTCTCCATCGACACAAAAGCACATTAGGACCCATCCATAGGAGAGTCCATTTCAACTCAGCCTCCTCGGTTGCTCCCCCAGGTCCAGCAGATCTAACCTGTCTTGTGTCTAGGAGAAAATTGGAATGCGTGGTGGGCTACCCAGCCATCCATCCTTAGAACCCTGCTCAGAATCATTGGCCTAGAGCCAAACAACAGGTCTCAATTGTCCTGCAGAGGACTCTCTGCAGTTTGGAGCTGCTCACAACTCCCATCGTGGGCAAACCCCGAAGGCCGCGTGATGCCACCCCTTCATGTAGGGGCCATCATGGACACAAACTCCAACCTGAGCGATCGTCTGATCCTCGCCCTGACTTCAGATGCACGCTATATCGATTCTGGTCTGTAGATTGTGCCTGCCATGTCCTCACCCAGAAACCTAAGCCTAGCTTGTGTTCTCAGACTTCACTCGTCAGACTACTGGCCCACAAGCCCTCCATTTTGGCAATCCAGAACTACAATGCAGCACTCTGCCTGCCCTCCAGAAGAAAAACATTACCCTCCGGGACCAACCAGACACCCCAAATGAGGATCAACCTGCACCTATCTTGGCTTTACCCCAAATACATAGGCTGACCAGGGCACTAATGCCCTTTCTGACACAGCCTAATCCTGGACCACCTCGACCAACCAAGACAGCTGCCAGCACACTGAGCACATCACGCCGCCATTGCCTAAGGTCATCATCTTTTCCCAACCTCGGTTTTCAGGCCTCAGAACCTAGGCCTTATCACCAATCACTGCCCAGGGTTGAACGTGATGCAGAAATCAGAACTTCTTCCCCATGGCAAGAAACCTTGTTTTTGGCATGTTGTCCAACATTCAATGTAGTTGAAATCAGTGTGGCCCTTGAGGCCCCGCCCATGCTCGCGAGTCACCTGGGTCACAAACACACATTGTGACCCTCAGCCTGAGCCCAGTCCTCATGTAACGCCTCTCAGTGGCTGGATGAAGAGATAGCATATTGGGCTTTCCATGCACCTAGGCCCCAACTTTTAACCATAGTTCGGGTTGTCCCCTCAGTCTTCCCCACGGCTTAGCTTTGGAATTCCTCTTTGTTGGGACACCTTAGGTAACAAAACTGAAAGGAGTCCTCCCATCCCACAGATTGACGAAAAACGATTGGAAATCGGGCCAAATACTCAGAGAGGAAGATTGGTCCATGGCCAATGAGGCCTCCCCGATATTCCAGGGCCATCGCTGATAC
The DNA here is from genome assembly GCF_964662115.1 of Mustela nivalis. Taxonomy (NCBI): domain Eukaryota; kingdom Metazoa; phylum Chordata; class Mammalia; order Carnivora; family Mustelidae; genus Mustela; species Mustela nivalis. The sequence continues at coordinate 152,647 of NW_028136159.1, forward strand.
AAAACCCAGAGACATAAGCCTGAGCAAGTGCCTCAGACTCGCACTTTCTTCATATCCTGAAGAGTTCTTCTCAAGGTTTGTAGATCGGGCCTGCCATACCTACGTCCCCAAACCTAAGCTGAGTTTGTGTTTTCAGACTTCTGTCCTCAAAGTCCAGGGCTACACACCCACCAGGCTGGGGCCCCTGAAGCCACACATTAGGACAGTGCCTACCAATCCATGGGAATTCTGCCGATTCCATTCTCCAAAATCGTACAAATTAGGAGCAACCTCCAAAGTCCCTGAGGCCATCCCAATAGTGTAGGTCACGAGGAACAAACAAGGGCTGTCTGACACCAGGTGATAATCGACCTCCACTCAAACCGTAGATGGATGTCTCCAAAGAAGTTTTTTTAACCAGACAGGACCCTAGGCCATAATGGGATCCATTGCTTTGGTTTACAGGCATGTCTCCTGAAAAGCCTGACTCCAATACGAGCATAGGGGTTTTCCTGAGGCACCCATCAGATCTCATCTCGTCTCCACAAGGAAACCTGTGCATGGGAGCCATGTCCAAAGCTTAGGAGAGTACTTCAGGGTCCCGGTGCCACCGCCCCATTCCAAGGCCCTCATGGACACAAAAACCCATTAGGACCCATGCTCAGTAAAGTCCATTTCAACTCAGCCACCCCGGTTGCTCCCGCAGAGCCATCAGATATCAACTGTCTTGTTGCTAGGAGACAATTGGAATGGGAAGCGGGCTTCCCTGTGATTAATCCTCGAAGGGTGCTCTGGATTCATTCCATAAGGGATGTTCTGGAGCTGTCCAACAGGTCTCAATTGTCCCGCAGAAGGAATCCTTGAAGGGGGCATCCCACAACTCCCAACGTGGGAAAACCTCAATGGCCTCGAGATTCCGCTCCCTTCATGAAGCGGTCGTCATGCACGGAAACTCCAACGGGAGCCAACGTCTGATCCTCGCCCTGACTTCAGATGCATGAGATATTGGTTTAGAACTGCAGGGGGTACCTGCCGTGCCCTCGCCCTGAAACCCATGTCTAGCTTGTCTTCTCAGACTTCCGTCCTCACACTCCTGGCCCCGAAGCCCTCAAAATTGGCAATTCCGGACCCATAATGCAGCACTCCGCCTGCCCTCTAGAAAAAAATTATTGCCTAATGAGCTGCCCAGGTACCTTAAATGAGGAAAACCTACACAGCACTCGACTTTACCCAAATTATATAGTCTAACCCGGGCACTAATGCACTGTCGGACACAACCTGAGCCCAGACCTCCTGACCAGCACCCAGAAAGCTGACCGCACACTGAGCTCATAAGACCCGCCATGGCCTTAGGTCATCATCTCTTCCCTACCTCAGTTTTCAGGCTTCAGAACCGAGACCTTATCTCCAATCACTGCCCAGGGGTGAGTGTGATGCAGAAATCAGAACTCCTCCTTACCCATGGCAAGAAACCTTGTGGTTGGCACGTTGTCCATTGTTCAGTGTAGGAGACACCAGCATTCACCCTGAGGCCCCGCCCATTCTTGAGAGCGACGAGGGCATACACACGCATTGTGACCCTCAGCATGAGTCCTGTCCTCTAGTAAGTCCTCTCAGTGGCTGGACCATTAGATGTCATAATGGGCTCGACATGTCCCTAGGCCCCAACTTTTAATCAGATTACTGATTGTCCAGTCATTTCAATGGCCACAACCATTCTAATAGGAAAAACCTCCAAAGTCCCTGATCCATCTCAATAATGGTGGCTTCCCAGGAAAAACAGGGGCAATCTGAACCCATCTGAGCACCTACCTGCACTCAGACCCATAGACAGATGTCCCCAGAGGTAAAAAGGAAAGAACAGGCCACTAGGCACTAATCAGATCCATTGCTTTGGTTTCCAGGCATCTCTCCTCAGAGACCTGGATTTCAAAACCAGCATATGGCTGTTTCTTTCTTGACTCACCCATCAGAAAACATCTCATCTACACATGGGAAACTTGCACGTTGGAGTTGTGTCAAATTTCTGTTTAGGAGAACCCTTCAGGGCCCCAGTGCCACCGCTTCATTCCAATGTCTCCATACACACAAAAGCACATTAGGACCCATCACGAGGAGAGTCCATTTCAACTCAGCCTCCTCGGTTGATCCCCCAGATCCAGCAGATCTAACCTGTCTTGTTGCTAGGAGACAATTGGAATGCGGGGTGGGCTACCCAGCCATCCATCCTTAGAACCCTGCTCAGAATCATTGGCCTGGAACCAAGCAACAGGTCTCAATTGTCCTGGAGAAGACTCTCTGCAGTTTGGAGCTTCTCACAACTCCCATTGTGGGCAAACCCCCAAGGCCTCACGATGCCCCCCATTCATGAAGGGGCCATCATGGACACAAACTCCAACCTGAGTGATCGTCTGATCCTCGCCCTGACTTCAGATGCACGCGATCTCGATTCAGGTCTGTAGAATGTGCCTAGCATGGCCTCACTCAGAAACCTATGCCTAGCTTGTGTTCTCAGACTTCTGTCCTCAGACTTCTGGCCCGTTTGGCAATCCAAAACTACAATGCAGCACTCTGCCTGCCCTCCAGAAGAAAAACATTGTCCTCTGGGGCTACCCAGTAATCCCAAATGAGGATCAACCTGCACCTACCTTGGCTGTCCCCCCAATACATAGGCTGACCAGGGCACTAATGCCCTTTCTGACACAGCCTGAGCCTGGACCTCCTGGACCAACCCAGACAGCTGGCCGCGCACTGAGCACATCGAGCCGCCATGGCCTAAGGTCGTCATCTTTTCCCAACCTAGGTTTTCCGGCCTCAGAACCTAGACCTTATCTCCAACCACTGCCCTGGGTTGAACGTGATGCAGAAATCAGAACTCCTTCCCCATGGCAAGAAACCTTGTGGTTGGCATGTTGTCCAACGTTCACTATAGTTGAAACCAGTGTGGCCCATGAGGCCCCGCCCATACTCGCGGGCCACCTGGGTCATAAACACACATTGTGACTCTCAGCCTGAGCCCAATCCTCAAGTAACGCCTCTCAGTGGCTGGATGAAGAGATAGCATATTGGGTTTGCCATGCCCCTAGGCCCCAATTTTTTACCATAGTTCGTGTTGTCCCTTCAGTCTTCCCCACGGCTTTGCTTTGGAATTCCTCTTTTGGTGGGACACCTGAGGTAACAAAACTGAAAGGAGTCCTCCCATCCCACAGAAGGACGAAAATCGATTGGGATTTGGGCCAAATCCTCAGAGAGGAAGATTCTTCCATGGCCCATGAGGCCTCCCCGACATTCCATGGCCATCGCTGATACAAAATCCAGAGACAAAAGCCTGAGCAAGCGCCTCAGACTCGCACTTCCTTCATATCTTGAAGAGTTTTTCTCATGGTTTGTAGATCGGGCCTGCCATACCTACGTCCCCAAACCTAAGCTGAGTTTGTGTTTTCAGATTTCTGTCCTCAAAGTCCAGGGCCACACTCCCTCCAGGCTGGGGCCCCTGGAGCCACACATTAGTACTGTGCCTACTTCATGCATGGGAATTCTGCTCATTCCATTGTCCAAAATCGTACAAATTAGGAGAAACCTCCAAAGTCCCTTAGGCCATCCCAATAGTGTAGGTCGCCCGTAACAAACAAGGGCTCTCTGAATCTAGCTGATAATCGACCTCGACTCATACCGTAGATGGATGTCCCCAGAGAAGAATATGGAATTAGACAGGACCCTAGGCCATAATGGGATCCATTGCTTTGGTTTACAGGCATGTCTCCTGAAAAGCCTGATTCCAATACGAGCATAGGGGTTTTCCTGAGGCACCCATCAAAACTCATCTGGTCTCCACAAGGAAACCTGTGTTGGGAGCCATGTCCAAAGATTAGAGGAGTACTTCAGGGTCCCGGTGCCACCTCCCCATTCCAAGGCCCTCATGGACACAAAAACACATTAGGACCCATCCTCAGGAAAGTCCATTCAAACTCAGCCACCGCGGTTTCTCCCGCAGAGCCATCAGATCTAAACTGTCATGTTGCTAGGAGACAATTGCAATGCGAGGCGGGCTTCCCAGGCATCAATCCTCGAAGGGTGCTCTGGAGTCATTCCATATGGGATGTCCTGGAGCTGTCCAACAGGTCTCAAATGTCCTGCAGAAGGAATCCTTGAAGGGGGCATTCCACAACTCCCAACGTGGGAAAACCTCAATTGCCTCGAGATACTGCTCCCTTCATGAAGCGGCCGTCATGCACGGAAAATCGAACCTGAGCCAACGTCTGATCCTCGCTCTGACTTCAGATGCATGAGATATTGGTTCAGATCTGCAGGTGTTACCTGCTGTGCCCTGGCCCTGAAACCCATGTCGGCTTGTCTTCTCAGACTTCCGTCCTCACACTCCTAGCCCCGAAGCCATCAAGTTTGGCAATTCCGGACCCACAATGCAGCACCGTGCCTGCCCTCTAGAAAAAATTTATTGCCTAATGAGCTGCCCAGGTACCTTAAATGAGGATAAATCTACACAGACCTCGACTTTACCCAAACTATATTGTCTAACCTCGCACTAATGCACTGTCGGACACAACCTGAGCCCGGACTTCCTGACCAACACCCAGAAAGCTGACCGCACACTGAGCACATAAGTCCCGCCATGGCCTTAAATCATCAACCCTTCCCTACCTCAGTTTTCAGGCTTCAGAACCGAGACCTCATCTCCAATCAATGCCTAGGGGTGAGTGTGAGGCAGAAATCAGAAGTCCTCCTTACCCATGGCAAGAAACCTTGTGGTTGGCACATTGTACAATATTCATTGTAGTAGAAACCAGCATTCACCCTGAAGTCCCGCCCATTCTTGAGTGCGACGAGGGCGTAAACACGCATTGTGATCCTGAGCATGAGTCCTGTCCTCTAGTAAGTCCTCTCAGTGGCTGGATCATTAGATGTCATAATGGGCTTGACATGTCCCTAGGCGTCAATTTTTAACCATATTTCTGATTGTCCAGTCGCCCCTCTCCAAGGCTCTACTCTGGAATCCCTCATTTGGTGGGACACCTGAGGTTAAAAAAGAAAACAACAACAACAACGACAAAACGGACGTCTTCCATCCCACAGAATGACCCCAAACTCTTTGGACGGGGCCAAACCACCAGAGAGTAAGACTCGTCCATTTCCCATGAAGTCACCCAGAAATTTCAGACCATGTGTGACACGATATCCAGAGACAAAAACTTGAGCAAGAGCCTCACCCTCGCCCTTTTATCAAATCCCGATGAGTTCTCCTCGTGGTCTGTAGATCAGTCCTGCCATACCTATGATCTGAAACATAAGCCGAGTTTGTGTTTTAGGACAACTGTACAAACAGCCCAGGCCTACACAACCTACAGGCTCAGGCCCCTGGAGCCAAACCTGAGGACTGTACTTGCCCTCTCCAAGGGAATTGTGTGTGCCCATTCCAATGGCCACAACCCTTCTAATAGGATAAACCTCCAAAGTCCCTGATCCATCTCACAAGTGGTGGCTTACCAGGAAAAACAGGGGCAATGTGAGCCCATCGGAGCACCTAGCTGCACTCAGACCCAGAGACAGATGTCCCCAGAGGTAAAAAGGAAAGAACAGGCCCCTAGGCACTAATCAGATCCATTGCTTTGGTTACCAGGCATCTCTCCTCAGAGGCCTGGTGTTCAAAACCAGCATATGGCTGTTTCTTCACTCACCCATCAGAAAACATCTCATCTACACATGAGAAACTTGCACGTTGGATCTGTGTCAAAGACTCTGTTTAGGAGAACCCTTCAAAGCCCCAGAGCCACCGCTTTATTCCAAGGTCTCCAAAGATACAAAAGCACATTTGGACCCAACCACAGGAGAGTCCATTTCAACTCAGCCTCCTCGGTTGCTTCCCCAGATCCAGCAGATCTAACGTGTCTTGTTGCTAGGAGACAATTGGAATGCGAGGTGGGCTACCCAGCCATCCATTTTTAGAACCCTGCTCTGAATCATTGACCTGGCGACAAACAACAGGTCTCAATTGTCCTGCAGAAGACTCTATGCAGTTTGGAGCTTCTCACAACTCGCATCGTGGGAAAACCCCCATGGCCTCGTGATGCACCCCCTTCATGAAGGGGACATCAGGGACAGAAACTCCAACCTGAGCGATCGGCTGACCCTCGCCCTGACTTCAGATGCACGAGATCTCGATTCCAGTCTGTAGATTGTGCCTGCCATGTCCTCACTCTGTAACCTAAGCCTAGCTTGTGTTCTCAGACTTCTGTACTCAGACTACTGGCCCACAAGCCCTCGATTTGGCAATCTATAACTACAATGCAGCACTCTGCCTGCCCTCCAGAAGAAAAACATAGCCCCCTGGGGCTACCCAGTAACCCCAAGTGAGAATCAACCTGCACCTACCTTGGCTGTACCCCAAATAATTACGCTGACCAGGGCACTAATGCCCTTTCTGACACATCCTGAGCCTGGACCTCCTGGCCCCATCCAGACAGCTGTCCAGACACTGAGCACATCGAGCCGCCATGGCCTTAGGTCGTCATCTCTTCCCAACCTCGGTTTTCAGGTTTCAGAACCTAGACCTTATCTCCAATCACTCCCCAGGGTTTTACGTGATGCAGAAATCAGAACTCCTTCCCCATGGCAAGAAAACTTGTAGTTGGCATGTAGTCTAAAGTTCAGTGTAGTTGAAACCAGTGTGGCTCATGAAGCCCCGCCCATGCTCGCGGGCCACATAGGTCACAAACCCACATTGTGACCCTCAGGCTGAGCCCAGTCCTCAAATAAGGCCTCTCAGTGGCTGGATGAAGAGATAGCCTATTGGGCTTGCCATGCCCCTAGTCCCCAATTTTTAACCATGTTCGGTTTGTCCCTTCAGTCTTCCCAACGGCTTTGCTTTGGAATTCCTCTTTTGGTGGGAAACCTGAGGTAACAAAACTGAAAGGAGTCCTCCCAGCCCACAGATTGAAGAAAAACAATTGTGAATCGGGCCAAATCCTCAGAGAGGAGGATTCATCCATGGCCCATGAGGCATCCCCGACATTCCATGACCATCGCTGATACAAAATCCTGAGACAAAAGCCTCAGCAAGCGCCTCAGAGTCGCTCTATATTCAAATCTTATGAGTTCTTCTTATGGTTTGTAGAATGGGCCATCCATACCCACGAGCTCACTCTCGGGCTGTCTTCCGGCCTGCCATACCCTAGGCGCCACTCATAAGCTGAGATTGTGTTTCCAGACTTCTGTGCCCACAGCATGGACCCACACATCCTCCAGGCTAGGTCCTCTGGAGCCACAGCGAAAGATTGTGCCTGCCCTCCCCAAGGAAAGTGTGCCCAATCCATTGACCACAACCCTACAGGTTAGGGAAAAGCTCCAAGGCCCCTGAGGCCATCAATAGTGTAGGCCACCCTGGACTAAGAGGGGCTCTCTGACACCAGCGGAGCAACTATCTCCACTTAGACTCTCAGACAGTGTCCCCAGAGACAGAAGGTTGAAATGGACAGGCCCCCAGTCCCTAATCTGAACCTTAGCTCTGGTTTCCATGTGTCCGTCCTCAGAGGACTGTTTTCGTCGTCCAGCACACGGGGCTTTTCTGAGGCACCAAACCAAACCTCTCTCGTCTCCACAGGGGGAGCTTTCTTACTGGGGATGTATCAAACCCTTCAGGTAGGAGAGTTCGGCAGGGCCACTGAACCACCAGCACATTCCAAGGTCTCCATGGACCAAAACGGACATTATGACGCATCCTCAGGAGAGGCCATTTCAACTCAGCCTCCTGGGTAGCGTGCCCCAGAGGCAGCAGATCAAACTTATCTTGTCCCTAATGGCCAATGGGAATGCGAGGCAGGCTGTACAGGGATCCATCCTTCGAACCCTGCTCTCCAGTCCTTCCGTATGGTATGTCCTGGAGCCATGCAACAGGACTCGAATGTCCCGCAGAAGGAAACCTTGTGGTTTGGGGCAACCTCCCAACTCAGCGTGGGAAAACTTCCTTGGCCTCATGAGGCCCCCGCTTCATGAAGGTGCCATCATGGACACATACTCCAGCCTCAGCCAATGTCTGATCCTCAGCCTGACTTCAGATGCAGGAGATTTTGATTCAGCCTCTGCAGAGTGGGCCTGCTCTGCCCTTGGCTCCAATCCTCACCCTAGCTTGTGTTTTAAGAATGCTCTCCTCACACTCCTGGCCTACAAACCCTCCCTCCTGGGAATTCTGGGGCCACAATGAAGCACTCTGCCTGCCTCCCAGGAGAAAAACATTGTCTATGGTGGTGCCCAGAGACCCCAAATGAGGATCAAACTGCTTGGCCCTCGGCAACACCCCAATTGCTTAGGCTACCTTAAACACTGATGCTCTGTCGCAAATAGCCTGAGCCCAGACCTTCCAACAGACACCGACACAGCTGGCTGCACACCCAGCACATTGGACCCACCACTGCCTTAGGCCACCATCCATTCCCAACCTGGGTTTTCAGTCATCGGAACCTAGACCTTATCTCCAATCCCTGCACAGTGGGGAACCTGATGCACAAGGCAGAACCCCTCCTTCCCCATGGCAAGAAACCTTGCTGCTGGCAGTGAGTCAAACCTTCAGTGTAGGAGAAAACAGCATGGCCCATGAGGCCACGCCCATGCGTGAGGGCTGCCTTGGGCACAAACACACATGGTGACCCTCATCGTGAGTACCTTATTCAAGTAACGCCTCTCAGTGACTGTACCAAGAGCCTGCATATGTGGCTTGCCATGCACATAGGCACCCAGGACTAACTAGATGGTGTGTATTCCAGTTGAGGGAGGCCACTGCTGTGCTCTAGAGTCCCTCTCCTGGGGGGTCCCCTGTGGCAGAAAACAGTACTCTTCCCTTCCCACAGAATGAACCCAAACACTTGGGAGCTTGGACAATCCCCCGAGAGGAAGGCTCTTCCTCGCCCCGGAAGAAACCCCTACCCTGAACGGCCACTGTCAACGCAACACCCAGAGACAAAAGCCTGAGCGACTGCCTCGCACTTGCCCTCCTTTGATATCCAGAGGATCTCCCCTCACGGACTGGAGATCAGGCTTGCCATTACCTTGGCCTCTAGCTGAGCCAAGTTTGCTTTTTCAGACATCGGTTCCCACAGCCCGGGCAAACACAGCCTCTAGGCTGGGTCCTCTGGAGCCATACCACAGGACCGTGCCTGCTCTCTCCTGGGAAACTGTGTCCATTCCTTTGGCCACACACCTTCAGAATATGAGAAACTTCAAGGCCCCCGAGGACATCCCACTACTGGGAACCTCCCTGGAAACAAAGGGGCATTTGGACACAACCTGAGCAGCTACCTCCACGAAGGCATGCACACAGCTGTCAACAGAGATAGAAGGTTGAGCCGGACAGGCCCTTAGGCCCTAATCTCAACACTTGCTTTGGTGTCCAGGTGTCAATCCTTAGAGGCTTTGGTTCGAAAAACAGGATATGGGGCTTTCCTGAGGCACTGAACAGAACTCCTCTCGTCTCCACATGGGAAGCTTCCTTGTTGGAGCCGTGTCAAACACCTCAGGTTGGAGAATCCTGCAGAGTCCCTGAGCCACCTCCACATTCCAAGGTCTCCCAGGCCACCAGCCACAGTAGGACTCATCTTCAGGAGAGTCCATTTCAACTCTCCCCTCTGGGTAGCTAACCCAGGAGCCCACAGATTGAGCCTGCCTTGTCCTGGTTAAAGATTGGGAATATGCGGTGTCGTTCACAGGCATCCATGCTTAGACACCTGCTCTCGAGTCTTTCCGTATGGGGCCTCCTGGAACCATCCAATAGGACTCGACTGTCATGCAGAAGGAAACCTTGAGGTGTGGAGTAGTTCACAAAACCCATCGTAGGCAAAGCTCCCTGGCCTCACGAAGCCCCCACACCCTTCAGGAAGAGGCCATGCTGGACAAAAACTCTAGACTGAGGCACGTCTCATAGTTGACATGACCTCAGTGCAGGAGATCTCGATTCAGCCTCTGCAGAGTGGGCCTGCCGTGCCCTCGGTCCCAAACCTCACGCTAGCTTGTGTTTTCAGACTTCCTTCCTCACACTCCTGGCAAACAAGCCCTCCGGACTAGGAACTCCAGAACCACAACCCAGGTTGGTGTCTGCCCAACGGAAGAAAAACGTTTCCCTGTGGGGCTCTCCAGAAAGCCCAGATGAGGATCAACCTGCTCGGGTCTCGACGGTACCCGAACTGGATAGGCTGCTCTGGGCACTCATGCTCTGTCTGACATAGCCTAAAGCCAGACGTCCAGACAGACAAGAAGACAGCTGGCCGCACACCCAGCACTTCGGACACGCCATGGTCTTATGCCGTCACCTCTTCCTAACCTTGGTTTTCAGATATCTGAACCTAGACATTATATCAATTCTCCACACAGCTAGGTATCGCAAGCACAAAACAGAACTCATCCTTCCCCATGGCTGTAAAGCTTGCTCTTGGCAAGGTGTCACACCTTCAAGGTGGGAGAAACCTTCATGGCCCCTGATGCCACGCCCAAACTTGAGTGCTGCTTGGGCACAAATTCACACTGTGACCCTCAGCATGAGCCCCATGTCAAAGAAAGGCCTGTCGGGGCCTGGACCAAGAGCCCGCATGGGGGCTTGCCAAGACCCTATGCACCCAATCCTCACCAGTGTTTGAGATTTCCAGTCGCCCCGCCCGTACCTGGGGCTCTGCTCTGGAATCCCTTCTTGGAGAGACCCATGAGCCAGACAACACGTCTCCACCCTTCCCAGAAAATGACCCCAAACTCTTGGGAGCTGGGACAAATCTCCAGAGATGGATACTCGTCCACAGTCCCTGAGGCCACCTCTCCAATCCACGGCTATCCCAGACACAACATCCAGAGACAAAAGCCTGAAGGAATGCCTCCCACTCGCCCTTGTTTCAGAGGCCCAAGAGCTCCCTCTCGGGCTGTCATCCGGCCTGTCATACCCTAGTCGCCACTCATAAGCTGAGATTGTGTTTCCAGACTTCTGTGCCCACAGCATGGACCCACACATCCTCCAGGCTAGGGCCTCTGGAGCCACAGCGAAAGATTGTGCCTGCCCTCCCCAAGGAAAGTGTGCCCAATCCATTGACCACAACCCTACAGGTTAGGGAAAAGCTCCAAGGCCCCTGAGGCCATCAATAGTGTAGGCCACCCTGGACTAAGAGGGGCTCTCTGACACCAGCGGAGCAACTATCTCCACTTAGACTCTCAGACAGTGTCCCCAGAGACAGAAGGTTGAAATGGACAGGCCCCCAGGCCCTAATCTGAACCTTAGCTCTGGTTTCCATGTGTCCGTCCTCAGAGGACTGTTTTCGTAGTCCAGCACACGGGGCTTTTCTGAGGCACCAAACCAAACCTCTATCGTCTCCACATGGGGAGCTTTCTTACTGGGGATGTATCAAAACCTTCAGGTAGGAGAGTTTCGCAGGGCCACTGAACCACCAGCACATTCTAAGGTCTCCATGGACACAAACGGACATTATGACGCATCATCAGGAGAGGCCATTGCAACTCAGTCTCCAGGGTAGCGTGCCCCAGAGGGAGCAGATCAAACTTATCTTGTCGCTAATGGCCAATGGGAATGCGAGGCAGGCTGTACAGGGATCCATCCTTCGAACCCTGCTCTCCATTCCTTCTGTATGGTATGTCCTGGAGCCATGCAACAGGACTCGAATGTCCCGCAGAAGGAAACCTTGTGGTTTGGGGCAACCTCCCAACTCAGCATGGGAAAACTTCCTTGGCCTCATGAGGCCCCCGCTTCATGAAGGTGCCATCATGGACACATACTCCAGCCTCAGCCAACGTCTGATCCTCAGCCTGACTTCAGATGCAGGATATTTTGATTCAGCCTCTGCAGAGTGGGCCTGCTCTGCCCTTGGCTCCAATCCTCACCCTAGCTTGTGTTTTCAGACTTCCGTCCTCACACTCCTGGCCCAAAAACCCTCCATCCTGGGAATTCTGGGGGCCACAATGAAGCACTCTGCCTGCCTCCCAGGAGAAAAACATTGTCTCTGGTGCTGCCCAGAGACCCCAAATGAGGAACAATCTGCTTGGCCCTTAGCAACACCCCAATTGCATAGGCTACCTTAAACACCGGTGCTCTGTCGCAAATAGCCTGAGCCCAGACCTTCCAACAGACACCGACACAGCTGGCTGCACACCGAGCACATTGGACCCGCCACTGCCTTAGGCCACCATCCATTCCCAACCTGGGTTTTCAGTCATCGGAACCTAGACCTTATCTCCAATCCCTGCACAGTGGGGAACCTGATGCACAAGGCAGAACCCCTCCTTCCCCATGGCAAGAAACCTTGCTGCTGGCAGTGAGTCAAACCTTCAGTGTAGGAGAAAACAGCATGGCCCATGAGGCCACGCCCATGCGTGAGGACTGCCTTGGGCACAAACACACATGGTGACCTTCATCATGAGTACCTTATTCAAGTAACGCCTCTCAGTGACTGTACCAAGAGCCTGAATATGTGGCTTGCCATGCACATAGGCACCCAGGACTAACTAGATGGTGTGTATTCCAGTTGAGGGAGGCCACTGCTGTGCTCTAGAGTCCCTCTCCTGGGGGGTCCCCTGTGGCAGAAAACAGTACTCTTCCCTTCCCACAGAATGAACCCAAACACTTGGGAGCTTGGACAATCCCCCGAGAGGAAGGCTCTTCCTCGCCCCGGAAGCAACCCCTACCCTGAACGGCCACTGTCAACGCAACACCCAGAGACAAAAGCCTGAGCGACTGCCTCGCACTTGCCCTCCTTTGATATCCAGAGGATCTCCCCTCACGGACTGGAGATCAGGCCTGCCATTACCTTGGCCTCTAGCTGAGCCAAGTTTGCTTTTTCAGACATCTGTTCCCACAGCCCGGGCAAACACAGCCTCTAGGCTGGGTCCTCTGGAGCCATACCGCAGGACCGTGCCTGCTCTCTCCTGGGAAACTGTGTCCATTCCTTTGGCCACACACCTCCAGAATATGAGAAACTTCAAGGCCCCCGAGGACATCTACTACTGGGAGCCTCCCTGGAAACAAAGGGGCATTTGGAAACAAGCTGAGCAGCTACCTCCATGAAGGCATGCACACAGCTGTCAACAGAGATAGAAGGTTGAGCCAGACAGGCCCTTAGGCCCTAATCTCAACACTTGCTTTGGTGTCCAGGTGTCAATCCTTAGAGCCTTTGTTTGAAAAACAGGATATGGGGCTTTCCTGAGGCACTGAACAGAACTCCTCTCGTCTCCACATGGGAAGCTTCCTTGTTGGAGCCGTGTCAAACACCTCAGGTTGGAGAATCCTGCAGAGTCCCTGAGCCACCTCCACATTCCAAGGTCTCCCAGGCCACCAAGCCACAGTAGGACTCATCTTCAGGAGAGTCCATTTCAACTCTCTCCTCTGGGTAGCTAACCCAGGAGCCCACAGATTGAGCCTGCCTTGTCCTGGTTAAAGAGTGGGAATATGAGGTGACGTTCCCAGGCATCCATGCTTAGACACCTGCTCTCGAGTCTTTCCGTATGGGGCCTCCTGGAACCATCCAATAGGACTCGACTTTCATGCAGAAGGAAACCTTGAGGTGTGGAGTAGTTCACAAATCCCATCGTAGGCAAAGCTCCCTGGCCTCACGAAGCCCCCACACCCTTCAGGAAGAGGCCATGCTGGACAAAAACTCTAGACTGAGGCACGTCTCATAGTTGACATGACCTCAGTGCAGGAGATCTCGATTCAGCCTCTGCAGAGTTGGCCTGCCGTGCCCTCGGTCCCAAAACTCACGCTAGCTTGTGTTTTCAGACTTCCTTCCTCACACTCCTGGCAAACAAGCCCTCCGGACTAGGAACTCCAGAACCACAACCCAGGTTGGTGTCTTCCCAATGGAAGAAAAACATTTCCCTGTGGGGCTCTCCAGAAAGCCAGATGAGGATCAACCTGCTCGGGCCTCGACGGTACCCGAACTGGATAGGCTGATCTTGGCACTCATGCTCTGTCTGACATAGCCTAAAGCCAGACGTCCAGACAGACAAGGAGAGAGCTGGCCGCACACCTAGCACTTCGGACACGCCATGGTCTTATGCCGTCACCTCTTCCTAACCTTGGTTTTCAGATATCTGAACCTAGACATTATATCAATTCACCACACAGCTAGGTATCGCAAGCACAAAACAGAACTCCTCCTTCCCCATGGCTGTAAAGCTTGCTCTTGGCATGGTGTCACACCTTCAGGGTGGGAGAAACCTTCAAGGCCCCTCATGCCACGCCCAAACTTGAATGCTGCTTGGGCACAAATTCACACTGTGACCCTCAGCATGAGCCCCATGTCAAAGAAAGGCCTGTCGGGGCTGGACCAAGAGCCCGCATGGGGGCTTGCCAAGACCCTATGCACCCAATCCTCACCAGTGTTTGAGATTTCCAGTCGCCCCGCCCGTACCTGGGGCTCTGCTCTGGAATCCCTTCTTGGAGAGACCCATGAGCCAGACAACACGACTCCACCCTTCCCACAAAATAACCCCAAACTCTTGGGAGCTGGGAAAAATCCCCAGAGAGGGATACTCGTCCACAGTCCCTGAGGCCACCTCTCCAATCCACGGGTATCCCAGACACAACATCCAGAGACAAAAGCCTGAAGGAATGCCTCCCACTCGCCCTTGTTTCAGAGGCTCAAGAGCTCACTCTCGGGCTGTCTTCCGGCCTGCCATACCCTAGGCGCCACTCATAAGCTGAGATTGTGTTTCCAGACTTCTGTGCCCACAGCATGGACCCACACATCCTCCAGGCTAGGGCCTCTGGAGCCACAGCGAAAGATTGTGCCTGCCCTCCCCAAGGAAAGTGTGCCCAATCCATTGACCACAACCCTACAGGTTAGGGAAAAGCTCCAAGGCCCCTGAGGCCATCAATAGTGTAGGCCACCCTGGACTAAGAGGGGCTCTCTGACACCATCGGAGCAACTATCTCCACTTAGACTCTCAGACAGTGTCCCCAGAGACAGAAGGTTGAAATGGACAGGCCCCCAGGCCCTAATCTGAACCTTAGCTCTGGTTTCCATGTGTCCGTCCTCAGAGGACTGTTTTCGTCGTCCAGCACACGGGGCTTTTCTGAGGCACCAAACTAAACCTCTCTCGTCTCCACAGGGGGAGCTTTCTTACTGGGGATGTATCAAACCCTTCAGGAAGGAGAGTTCGGCAGGGCCACTGAACCACCAGCACATTCCAAGGTCTCCATGGACCCAAACGGACATTATGTCGCATCCTCAGGAGAGGCCATTTCAACTCACCCTCCTGGGTAGCGTGCCCCAGAGGCAGCAGATCAAACATATCTTGTCCCTAATGGCCAATGGGAATGCGAGGCAGGCTGTACAGGGACCCATCCTTCGAACCCTGCTCTTCAGTCCTTCCGTATGGTATGTCCTGGAGCCATGCAACAGGACTAGAATGTCTCGCAGAAGGAAACCTTGTGGTTTGGGGCAACCTCCCAACTCAGCATGGGAAAACTTCCTTGGCCACATGAGTCCCTCGCTTCATGAAGGTGCCATTATGGACACATACTCCAGCCTCAGCCAACGTCTCATCCTCAGCCTGACTTCAGATGCAGGATATTTTGATTCAGCCTCTGCAGAGTGGGCCTGCTCTGCCCTTGGCTCCAATCCTCACCTTAGCTTGTGTTTTAAGACTGCTGTCCTCACACTCCTGGCCTACAAACCCTCTCTCCTGGGAATTCTGGGGCCACAATGAAGCACTCTGCCTGCCTCCCAGGAGAAAAACATTGTCTCTGGTGCTGCCCAGAGACCCCAAATGAGGATCAAACTGCTTGGCCCTCGGCAACACCCCAATTGCTTAGGCTACCTTAAACACTGATGCTCTGTCGCAAATAGCCTGAGCCCAGACCTTCCAACAGACACCGACACAGCTGGCTGCACACCCAGCACATTGGACCCGCCACTGCCTTAGGCCACCATCCATTCCCAACCTGGGTTTCAGTCATCGGAACCTAGACCTTATCTCCAATCCCTGCACAGTGGGGAACCTGATGCACAAGGCAGAACCCCTCCTTCCCCATGGCAAGAATCCTTGCTGCTGGCAGTGAGTCAAACCTTTAGTGTAGGAGAAAACAGCATGGCCCATGAGGCCACGCCCATGCGTGAGGGCTGCCTTGGGCACAAACACATATGGTGACCCTCATCGTGAGTACCTTATTCAAGTAACGCCTCTCAGTGACTGTACCAAGAGCCTGCATATGTGGCTTGCCATGCACATAGGCACCCAGGACTAAGTAGATGGTGTGTATTCCAGTTGAGGGAGGCCACTGCTGTGCTCTAGAGTCCCTCTCCTGGGGGGTCCCCTGTCGCAGAAAACAGTACTCTTCCCTTCCCACAGAATGAACCCAAACACTTGGGAGCTTGGACAATCCCCCGAGAGGAAGGCTCTTCCTCGCCCCGGAAGCAACCCCTACCCTGAACGGCCACTGTCAATGCAACACCCAGAGACAAAAGCCTGAGCGACTGCCTCGCACTTGCCCTCCTTTGATATCCAGAGGATCTCCCCTCACGGACTGGAGATCAGGCCTGCCATTACCTTGGCCTCTAGCTGAGCCAAGTTTGCTTTTTCAGACATCTGTTCCCACAGCCCGGGCAAACACAGCCTCTAGGCTGGGTCCTCTGGAGCCATACCACAGGACCGTGCCTGCTCTCTCCTGGGAAACTGTGTCCATTCCTTTGGCCACACAGCTCCAGAATGTGAGAAACTTCAAGGCCCCCGAGGACATCCCACTACTGGGAGCCTCCCTGGAAACAAAGGGGCATTTGGACACAACCTGAGCAGCTACCTCCACGAAGGCATGCACACAGCTGTCAACAGAGATAGAAGGTTGAGCCGGACAGGCCCTTAGGCCCTAATCTCAACACTTGCTTTGGTGTCCAGGTGTCAATCCTTAGAGGCTTTGGTTCGAAAAACAGGATATGGGGCTTTCCTGAGGCACTGAACAGAACTCCTCTCGTCTCCACATGGGAAGCTTCCTTGTTGGAGCCGTGTCAAACACCTCAGGTTGGAGAATCCTGCAGAGTCCCTGAGCCACCTCCACATTCCAAGGTCTCCCAGGCCACCAGCCACAGTAGGACTCATCTTCAGGAGAGTCCATTTCAACTCTCCCCTCTGGGTAGCTAACCCAGGAGCCCACAGATTGAGCCTGCCTTGTCCTGGTTAAAGATTGGGAATATGCGGTTGCGTTCACAGGCATCCGTGCTTAGACACCTGCTCTCGAGTCTTTCCGTATGGGGCCTCCTGGAACCATCCAATAGGACTCGACTGTCATGCAGAAGGAAACCTTGAGGTGTGGAGTAGTTCACAAAACCCATCGTAGGCAAAGCTCCCTGGCCTCACGAAGCCCCCACACCCTTCAGGAAGAGGCCATGCTGGACAAAAACTCTAGACTGAGGCACGTCTCATAGTTGACATGACCTCAGTGTAGGAGATCTCGATTCAGCCTCTGCAGAGTGGGCCTGCCGTGCCCTCGGTCCCAAACCTCACGCTAGCTTGTGTTTTCAGACTTCCTTCCTCACACTCCTGGCAAACAAGCCCTCCGGACTAGGAACTCCAGAACCACAACCCAGGTTGGTGTCTGCCCAACGGAAGAAAAACGTTTCCCTGTGGGGCTCTCCAGAGAGCCCAGATGAGGATCAACCTGCTCGGGCCTCGACGGTACCCGAACTGGATAGGCTGCTCTGGGCACTCATGCTCTGTCTGACATAGCCTGAAGCCAGACGTCCAGACAGACAAGAAGAGAGCTGGCCGCACACCCAGCACTTCGGACACGCCATGGTCTTATGCCGTCACCTCTTCCTAACCTTTTTTTTTCAGATATCTGAACCTAGACATTATATCAATTCTCCACACAGCTAGGTATCGCAAGCACAAAACAGAACTCCTCCTTCCCCATGGCTGTAAAGCTTGCTCTTGGCATGGTGTCACACCTTCAATGTGGGAGAATACTTCATGGCCTCTCATGCCATGCCCAAACGTGAGTGCTGCTTGGGCACAAATTCACACTGTGACCCTCAGCATGAGCCCCATGTCAAAGAAAGGCCTTGCGGGGCCTGGACCAAGAGCCCGCATTGGGGCTTGCCAAGACCCTATGCACCCAATGCTCACCAGTGTTTGAGATTTCCAGTCGCCCCGCCCGTACCTGGGGCTCTGCTCTGGATTCCCTTCTTGAAGAGACCCATGAGCCAGACAACACGACTCCACCCTTCCCACAAAATAACCCCAAACTCTTGGGAGCTGGGAAAAATCCCCAGAGATGGATACTCGTCCACAGACCCTGAGGCCACCTCTCCAATCCACGGCTATCCTGGACACAACATCCAGAGACAAAAGCCTGAAGGAATGCCTCCCACTCGCCCTTGTTTCAGAGGCCCAAGAGCTCCCTCTCGGGCTGTCTTCCGGCCTGCCATACCTTAGGCGCCACTCATAAGCTGAGATTGTGTTTCCAGACTTCTGTGCCCACAGCATGGACCCACACATCCTCCAGGCTAGGGCCTTTGGAGCCACAGCGAAAGATTGTGCCTGCCCTCCCCAAGGAAAGTGTGCCCAATCCATTGACCACAACCCTACAGGTTAGGGAAAAGCTCCAAGGCCCCTGAGGCCATCAATAGTGTAGGCCACCCTGGACTAAGAGGGGCTCTCTGACACCAGCGGAGCAACTATCTCCACTTAGACTCTCAGACAGTGTTCCCAGAGACAGAAGGTTGAAATGGACAGGCCCCCAGGCCCTAATCTGAACCTTAGCTCTGGTTTCCATGTGTCCGTCCTCAGAGGACTGTTTTCGTCGTCCAGCACACGGGGCTTTTCTGAGGCACCAAACCAAACCTCTCTCGTCTCCACAGGGGGAGCTTTCTTACTGGGGATGTATCAAACCCTTCAGGTAGGAGAGTTCCGCAGGGCCACTGAACCACCAGCACATTCCAAGGTCTCCATGGACCCAAACGCAAATTATGACGCATCCTCAGGAGAGGCCATTTCAACTCAGCCTCCTGGGTAGCGTGCCCCAGAGGCAGCAGATCAAACATATCTTGTCGCTAATGGCCAATGGGAATGCGAGGCATGCTGTACAGGGACCCATCCTTCGAACTCTGCTCTCCAGTCCTTCCGTATGGTATGTCCTTGAGCCATGCAACAGGACTCAAATGTCCCGCAGAAGGAAACCTTGTGGTTTGGGGCAACCTCCGAACTCAGCGTGGGAAAACTTCCTTGGCCTCATGAGGCCCTCGCTTCATGAAGGTGCCATCATGGACACATACTCCAGCCTCAGCCAACGTCTGATCCTCAGCCTGACTTCAGATGCAGGAGATTTTGATTCAGCCTCTGCACAGTGGGCCTGCTCTGCTCTTGGCTCCAATCCTCACCCTAGCTTGTTTTCAGACTTCCGTCCTCACACTCCTGGCCCACAAACCCTCCCTTCTGGGAATTCTGGGGCCACAATGAAGCACTCTGCCTGCCTCCCAGGAGAAAAACATTGTCTCTGGTGGTGCCCAGAGACCCCAAATGAGGAACAATCTGCTTGGCCCTCGGCAACACCCCAATTGCATAGGCTACCTTAAACACCGGTGCTCTGTCGCAAATAGCCTGAGCCCAGACCTTCCAACAGACACCGACACAGCTGGCTGCACACCCAGCACATTGGACCCGCCACTGCCTTAGGCCACCATCCATTCCCAACCTGGGTTTTCAGTCATCGGAACCTAGACCTTATCTCCAATCCCTGCACAGTGGGGAACCTGATGCACAAGGAAGAACCCCTCTTTCCCCATGGCAAGAATCCTTGCTGCTGGCAGTGAGTCAAACCTTCAGTGTAGGAGAAAACAGCATGGCCCATGAGGCCACGCCCATGCGTGAGGGCTGCCTTGGGCACAAACACACATGGTGACCTTCATCGTGAGTACCTTATTCAAGTAACGCCTCTCAGTGACTGTACCAAGAGCCTGCATATGTGGCTTGCCATGCACATAGGCACCCAGGACTAACTAGATGGTGTGTATTCCAGTTGAGGGAACCCACTGCTGTGCTCTAGATTCCCTCTCCTGGGGGGTCCCCTGTGGCAGAAAACAGTACTCTTCCCTTCCCACAGAATGAACCCAAACACTTGGGAGCTTGGACAATCCCCCGAGAGGAAGGCTCTTCCTCGCCCCGGAAGAAACCCCTACCCTGAACGGCCACTGTCAACGCAACACCCAGAGACAAAAGCCTGAGCGACTGCCTCGCACTTGCCCTCCTTTGATATCCAGAGGATCTCCCCTCACGGACTGGAGATCAGGCCTGCCATTACCTTGGCCTCTAGGTGAGCCAAGTTTGCTTTTTCAGACATCTGTTCCCACAGCCCGGGCAAACACAGCCTCTAGGCTGGGTCCTCTGGAGCCATACCACAGGACCGTGCCTGCTCTCTCCTGGGAAACTGTGTCCATTTCTTTGGCCACACACCTCCAGAATATGAGAAACTTCAAGGCTTCCGAGGACATCCCACTACTGGGAGCCTCCCTGGAAACAAAGGGGCATTTGGACACAACCTGAGCAGCTACCTCCACGAAGGCATGCACACAGCTGTCAACAGAGATAGAAGGTTGAGCCAGACAGGCCCTTAGGCCATAATCTCAACACTTGCTTTGGTGTCCAGGTGTCAATCCTTAGAGGCTTTGGTTCGAAAAACAGGATATGGGGCTTTCCTGAGGCACTGAACAGAACTCCTCTCGTCTCCACATGGGAAGCTTCCTTGTTGGAGCCGTGTCAAACACCTCAGGTTGCAGAATCCTGCAGAGTCCCTGTGCCACCTCCACATTCCAAGGTCTCCCAAGCCACCAACCTACAGTAGGACTCATCTTCAGGAGAGTCCATATCAACTCTCCCCTCTGGGTAGCTCACCAAGGAGGCCGAAGATTGAGCCTGCCTTGTCCTGACTAAAGAGTGGGAATAAGAGGTGGCATTCCCAGGCATCCATGCATAGACACCTGCGCTCGAGTCTTTCCGTATGGGGCCTCCTTGAACCATCCAATAGGACTCGACTGTCGTGCAGAAGGAAACCTTGAGGTTTGGAGTAGTTCACAAATCCAATCGTAGGCCAACATCCCGGGCCTCATGAAGCCCCGACACCCTTGAGGAGGAAGCCAGGCTGGACAAAAATTCTTGCCTGAGTTGGTACAAAATCCAGACACAAAAGCCGGAGCATGCGCCTCAGTATCGCTCTTTCTTCATATCCCGAAGAGTTCTTCTCATTGTTTGTAGATTGGGCCTGCCATTCATACGCCCCCAATCCTAAGCTGTGTTTGTGTTTTTAGATCTGTCCTCAAAGTCCTCGGCCACACACCCTCCAGGCTGGGGCCCCTGGAGCCACTCATTAGGACTGTGCCTACCCAATCCATGGGAATTCTGCCCATTCCTTTGTCCAAAATCCTACAAATTAGGAGAACCCTCCAAATTCCCCGAGGCCATCCCAATAGTGTAGGTCTCTGTGGACAAACAAGGGCGGTCTGACACCAGCTGAGCATCTACCTCCACTCATACTATAGATGGATGTCCTCAGAGAAGAAGATTGAACCAGACAGGACCCTAGGCAATAATCAGGTCCATTGCTTTGATTTACAGGCATGTCTCCTCAAAAGCCTGTATTCCAATACCAGAATAGGGGGCTTCCTGTGGCACCCATCAGAACAAATCTCGTCTCCACAGGAAACTTGTGCATGGGAGCTATGTCAAAAGCTTAGGAGAATACTTCAGGGTCCCGGTGCCACCGCCCCATTCCAAGGCCCTCATGGACACAAACACACATTAGGCCCCATCCTCAGGAAAGTCCATTTCAACACAGGCACCCCAGTTACTCCTGCAGAGCCATTTGATCTCAACTCTCTTGTTGCTAGGAGACAATTGGAATGGGAGGCGGGCTTCCCTGGCATCCATCCTCCAATGGTGCTCTGGAGTCATTCCATATGGGATGTCCTGGAGCTGACCAACAGGTCTCAATTGTCCCGCAGAAGGAATCCTGAAGGGGGCATCCCACAACTCCCAACGTGGGAAAAACTCCATGGCATTGAGGTTCCGCTCCGTTCATGAACGGGCAGTCATGCACAGAAACTGCAACCTAAGCCAACGTCTGATCCTCGCCGTGACTTCAGATGCCTGAGATATTGTTTCCGATCTGCAGGGGGTGTCTGACGTGCCCTCCGCCTGAAGCCCAAGTCTAGCTTGTGTTCTTAGACTTCTGGCCTCACACTCCTGGCCCAGAAGCCCTCAATTTTGGCAATTCCGGACCCACAATGCAGCACTCTGCCTGCCCTCTAGAAAAAATATCTTGCCTAATGAGCTGCACAGGCACCTCAAATGTGGATAAACCTAAACGGCATTCGACTGTACCCAAATCATATAGTCTAACCTGGGCACTAATGCACTGTCTGACACAACCTGAGCAAGAACCTCCTGACCAACACCCAGGCAGCTGACCGAACACTGAGTATATCAGAACCGCCATGGCCTTAGGTCGTCATCTCTTTCCAACTGTGGTTTTTCAGGCTTCAGAAGCTAGACCTTATCTCCAACCACTGCCTAGGGTTGAAAATGATGCAGAAATCAGAACACCTTCCCTATGGCAAGAGACCTTGTGATTAGCATGTTGACCAAAGTCTAGTGTACTGGAATCCAGTGTGGCCCATGAGGCCCCGCCCATGCTCACGGGCCACATTGGTCACAAAAACACATTGTGACCCTCAGCCTGAGCCCAGTCCTCAACTAAGGCCTCTCAGTGGCTGTATGAAGAGACAGCATATTGGGCCTGCCATGCCTCTAGGCCCCAATTTTTAACCATAGTTTGGGTTGTCCCTTCACTCTTCCCCTGGGCTCTATTTTGGAATTCCTCTTTTGTTCAGAAACCTGAGGTAATAAACTTGAAAGGAGACCTCCCATCCCACAGATTGACGAAAAACATTTGGGACCAGGCCAAACCCACAGAGAGGAAGATTCGTCCATGGGCCATGAGTCCTCCCCACATTCCACGGCCATCGTTGATACAAAATCCAGAGACAAAAGCCTGAGCAAATGCCTAAGACTCGCTCTTTCTTCATATCCTGAAGAGTTCTTCTCATGGTTTGTAGATTGGGCCTGCCATACCTACGTCCCCAAACCTAAGCTGAGTTTGTGTTTTCAGACTTCTGTCCTCAAAGTCCTGGGCCACACACCCTCCAGGCTGGGGCCCCTGGAGCCACACATTAGGACTGTGCCTACCCAATCCATGGGAAATCTGCCCATTCCATTGTCCAAAATCGTACAAATTAGGAGAACTCTCCAAAGGGCCGCGGCCATCCCAATAGTGTAGGTCTCCGGGGACAAACAAGGGCGGACTGACACAGGTGAGCATCTACCTCCACTCATTCCATGGATGGATATTCCCAGAGAAGACGATTGAACCAGACAGGACCCTAGGCCATAATCAGATCCATTGCTTTGGTTACAGGCATGTCTCCTCAAAAGCCTGGATTCCAATACCAGCATAAGGGGTTTCCTGAGACACCCTTCAGAACAAATCTTGTCTCCACATGGAAACTTGTGCATGGGAGCTATGTCAAAAGCTTAGGAGAATACTTCAGGGTCCCGTTGCCACCGCCCCATTCCAAGGCCCTCATGGACACAAACACACATTAGGCCCCATCCTCAGGAAAGTCCATTTCAACTCAGCCACCCCTGTTGCTCTCGCAGACCCATCCGATCCCAACTGTATTGTTGCTCGGAGATAATTGGAATGCGAGGCAGGCTTCCCTAGCATCCGTCCTCCAACGATGCTCTGGAGTCATTCCATATGGGATGTTCTGGAGCTGCCCAACTAGGTCTCAATTGTCCCACAGAAGTAATCCTTGAAGGGGGCATCCCACAACTCCCAACGTGGGAAAACCTCCCTTGCCTTGAGACTCCGCTCCGTTCATGAAGGGTCAGTGAAGCACAGAAACTCCAACCTGTGCCAAAGTCTTACCCTCGCCGTGACTTCTAATGCTTGATATATTGGTTCAGATCTGCAGGGGGTACCTGCCGTGCCTTCTGCCTGAAGCCCAAGTCTAGCTTGTGTTCTCAGACTTGTTTCCTCACACTCCCGTCCCAGAAGCCCTCAAGTTTGGCAATTCCAGACCCACAATGCAGCACTCTGCCTGCCCTCCAAAAAAATATCTTGCCTAATGTGCTGCCCAGGCACCTCAAATGAGGATAAACCTACACAGCACTCGACTGTACCCAAATTATATAGTCTAACCTGGGCACTAATGCACTGTCTGACACAACTTGAGCCAGAACCTCCTGACCAACACCCAGGTAGCTGACCGCACACTGAACTAATCACACCTGCCATGGCCTTAGGTCCTCATCTCTTCCCAACAGCACATTTTCAGGCTTCAACCTAGACCTTATCTCCAACCACTGCCCAGGGTTGAAAATGATGTGGATCAGAAAACCTTCCCCATGTCAAGAGACCTTGTGATTGGCATGTTGACCAAAGTCCAGTGTAGTTGAAACCAGTGTGGCCCATGAGGCCCCGCCCATGCTCGCAGGCCATATTGGTCACAAACACACAATGTGACCGTCAGCCTGAGCACAGTCCTCAAGTAAGGCCTCTCAGTGGCTGGATGAAGAGACAGCATATTGGGGCTGCCATGCCCCTAGGTCCCAATTTTTAACCATAGTTTGGGTTTTCCCTTCACTCTTCCCCAGGGCTCTGCTTTGGAATTCCTCTTTTGTTCGGACACCTGAGGTAATAAAACTGAAAGAGAGCTCCCATCCCACAGATTGACGAAAAACATTTGGGACCGGGCCAAATCCAATGAGAAGAAGATTCGTCCATGGCCCATGAGGCCTCCCCACATTGCACGGCCATCGTTGATACAAAATCCAGAGACAAAAGCCTGAACAAGTGCCTCAGACTCGCTCTTTCTTCATATCCTGAAGAGTTCTTCTCATGGTTTGTAGATTGGGCCTGCCATACCTACGTCCCCAAACCTAAGCTGAGTTTGTGTTTTCAGACTTCCGTCCTCAAAGTCCTGGGCCACAAACCCTCCAGGCTGGGGCCCCTGGAGCCACACATTAGGACTGTGCCTACCCAAGCCATGGGGATTCTGCCCATTCCATTGTCCAAAATCGTACAAATTAGGAGAACTCTCCAAAGTCCCCGAGGCCATGCCAATAGTGTATGTCTCCGGGGACAAACAAGGGCAGTCTGACACCAGGTCAGCATCTACCTCCACTCATTCCATAGATGGATATTCCCAGAGAAGAAGATTGAACCAGACAGGACCCTAGGACATAATCGGATCCATTGCTTTGGTGTACAGGCATGTCTCCCCAAAAGCTTGATTCCAATACCAGCATAGGTGGTTTCCTGAGGCACCCATCAGAACAAATCTCGTCTCCACAAGGAAACTTGTGCATGGGAGCTATGTCAAAAGCTTAGGAGAATACTTCAGAGTCCCGGTGCCACCGCCCCATTCCAAGGCCCTCATGGACACAAACACTCATTAGGCCCCATCCTCAGGAGAGTCCATTTCAACACAGCCACCCCGGTTACTCCTGCAGAGCCATTCGATCTCAACTCTCTTGTAGCTAGGAGACAATTGGAATGGGAGGCGGGACTCCCTGGCATCCATCCTCCAATGATGCTCTGGAGTCATTCCATATGGGATGTCCTGGAGCTGCCCAAATGTCTCAATTGTCCCTCAGAAGGAATCCTTGAAGGGGGCATCCCACAACTCCCAACGTGGGAAAACCTCCATGGCCTTGAGTTTCCTCTCCGTTCCTGAAGGGGTACTCATTCACAGAAACTCCAACCTGACCAAACGACTGATCCTCGCCATGACTTCAGATGCATGAGATATTGCTTCAGATCTGCAGGGGGTACCTGCCGTGCACCCAGCCTGAAGCCCTAGTCTAGCTTGAGTTCTCATACTTCTGTCCTCACACTCCTGGCCCAGAAGGCCTCATGTTTGGCAATTCCGGAACCACAATGCAGCACTCTGCCTGCCCTCTAGAAAAAATATCTTGTCTAATTGGCTGCCCAGGCACCTCAAATGAGGATAATCCTACACGGCACTCGACTGTACCCAAATTATATAGTCTAACCTGGGTACTAATGCACTGTCTGACACAACCTGAGCCTGAACCTCCGGACCAACACCCAGGAAGTGACTGCACACTGAGCAAATCTGACCCGCCATGGACTTAGGTCATCATCTCTTCAAAACTGTGGTTTTTCAGGCTTCAGAACCTAGACCTTATCTCCAACCACTGCCCATGTTTGAAAATGATGCAGAAATCAGAACACCTACCTCATGCCAAGAGACCTTGTGATTGGCATGTTGTCCTAAGTCCAGTGTAGTTGAAACCAGTGTGGCCCAAGAGGACCCGCCCATGCTCGCTGGCCACATTAGTCACAAACATACATTGTGACCCTCAACCTGAGGTCAGTCCTCAAGTAAGGCCTCTCAGTGGCTGGATGAAGAGACAGCATATTGGGCCTGACATGCCCCTAGGCCACAATTTTTAACCATAGTTTGGGTTGTCACTTCACTCTTCCCCAGGGATCTGCTTTGGAATTCCTCTGTTGTACGGACAACTGAGGTAACAAACCTGAAAGGAGACCTCCCATCGCACAGATTGAGGAAAAACATTGGGACCGGGCCAAATCCAAAGTGAGGAAGATTCGTCCATGGGCCATGAGTCCTCCCCACATTCCACGGCCATCGTTGATACAAAATCCTGAGACAAAAGCCTGAGCAAATGCCTCAGACTAGCTCTTTCTTCATATCCTGAAGAGTTCTTCTCATGGTTGGTAGATTGGGCCAGCCATCCCTACATCCCCAAAACTAAGCTGATTTTGTATTTTCAGACTTCTGTCCTCAAAGACCTGGGCCACACACCCTCCAGGCTGGGGCCCCTGGAGTCACACATTAGGACTGTGCCTACCCAATCCATGGGAATTTTGCCCATTCCATTGTCCAAAATCATAATTATTAGGAGAACTCTACAAAGTCCCCGAGGCCAACCCAATAGTGTAGGTCTCCGGGGACAAACAAGGGCGGTCTGACACCAGGTTTGCATCTACCTCCACTAATTCCATAGATGGATATCCCCAGAGAAGAATATTGAACCAGACAGGACCCTAGGCCATAATCAGATACATTGCTTTGTTTACAGGCATGTCTCCTCAAAAGCCTGGATTCCAATACCAGCATAAGGGGTTTCCTCAGGCACCAATCAGAACAAATCTCTTCTCCACAAGGAAACTTGTGCATGGGAGCTATGTCAAAAGCTTAGGAGAATACTTCTGGGTCCCGATGCCACCACCCCATTCCAAGGCCCTCATGGACACAAACACACATTAGGACCCATCCTCAGGATAGTCCATTTCAACTCTGCCACCGTGGTTCCTCGCGCAGAGCCATTTGATCTCAACTGTCTTGTTGCTAGGAGACAATTGGAATGCGAGGCGGGCTTCGCTGGCATCCCTCCTCCAATGGTGCTCTGGAATCATTCCATATGGGATGTCCTGGATCTGCCCAACAGGTCAATTGTCCCGCAGAAGGAATCCTTGAAGGGGGCATCTCACAACTCCCAACGAGGGAAAACCTCCATGGCCTTGAGATTCCGCTCCGTTCATGCAGGTGCAGTCATGCACAGAAACTACAACCGGTGCCAACGTCTGATCCTCGCCGTGACTTCAAATGCTTGAGATATTGGTTCAGATCTGCAGGGGTTACCTGAAGTGCCTTTACCAGATGCCCAAGTCTAGCTAGTGTTCTCAGACTTCTGTCCTCACACTCCCGGCCCAGAAGCCCTCAAGTTTGGCAATTCCGGACACACAGTGCAGCA
The DNA here is from genome assembly GCF_964662115.1 of Mustela nivalis. Taxonomy (NCBI): domain Eukaryota; kingdom Metazoa; phylum Chordata; class Mammalia; order Carnivora; family Mustelidae; genus Mustela; species Mustela nivalis. The sequence goes on from NW_028136159.1 coordinate 180,475, forward strand.
CTTTGCCTGCCCTCTAGAAAAAATATCTTGCCTAATGAACTGCCCAGGCACCTCAAATGAGGATAAACCTACACGGCATTCGACTGTACCCAGTTTATATAGTCTAACCTGTGCACAAATGCACCTTCTGACAAACCTGAGCCAGAACCTCCTGACCAACAGCCAGGCAGCAGAGCGCACACTGAGTATAGCAGACCCGCCATGGCCTTAGGTCGTCATCTCTTTCCAACTGCGGTTTTTCAGGCTTCAGAACCTAGACCTTATTTCCAACCACTGCCTAGGATTGAAAATCTTGCAGAAATCAAAACACCTTCCCCATGGCAAGAGACCTTGTGATTAGCATGTTGACCAAAGTCTAGTGTACTGGAATCCAGTGTGGCCCATGAGGCCCCGCCCATGCTCACGGGCCACATTGGTCACAAAACACATTGTGACCCTCAGCCTGAGCCCAGTCCTCAAGTAAGGCCTCTCAGTGGCTGTATGATGAGACAGCATATTCGGCCTGCCATGCCTCTAGGCCCCAATTTTTAACCATACTTGGGGTTGTCCCTTCATTCTTCCCCTGGGCTCTGCTTTGGAATTCCTCTTTTGTTCAGAAACCTGAGGTAATAAACTTGAAAGGAGACCTCCCATCCCACAGATTGACGAAAAACATTTGCGACCAGGCCAAACCCACAGAGAGGAAGATTTGTCCATGGCCAATGAGGCATCCCCACATTCCACGCCATCGTTGATACAAAATCCAGACACAAAATCCTATGCAAGTGCCTCAGACTCGCTCTTTCTTCATATCCTGAAGAGTTCTTCTCATGGTTTGTAGATTGGGCCTGCCATAACTACGTCCCCAAACTAAGCTGAGTTTGTGTTTTCAGACTTCTGTCCTCAAAGTCCTGGGCCACACACCCTCCAGGCTGGGGCCCCTGGAGACACACATTAGGACTGTGCCTACCCAATCCATGGGAATTCTGCCCATTCCATTGTCCAAAATCGTACAAATTAGGAGAACTCTCCAAAGTCCCCGAGGCCATCCCAATAGTGTAGGTCTCCGGGGACAAACAAGGGCGGTCTGACACCAGGTGAGCATCTACCTCCACTCATTCCATAGATGGATATCCCCAGAAGAGAAGATTGAACCACACCAGACCCTAGGCCATAATCGGATCCATTGCTTTGGTTAACAGGCATGTCTCCTCAAAAGCCTGGATTCCAATACCAGCATGAGGGGTTTCCTGAGGCACCCATCAGAATAAATCTCGTCACCACAAGAAAACTTGCGCATGGGAGCTATGTCAAAAGCTTAGGAGAATACTTCAGGGTAGCGGTGCCACCGACCCATTCCAAGGCCCTCATGGACACAAACACACATTAGGCCCCATCCTCAGGAAAGTCCATTTAAACTCAGCCACCCCGGGTGCTACGCAGAGACATCCGATCTCAACTGTCTTGTTGCTAGGAGACAATTGGAATGCGTTGCGGGCTTCCCTGGCTTCCATCCTCCAACGGTGCTCTGGAGTCATTCCATATGGGATGTCCAGGAGCTGCCCAACAGGTCTTAATTGTCCCGCCGAAGGAATCCTTGAAGGGGGCGTCCCATAACTCCCAATGTGGGAAAACCTCCATGGCCTTGGAATTCCACTCCGTTCATGAAGGGGCAGTCATGCACAGAAACTCCAACCTGAGCCAACATCTGATCTTCGCCGTGACTTCAGATACTTGAGATATTGGTTCAGATATGCAGGGGGTAATTGCCGTGCCCTCGGCCTGAAGCCCAAGTCTAGCTTGTGTTCTCAGACTTCTGTCCTCACACTCCTGGCCCAGAAGCCCTCAAGTTTGGCAATTCCGGACCCACAATGCAGCATTCTGCCTGCCCTCTAGAAAAAATATCTTGCCTAATGAACTGCCCAGGACCTCAAATGAGGATAAACCTACAGGGCACTCGACTGTACCCAAATTATATAGTCTAACCTGGGCAGTAATGCACTGTCTGACACAACCTGAGCCAGAACCTCCTGACCAACACCCAGGCACCTGACCGCACACTGAACGCATCAGACCCACCATGGCCTTTGGATGTCATCTCTTCCCAACTGCAGTTTTTCAGGCTTCAGAACCTAGACCTTATCTCCAACCACTGCCCAGGGTTTAAAATGATGCAGAAATCAGAACTCCTTCCCCATGGCAAGAGACCTTGTGATTGGCATGTTGTCCAAAGTTCAGTGTAGTTGAAACCAGTGTTGCCCATGAGGCCCCGCCCATTCTCGCGCGTCACATTGGTCACAAAAGCACATTGGTACCCTCAGCCTGAGCCCAATCCACAAGTAAGGCCTCTCCGTGGCTGGATGAAGAGACAGCATATTGGGCCTGCATTGACCCAGGCCCTAATTTTTAACCATAATTTGGGTTGTCCCTTCACTCTTCCCCAGGGCTCTGCTTTGGAATTCCTCTTTTGTTCGGACACCTGAGGTAATAAACATGAAAGGAGACCTCCCATCCCACAGATTGACGAAAAACAATTTGGACCGGGCAAAATCCACAGAGAGGAAGATTCGTCCATGGCCCATGAGGCCTCCCCACATTCCACGGCCATCGTTGATACAAAATCCAGAGAAAAACGCCTGAGCAAGTGCCTCAGAATCGCTCTTTCTTCATATCCTGAAGAGTTCTTCTCATGGTTTGTAGATTGGGCCTGCCATAACTACGTCCCCAAACTAAGCTGAGTTTGTGTTTTCAGACTTCTGTCCTCAAAGTCCTGGGCCACACACCCTCCAGGCTGGGGCCCCTGGAGCCACACATTAGGACTGTGCCTACCCAATCCATGGAAATTCTGCCCATTCCATTGTCCAAAATCGTACAAATTAGGAGAACTCTCCAAAGTCCCCGAGGCCATCCCAATAGTGTAGGTCTCCGGGGACAAACAAGGGCGGTCTGACACCAGGTGAGCATCTACCTCCACTCATTCCATAGACGATATCCCCAGAGAAGAAGATTGAACCAGACTGGACCCTAGGCCATAATCAGATCCATTGATTTGGTTTACAGGCATGTCTCCTCAAAAGCCTGTATTCTAATACCAGCATGAGGGGTTTCCTGAGGCACCCATCAGAATAAATCTCGCCTGCACAAGGAACCTTGTTCTTGGGAGCTATGTCAAAAGCTTAGGAGAATACTACAGGGTCTCGGTGCCTCCCCCCCATTCCAAGGCCCTCATGGACACAAACACAAGTTAGACCCCATCCTCAGGAAAGTCCATTTCAACTCAGCCACCCCGGTTGCTCCCGCAGAGCCATCTGATCTCAACTGTATTGTTGCTAGGAGACAATTGGAATGCGAGCCCGGCTTCCCTGGAATCCATCCTCGAATGGTGCTCTGGAGTCATTCCATATGGGATGTCTTGGATCTGCCCAACAGGTCTCCATTGTCCCGCAGAAGGAATCCTTGAAGGGGCCGTCCCAAAACTCCCAACGTGGGAAAACCTCCATGGCCTTGAGATTCCACTCCGTTCATGAAGGGGCAGTCATGCACAGAATCTCCACCCTGAGCCAACGTCGGATCGTCGCCATGACTTCAGAGACTTGCGATATTGGTTCAGATATGCAGGGGGTACCTGCCGTGCCCTCGGCCTGAAGCCCATGTCTAGCTTGTGTTCTCAGACTTCTGTCCTCACACTCCTGGCCCAGAAGCCCTCAAGTTTGGCAAATCCTGACCCACAATGCAGCACTCTGCCTGCTCTCTAGAAAAAATATCTTGCCTAATGAGCTGCCCAGACACCTCAAATGAGGATAAATCTATACGGCACTTGACTGTAACCAAATTATATAGTCTAACCTGGGCACTAATGCACTGTCTGACACAACCTGAGCCAGAACCTCCTGACCAAGACCCAGGCAGCTGACCGCACACTGAGTGCATCAGACCAACCATGTTCTAAGGTCGTCATCTCTTCCCAACTGCGGTTTTTCAGGCTTCAGATCCTAGACCTTATCTCCAACCACTGCCCAGGGTTGAAAATGATGGAGAAATCAGAACATCTTCCCCATGGCAAGGGACCTTGTGAATGGCATGTTGTCCATAGTCCAGTGTAGTTGAAACCAGTGTGGCCCATGAGGCCCTGCCCATGCTCGCGGGCCACATTGGTCACAAACACACTTTGTGACCCTCAGCCTGAGCCCAGTCCTCAAGTAATGCCTCTCCGTGGCTGGATTAAGAGACAGCTTATTGGGCCTGCCATGCCCCTAGGCCCCAATTTTTAACCATACTTTGGGTTGTCCCTTCACGCTTCCCCAGGGCTCTGCTTTGGAATTCCTATTTGTTCGGACACCTGATGTAATAAACCTGAAAGGAGACCTCCCATCCTACAGATTGACGAAAAACAATTGGGAACGGACCAAATCCACAGAGAGGAAGATTCGTCCATGACCCATGAGGCCTCCCCATATTCCACAGCCTTCGTTGATACAAAATCCAGAGACAAAAGCCTGAGCAAGTGGCTCAGAATCACTCTTTCTTCATATCCTGAAGTGTTCCTCTCATGGTTTGTAGAATGGGCCTGCCATACCTACGTCCCCAAACCTGAGCTGAGTTTGTGTTTTCAGACTTCTGTCCTCAAAGTCCTGGGCCACACACCCTCCAGGCGGGTCCCCTGGAGCCACACATTAGTACTGTGCCTACACAATCCATGGGAATTCTGCCCATTCCATTGTTCAAAATCGTACAAATTAGGAGAAATCTCCAAAGACCCCGAGGCCATCCCAAAAGTGTTGGTCTCCGGGGACAAACAAGGGCGGTCTGACACCAGGTGAGGATCTACTTCCACTCATTCCATAGATGGATATCCCCAGAGAAGATTGAACCAGACAAGACCCTAGGCCATAAACGGATCCATTGCTTTGGATTACAGGCATGTCTCCTCAAAAGCCTGGATTCCAAAATGGAATGCGAGGCGGGCTTCCCTGGCATCCATCCTCCAACGGTGCTCTGGAGTCATTCCATATGGGATGTCCTGGAGCTGCCCAATTGGTCTCAATTTCCCCGTAGAAGAAATCCTGGAAGGGGGCAGCCCACAACTTCCAACGTGGGAAAACCTCCATGGCCTTGAAATTCTGCTCCGTTCATGAAGGGGCAGACATGCACAGAAACTCCAACCTGAGTCAACGTCTGATCCTCGCCATGACTTCAGATGCTTGAGATATTGGTTCAAATCTGCAGGGGGTACGTGCCGTGCCCTTGGCCTGAAGCCCAAGTCTAGCTTGTGTTCTCAGACTTCTGTCCTCACACTCCTGGCCCAGAAGCCCTCAAGTTTGGCAATTCCGTACCCACAATGCAGCACTCTGCCTGCCCTTTAGAAAAAATATCTTGCCTAATGAGCTGCCCAGGCACCTCAAATGAGGATAAACCTACACGGCACTCGACTGTATCCAAATCATATAGTCTAACCTGGGCACTAAGGCTTTGTTTGACAAAACCTGTGCCAGAACCTCCTGACCAACACCCAGGCAGCTGACCACACGCTGAACATATCAGACCCGCCATGGCCTTAAGTCGTCATCTCTTCCCAACTGCGGTTTTTCAGGCTTCAGAACCTAGACCTTATCTCCAACCACTGCCCAGTGTTGAAAATGATGCAGAAATCAGAACACCTTCCCCATGGCAGAGACCTTGTTATTGGCATATTGTCCAAAGTTCAGTGTAGTGGAAACCAGTGTGGCTAATGAGGCCCCGCCCATGCTGGCGGGCTACATTGGTCACAAACACACACTGTGACCCTCAGCCTGAGCCCAGTCCTCAAGTAAGGCCTCTCAGTGGATGGATGAAGAGACAGCATATTGGGCCTGCATTGCCCCTAGGCCCCAATTTTTAACCATAGTTTGGGTTGTCCCTTCACTCTTCCCCAGGGCTATGCTTTGGAATTCCTCTTTTGTTCGGACACCTGAGGTAATAAACCTGAAAGGAGACCTCGCATCCCACAGATTGTCGAAAAACAATTGAAACCGGGCCAAATCCACAGAGAGGAAGATTCGTCCATGCCCCATGAAGCCTCCCCACATTCCACGGCCATCGTTGATACAACATCCAGAGACAAAAGCCTGAGCAAGTGGCTCAGACTCGCTCTTTCTTCATATCCTGAAGTGTTCTTCTCATGGTTTGTAGAATGGGCCTGCCATACCTACGTCCTCAAACCTGAGCTGAGTTTGTGTTTTCAGACTTCTGTCCGCAAAGTCCTGGGCAACACACCCTCCAGGCTGGGGCCCCTGGAGCCACACATTAGGACTGTGCCTACCCAATCCATGGGAATTCTGCCCATTCCATTGTCCAAAATCGTACAAATTAGGAGAACTCTTCAAAGACCCCGAGGCCATCCCAATAGTGTAGGTCTCTGGGGAAAAACAAGGGCGTTCTGACACCAGGTGAGTATCTACCTCCACACATTCCATAGATGGATATCCCCAGAGAAGATTGAACCTGACAAGACCCTAGGCCATAATCGGATCCATTGCTTTGGTTTACAGGCATGTCTCCTCAAAAGCCTGGATTCCAAAAACAGCATAAGGGGTTTCCTGAGGCACCCATCAGAACAAATCTAGTCTCCACAAGGAAACTTGTGCATGGGAGCTATGTCAAAGCTTAGGAGAATACTTCAGGGTCCCGTATCAACCACTCCATTCCAAGGCCATCATGGACCCAAACACACATTAGGCCGCATCCGCAGGAAAGTCCATTTCTACTCAGCCACCCCGTTGCTCCGGCAGAGCCATCGGATCTCAACTGAATTTTTGTGAGAGGACAATTGGAAAGCGAGGCGGGCTTCCCTGGCATCCATACTCCAACGGTGCTCTGGAGTCATTCCATAGGGAATGTCCTGGTGCTGCCCAAAAGGTCTCAAATGTCCCGCAGAAGAAATCCTTGAAGGGGGCATCCCAAAACTCCCAACTTGGGAAAACCTCCATGGCCTTGAGATTCCGCTCTGTTCATGAAGGGGCAGTCATGCACAGAAACTCCAACCTGAGCCAATGTCTGATCCTCGCCATGTCTTCAGATGCTAGAGATATTGGTTCAGATCCGCAGGGGGTACCTGCCGTGCCCACGGCTTGAAGCCCAAGTCTAGCTTGTGTTCTCAGACTTATGTCCTCACACTCCTGGCCCAGAAGCCCTCAAGTTTGGCAATTCCGGACCCACAATGCAGCCCTCTGCCTGCCCTCCAGAAAAAATATCTTGCCTAATGAGCTGCCAGGCACCCCAAATGAGGATCAACCTACACGGCACTTGACTGTACCCAAATTATATAGTGTAACCTGGGCACTAATGCACTGTCTGACACAAACTGAGCCAGAACCTCCTGACCAACACCCAGGCAGCTGACCGCACACTGAGCATATCACACCCGCCATGGACTTATCCTCTTGTCTTCCCAACTGCGGTTTTTCAGGCTTCAGAACCTAGACCTTATCTCCAACCACTGCCCAGGGTTGAAAATGATGCAGATCAGAACACCTTCCACATGGCAGAGACCTTGTGATTGGCATGTTTCCAAAGTCCAGTGTAGTTGAAACCAGTGTGGCCCATGAGGCCCCGCCCATGCTCGTGGGCCACATTGGTCACAAACACACATTGTGACCCTCAGTCTGAGCCCAGTCCTCAAGTAAGGCCTCTCAGTGGCTGGATGAAGAGACAGCATATTGGGCCTGCCATGCCCCTAGGCCCCAATTTTTAAATATAGTTTGGGTTGTCCCTTCACTCTTCCCCAGGGCTCTGTTTTGGAATTCCTCTTTTCTGCGGACACCTGTGGTAATAAACCTGAAAGGAGACCTCCCATCCACAGATTCATGAAGAATAATTGGGACAGGGCCAAATCCACAGAGAGGAAGATTCGTCCATGGTCCATGAGGCCTCCCCACATTCCACGGCCATTGTTGATACAAAATCCAGAGACAAAAGCCTGAGCAAGTGTCTGAGACTCGCTCTTTCTTCATATCCTGAAGAGTTCTTCTCATGGTTTGTAGAATGGGCCTGCCATACCTACGTCCCCAAACCTAAGCTGAGTTTGTGTTTTCAGACTTCTGTCCTCAAAGTTTTGGGCCACACTCCCTCCACTCTTGGGCCCCTGGAGCCACACATTAGGACTGTGCCTACCCAATCCATGGGAATTCTGCCCATTCCATTGTCCAAAATCCTACAAATTAGGAGAACTCTCCAAAGTCCCTGAGGCCATCCCAATAGTGTAGGTCTCCGGGGACAAACAAGGGTGGTCTGACACCAGGTGAGCATCTACCTCCACTCATTCCTTAGATAGGTATCCCCAGATAAGAAGATTGAACCAAACAGGACCCTAGGCCATAATCGATCCATTGCTTTGGTTTACAGGCATGTCTCCTCAAAAGCCTGGATTCCAATACCAGCATAAGGGGTTTCCTGAGGCACCCATCAGAACAAATCTTGCCTCCCCAAGGAACCTTGAGCATGGGAGCTATGTCAAAAGCTTAGGAGAATATTTCAGGGTCCCGGTGCCACCGCCCCTTTCCGAGGCCCTCATGGACACAAACACACATTAGGGCCCATCCTCAGGAAAGTCCATTTCAACTCAGCCACCCTGGTTGCTCCCGCAGAGCCATCTGATCTCAACTGTAATGTTGCTAGGAGACAATTGGAATGCAAGGCGGGCTTCCCTGGCATCCATCCTTTAATGGTGCTCTGGAGTCATTCCATTTGGGATGTCCTGGAGCTGCCCAAAAGGTCTCAATTGTCCTGCAGAAGGAATCCTTGAAGGGGGCATCCCACATCTCCCAACGTTGGAAAATCTCCATGGCCTTTAGATTCCGCTCCGTTCATGAAGGGGAAGTCATGCACTGAAACTCCAACCTGAGCCAACGTCTGATCCTCGCCGTGACTTCAGATGCTGAGATATTGTTTCCAATCTCCAGGGGGTACCTGCCGTGCCCTCGGCCTGAAGCCCAAGTCTAGCTTGTGTTCTCAGACTTATGTCCTCACACTCCTGGCCCAGAAGCCCTCTGGTTTGGCAATTCCGGACCCAAATGCAGCACTCTGCCTGCCCTCTAGAAAAAATATCTTGCGTAATGAGGTGCCCAGGCACCTCAAATGAGCATAAACCTACAGGGCACTCGACTGTTCCCAAATTATATAGTCTAACCTGGGCACTAATGCTCTGTCTGACACAACCTGAGCCAGAACCTCCTGACCAACACCCAGGCAGCTGACCGCACACTGAGCATATCAGACCCGCCATGGTCTTAGGTTGTCATCTCTTCCGAACTGCGATTTTTCAGGCTTCAGAACGCAGACCTTATCTCCAAACACTGCCCAGGTTTGAAAATGATGCAGAAATCAGAACACCTTCCCCAAGGCAAGAGACCTTGTGATTGGCATGTTGTCCAAGTTCCAGTGTAGTTGAAACCAGTTTGGCCCATGAGGCCCCGCCCATGCTCGCGGGCCACAATTGTCACAAACACACATTTGATCCTCAGCCTGAGCCCAGTCCTCAAGTAAGGCCGCTCAGTGGCTGGATGAAGAGACAGCTTATTGGGCCTGCCATGCCCCTAGGCCCCAATTTTTAACCATAGTTTGGGTTGTCCATTCATTCTTCCCCAGGGCTCTGCTTTGGAATTCCTCTTTTGTTCGGACACCTGAGGTTAAAACCTGAAAGGAGACCTCCCATCCCACAGATTGACGAATAATAATTTGGACCGCCCCAATCCACAGAAAGAAACATTCGTCCATGGCCCATGATGCCTCCCCACATTCCACGGCCATCGTTGATATAAAATCCAGAGACAAAAGCCTGAGCAAGTACATCAGACTCGCTCTTTCTTCATATCCTGAAGAGTTCTTCTCATGGTTTGTAGATTGGGCCTGCCATACCTACGTCCCCAAACATAAGGTGAGTTTGAGTTTTCAGAATTCTGTCCTCAAAGTCCTGGGCCACTCACCCTCCAGGCTTGGGCCCCTGGAGCCACACATTCGGACTGTGCCTACCCAATCCATGGGAATTCTGCCCATTCCATTGTCCAAAATATTACAAATTGGGAGAACTCTCCAAAGTCCCCGAGGCAATCCCAATAGTGTAGGTCTCCAGGGACAAACAAGGGTGGTCTGACACCAGGTGAGCATCTATCTCCACTCATTCCATAGACGAATATCCCCAGAGAAGAAGATTGAACCAGACAGGATCCTAGGTAATAATTGGATCTATTGCTTTGGTTTACAGACATGTCTCCTCAAGAGCCTGGATTGCAAGACCAGCATAAGGGTTTTCCTGAGGCACCCATCAGAACAAATCCCCTCTCCACAAGGAAACTTGTGCATGGGAGCTATGTCAAAGCATAGGAGAATACTTCAGGCTCCCGGTGCCACCGCCCCATTCCAAGGCCCTCATGGACACAAACACACTTTAGGCCCCATCCTCAGGAAAGTCCATTTCAACTCAGCCACCCCGGTTGCTCCCGCAGAGCCAACCGATCTCAACTGTATTGTTGCTAGGAGACAATTGGAATGAGAGGCGGGCTTCCCTGGCATCCATCCTCGAACGGTGCTCTGGAGTCATTCCATATGGGATGTCCTGGAGCTGCCCAACAGGTCTGAATTGTCCCGCAGAAGGAATCCTTGAAGGGGGCATCACACAACTCCCAACGTGGGAAAAGCTCCATGGCCTTGAGATTCCGCTCCTTTCATGAAGGGGCAGGCATGCACAGAAACTACAACCTGAGCCAACGTCTGATCCTCGCCGTGACTTCAGATGCTTGAGATATTGTTTCCGATCTGCAGGGGGTACCAACCGTGCCCTGGGCCTGAAGCCCAAGTCTAGCTTGTGTTCTCAGACTTCTGTCCTCAAACTCCTGGCCCAGAATTCCTCCATTTTGGCAATTCCGGACCCACAATGCAGCACTCTGCCTGCCCTCTAGAAAAAATATCTTGCCTAATGAGGTGCCCAGGCATCTCAAATGAGGATAAACTTACAGGGCACTCGACTGTACCCAAATTATATAGTCTAACTTGGGCACTACTGCACTGTCTGAAACAACCTGAGCCAGAACCTCCTGACCAACACCCAGGCAGTTGACCGCACACTGAGCATATCAGACGCGCCATCGCCTTAGATCGTCATCTCTTCCCAACTGCGATTTTTCAGGCTTCAGAACCTAGACCTTATCTCCAACCACTGCCCAGGGTTGAAAATGATGCAGAAATCAAAACACCTTCCCCATGGCAAGAGACCTTGTGATTGGATGTTGTCCAAGGTCCGTGTAGTTGAAACCATTTTGGCCCATGAGGCCCCGCCCATGCTGGCGTGCCACGTTGGTCACAAACACACACGGTGACCCTCAGCCTGAGCCCAGCCCTCAAGTAAGGCCTCTCAGTGGCTGGATGAAGAGACAGCTTATTGTGCCTGCCATGCCCCTAGGCCCCAATTTTTAACCATAGTTTGGGTTTTCCCTTCACTCTTCCCCAGGGCTCTGCTTTGGAATTCCTCTTTTGTTCAGACACCTGAGGTAATAAACCTGAAAGGAGACCTCCCATCCCACAGTTTGATGAAAAACAATTGGGATCGGGCCAAATCCACAGAGAGGAAGATTCGTCCATGGCCCATGTGTCCTCCCCACATTCCACGGCCATCGTTGATATAAAATCCAAATGCAAAAGCCTGAGCAAGTGCCTCAGACTCGCTCTTTCTTCATATCCTGAAGATATCTTCTCATGATTTGTAGATTGGGCCTGCCATACCTACATCCCCAAACCTAAGCTGAGTTTGTTTTTTCAGACTTCTGTCCTCAAAGTCCTGGGCCACACACCCTCAGGCTGGGGCCCCTGTAGCCACACATTAGGACTGTGCCTACCCAATCCATGGGAATTCTGCCCATTCCATTGTCCAAAATCGTACAAATTAGGAGAACTCTCCAAAGTCCCCGAGGCCATCCCAATAGTGTAGGTCTCCGGGGACAAACAACGGCGGTCTGACTCCAGGTGAGCATCTACCTCCACTCATTCCATAGATGAATATCCCCAGAGAAGAAGAATGAACAAGACAGGACCCTAGGCCATAATCGAATACATTGCTTTGGTTTACAGGCATGTGTCTTCAAAATCTGGATTCCAATACCAGCATAATGGGTTTCCTGACGCACCCATCAGAACAAATCTCCTCTCCACAAGGAAACTTGTGCATGGGAACTATCTCAAAAGCTTAGAAGAATACTTCAGGGTCCCAGTGCCACCGCCCCATTTCAAGGCCCTCATGGACACAAACACACATTAGGGCCCATCCTCAGGAAAGTCCATTTCAACTCCGCCACCCCGGTTGCTCCCGCAGAGGGATCCGATCTCAACTGTATTGTGGCTAGTAGACAATTGGATTGCGAGGCGGGCTTCCCTGGCATCCATCTTCCAAGGGTGCTCTGGAGTCATTCCAATGGGATGTCCTGGAGCTGCCCAACAGGTCTCAATTGTCACACAGAAGGAATCATTGAAGGGGGCATCCCACCACTCCCACGTCGGAAAACCTCCATGGCCTTGAGATTCCGCTCCGTTCATGAAGGGGCAGTCATTCACAGAAACTCCAACCTGAGCCAACGTCTGATCCTTGCCGTGACTTCAGATGCTTGAGATTTTGGTTGCGACTGCAGGGGGTACCAGCCGTGCCCTCGGCCTGAAACTCAAGTCTAGCTTGTGTTCTCAGACTTCTTTCCTCACACTCCTGGCCCAGAAGCCCAAAAGTTTGGCAATTCCGGACCCACAATGCAGCACTCTGCCTGCCCTCTAGAAAAAATATCTTGCCTAATGAGGTGCCCAGGCACCTCAAATGAGGATAAACCTACACGGCACTTGACTGTACCCAAATTATATAGTCTAACCTGGCACTAATGCACTGTCTGACACAACCTGTCCCAGATCCTCCTGACCAACACCCAGGCAGCTGACCGCACACTGAGCATATCAGACGCGCCATCGCCTGAGATCGTCATCTCTTCCCAACTGCGATTTTTCAGGCTTCAGAACCTATACCTTATGTCCAATCACTGCTCACGATTGAAAATGATGCAGAAATCAGAACACCTTACCCATGGCAAGAGACCTTGTGATTGGCATGTTGTCCAAGGTCCAGTGTAGTTGAAACCAGTTTGGCCTAATGAGGTGCCCAGGCACCTTCAATGAGGATAAACCTCCACATCACTCGACTTCACCCATATTATATAGTCTAAACTGGGCACTAATGCACTGTTGTACACAACCTGAGCCCGGACCTCCTGACCAACTCCCGGAAAGGAGACCGCACACTGAGCACATAAGACCCGCCATGGCCTTAGGTCATCATCTCTTCCCCTGCCCAGGGGTGAGTGTGATGCAGAAATCAGAACACCTCCTTACCCATGGTAAGAAACCTTGTAGTTGGCACGTTGTCCAACGTACAGTGTATGAGAAACCAGCATTCACCCTGAGGCTCCTCCCATTCTTGAGTGCGACAAGGGCATAAACACGCATTGTGACCCTCAGCATGAGTCCTGTCCTCTAGTAAGTCCTCTCGGTGACTGGACCATTAGAAGTCATAATGGGCTTGATATGTCCCTAAGCCCAAATTTTTAACCAGATTTCTGATTGTCCAGTCACCCCCCCCCGCCCCCCAGGGCTCTACTCTGGAATCCCTCATTTGGTGGGACACCTGAGGTTAAAAAGAAAACAACATCAAAAAATACGGACTTCTTCCATCCCACAGAGTGACCCCAAACCCTTTGGATTGGGCCAAACTACCAGGGAGTAAGACTCGTCCATTTCCCAAGAAGTCACCCAGAAATTTCAAGACCATGAGTGACACGATATCCAGAGACAAAAACTTGAGCAAGAGCCTCACACTTGCCCTTTTCTCAAATCCCGAAAAGTTCTCCTCATGGTCTGTAGATAAGTCCTGCCATACCTATGACCTGAAACATAAGCCAAATTTGTGTTTTCAGACAACTGTCCAACAGCCCTGGCCTACAAACCTACAGGCTCAGGCCCATGGAGCCAAACCTGAGGACTGTACTGGCCCTCTCCAAGGGAATTGTGTGTGCCCATTCCAATGGCCACATCCATTCTAATAGGATAAACCTCCAAAGTCCCTGATCCATCTCATTATTGGTGGCTTCCCAGGTAAAACAGGGGCAATCTGAGCCCATCTGAGCACCTACCTGTACTCAGACCCATAGACAGATGTCCCCAGAGGTAAAAAGGAAAGAACAGGCCCCTAGGTACTAATCATATCCATTGCTTTGGTTTCCAGGCATCTCTCCTCAGAGGCCTGAATTTCAAAACCAGCATATGGCTGTTTCTTGACTCACCCATCAGAAAACATCTCATCTACACATGGGAAACTTGCACGTTGGAGCTGTGTCAAAGCCTCTGTTTAGGAGAACCCTTCAGGGCCCCAGTGCCACCGCTTCATTCCAAGGTCTCCATCGACACAAAAGCACATTAGGACCCATCCATAGGAGAGTCCATTTCAACTCAGCCTCCTCGGTTGCTCCCCCAGATCCAACAGATCTAACGTGTCTTGTGTCTAGGAGACAATTGGAATGCGAGGTGGGATACCCAGCCATGCATCCTTAGAACCCTGCTCAGAATCACTGGCCTGGAGCCAAACAACAGGTCTCAATTGTCCTGCAGAAGACACTTTGCAGTTTGGAGCTTCTCACAAAGCCCATCGTGGGAAAAACCCCATGCCCTCGTGATGCTTCCCCCATTCATGAAGGGGCCACCAGGGACAGAAACTCCAACTTGAGCGATCGTCTGATCCTCGCCCTGACTTCAGATGCATGAGATCTCGATTCAGGTCTGTAGATTGTGCCATCGCTGATACAAAATGCAGAGACAAAAATCTGAGCAAGCGCCTCAGACTTGCACTTTCTTCATATCCTGAAGAGTTCTTCTCATGGTTTGTAGATCATGCCTGCCATACCTACGTCCCCAAACCTACGCTGAGTTTGTGTTTTCAGACTTCTGTCCTCAAAGTCCTGGGCCACACACCCTCCAGGCTGGGGCCCCTGGAGCCACAAATTAGGACTGTGCCTACCAATCCATGGGAATCTGCCCATTCCATTGTCCAAAATCGTACAAATTAGGAGAAACCTCGAATGTCCCTGAGGCCATCCTAATAGTGTAGGTCGCCCGGAACAAACAAGGGCTGTCTGACACCAGCTGATAATCTACCTCCACTCATACCATAAATGGATGTCCCCAGAGGAGAAGATTGAACCAGACAGGACCCTAGGCCATAATAGGATCCATTGCCTTGGTTTACAGGCATGTCTCCTCAAAAGCCTGATTCCAATACGAGCATAGGGGTTTTGCTGAGGCACCCATCAGAACTCATCTCGTCTCCACAAGGAAACCTGTGCATGGGAGCCATGTCCAAAGCATAGGAGAGTACTTCAGGGTCCCGTTGCCACCGCCCCATTCCAAGGCCCTCATTGACACAGAAACACATTAGGACCCATCCTCAGGAAAGTCCATTTCAACACAGCCACCCCGGTTGCTCCCGCAGAGCCATCAGGTCTAAACTGTCTTGTTGCCAGGAGACAATTGGAATGCGAGGCGGGCTTCCCAGGCATCCATCCTCGAACGGTGCACTGGAGTCATTCCATATGGGATGTCCTGGAGCTGTCCAACAGGTCTCAATTGTCGCGCAGAAGGAATCCTTGAAGGGGGCATCCCACAACTCCCCAAGTGTGAAAACCTCAATGGCCTCGAGATTCCGCTCCCTTCATGAAGCGGTCGTCATGCACGGAAACTCCAACCTGAGCCAACGTCTGATCCTCGCCCTGACTTCAGATGCATGAGTATTGGTTCAGATCTGCAGGGGGGACCTGCAGTGCCCTCGCCCTGAAACCCAAGTCTAGCTTGTCTTCTCAGACTTCCGTCCTCACACTCCTGGCCCAGAAGCTCTCAAGTTTGGCAATTCCGGACCCACAATACAGCACTCTGCCTGCCCTCTAGAAAAAAATTATTGCCTCATGAGCTGCCCAGGCACCTTCAATGAGGACAAACCTCCACAGCACTCGACTTTACCCAAATTATATAGTCTAACCTGGGCACTAAAGCACTGTCGGACACAACCTGAGCCCGGACCTCCTGACCAACACCCGGAAAGCAGACCGCACACTGAGCACATAAGACCCGCCATGGCCTTAGGTCATCATCTCTTCCCTACCTCAGTTTTCAGGACTCAGAACCGAGACATTATCTCCAATCACTGCCCAGGGGTGAGTGTGATGCAGAAATCAGAACACCTCCTTACCCATGGTAAGAATCCTTGTGGTTGGCACGTCGTCCAACGTTCAGTGTAGGAGAAACCAGCATACACCCTGAGGCCCCGCCCATTCTTGAGTGCGACAAGGGCATAAACACGCATTGTGACCCTCAGCATGAGTCCTGTCCTCTAGTAAGTCCTCTCAGTGACTGGACCATTAGATGTCATAATGGGCTTGATATGTCCGTAGGCCCCAAATTTTAACCAGATTTCTGATTGTCCAGTCACGCACCCCCCCAGGGCTCTACTCTGGAATCCCTCATTTGGTGGGACACCTGAGGTTAAAAAGAAAAAAACTTCAAAAAAAAAAAAACGGACTTCTTCCATCCCACAGAGTGACCCCAAACGCTTTGGACTGGGCCAAACCACCAGGGAGTAAGACTTGTCCATTTCCCATGAAGTCACCCAGAAATTTCATGACCATGAGTGACACGATTTCCAGAGACAAAAACTTGAGCAAGAGCCTCACACTCGCCCTTTTCTCAAATCCCGAAAAGTTCTCCTCATGGTCTGTAGATAAGTCCTGCCATAGCTATGACCTGAAACATAAGCCAAGTTTGTGTTTTCAGACAACTTTCCAAACAGCCCTGGCCTACACAACCTACAGGCTCAGGCCCCTGGAGCCAAACCTGAGGACTGTACTTGCCCTCTCTAAGGGAATTGTGTGTGCCCATTCCAATGGCCACATCCCTTCTAATAGGATAAACCTCCAAAGTCCCTGTTCCATCTCATTAGTGGTGGCTTCCCAGGTAAAACAGGGGCAATCTGAGCCCATCTGAGCACCTACCTGTACTCAGACCCATAGACAGATGTCCCCAGAGGTAAAAAGGAAAGAACAGGCCCCTAGGCACTAATCATATCCATTGCTTTGGTTTCCATGCATCTCTCCTCAGAGGCCTGGATTTCAAAACCAGCATATGGCTCTTTCTTGACTCGCCCATCACAAAACATCTCATCTACCCATGGGAAATTTGCACGTTGGAGCTGGGTCAAAGCCTCTGTTAAGGAGAACCATTCAGGACCCCAGTGCCACCGCTTCATTCCAAGGTCTCCATCGACACAAAAGGACATTAGGACCCATCCATAGGAGAGTCCATTTCAACTCAGCCTCCTCGGTTGCTCCCCCAGATCCAGCAGATCTAACCTGTCTTGTTTCTAGGAGACAATTGGAATGAGAGGTGGGATACCCAGCCAGGCATCCTTAGAACCTTGCTCAGAATCATTGGCCTGGAGCCAAACAACAGGTCTCAATTGTCCTGCAGAAGACACTTTGCAGTTTGGAGCTTCTCACAAATCCCATCGTGGGAAAACCCCCATGGCATCGGGATGCCCCCCCCCCTTCGTGAAGGGGCCATCAGGGACAGAAACACCAACTTGAGCGATCGTCTGATCCTCGCCCTGACTTCAGATGCACGAGATCTCGATTCAGGTCTGTAGATTGTGCCAACACTGATACAAAATACAGAGACAAAAACCAGAGCAAGCGCCTCAGACTCGCACTTTTCATAACCTGAAGAGTTCTTCTCATGGTTTGTAGATCGGGCCTGCCATACCTACGTCCCCAAACCTAAGCTGAGTTTGTGTTTTCAGACTATGTCCTCAAACTCCTGGGCCACACACCCTCCAGGCTTGGGCCCCTGGAGCCACACATTAGGACTGTGCCTACCAATCCATGGAAATTCTGCCCATTCCATTGTCCAAAAACGTACAAATTATGAGAAACCTCCAAAGTCCCTGAGGCCATCCCAATTGTGTAGGTCCCCCGGAACAACCAAGGGCTGTCTGACACCAGCTGATAATCTACCTCCACTCATACCATAAATGGATATCCACAGAGGAGAAGATTGTACCAGACAGGACCCTAGGCCATAATAGGATCCATTGCCTTGGTTTACAGGCATGTCTCCTCAAAAGCCTGATTCCAATACGAGCATAGGGGTTTTGCTGAGGCACCCAGCAGAACTCATCTCGTCTCCACAAGGAAACCTGTGCATGGGAGCCATGTCCAAAGCATAGGAGAGTACTTCAGGATCCCGGTGCCACCCCCCCATTCCAAGGCCCTCATGGACACAAAAACACATTAGGACCCATCCTCAGTAAAGTCCATTTCAACTCAGCCACCCCGGTTGCTCACGCAGAGCCTTCAGATCTAAACTGTCTTGTTGCTAGGAGACAATTGGAATGCGAGGCGGGCTTCCCAGGCATCCATCCTCGAACGGTGCTCTGGAGTCATTCCATATGGGATGTCCTGGAGCTGTAGAACAGGTCTCAATTGTCACGCAGAAGGAATCCTTGAAGGGGGCATCCCACAACTCCCAACGTGGGAAAACCTCAATGGCCTCGAGATTCCGCTCCCTTCATGAAGCGGCCGTCATGCACGGAAACTCCAACCTGAGCCAACGTCTGATCTTCGCCCTGACTTCAGATGCATGAGTAATGGTTCAGATCTGCAAGGGGTACCTGCCGTGCCCTCGCCCTGAAAACCAAGTCTAGCTTGTCTTCTCAGACTTCCGTCCTCACACTCCTGGCCCCGAAGCCCACAAGTATGGCAATTCCGGACCCACAATGCAGCACTCTGCCCGCCCTCTAGAAAAAAATTATTGCCTCATGAGCTGCCCAGGCACCTTCAATGAGAATAAACCTCCACAGCACTCGACTTTACACAAATTATATAGTCTAACCTGGGCACTAATGCACTGTCGGACACAACCTGAGCCCGGAACTCCTGACCAACACCCGGAAAGCAGACTGCACACTGAGCACATAAGACCCGCCGTGGCCTTAGGTCATCATCTCTTCCCCTGCCAGGGGTGAGTGTGATGCAGAAATCAGAACACCTCCTTACCCATGGCAAGAATCCTTGTGGTTGGCACATCGTCCAACGTTCATTGTAGTAGAAACCAGCATTCACCCTGAGGCCCCACCCATTCTTGAGTGCGACAAGGGCATAAACACGCATTGTGATCCTCAGCATGAGTCCTGTCCTCTAGTAAGTCCTCTCAGTGACTGGACCATTAGATGTCATAATGGGCTTGATATGTCCCTAGGCCACAATTTTTAACCAGATTTCTGATTGTCCAGTCACCCCCCCCCCAGGGCTCTACTCTGTATTCCCTCATTTGGTGGGAGACATAAGGTTAAAAAGAAAACAACAACAACAACAAAAAAAAAAAACGGACTTCTTCCATTCTACAGAGTGACCCCAAACGCTTTGGACTGGGCCAAACCACCAGGGAGTAAGACTCATCCATGTCCCATGAAGTCACCCAGAAATATCACGACCATGAATGACACGATATCCGGAGAAAAAAACTTGAGCAAGAGCCTCACACTCGCCCTTTTCTCAAATCCCGAAAAGTTCTCCTCATAGTCTGTAGATAAGTCCTGCCATACCTATGACCTGAAACATAAGCCAAGTTTGTGTTTTCAGACAACTGTCCAAACAGCCCTGGCCTACACAACTACAGGCTCAGGCCCATGGAGCCAAACCTGAGGACTGTACTGGCCCTCTCGAAGGGAATTGTGTGTGCCCATTCCAATGGCCACATCCCTTCTAATAGGATAAACCTCCAAAGTCCCTGATCCATCTCATTATTGGTGGCTTCCCAGGTAAAACAGGGGCAATCTGAGCCCATCTGAGCACCTACCTGTACTCAGACCCATAGACAGATGTCCCCAGAGGTAAAAAGGAAAGAACAGGCCCCTAGGCACTAATCATATCCATTGCTTTGGTTTCCAGGCATTTCTCCTCAGAGGCCTGGATTTCAAAACCAGCATATGGCTGTTTCTTGACTCACCCATCAGAAAACATCTCATCTACACATGGGAAACTTGCACGTTGGAGCTGTGTCAAAGCCTCTGTTAGGAGAACCCTTCAGGGCCCCAGTGCCACCGCTTCATTCCAAGGTCTCCATCGACACAAAAGCACATTAGGACCCATCCATAGGAGAGTCCATTTCAACTCAGCCTCCTCGGTTGCTCCCCCAGATCCAGCAGATCTAACCTGTCTTGTTTCTAGGAGACAATTGGAATGCGAGGTGGTCTACCCAGCCATGCATCCTTAGAACCCTGCTCAGAATCATTGGCCTGGAGCCAAACAACAGGTCTCAATTGTCCTGCAGAAGACACTTTGCAGTTTGGAGCTTCTCACAAAGCCCATCGTGGGAAAACCCCCATGGCCTCGTGATGCTCCCCCCCCTTCGTGAAGGGGCCATCAGGGACAGAAACACCAACTTGAGCGATCGTCTGATCCTCGCCCTGACTTCAGATGCACGAGATCTCGTTTCAGGTCTGTAGATTGTGCCATCGCTGATACAAATTCCAGAGACAAAAACCTGAACAAGCGCCTCAGACTCGCACTTTCTTCATATCCTGAAGAGTTCTTCTCATGGTTTGTAGATCGGGCCTGCCATACCTACGTCCCCAAACCTAAGCTGAGTTTGTGTTTTCAGACTTCTGTCCTCAAAGTCCTGGGCCACACACCCTCCAGGCTGGGGCCCCTGGAGCCACACATTAGGACTGTGCCTACCAATCCATGGAAATTCTGCCCATTCCATTGTCCAAAATCGTACAAATTAGGAGAAACCTCCAAAGTCCCTGAGGCCATCCCAATCATGTAGGTAGCCCGGAACAAACAATGGCTGTCTGACACCAGTTGATAATCTACCTCCTTTCATACCATAAATTTATGTCCCCAGAGGAGAAGATTGAACCAGACAGGACCCTAGGCCATAATAGGATCCATTGCCTTGGTTTACAGGCATGTCTCCTCAAAAGCCTGATTCCAATACGAGCATAGGGGTTTTGCTGAGGCACCCAGCAGAACTCATCTCGTCTCCACAAGGTAACCTATGCATGGGAGCCATGTCCAAAGCATAGGAGTGCACTTCAGGGTCCCGGTGCCACCTCCCCATTCCAGGGCCCTCATGGACACAAAAACACATTAGGACCCATCCTCAGGAAAGTCCATTTCAACTCAGCCACCCCGGTTGCTCACGCAGAGCCATCAGATCTAAACTGTCTTGTTGCTAGGAGACAATTGGAATGCGAGGCGGGCTTCCCAGGCATCCATCCTCGAACGGTGCTGGAGTCATTCCATATGGGATGTCCAGGAGCTGTCCAACAGGTCTCAATTGTCCCGCAGAAGGAATCCTTGAAGGGGGAATCCCACAACTCCCAACGTGGGAAAACCTCAATGGCCTCGAGATTCCGCTCCCTTCATGAAGCGGCCGTCATGCACGGAAACTCCAACCTGAGCAAACGTCTGATCCTCGCCATGACTTCAGATGCATGAGTATTGGTTTAAATCTGCAGGGGGGACCTGCCGTGACCTAGCCCTGAAACCAAGTCTAGCTAGTCATCTCAGACTGCCGTCCTCACACTCCTGGCCCCGAAGCCCTCAAGTTTGGCAAATCCGGACACACAATGCAGCACTCTGCCTGCCCTCTAGAACAGAATTATTGCCTCATGAGATGCCCAGGCACCTTCAATGAGGATAAACCTCCACAGCACTCGACGTTACCCAAATTATATAGTCTAACCTGGGCACTAATGCACTGTCGGACACAACTTGAGCCGGACCTCCTGACCACCTCCCGGAAAGCAGACTGCACACTGAGCACATAAGACCCGCCATGGCCTTAGGTCATCATCTCTTCCCTACCTCAGTTTTCAGGCCTCAGAACCGAGACATTATCTCCAATCAATTCCCAGGGGGGAGTGTGATGCAGAATTCAGAACACATCCTTACCCATGGTAAGAAACCTTGTGGTTGGCACGTCGTCCCACGTTCAGTGTAGGAGAAACCAGCATTCACCCTGAGGCCCCGCCCATTCTTGAGTGCGACAAGGTCATAAACACGCATTGTGACCCTCAGCATGAGTCCTGTCCTCTAGTAAGTCCTCTCAGTGACTGGACCATTAGATGTCATAATGGGCTTGATATGTCCCTAGGCCCCAATTTTTAACCAGATTTCTGATTGTCCAGTCACCCCCCCCCCAGGGCTCTACTCTGGAATCCCTCATTTGGTGGGACACCTGAGGTTAAAAAGAAAACAACATCAAAAAAAAAAAAAAAAACGGACTTCTTCCATCCCACAGAGTGACCCCAAACGCTTTGGACTGGGCCAAACCACCAGGGAGTAAGACTCATCCATTTCCCATGAAGTCACCCAGAAATTTCACGACCATGAGTGACCCGATATCCAGAGACAAAAACTTGAGCAAACGCCTCACACTCGCCATTTTCTTAAATCCCGAAAAGTTCTCCTCATGGTGTAGATAAGTCCTGCCATACCTATGACCTGAATCATAAGCCAAGTTTGTGTTTTCAGACAACTGTCCAAACAGTTCTGGCCTACACAACCTACAGGCTCAGGCCCCTGGAGCCAAACCTGAGGACTGTACTTGCCCTCTCGAAGGGAATTTTGTGTGCCCATTCCAATGGCCACATCCCTTCTAATAGGATAAACCTCCAAAGTACCTGATCCATCTCATTAGTGGTGGCTTCCCAGGTAAAACCGGGGGAATCTGAGCCCATCTGAGCACCTACCTGTACTCAGACCCATAGACAGATGTCCCCAGATGTATAAAGGAAAGAACAGGCCCCTAGGCACTAATCATATCCATTGCTTTGGTTTCCAGGCATCTCTCCTCAGAGGCCTGGATTTCAAAACCAGCAACGGCTGTTTCTTGACTCACCCATCAGAAAACGTCTCATCTACACATGGGAAACTTGCACGTTGGAGCTGTTTTCAAAGGCTCTGCTTAGGAGAACCCTTCAGGGCGCCAGTGTCACCGCTTCATTCCAAGGTCTCCATAGACACAAAAGCACATTAGGACCCATCCACAGGAGAGTCCATTTCAACTCAGCCTCCTCGGTTTCTCCCCTAGATCCAGCAGAACTAAACTGTCTTGTTGCTAGGAGACAATTGCTATGCGATGTGGGCTACCCAGCCATCCATCATTAGAACCCTGCTCAGAATCATTAGCCTGGAGCCAACAACAGGTCTCAATTGTCCTTCAGAAGACACTTTGCAGTTTGGAGCTTCTCACAATTCCTATTGTGGGAAAACCGCCATGGCCTCGTGATGCCCCCCTTCATGAAGGGCCTATCAGGGTCAGAAACTCCAACCTGAGCGATCGTCTTATCCTCGCCCTGACTTCAGATTCACGAGATCTCTATTCAGTTCTGTAGATTGTGCCTGCCATGTCCTCACCCAGAAACCTAAGCCTAGCTTGTGTTCTCAGACTTCTGTCCTCAGACTACTGACCCAGAAGCCTTCCAATTTGGCAAACCAGAACTACAAAGCAGCACTCTTCCTGCCCTCCAAAAGAAAAACATTGCCCTCTGGGGCTACCAAGTAACCTCAAGTGAGAATAAACCTGCACCTACCTTGGCTGTACCCCCAATACATAGGCTGACCAGGGCACTAATGCCCTTTCTGACACAGCCTGAGCCTAGACCTCCTGGCCCCACCAAGACAGCTGGCCACACACTGAGCACATCGAGCCGCCATGGCCTTAGAACGTCATCTCTTTCCACCTCGGTTTTCAGGCTTCAAAACCTAGACGTTATCTCTATTCACTGCCCAGGCCTGAATGTAATGCAGAAATCAGAATTCCTTCCCCATTGCAAGAGACCTTGTGGTTGGCATGTTGTCCAACGTTCAGTGTAGTTGAAACCAGTGTGGCCCATGAGGCCCCGCTCATGCTTGCTTTCCAAGCCCCCATACACCCAATCCTCACCAGTGTTTGAGTTTTCCGGTCACCCCGCCCATACCTGGGGCTCTCTTCTGGAATCCCTTTCTTGGAGAGACACATGAGCCAGAAAACACGACTCCACCCTTCCCACAAAATGACCCCAAACTCTTGGGAGCTGGGAAAAATCCCCAGAGAGGGATACTCGTCCATAGTCCCTGAGGCCACCTTTCCAATCCACGGCTATCCCGGACACAACATCCAGAGACAAAAGCCTGAAGGAACGCCTCCCACTCGCCCTTGTTTCAGAGGCCCAGGAGCTCCCTCTCGGGCTGTACATCCGGCCTGCCATACCCTAGGCACCACTCATAAGCTGAGTTTGTGTTTTCAGACTTCTGCGCCCACAGCCTGGACCCACACAACCTCCAGGCTAGGGCCTCTGGAGCCACAGCGAAAGATTGTGCCTGCCCTCTCCAAGGAAAGTGTGCCCAATCTATTGACCACATCCCTACAGGTTAGGGAAAAGCTCCAAGGCCCCTCAGGCCATCAATATTGTAGGCCACCCTGGACTAAGAGGGGCTCTCTGACACCAGCGGAGCAACTATCTCCACTTAGACTCTCAGCCAGTGTCCCCAGAGACAGAAGATTGAAATGGACAGGCCCCAAGGCCCTAATCTGAACCTTAGCTTTGGTTTCCATGTGTCCGTCTTCAGAGGACTGTTTTCGTAGACCAGACACAGTGCTATTCTGAGGCACCAAACCAAACTCTCTCGTCTCCACATGGGGAGCTTTCTTACTGGGGATGTATCAAATTCTTCAGGTAGGAGAGTTCCGCAGGGCCCCTGAACAACCAGCACATTCCAAGGTCTCCATGGACCCAAACGCACATTATGATGCATCCTCAGGAGAGGCCATTTCAACTCAGCCCCCTGGGTAGCGTGCCACGGAGGCAGCAGATCAAACATATCTTGTCGCTAATGGCCAATAGGAATAAGATGCATGCAGGACAGGGATCCATCCTTCGAACCCTGCTCTCCAGTCCTTCCGTATGGTATGTCCTGGAGCCATGCAACAGGACTCGAATGTCCCGCAGAAGGAAACCTTGTGGTTTGGGGCAACCTCCAAACTAAGCGTGGGAAAACATCCTTGGCCTCATAAGGCCCCCGCTTCATGAAGGTGCCATCATGGACACATACTCCAGCCTCAGCCAACGTCTGATCCTCAGCCTGACTTCAGATGCAGGAGATTTTGAATCAGCCTCTGCAGAGTGGGCCTGCTCTGCCCTTGGCTCCAATCCTCACCATAGCTTGTGTTTTCAGACTTCTGTCCTCACACTCCTGGACCACAAACCCTCCCTACTGGGAATTCTGTGGCCACAATGAAGCACTCTGCCTGCCACCCAGGAGAAAAACATTGTCTATGGTGCTGCCCAGAAACCCCAAATGAGGATCAAACTGCTTGGCCCTCGCCAACACCCCAATTGCATAGGCTACCTTAAACACTGATGCTCTTTCGAAAATAGCCTGAGCCCAGACCTTCCAACAGACACCGACACAGCTGGCTGCACACCCTGCACATTGGACCCGCCACTGCCTTAGGCCACCATCCATTCCCAACCTGGGTTTTCAGTCATCAGAACCTAGACATTATCTCCAATCCCTGCACAGGGGGGAACCTGATGCACAAGTCAGAACCCCTCCTTTTCCATGGCAAGAAACCTTGGTGCTGGCAGTCAGTCAAACCTTCAGTGTAGGAGAAAACGGCATGGCCCATGAGGCCACGACCATGCGTGAGCGCCACCTTGGGCACCAACACACATTGTAACCCTCAGCGTGAGTTCCTTATTCAAGTAACGCCTCTCAGTGAATGGACCAAGAGCCCGCATATGTGGCTTGCCATGCCCATAGGGACCCAGGACTAACTAGATGGTGTGTATTCCAGGTGAGGGATCCCATTGCTTTGCTCTAGAGTCCCTCTCTTGGGGGGTCCCCTGTGGCAGAAAACAGTACTCTTCCCTTCCCACAAATGAACCAAAACACTTGGGAGCTTGGACAATCCCCTGAGAGGAAGGCTTTTCATCGGCCCCTGAAGCAACCCCTACCCTGAACGGCCACTGTGAACGCAACACCCAGAGACAAAAGCCTGAGCAACTGCCTCCCACTTGCCCTCCTTTGATATCCAGAGGATCTCCCCTCAAGGACTGGAGATCAGGCCTGCCATTACCTTGGCCCTAGCTGAGCCAAGTTTGTTTTTCAGACATCTGTCCCCACAGCCCTGGCTAACACAGCCTCTAGGCTGGGTCCTCTGGAGCCATACCACAGGACCGTGCCTGCTCTCTCCTGGGAAACTGTGTCCATTCTTTTGGCCACACACCTCCAGAATATGAGAAACCTCAAGGCCCCCGAAGACATCCCACTACTGGGAGCCTCCCTGGAAACAAAGGGGCATTCTGACACAAGCTGAGCAGCTACCTCCACGAAGGCATGCACACAGATATCCACAGAGATAGAAGGTTGAGCAGGACAGGCCCTTAGGCCCTAATCTCAACTCTTGCTTTGGTTTCCAGGTGTCACTCCTCAGAGGCTTTGGTTCGAAGAACAGGATATGGGGCTTTCCTGAGGCACTGAACAGAACTCCTCTCGTCTCCACATGGGAAGCTTCCTTGTTGGAGCCGTGTCAAACACCTCAGGTTGGAGAATCCTGCAGAGTCCCTGAGCCACCTCCACATTCCAAGGTCTCCCAGGCCACCAAGCCACAGTAGGACTCATCTTCAGGAGTGTCCATTTCAACTCTGCCCTCTTGGTAGCTCACCCCGGAGCCCACAGATTGAACCTGTGTTGTCCTGACTAAGAGTGGGAATATGAGGTGGCGTTCCCAGGCATCCATGCTTAGACACCTGCTCTTGAGTCTTTCCGTATGGGGCCTCCTGGAACCATCCAAGAGGACTCGACAGTCGCGCAGAAGGAAACCTTGAGGTTTGGAGTAGTTCACAAATCCCATCGTAGGCAAACCTCCCTGGCCTCATGAAGCCCCCACACCCTTCAGGAAGAGGCCATGCTGGACAAAAACTCTAGCCTGAGGCACGTATCATATTTGACATGACCTCAGAGCAGGAGATATCGATTCAGCCACTGCAGTGTGGGCCTGCCATGCCCTCGGTCACAAACCTCAGGCTAGCTAGTGTTTTCAGACTTCCTTCCTCACACTCCTGGCAAACAAGCCCTCCAGACTATGAACTCCAGAACCACAACCCAGCCCAGTGTCTGCTCAACGGAAGAAAAACGTTTCCCTGTGGGGCTCTCCAGAAAACCCAGATGAGGATCAACCTGCTCGGGCCTCGACGGAACCCGAACTGGATAGGCTGCTCTGGGAACTCATGCTCTGTCTGACACAGCCTGAAGCCAGACGTCCAGACAGACAAGGAGACAGCTGTCCGCATACCCCGCACTTCGGACACGCCATGGTCTTATGCCGTCAATTCTTCCTAACCGTAGTTTTCAATATCTGAACCTAGACATTATATCAATTCTCCACACAACTGGGTATTCAGGCACAAAACAGAACTCCTCCTTCCCCATGGCTGTCAAGCTTGCTCTTGGCATGGAGTCACAACTTCAAGGTGGGAGAAACCTTTATGGCCCCTGATGCCACGCCCAAAATTGAGTGCTGCTTGGGCACAAATTCACACTGTGACCATCAGCATGAGCCCCATGACAAAGAAAGGCCTGTGAGGGCCTGGACCAAGAGCCCACATATGGGGCTTGCCAAGCCCCTATGCACCCAATCCTCACCAGTGTTTGAGTTTACCAGTCGCCCCACCCGTACCTGGGGCTCTGGTCTGGAATCCCTTTCTTGGAGAGACACATGAGCCAGAAAACACGACTCCACCCTTACCACAAAATGACCCCAAACTCTTGGGACTGGGACAAATCCCCAGAGAGAGATACTCGTCCACAGTCCCTGAGGCCACCCCTCCTATCCACGGCTATCCCGGACACAACATCCAGAGACAAAAGCCTGAAGGAATGCCTCCCACTCGCCCTTCTTTCAGAGGACCAGGAGCTCCCTCTCGGGCTGTACATCCGGCCTGCCATACGCTAGGCGCCACGCATAAGCTGAGTTTGTGATTTCGGACTTCTGTGCCCACAGCCTGGATCCACACAACCTCCAGGCTAGGGCCTCTGGAGCCATAGCGAAAGATTGTGCCTGCCCTCTCCAAGGAAATTGTGCCCAATCCATTGACCACAAAACTACAGGTTAGGGAAAAGCTCCAAGACCCCTGAGGCGATGAATAGTGTAGGCCACACTGGACTAAGAAGGGCTCTCTGACACCAGCGGAGCATCTATCTCCACTTAGACTCTCAGCCAGTGTCCCCAGAGACAGAAGGTGGAAATGGACAGGCCCCCAGGCCCTAATATGAACCTTAGCTTTGGTTTCCATGTGTCCGTCCTCAGAGGACTGTTTTCGTAGACCAGCACACGGGGCTTTTCTGAGGCACCAAACCAAACCTCTCTCGTCTCCACATGGGGAGCTTTCTTACTGGTGACGTATCAAACCCTTCAGGTAGGAGAGTTCCGCAGGGCCACTGAACAACCAGCACATTCCAAGGTCTCCATGGACTCAAACGCACATTACGACGCATCCTCAGGAGAGGCCATTTCAACTCAGCCCCCTGGGTAGCGTGCCCCAGAGGCAGCATCAAACAAATCTTGTGGCTAATGGCTAATGGGAATGTGAGGCATGCTGTACAGGCATCCATCCTTCGAACCCTGCTCTCCAGTCCTTCCGTATCCTATGTCCTGGAGCCATGCAACAGGACTCGAATGTCCCGCAGAAGGAAACCTTGTGGTTGTGGTAACCTCCAAACTCAGCGTGGGAAAACTTCCTTGGCCTCATGAGGCCCCCGCTTCATGAAGGTGCCATCATGGACACATACTCCAGCCTCAGCAAACGTCTGATCCTCAGCCTGACTTCAGATGCAGGATATTTTGATTCAGCCTCTGCAGAGTGGGCCTGCTCTGCCCTTGGCTCCATCCTCACAATAGCTTGTGTTTTCAGACTTCCGTCCTCACACTCCTGGCCCACACACCCTCCCTACTGGGAATTCTGGGGCCACAATGAAGCACTCTGCCTGCCTCCCAGGAGAAAAACATTATCTATGCTGCTGCCCAGAACCCCAAATGAGGACCAAACAGCTTGGCCAACGGCAACACCCCAATTGCATAGGCTAACTTAAACACTGATGCTCTGTCGCAAATAGCCTGAGCCCAGACCTTCCAACAGACACCAACACAGCTGGCTGCACCCCCAGCACATTGGACCCGCCACTGCCTTAGGCCACCATCCATTCCCAACCTGGGTTTTCAGTCATCGGAACCTAGACCTTATCTCCAATCCCTGCACAGGGGGGAACCTGATGCACAAGTCAGAACCCCTCCTTCCCCATGGCAAGAAACCTTGCTGCAGGCAGTGAGTCAAACCTTCAGTGTTGGAGAAAACGGCATGGCCCATGAGGCCAAGCCCATGCGTGAGGGCCGCCTTGGGCACAAACACGCATGGTGACCCTCAGCGTGAGTACCTTATTCAAGTAACGCCACTCAGTGACTGGACCAAGAGCCCACATATGTGGCTTGCCATTCCCATAGTCACCCAGGACTAACTAGATGGTGTGTATTCCAGTTAAGGAAAGCCACTGCTGTGCTCTAGAGTCCCTCTCCGGGGGGGTCCCCTGTGGCAGAACAGTACTCTTCCCTTCCCACAAATGAAACCAAACACTTGGGAGCTTGGAAAATCCCCCGAGAGGAAGGCTCTTCATCGGCCCCTGAAGCAACCCCTACCCTGAACGGCCACTGTGAACGCAACACCCAGAGACAAATCCTGAGCGACTGCGTCCCACTTGCCCTCCTTTGATACCCAGAAGATCTCCCCTCACGGACTGGAGATCAGACCTGCCATCACCTTGGCCCCTAGCTGAGCCAAGTTTGCTTTTTCAGACATCTGTCCCTACAGCCCTGCCAAACACAGCCTCTAGGCTGGGTCCTCTGGAGCCATACCACAGGACCGTGCCTGCTCTCTCCTGGAAAACTGTGTCCATTCCTTTGGCCACACACCTCCAGAATATGAGAAACCTCAAGGACATCCCACTACTGGGAGCCTCCCTGGACACACAGGGTCATTCGGACACAAGCTGAGCAGCTACCTCCACGAAGGCATGCACACAGATGTCAATAGAGATAGAGGTTGAGCCGGACAGGCCCTTAGGCCCTAATCTCAACTCTTGGTTTGGTTTCCAGGTGTCACTCCTCAGAGGCTTTGGTTCGAAGAACAGGATATGGGGCTTTCCTGAGGCACTGAACAGAACTCCTCTCGTCTCCACATGGGAAGCTTCCTTGTTGGAGCCATGTCAGACACCTCACGTTGGAGAATTATGCAGAGTCCCTGAGCCACCTCCACATGCCAAGGTCTCCCAGGCCACCAAGCCAGAGTAGGACTCATCTTCAGGAGAGTCCATTTCAACTCTGCCCTTGGCTAGCTCACCCAGGAGGCCACAGATTGAGCCGGCCTTGTCCTGACTAAAGAGTGGGAATATGAGGTGGCGTTCCCAGGCATCCATGCTTAACACCTGCTCTCGAGTCTTTCCGTATGGGGCCTCCTGGAACCATCCAATAGGACTCGACAGTCGTGCAGAAGGAAACATTGAGGTTTGGAGTAGTTCACAAATCTCATCGTAGGCAAACCTCCATGGCCTGATGAAGCCCCCACAACCTTCAGGAAGAGGCCATGCTGGACAAAAATTCTAGCCTTAGGCTCGTGTCATACTTGACATGACCTCAGTGCAGGAGATCTCGATTCAGCCTCTGCAGAGTGGGCCTGCAATGCCTTCGGTCACAAACCTCACGCTAGCTTGTTTTTTCAGACTTCCTTCCTCACACTCCTGGCAAACAAGCCCTCTGGACTAGGAACTCCAGAACCACAACCCAGCCCAGTGTCTGCCCAACGGTAGAAAAACGTTTCCCTATTGAGCTCTCCAGAAAACCCAGATGAGGATCAACCTGCTCGGGCCTCGACGGTACCCGAACTGGATAGGCTGCACTGGGCACTCATACTCTGTCTGACACAGCCTGAAGCCAGACGTCCAGACAGACAAGGAGACTGCTGGCCGCACACCCCGCACTATGGACACGCCATGGTCTTATGCCGTCAACTCTTCCTAACCTTGGTTTTCAGATATCTGAACCTAGACATTATATCAATTCTCCATACAGCTGGGTATCGCAAGCAAAAAACAGAACTCTTCCTTCCCCATGGCTGTAAAGCTTGCTCTTGGCATGGAGTCACAACTTCAGGGTGGGAGAAACCTTCATGGCCCCTGATGCCAAGCCCAAACGTGAGTGCTGAGTTCAAACAGTGACCCTCAGCATGAGCCCCATGTCAAAGAAAGGCCTGTCAGTGCCTGGACCAAAAGCCTGCATATTGACTTGCCAAGCATCTATGCACCCAATCCTCACCTGTGATTGATTTTAACAGTCGCCCAGCCCGTACCTGGGGCTCTGGTCTGGAATCCCTTTCTTGGAGCGACACATGAGCCAGACAACACGACTCAACCCTTTCAACAAAATGACCCCAAACTCTTGGGACCTGGGACAAATCCCCAGAGAGAGATACTTGTCCACAGTCCCTGAGGCCACCCCTCCTATCCACGGCTATCCCGGACACAACATCCAGGACAAAAGCCTGAAGGAAGGCCTCCCACTCGCCCTTGTTTCAGAGGCCCAGGAGCTCCCTCTCGGGCTGTACATCCGGCCTGCCATACCCTAGGCACCACTCATGAGCTGTGTTTGTGTTTTCAGACTTCTGTGTCCACAGCCTGGACCCACACAACCTCCAGGCTAGGGCCTCTGGAGCCACAGCGAAAGATTGTGCCTGCCCTATCCAAGGAAAGTGTGCCCAATCCATTGACCACAACCCTACAGGTTAGGGAAAAGCTCCAAGGCCCCTGAGGCCATCAATACTGTAGGCCACCCTGGACTAAGAGGGGCTCTCTGACACCAGCGGAGCAACTATCTCCACTTAGACTCTCAGACATTGTCCCCAGAGACAGAAGGTTGAAATTGACAGGCCCCCAGGCCCTAATATGAAACTTAGCTTTGGTTTCCATGTGTCTGTCCTCAGAGGACTGTTTTCGTAGACCAGCACTAGGGGCTTTTCTGAGGCACCAAACGAAACCTCTCTTGTGTCCACTTGGGGAGCTTTCTTACTGGGGATGTATCAAACCCTTCAGGTAGGAGAGTTCCGCAGGGCCACTGAACAACCAGCACATTCCAAGGTCTCCATGGACCCAAACGCACATTATGACCCATCCTCGGGAGAGGCCATTTCAACACAGCCCACTGGGTAGCGTGCCCCAGAGGCAGCAGATCAAACATATCTTGTCGCTCATGGTCAATGGGAACCCGAGGCATGCTGTACAGGGATCCATCCTTCGAACCCTGCTCTCCAGTCCTTCCGTAGGGTATGTCCTGGAGCCATGCAACAGGACACGAATGTCCCGCAGAAGGAAACCTTGTGGTTTGGGGCAACCTCCAAACTCAGCATGGGAAAACTTCCTTGGCCTCATGAGGCCCCCGCTTCATGAAGGTGCCATCATGGACACATACTCCAGCCTCAGCCAACGTCTGATCTTCAGCCTGACTTCAGATGCAGGAGATTTCGATTCAGCCTCCGCAGAGTGGGCCTGCTCTGCCCTTGGATCCAATCCTCACCCTAGCTTGTGTTTTCAGACTTCCGTCCTCACACTCCTGGCCCACACACCCTCCCTACTGGGAATTCTGGGGCCACAATGAAGCACTCTGCCTGCCTCCCAGGAGAAAAACATTGTCGATGGTGCTGCCCAGAAACCCAAATGAGGATCAAACTGCTTGGCCCTCGGCAACACCCCAATTGCATAGGCTACCTTAAACACTGATGCACTGTCGCAAATAGCCTGAGGCCAGACCTTCCAACAGACACCGACACAGCTGGCTTCATATCCAGCACATTGGACCCGCCACTGCCTTATACCACCATCCATTCCCAACCTGGGTTTTCATTCATTGGAACCTAGACCCTATCCCCAATCCCTGCACAGGGGGGAACCTGATGCACAAGTCAGAACCCCTCCTTCCCCATGGCAAGAAACCTTGCTGCTGGCAGTGAGTCAAACCTTCAGTGTAGGAGAAAATGGCATGGCCTATGAGGCCACGCCCATGGGCACAAACACACATTGTGACCCTCAGCGTGAGTACCTTATTCAAGTAACGCCTCTCAGTGACTGGACCAAGAGCCCGCATATGTGGCTTGTCATGCCCATAGGCACCCAGGACTAACTAGTTGGTGTGTATTCCAGTTGAGGGAAACGACTGCTGTGCTCTAAAGTCTTTCTCCTGGGGGGTCCCCTGTCCAGAAAACAGTACTCTTCCCTTCCCACAGAATGAACCCAAACACTTGGGAGCTTGGACTATCCCCTGAGTGGAAGGCTCCTCCTCGGCCCCTGAAGCAACCCCTACCCTGAACGGCCACTGTGAACGCAACACCCAGAGACAAAAGCCTGAGCGTCTGCCTCCCACTTTCCCTCTTTGATATCCAGAGGATCTCCCCTCACGGACTGGAGATCAGGCCTGCATTACCTTGGCCCCTAGCTGAGCCAAGTTTGATTTTTAAGACATCTGTCCCTACAGCCCTGCCAAACACAGCCTCTAGGCTGGGTCCTCTGGAGCCATACCACAGGACCGTGCCTGCTCTCTCCTGGAAAACTGTGTCCATTCCTTTGGCCACACACCTCCAGAATATGAGAACCCGCAAGGACATCCCACTACTGGGAGCCTCCCTGGACACACAGGGTCATTCGGACACAAGCTGAGCAGCTACCTCCACGAAGGCATGCACACAGATATCAACAGAGATAGAGGTTGAGCCGGACAGGCCCTTAGGCCCTAATCTCAACTCTTGGTTTGGTTTCAGGTGTCACTCCTCAGAGGCTTTGGTTCGAAGAACAGGATATGGGGCTTTCCTGAGGCACTGAACAGAACTCCTCTCGTCTCCACATGGGAAGCTTCCTTGTTGGAGCCGGGTCAGACACCTCAGTTGGAGAATTATGCAGAGTCCCTGAGCCACCTCCACATTCCAAGGTCTCCCAGGCACCAAGCCAGAGTAGGACTCATCTTCAGGAGAGTCCATTTCAACTCTGCCCTTGGGTAGCTCACCCAGGAGGCCACAGATTGAGCCGGCCTTGTCCTGACTAAAGAGTGGGAATATGAGGTGGCGTTCCCAGGCATCCATGCTTAGACACCTGCTCTCGAGTCTTTCCGTATGGGGCCTCCTGGAACCATCCAATAGGACTCGACAGTCGTGCAGAAGGAAACATTGAGGTTTGGAGTAGTTCACAAATCTCATCGTAGGCAAACCTCCATGGCCTCATAAAGCCCCCACAACCTTTAGGAAGAGGCCATGCTGGACAAAAATTCTAGCCTTAGGCTCATGTCATACTTGACATGACCTCAGTGCAGGAGATCTCGATTCAGCCTCTGCAGAGTGGGCCTGCAATGCCTTCGGTCACAAACCTCACGCTAGCTTGTTTTTTCAGAATTCCTTCCTCACACTCCTGGCAAACAAGCCCTCCGGACTAGGAACTCCAGAACCAAAACCCAGCCCAGTGTCTGCCCAACGGAAGAAAAACGTTTCCCTGTGGAGCTCTCCAGAAAACCCAGATGAGGATCAACCTGCTTGGGCCTCGACGGTACCCGAACTGGATAGGCTGCACTGGGCACTCATGCTCTGTCTGACACAGCCTGAAGCCAGACGTCCAGACAGACAAGGAGACAGCTGGCCGCACACCCCGCACTTCGGACACGCCATGGTCTTATGCCGTCAACTCTTCCTAACCTTGGTTTTCAGATATCTGAACCTAGACATTATATCAATTCTCCATACAGCTGGGTATCGCAAGCAAAAAACAGAACTCTTCCTTCCCCATGGCTGTAAAGCTTGCTCTTGGCATGGAGTCACACCTTCAGGGTGGGAGAAACCTTCATGGCCCCTGTTGCCACGCCCAAACGTGAGTGCTGCTTGGGCACAAATTCAAACAGTGACCCTCAGCATGAGCCCCATGTCAAAGAAAGGCCTGTCAGGGCCTGGACCAAGAGCCCGCATATTGACTTGCCAAGCACCTATGCACCCAATCCTCACCTGTGATTGATTTTACCAGTCGCCCAGCCCGTACCTGGGGCTCTGGTCTGGAATCCCTTTCTTGGAGAGACACATGAGCCAGACAACACGACTCCACCCTTTCAACAAAATGACCCCAAACTCTTGGGACCTTGGACAAATCCCCAGAGAGAGATAATTGTCCACAGTCCCTGAGGCCACGCCTCCTATCCACGGCTATCCCGGACACAATATCCAGAGACAAAAGCCTGAAGGAACGCCTCCCACTCGCCCTTGTTTCAGAGGCCCTGGAGCTCCCTCTCGGGCTGTACATCCGGCCTGCCATACCCTAGGCACCACTCATGAGCTGTGTTTGTGTTTTCAGACTTCTGTGTCCACAGCCTGGACCCACACAACCTCCAGGCTAGGGCCTCTGGAGCCACAGCGATGGATTGTGCCTGCCCTCTCCAAGGAAAGTGTGCCCAAACCATTGACCACAACCCTACAGCTTAGGGAAAAGCCCCAAGGCCCCTGAGGCCATCAATAGTGTAGGCCACCCTGGATTAAGAGGGGCTCTCTGACACCAGCGGTGAAACTATCTCTACTTAGACTCTCAGACAGTGTCCCCAGAGACAGAAGGTTGAAATTGACAGGCCCCCAGGCCCCAATATAAAACTTAGCTTTGGTTTCCATGTGTCTGTCCTCAGAGGACTGTTCTCGTAGACCAGCACTAGGGGCTTTTCTGAGCTACCAAACGAAACCTCTCTTGTCTCCACATGGGGAGCTTTCTTACTGGGGATGTATCAAACCCTTCAGGTAGGAGAGTTCCGCAGGGCCACTGAACAACCAGCACATTCCAAGGTCTCCATGGACCCAAACGCACATTATGACCATCCTCGGGAGAGGCCATTTCAACACAGCCCACTGGGTAGCGTGCCCCAGAGGCAGCAGATCAAACATATCTTGTCGCTCATGGTCAATGGGAACCCGAGGCATGCTGTACAGGGATCCATCCCTCGAACCCTGCTCTCCAGTCCTTCCGTAGGGTATGTCCTGGAGCCATGCAACAGGACACGAATGTCCCGCAGAAGGAAACCTTGTGGTTTGCTGCAACCTCCAAACTCAGCGTTGGAAAACTTCCTTGGCCTCATGAGGCCCCCGCTTCATGAAGGTGCCATCATGGACACATACTCCAGCCTCAGCCAACGTCTGATCTTCAGCCTGACTTCAGATGCAGGAGATTTCGATTCAGCCTCCGCAGAGTGGGCCTGCTCTGCACTTGGATCCAATCCTCACCCTAGCTTGTGTTTTCAGACTTCCGTCCTCACACTCCTGGCCCACACACCCTCCCTACTGGGATTTCTGGGGCCACAATGAAGCACTCTGCCTGCCTCCCAGGAGAAAAACATTGCTATGGTGCCGCCCAGAACCCCAAATGAGGATCAAACTGCTTGGCCCTCGGCAACACCCCAATTGCATAGGCTACCTTAAACACTGATGCTCTGTCGCAAATAGCCTGAGCCCAGACCTTCCAACAGACACCGACGCAGCTGGCTGCACACCCAGTACATTGGAACCGCCCCTTCCTTAGGCCACCATCCATTCCCAACCTGGGTTTTCATTCATTGGAACCTAGACCCTATCCCCAATCCCTTCACAGTGGGGAACCTGAAGCACAAGTCAGAACCCCTCCTTCCCCATGGCAAGAAACCTTGCTGCTGGCAGTGAGTCAAACCTTCAGTGTAGGAGAAAACGGCATGGCCTATGAGGCCACGCCCATGGGCACAAACACACATTGTGACCCTCAGCGTGAGTACCTTATTCAAGTAACGCCTCTCAGTGACTCGACCAAGATCCCGCATATGTGGCTTGTCATCCCCATAGGCACCCAGGACTAACTAGATGCTGTGTATTCCAGTTGAGGGAAACGACTGCTGGGCTCTAGAGTCCCTTTCCTGGAGGGTCCCCTGTCCAGAAAACAGTACTCTTCCCTTCCCACAGAATGAACCCAAACACTTGGGAGCTTGGACTATCCCCTGAGTGGAAGGCTCTTCCTCGGCCCCTGAAGCAACGCCTACCCTGAACGGCCACTGTGAACGCAACACCCAGAGACAAAAGCCTGAGCGTCTGCCTCCCACTTTCCCTCTTTGATATCCAGAGGATCTCCCCTCACGGACTGGAGATCAGGCCTGCCATTACCTTGGCCCCTAGCTGAGCCAAGTTTGCTTTTCAGACATCTGTCCCTACAGCCCTGGAAAACACAGCCTCTAGGCTGGGTCCTCTGGAGCCATACCACAGGACCTTGCCTGCTCTCTCCTGGAAAACTGTGTCCATTCCTTTGGCGACACACCTCCAGAATATGAGAAACCTCAAGTCCCCCGAGGACACCCCACTACTGGGAGCCTCCCTGGACACACTGGGACATTTGGACACAACCTGAGCAGCTACTTCCACGAAGGCTTGCACACAGATATCAACAGGGATAGAAGGTTGAGTCGGACAGGCCATTAGGCCCTAATCTCAACTCTTGTTTGGTTTCCAGGTGTCACTCCTCAGAGGCTTTTCAGAGGCTTTGGTTCGAAGAACAGGATATGGGGCTTTCCTGAGGCACTGAACAGAACTCCTCTCGTCTCCACATGGGAAGCTTCCTTGTTGGAGCCGTGACAAACACCTCAGGTTGGAGGATCCTGCAGAGTCCCTGAGCCACCTCCACATTCCAAGGTCTCCCAGGCCACCAAGCCACAAAAGGACTCATCTTCTGGGGAGTCCATTTCAACTCTCCCCTCTGGGTTGCTCACCCAGGAGCCCGCAGATTGAGCCTGCCTTGTCCTAACTAAAGAGTAGGAATATGAGGTGGCGTTTCCAGGCATCCATGCTTAGACACCTGTTCTCGAGTCTTTCCATATGGGGCCTCCTGGAACCATCCAATAGGACTCGACTGTCGTGCAGAAGGAAACCTTGAGGTTTGGAGTAGTTCACAAATCCCATCGTAGGCAAACCTCCCTGGCGTCATGAAGCCCCCACACCCTTAAGGAAGAGGCCATGCTGGACAAAAACTCTAGCCTGAGGCACGTATCATAGTTGACATGACCTCAGTGCAGGAGATCTCGATACAGCCTCTGCAGAGTGGGCCTGCTCTGCCCTCGGTCCCAAACCTCAGGCTAGCTTGTGTTTTCAGACTTCCTTCCTCACACTCCTGGCAAACAAGCCCTCCGGACTAGGAACTCCAGAACCACAACCCAGCCAGTGTCTCCCCAATGGAAGAAAAACGTTTCCATGTGGGGCTCTCCAGTAAACCCAGATGAGGATCAACCTGCTCCGGCCTCGACAGTCCCCGAACTGGTTAGGCTGCTCTGGTCACTCATGCTCTGTCTGACACAGCCTGAAGACAAACGTCCAGACAGACAAGGAAACAGCTGGCCGCACACCCAGCACTTCGGACACGCCATGGTCTTATGCCGTCACCTCTTCCTAACCTTGGTTTTCAAATATCTGAACCTAGACTGTATATGTATATCAATTCTCCACACAGCTGGGGATCGCAAGCACAAAACAGAACTCCTCCTTCCCCATGGCTGTAAAGCTTGCTCTTGGCATGGAGTCACACCTTGAGAGTGGGAGAAACCTTCATGGCCCCTGATGCCACGCCCAAACATGATTGCTGCTTGGGCACAAATTCACACTGTTACCCTCAGCGTGAGCCCCATGTCAAATAAAGGCCTGTCAGGCCTGGACCAAGAGCCCGCATAAGGGGCTTGCCAAGCCCCTATGCACCCAATCCTCACGAGTGTTTGAGTTTTCCAGTCGCCCCGCACGTACCTGGTTCTCTGCTCTCGAATCCCTTTCTTGGGTAGACACATGAGCCAGACAACACGACTCCACACTTCCCACAAAATGACCCCAAACTCTTGGGAGCTGGGACAAATCCCCAGAGAGGGATACTCGTCCATAGTCCATGAGGACACCCCTCCAATCCACGGCTATCTTGGACACAACATCCAGAGACAAAAGCCTGAAGGAACGCCTCCCACTCGCCCTTTTTTCAGAGGCCCAGGAGCTCCCTATCGGGCTGTACATCCGGCCTGCCATACCCTAGGCGCCACTCATAAGCTGAGTTTGTGTTTTCAGACTTCTGTGTCCACAGCCTGGACCCACACAACCTCCAGGCTAGGTCCTCTGTAGCCACAGCGAAAGATTGTGCCTGCCCTCCCCAAGGAAAGTGTGCCCAATCCATTGACCACAACCCTACCGGTTAGGGAAAAGCTCCAAGGCCCCTGAGGCCATCAATAGTGTAGGCCACCCTGGATTAAGAGGGGCTCTCTGACACCAGCGGAGCAACTATCTCCACTTAGACTCTCAGACAGTATCCCCAGGCACAGAAGGTTGAAATGGAGACGCCCCCAGGCCATAATCTGAACCTTAGCTTTGGTTTCCATGTGTCTGTCCTCAGAGGACTGTTTTCGTAGACCAGCACACGGGGATTTTCTGAGGCACCAAACCAAACCTCTCTCGTCTCCACATGGGAAGCTTTCTTACTGGGGATGTATCAAACCCTTCAGGTAGGAGAGTTCCGCAGGGCCACTCAACAACAAGCGCATTCCAAGGTCTCCATGGACCCAAACGCACATTATGACGCATCCTCAGGAGAAGCCATTTCAACTCAGCCCCCTGGGTAGCGTGCCCCAGAGGCAGCAGATCAAACATATCTTGTCGCTCATGGTCAATGGGAACCCGAGGCATGCTGTACAGGGATCCATCCTTCGAACCCTGCTCTCCAGTCCTTCCGTAGGGTATGTCCTGGAGCCAAGCAACAGGACACGAATGTCCCGCAGAAGGAAACCTTGTGGTTTGGGGCAACCTTCAAACTCAGCGTGGGAAAACTTCCTTGGCCTCATGAGGGCCCCGCTTCATGAAGGTGCCATCATGGACACATACTCCAGCGTCAGCCAACGTCTTATCCTCAGCCTGACTTCAGATGCAGGAGATTTTGATTCAGCCTCTGCAGAGAGGGCCTGCTCTGCCCTTAGCTCCAATCCTCACCCTAGCTTGTGTTTTCAGACTTCCGTCCTCACACTCCTGGCCCACAAACCCTCCCTACTGGGAATTCTGGGGCCACAATGAAGCACTCTGCCTGCCTCCCAGGAGAAAAACATTGTCTATGGTGCTGCCCAGCAACCCCAAATGAGGATCAAACTGCTTGGCCCTCGGCAACACCCCAATTGCATAGGCTACCTTAAACACAGATGCTCTGTCACAAATAGTCTGAGCCCAGACCTTCCAACAGACACCGACACAGCTGGCTGCACACCCAGCACATTGGACCCGCCACTGCCTTAGGCCACCATCCATTCCCAACCTGGGTTTTCAGTCATCGGAACCTAGACCTTATCTCCAATCCCTGCACAGGGGGGAACCTGATGCACAAGTCAGAACCCCTCCTTCCCCATGGCCAGAAACCTTGCTGCTGGCAGTGAGTCAAACCTTCAGTGTAGGAGAAAACGGCAAGACCCATGCGTGAGGGCCGCCTTGGGCACAAACACACATGGTGACCCTCAGCGTGAGTACCTTATTCAAGTAACGCCTCTCAGTGACTGGACCAAGAGGCCGCATATGTGGCTTGCCATGCCCCTAGGCACCCAGGACTAACTGGATGGTGTGTATTCCAGTTGAGGGAGGCCACTGCTGTGCTCTAGAGTCCCTCTCCTGGGGGGTCGGGTCCCCTGTGGCACAAAAATTACTCTTCCCTTCCCACAGATTGAACCCAAACACTTGGGAGCTTGGACAATCCCCCGAGAGGAAGGCTCTTCCTCGGCCCCTGAAGCAACCCCTACCCTGAACGGCCACTGTGAACGCAGCACCCAGAGACAAAAGCCTGAGCGACTGCCTCCCACTTGCCCTCCTTTGATATCCAGAGGATCTCCCCTCACGGACTGGAGATCAGGCCTGCCATTACCTTGGCCTCTAGCTGAGCCAAGTTTGCTTTTTCAGACATCTGTCCCCACAGCCCGGGCAAACACGGCCTCTAGGCTGGGTCCTCTGGAGAAAATACCACAGGACCGTGCCCTCTATCTACTGGGAAACTGTGTCCATTCCTTTGGGCACACACCTCCAGAATATGAGAAATCTCAAACCCCCGAAAACATCCCACTACTGGGAGCCTCCCTGGATACACAGGAGCATTCAGACACAAGCTGAGCAGCAACCTCCACGAAGGCATGCACACAGATATCAACAGAGATAGAAGGTTGAGCCGGCAGGCCCTTAGGCCCTAATCTCAACTCTTGCTTTGGTGTCCAGGTGTCACTTTTCAGAGGGTTTCGTTCGAAGAACAGGATATGGGGCTTTCCTGAGGCACTAAACAGAACTCCTCTCGACTCCACATGGGAAGCTTCCTTGTTGGAGCCGTGTCAAACACCTCAGGTTGGAGAATCCTGCAGAGTCCCGGAGCCACCTCCACATTCCAAGGTCTCCCAGCCCACCAACCCACAGTACGACTCATCTTCAGTAGAGTCCATTTCAACTCTCCCCTCTGGGTAGCTCACCCAGGATCCCACAGATTGAGCCTGCCTTGTCCTGACTAAAGAGTGGGAATATGAGGTTACATTCCCAGGCATCCATGCTTAGACACCTGCTCTCGAGTCTTTCCGTATGGGGCCTCCTGGAACCATCCAATAGGACTCGACTGTCGTGCAGAAAGAAACCTTGAGGTTTGGAGTAGTTCACAAATCCCATCGTAGGCAAACCGCCATGGCATCATGAAGCCCCCACACCCTTAAGGAGGAGGCCTTGTAGGACAAAAACTCTAGCCTGAGGCACGTCTCATAGTTGACATGACCTCAGTGCAGGAGATCTCGATACAGCCTCTGCAGAGTGGGCCTGCTCTGCCCTCGGTCCCCAACCTCAGGCTAGCTTGTGTTTTCAGACTTCTTCCTCACACTCCTGGCAAACAAGCCCTCCGGACTAGGACCTCCAGAACCACAACCCAGCCCAGAGTCTGCCCAACGGAAGAACAACGTTTCCATGTGGGGTTCTCCAGAAAAACCAGATGAGGATAACCTGTTCGGGCCTCGACGGTACCCGAACTGGATAGGCTGCTCTGGGCACTTATGCTCCATCTGACACAGCCTGAAGCCACACGTCCAGACAGACAAGGAGACAGCTGGCCACACACCCAGCACTTCGGACACGCCATGGTCTTATGCCGTCACCTATTCCTAACCTTGGTTTTCAGATATCTGAACCTAGACTGTATATCAATTCTCCACACAGCTGGGGATCGCAAGCACAAAACAGAACTCCTCCTTCCCCATGGCTGTAAAGCTTGCTCTTGGCATAGAGGCACACCTTCAGGGTGAGAGAAACCTTCATGGCCCCTGATTCCACGCCCAACCGTGAGTGCAGCAGCACAAATTCACACTGTGACCCTCAGCGTGAGCCCCATGTCAAAGAAAGGCCTGTCAGGGCCTGGACCAAGAGCCCACATATGGGGCTTGCCAGGCCGCTATAAACCCAATCCTCACCAGTGTTTGAGTTTTCCAGTCGCCCCGCCCGTTGCCGGGGCTCTGCTCTGGAATCCCTTTCTTGGAAAGACACATGAGCCAGACAACACGACTCCACCCTTCCCACAAAATGACCCCAAACTCTTGGGAGCTGGGACAAATACCCAGAGAGGTATACTCGTCCATTGTCCCTGAGGCCACCCGTCCAATCCACGGCTATCCGGGACACAACATCCAGAGACAAAAGCCTGAAGGAACGACTCCCACTCGCCCTTTTTTCAGAGGCCCAGGAGCTCCCTCTTGGGCTGTACATCCGGCCTGCCATACCCTAGGCGCCACCCATAAGCTGAGTTTGTGTTTCCAGACATCTGTGCCCACAGCCTGGACCCACACAACCTCCAGGCTAGCCTCCATTCCAAGGCCCTCATGGACACAAACACACATTAGGCCCCATCCTCAAGAAAGTCCATTTCAACTCACCCACCCCGGTTTCTCCCGCAGAGCCATCAGATCTCAACTGTCTAGTCCCTTCACTCTTCCCCAAGGCTCTGCTTTGGAATTCCTCTTTCTTTGGGGCACCTGAGGTATCAAACCTGAAAGGAGACCTCCCATCCCACAATTGACGAAAAACCATTGGGACCGGGCCATATCCACAGAGAGGAAGATTTATCCATGGTCCATGAGGCCTCCCCACATTCCACGGCCATCGTTGATACTAAATCCAGAGACAAAAGCCTGAGCATGCGCCTCAGACTCGCTCTTTCTTCATATCTTGAAGAGTTCTTCTCATGGTTTGTAGATTGGGCCTGCCATACCTACATTCCCAAACCTAAGCTGAGTTTGTGTTTTCAGACTTCTGTCCTCAAATTCCAGGGCCACACACCCTCCAGGATGGGGCCCCTGGAGCCACACATTAGGACTGTGCTTACCCCATGCATGGAAATTCTGCCCATTCCATTGTTCAATATCGTACATATTAGGAGAACCCTGCAAAGTCCCCGAGGCCATCCCAAGAGTGTAGGTCCCCCGGGACATACAAGGGCGGTCTGACACCAGCTGAGCATCTATCTCCACACATGACATAGATGGATGTCCCCAGAGAAGAAGATGGAACCAGACATGACCCTAGGCCATAATTGGATCCAAGCTTTGGTTTACAGGTTGTCTCCTCAAAAGCCTGAATTCCAATACAAGCATAGTGGGTTTCCTGAGGCACCCATCAGAACAAACCTCATCTGCACAAGGAAACTTGAGCATGGGAGCTATGTCAAAAGTTTAGGGGAATACTTCAGGGTCCCAGTGCCACCGCCCCATTCCAAGGCCCCCATGGACACAAACACACTTTAGGACCTTACCTCGGGAAAGTCCATTTCAACTCAGCCTCCCCGGTGTCTCCCGCAGAGCTATCAGATCTCAACTGTCTTGTTGTTAGGAGACAATTGGAATGCGAGGCGATCTTCCCTGGCATCCATCCTCGAAAGATGCTCTGGAGTCATTACATAGGAAATATCCTGGAGCTGCCCAACAGGTCTCAAATGTCCCGAATAAGGAATCCTGAAGGGGGCATCCCACTACTCCCAACGTGGGAAAACGTTAACAGCCTTGAGACTCCGCTTTGTTCATGAAGGGGCAGTCATGCACAGAAACTCCAACCTGAGCCAACGTCTGATCCACGCCGTGACTTCAGATGCATGAGATATTGGTTCATATCTGCAGGGGGTACCTGC
The DNA here is from genome assembly GCF_964662115.1 of Mustela nivalis. Taxonomy (NCBI): domain Eukaryota; kingdom Metazoa; phylum Chordata; class Mammalia; order Carnivora; family Mustelidae; genus Mustela; species Mustela nivalis. The sequence goes on from NW_028136159.1 coordinate 224,865, forward strand.
CCTGCCCTCGGCCTGACATCTGAGTCTAGCTTGTGTTCTCAGACTTCTGTCCTCACACTACTGGCCCCAAAGCCCTCACGTTTGGCAATTCCGGACCCACAATGCAGCACTTTGCCTGCACTCTAGAAAAAATATCTTGCGTACTTAGTTGCCCAGACACCACAAATGAGGATAAAACTACACGGCACTCGACTGTAACCAAATTATAAAGTCTAACCTGGACACTAAAGCAATGTCTGACACAACCTGTGCCCGAACCTCCTGACCAACAACCAGGCAGCTGAACGCACACTGAGCATATCAGACCCACCATGGCCTTAGGTCATCATCTCTTCCCAACTGCAGTTTTCAGGATTTAGAACCTAGACCTTATCTCCAACCACTGCCCAGGGTTGAAAATGATGCAGAAATCAGAACTCCTTCCCCATGGCAAGAGACCTTGTGATTGGCATGTTGTCCAAAGTTCAGTGAAGTTGAAACCAGTGTGGCCCATGTGGCCCCGCCCATGCTCGCAGGCCACATTGGTCACAAATACACATTGTGACTCTCAGCCTGAGTCCAGTCCTAAAGAAAGGCCTCTCAGTGGCTGGATGAAGAGACAGCATATTGGGCCTGCCATGCCCCTAGGCCCCAATTTTTAACCATAATTGGGTTGTCCCTTCACTCTTCCCCAAGGCTCTGCTTTGGAATTCCTCTTTGGTTGGGACACCTGTGGTAACAAACCTGAAAGGAGACCTCCCATCCCACATATTGTCGAAAAACCACTGGGACCGGGCCATATCCACAGAGAGGAAGATTCGCCCATGGCCCATGAGACCACCCCACATTCCACAGCCACAGTTGATACAAAATCCAGAGACAAAAGCCTGAGCAAGCGCCTCAGACTCACTCTTTCTTCATATCCTGAAGAGTTGTTCTCATGGTTTGTAGATTGGGCCTGCCATACCTAGGTCCCCAAACTTAAGCTGAGTTTGTGTTTTCCGACTTCTGTCCTCAAAGTCCTGGGCCACACACCCTCCAGGCTGGGGCCCCTGGAGCCTCACATTAGGACTGTGCTTAACCCATGCATGGGAATTCTGCCAATTCCAAAATCGTACATATTAGGAGAACCCTCTAATTCCCTGAGGCCGTCCCAATAGTGTAGGTCTCCCGGGACAAACAAGGGCGGTCTGACACCAGCTGAGCATCTACCTCGACTCATACCATAGATGGATGCCCCAGAGAAGAAGATTGAACCAGACAGGACCCTAGGCCATAATCCGGTCTGTTGCTTTGGTTTACAGGCATGTATCCTCAAAAGCCTGGACTCCAATACCAGCATAGGGGGTTTCCTGAGGCACCCATCTGGTTAAATCTCGTCTCCACGAGGAAACTTGTGCATGGGAGCTATGTCAAAAGCTTAGGAGAATACTTCATGGTCCCGGTGCCACCGCCCCATTCCAAGGCCCTCGTGGACACAAACACACATTAGGCCACATCCTCAGGAAAGTCCATTTTAACTCAGCCAACCTGGTTGCTCCCGAAGAGCCATAAGATCTCAACTGTCTTGTTGCTAGGAGACAATTGGAAATCGAGGCGGGCTTCCCTGGCATCCATCCTCGAACGATGCTCTGGAGTCTTTCCATATGGGAGGTCCTGGAGCTGCCCAACAGGTCTCAATTGTCCCGTAGAAGGAATCATGAAAGAAAATCCCCCAACTCCCAACTTGGGAAAACCTCCATGGCCTTGAGACTCCGCTTCGTTCATGAAGGGGCAGTAATGCACAGAAACTCCAACCTGAGACAACCTCTGTTCCTCGCCATGACTTCATATGCTTGAGATAATGGTTCAGATCTGCAGGGGACACCTGCAGTTGCCTCGGCCTGAAGCCCAAGTTTAGGTTGTGTTCTCAGACTTCTGTCCTCACACTCCTAGCCCAGAAGCCCTCAAGTTTGGCAATTCCGTATCCAAAATGCAGCACTCTGCCCGCCCTATAGAAAAAATATTTTAACTACTTAGCTGCCCAGGCTCCTCAAATGAGGATAAACCTACACGGCACTCGACTGTAACCAAATTATATAGTATAACCTGGGCACTAATGCACTGTCTGACACAACCTGTGCCCGAACCTCCTGACCAACACCCTGGCTGCTGACCGCACAATGAGCACATCAGACCCGCCATGGCCTTAGGTCGTCATCTCTTCCCCACTGTGGTTTTCAGCCTTCAGAACCTAGACCTTATCTCCAACCACTGCCCAGGGTTGAAAATGATGCAGAAATCAGAACTCATTCCCCATGGCAAGAAACCTTGTGATTGGCATGTTGTCCAAAGTTCAGTGTAGTTGAAACCAGTGTGGCCCATGAGGCCCCGCCCATGCTCACGGCCCACATTGTTCACAAACACACATTGTGACTCTCAGCCTGAGCCCAGTCCTCAAGTAAGGCCTCTCAGTGGCTGGAGGAAGAGACAGCATATTGGGCCTGCCATGCCCCTAGGCCCCAAATTTTAACCATAGTTTGGGTTGTCCCTTCACTCTTCCCCAGGTCTCTGCTTTGGAATTCCTCTTTGGTTGGGACACCTGAGGTAACAAACCTGAAAAGAGACCTCCCATTCCACAGATTGACGGAAAACCATTGGGACCAGACCATATCCACAGAGAGGAAGATTTATCCATGGTCCATGAGGCCACCCCACATTCCACGGCCATCGTTGATACTAAATCCAGAGACAAAAGCCTGAGCATGCGCCTCAGACTCGCTCTTTCTTCATATCTTGAAGAGTTCTTCTCATGGTTTGTAGATTGAGCCTGCCATACCTACATTCCCAAACCTAAGCTGAGTTTGTGTTTTCAGACTTCTGTCCTCAAAGTCCTGGGCCGCACACCCTCCAGGCTGGGGCTTCTGGAGCCACACATTAGGACTGTGCTTACCCCATGCATGGGAATTCTGCCCATTCCATTGCCTAAAATCGTACATATTAGGAGAACCCTACCAAGTCTCCGAGGCCATCCCAATAGTTTAGGTCTCCCGGGACAAACTAGGGCGGTCTGACACCAGCAGAGCATCCACCTCCACTCATACCATAGATGGATGACCCCATATAAGAAGATTGAACCAGACAGGACCCTAGGCCATAATCGGATCCATTGCTTTGGTTTACAGGCATGTCTCCTCAAAATCCTGGATTCCAATACCAGCATAGGGGGTTTCCTAAGGCACCCATCAGAAAAAATCTCGGCTCCATGAGGAAAGTTGTGCATGGGAGCTATGACAAAAGCTTAGGAGAATACTTCAGGGTCCCAGTGCCACCGCCCCATTCCAAGGCCCTCGGGGACACAAACACACATTAGGCCACATCCTCAGGAAAGTCCATTTCAACTCAGCCAACCTGGTTGCTCCCGCAGAGCCAGAAGATCTCAACTGTCTTGTTGCTAGGAGACAATTGGAATGCGAGGCGGGCCTCCCTGGCATCCATCCTCGAACGATGCTCTGGAGTCTTTCCATATGGGAGGTCCTGGAGCTGCCCAACAGGTCTCAATTGTCCTGCAGAAGGAATCATGAAGGGATCATCCCCCAACTCCCAGCTTGGGAAAACCTCCATGGCCGTGAGACTCCGCTTCGTTCATGAAGGGGCAGTAATGCACAGAAACTCTAACCTGAGACAACGTCTATTCCTCGCCATGACTTCATAAGCTTGAGATATTGGTTCAGATCTGCAGGGGACACCTGCAGTTGCCTCGGCCTGAAGCCCAAGTTTAGGTTGTGTTCTCAGACTTCTGTCCTCACACTACTAGCCCAGAAGCCCTCAAGTTTGGCAATTCCGGACCCACAATACAGCACTCTGCCTGCCCTATAGAAAAATATCTTAACTACGTAGCTGCCCAGGCACCTCAAATGAGGATAAACCTACACGGCACTCGACTGTACCCAAATAATATAGTCTAACCTGGGCACTAATGCACTGTCTGACACAACCTGAGCCCGAACCTCCTGACCAACACCCTGGTTGCTGATCGCACAATGAGCACAAAAGACTCGCCATGGCCTTAGGTCGTCATCTCTTCCCCACTGTGGTTTTCAGCCTTCAGAACCTAGACCTTATCTCCAACCACTGCCCAGGGTTGAAAATGATGCAGAAATCAGAACTCATTCCCCATGGCAAGAAACCTTGTGATTGGCATGTTGTCCAAAGTTCAGTGTAGTTGAAACCAGTGTGGCCCATGAGGCCCCGCCCATGCTCGCGGGCCACATTGGTCACAAACACACATTGTGACCCTCAGCCTGAGCCCAGTAATCAAGTAAGGCCTTTCAGTGGCTGGATAAAGAGACAGCATATTGGGCCAGCCATGACCCTAGGCCCCAATTTTTAACCATAGTTTGGGTTGTCCCTTCACTCTTCCCCAGGTCTCGGCTTTGGAATTCCTCTTTGGTTGGACACCTGAGGTAACAAACCTGAAAGGAGACCTCCCATCCCACAGATTGACAGAAAACCATTGAGACCAGGCCATTTCCACAGAGAGGAAGATTTATCCATGGTCCATGAGGCCTCCCCACATTCCACGGCCATCGATGATACAAAATCCAAACACAAAAGCCTGAGCATGCGCCTAACACTCGCTCTTTTTTCATATCTTTAAATTCTTCTCATGGTTTGTAGATTGGGCCTGCCATACCTACATCCCCAAACCTAAGCTGAGTTTGTGTTTTCAGACTTCTGTCCTCAAAGTCCTGGGCCGCACACCCTCCAGGCTGGGGCCTCTGGAGCCACACATTAGGACTGTGCTTACCCCATGCATGGGAATTCTGCCCATTCCATTGTCTAAAATCGTACATATTAGGAGAACCCTCCCAAGTCTCAGAGGCCATCCCAATAGTTTAGGTCTACCATGACAAACTAGGGCGGTCTGACACCAGCTGAGCCTCTACCTCCACTCATACCATAGATGGATGTCCCCACATAAGAATTGAACCAGACAGGACCCTAGGCCATAATCGGATCCATTGCTTTGGTTTACAGGCATGTCTCCTCAAAAGCCTTTATTCCAATACCAGCATAGGGGGTTTCCTGAGGCACCCATCAGAACAATTCTCGTCTCTACAAGGAAACTTGTGCATGGGACCTATGTCAAAAGCTTAGGAGCATACTTCAGGATCCCGGTGCCACCGCCCCATTCCAAGGCCTCATGGACACAAACACACATTAGGCCCCATCTTCAGGAAAGTCCATTTTAACTCAGCCAACCTGGCTGCTCCCGCAGAGCCATCTGATCTCAACTCTCTTGTTGCTAGGAGACAATTTGAATGTGAGGCGGGCTTCCCTGGCATCCTACCTCGAACGTTGCTCTGGAGTCATTCCATATGGTAGGTCCTGTAGCTGCCCAACAGGTCTCAATTGTCCCGTAGAAGGAATCCTTGAAGGGGGCATCCCACAACTCCCAACGTGGGAAAACCTCCACGGCCTTGAGACTCCGCTTCGTTCATGAAGGGGCAGTCATGCACAGAAACTACAACCTGAGCCAACGTCTGATCCTCGCACTGACTTCTGATGCATGAGATATTGGTTCATATCTGCAGAGGGTACCTGCCGTGTCTCGTCCTGATTCCCCAGGCTAGCTTGTGTTCTCAGACTTATGTCCTCATACTCCTGGCCCAGAAGCCCTCAGGTTTGTCAATTCTGGACCCACAATGCAGTACTCTGCCTGCCCTCTAGAAAAAATATCCTGCCTACTTAGCTGCACAGGCATCTCAAATGAGGATAAACCTACAGGGCACTCAACTGTACCCAAATTATATAGTCTAACCTGGGCACTAATGCACTGTCTGACACAACCTGAGCCCGAACCGACCGACAAACACCCAGTCAGCTGACCGCACACTGAGCACGTCAGACCCGCCATGGCCTTAGGTCGTCATCTCTTCCCAACTGCGGTTTTCAGGCTTCAAACCTAGACCTTATCTCCAACCACTGCCCAGGGTTGAAAATGATGCAGAAATCAGAACTCATTCCCCATGGCAAGAAACCTTGTGATTGGCATGTTGTCGAAAGTTCAGTGTAATAAAACCAGTGTTGCCCATGTGGCCCCGCCCATGCTCGCGGGCCACATTGGTCATAAACACACAATGTGAACCTCAGCCTGAGTCCAGTGCTAAAGTAAGGCCTCTCATTGGCTGGATGAAGAGACAGCATATTGGGCCTGCCATGCCCCTAGGCCAAAATTTTTTACCATAGTTTGGTTTGTCCCTTCACTCTTCACCAGGGCTCTGCTTTGGAATTCCTCTTTGGTTGGGACACCAGGTAACAAAACTGTAAGGAGACCTCCCATACCACAGATTGACGAAAATCCGTTGGGACCGGGCCATATCCACAGAGAGGAAGATTTGTCCATGGCCCATGAGTCCTCCCCAGATTCCACGGCCATAGTTGATACAAAATCCAGAGACAAAAGCCTGAGCAAGCGCCTCAGACTCGCTCTTTCTTCATATCCTGAAGAATTCTTCTCATGGTTTGTAGATTGAGCCTGCCATACCTACGTCCCCAAACCTAAGCTGAGTTTTTGTTTTCAGACTTTTGTCTTCAAAGTCCTGTGCCACACACCCTCCAGGATGGGGCCCCTGGAGCCACACATTAGGACTGTGCTTACCCAATCTATGGGAATTCTGCCCATTCCATTGTCCAAATCGTATATATTAGGAGAACCCTCCAAAGTCCCCGATGCCATCCCAATAGTGTAGGTTTCCCGGGACAAATAAGGGCGGTCTGACACCAGCTGAGCATCTACCTCCACTCATACCATAGATGGATGTCCCCAGAGAAGATTGAACCAGACAGGACCCTAGGCCATAATCGGATCCATTGCTTTGGTTTACAGGCATGTCTCCTCAAAAGCCTGGATTCCAATACCAGCATAGGGGGTTTCCTGAGGATCCCATCAGAACAAATCTAGTTTCCACAAGGAAACTTGTGCATGGGAGCTATGTCAAAAGCTTAGGAGAATACTTCAGGATCCCGGAGCCACCGCCCCATTCCAAGGCCTCATGGACACAAACACACATTATGCACCATCCTCAGGAAAGTCCATTTCAACTCAGCCACCTTGGTTGCTCCCGCAGAGCCATCAGATCTCAACTGTCTTGTGCTAGGAGACAATTGGAATGCGAGGCGGGCTTCCCTGGCATCCATCCTTGAACGGTGCTCTGGAGTCATTCCATATGGGATGTCCTGGAGCTGCCCAACGGGTCTCAATTGTCCCGTAGAAGGAATCCTTGAAGGGGGCATCCCACAACTCCCAACGTGGGAAAACCTCCATGGCCTTGAGATTCCGCTCCTTTCATGGAGGGGCAGTCATGCACAGAAACTCAAACCTGAGCCAACGTCTGATCCTCGCCGCGAGTTCAGATGCATGAGATAATGGTTCAGATCTGAAGGGGGTACCTGTCGTGCCCTCGGCCTGAAACCCAAGTCTAGCTTCTGTTCTCAGACTTCTGTCCTCAAACTCCTGGTCCAGAATCCCTCAAGTCTGGCAATTCTGGACACATATGTAGCACTCTGCCTGACCTCTAGAAAAAATTTATTGCTTAATAAGCTGCCCAGGCACCTTAAATGAGGATAAACCTACACGGCACTCGACTGTACTCAAATATATAATCTATCCGGGGCATAATGCACTGTCTGACACAACCTGCGCCCAACCTCCTGACCAACATCCAGACAGCTGACTAAACACTGAGCAAATCAGACCCGCCAAGGCCTTATGTCCTCATCTCTACCCAACTGCGGTTTTCAGGCTTCAGAACCTAGACCTTATCTCCAACCACTGCCCAGGGTTGAAAATGATGCAGAAATCAGAATTCCTTCCCCATGGCTAGACACCTTGTGATTGGCATGTGGTCCAATGTACAGTGTTGATGAAACCAGTGTTGCCCATGTGGCACCGCCCATGTACGCAGGCCACATTGGTCACAAACACACATTGTGACCCTCAGCCTGAACCCAGTCCTCAAGTAAGGCTTCTAAGTGGCTGTTGAAGGGACAGCATATTGAGCCTGCCATGCCCCTAGGCCCCAATTTTTAACCAGAGTTTGGGTAGCTCCTTCACTCTTCCACAGTGCTCTGCTTTGGAATTCCTCTTTGATTGGGACACCTGAGGTAACAGGTCTGAAAGGAGACCTCCCATCCAACAGATTGACGAAAAACAATTGGGCCGTGCCTAATCCACAGAGATGAAGATTCGTCCATGGCCCATGAGGTCTCCGCACATTCCACGGCTATTGATACTTAATCCAGAGACAAAAGCCTGAGCATGCGCCTCAGACTCGCTCTTTCTTCATATCCTGAAGTGTTCTTCACATGGTTTGTAGATTTGGCCTGCTATACCTACGTCCCCAAACCTACGCTGAGTTTTTGTTTTCAGACTTCTGTCCTCAAAGTCCTGTGCCACAAACCCTCCAGGTTGTGGCCCCTGGAGCCACATATTAGGACTGTGCCTACACAATCCATTGGAATTCTGCCCATTCCATTGTCCAAAATCGTACAAATCAGGAGAACCCTCCAAGTCCCCGAGGCCATCCCAATAGTGTAGGTCTCCCGGGACAAACAAGGGCGGTCTGACACCAGCTGAGCATCTACCTGCACTCATACCATAGATGGATATCCCCAAAGAAGAAGATTGAACCAGACAGGACCCTAGGCCATAATCAGATGCATTGCTTTGGTTTACAGGCATGTCTCCTCAAAGGACTGGATTCCAATACCAGCAAAGGGGGTTTCCTGAGGCACCCATGAGAACAAATCTCATCTCCACAAGGAAACTTGTGCATGGGAGCTATTCAAAAGCTTAGGAGAATACTTCAGGGTCACGGTGCCAGCGCCCCATTCCAAGGCCCTCATGGACCCAAACACACATTATGCCCCATCCTCAGAAAAGACCATTTCTTTTTTTTTCTTTTTAAGATTTCTTTTATTTATTTGACAGACAAAGATCACAAGCAGGCAGAGAGGCAGGCAGAGAGAGAGTAGGAGGCAGGCTCCCTGCTAAGCAGAGAGCCCGATATGAGGCTTGATCGAGAACTCTGAGACCATGACCTTAGCCATAGGCAGCAGCTTAACCCACTGAGCCACCCAGGAGACCCAGGATAGTCCATTTCAATTCAGCCACCCCGGTTGCTCCCGCAGAGCCATCCGATCTACACTGTCTTGTTGCTATTAGCCAATTGGAATGCGAGGCGGGCTTCCCTGGAATCCATCCACGAACGGTGCTCTGGAGTCATTCCATATGAGATGTACTGGAGCTGCCCAACAGGTCTCAATTGTCCCGCAGAAGGAATCCTTGAAGGGGGCATCCCACAACTCCCAACGTGGAAAAACCTCCATGGCCTTGAGATGCCGCTCCGTTCATGAAGGGGCAGTCATGCACAGAAATTCCAACCTGAGCCAACGTCTGATCCTCGCCGTGACTTCAGATGCATGCGATATTGGTTCAGATCTGCAGGGGGTACCTGCCGTGCCCTCGGCCTGAAGCCCAAGTCTAGCTTGTGTTCTCAGACTACTGTCCTCACACTACTACTCAGAACCCCTCATGTCTAGCAATTCCGGACCCACAATGCAGCACTCTGCCAGCACTCTAGAAAAAATATATTTCCTAATGAGTTTCCAAGGAATCTCAAATGATGATAAACATACACGGCACTCGACTGTACCCAAATTATGTAGGCTAACCTGGGCACTAATGCATTCTGGCCCAACCTGTGCCCGAACCTCTTGACCAACACCCAGGCAGCTGACCGCACACTGAGCACATCAGACCCGCCATGGCCTTAGGTCTTCATCTCCTCCCAACTGCGATTTTCAGGCTTCAGAACCTAGACCTTATCTCCAACCACTGCCCATGCTTGAAAATGATGCAGAAATCAGAACTCCTTTCCTATGGCAAGAAACCTTGTGGTTGGCATATTGTCCAAAGTTCAGTGTAGTTGAAACCAGTGTGGCCCATGATCCCCGGGGATGCTCGTTGTCTACATAGGTCACAAACACACATTGTGACCCTCAGCCTGAGCCAAGTCCTCAAGTAAGGCCTCTTAGTGGCTGGATGAAGTGAAAGCATATTGGGCCTGCCATGCCCCAAGGCACCAATTATAGCCATAGTTTTGGTTGTCCCTTCACTCTTCCCCAGGGCTCTGCTTTGGATTTCCTCTTTTGTTGGGACACTGAGGTAACAAACCTGAAAGGAGACCTCCCATCCCACAGATTGACGAAAAACCTTTGGGACCGGGCCAAATCCACAAAGAGGAAGATTCGTCCTTGGCACATGAGGACTCCCCACATTCCACGGCCATCTTTGATACAAAATCCAGAGACAAAAGCCTGAGCAAGCGCCTCAGACTAGCTCTTTCTTCATACCCTGAAGATTTCTTCTCATGGTCTGTAGATTGGGCCTGCCATTCCTACGTCCCCAAACCTAAGGTGAGTTTGTGTTTTCAGACTTGTGTCCTCAAAGTCCTGGGCCACACACCGTACAGGCTGGTGCCCCTGGAGCCACACATTAGGACTGGGCCTACCCAATCCATGGGAATTCTGCACATTCCATTGTTCAAAATCTTACAAATCAGGAGACCCCTAAAAAGTCCCCGAGGCCATCCCAATAGTGTAGGTCTCCCGGGACAAACAAGGGCGGTCTGACACCGGCTGAGCATCTACCTCCACTCATACCATAGATGGATGTTCCCAGAGAAGAAGATGGAACCAGACAGGACCCTAGCCCATAATCGGATGCATTATTTTGGTTTACAGGCATGTCTCCTCAAAAGACTGGATTCTAATACCAGCATAGGTGGTTTCCTCAGGCACCGATCAGAACAAATCTGTCTCCACAAGGAAACTTGTGCATGGGAGTTATGTCAAAAGCTTAGGAGAATACTTCAGGGGCCCTGTGCCACCGCCCCAATCCAAGGCCCTCATGGACACAATCACACATTAGGCCCCAACCTCAGGAAAATCCATTTCAACTCAGCCACCCCGGTTCCTCCCGCAGAGCCATCCAATCTAAACTCTCTTGGTGCTAGGAGACAATTGGAATGCGAGGCGGGCTTCCCTGGCATCCATCTTGAACGGGGCTCTGAAGTCATTCCATATGGGATGTCTGGAGCTGCCAAACAGGTCTTAATTGTCCCGCTCAGACTTCTCTCCTCACACTCCTCGCCCAGAAGCCCTCAAGTTTGGCAATTCCGGACGCACAATGCAGGATCTGCCTGCCCTCTAGAAAAAAATATATATATATTGTGACCATCAGCCTGAGCAGAGTCCTCAAGTAAGGCCTCTCAGCGGCTGGATGAAGAGACAGCATATTGGGCCTGCCATGATACTAGGCCCCAATTTTTAACCATAGTTTGGGTTGTCCATTCACTCTTCCCCGGGGCTCTGCTTTGGAATTCCTCTTTGGTTGGGACACTGTGGTAACAAACCTGAAAGGAGACCTCCCATCCCACAGCTTGACGAGAAACAATTGGGAACGGGTCAAATCCGCAGAGAGGAAGATTCGTCCACGGCCCATGAGGTCTCCCCACATTCCACGGCCATGGTTGATACAAAATCCAGAGACAAAGCCTGAGCAAGTGCCTCAGACTCGCTCATTCTTCATATCCTGAAGAATTCTTTACATGGTTTATAGATTGGGCCTGCCATACCTACGTCCCCAAACCTAAGCTGAGTTTGTGTTTTCAGACTTCTGTCCTCAAAGTCCTGGGCCACACACCCTCCAGGCTGGGGCCCCTGGAGCCATACATTAGGACTGTGCCTACCCAATCCATGGGAATCTGCGCATTCCATTGTCCAAAATCATACACATTAGGAGAACCCTCCAAAGTCCCCGAGCCCATCCCATTAATGTAGGTCTCCGGGGACAAACAAGGGCGTTCTGACACCAGCTGAGCATCTACCTCCAATTATACCATAGATGGATGTCCCCAGAGAAGAAGATTTAACCAGACAGGACCCTAGGCCATAATCGGATCCATTGCTTTGGTTTACAGTCATGTCTTCTCAAAAGCCTGGATTCCAATACCAGAATAGGGGGCTTCCTGTGGCACCCATCAGAACAAATCTCGTCTCCACAAGGAAAGTTGTGCATGGGAGCTATGTCAAAAGCTTAGGAGAATACTTCAGGGTCCCGGTGCCACCGCCCCATTCCAAGGCCCTCAAGGACACAAACACACATTAGGCACCATCCTCAGGAAGTCCATTTCTTTTTTTTGTTTAAAGATTTTATTTATTTATAAGACAGACAGAGATCACAAGCAGGCAGAGAGGCAGGCAGAGAGAGAGAAGGAAGCAGGCCCGATATGAGGCTCGAAACCAGGAATCTGAGATCATGACCTGAGCCTAAGGCAGCGGCTTAACCCACTGAGCCACCCAGGAGCCCCAGGAAAGTCCATTTCAACTCAGCCACCCCGTTTGCCCCCGCAGAGCCATCCGACCTAAGCTGTCTTGTTCCTAGGAGACAATTGGAATGCGAGGCGGGCTTCCCTGGCATCCATCCTCGAACGGTGCTCTGGAGTCATTCCATATGGGATGTCCTGGAGCTGCTCAACAGGTCTCAATTGTCCCGCAGAAGGAATCCTTGAAGGGGGCAGCCCACAACTCCCAACGTGGGAAAACCTCCATGGCCTTTAGATTCTGCTCCGTTCATGAAGAGGCAGTCATGCACAGAAACTCCAAACTGAGCCAACGTCTGATCCTCGCCGTGACTTCATACGCATGAGACATTGGGTCAGATCTGCAGGGGGTACCTGCCGTGGCCTCGGCCTGAAGTCCAAGTCTAGCTTGTGTTCTCAGATTTCTGTCCTCACACTCCTGGCCTAGAATCCCTCAAGTATGTCAATTCCGGACCCACAATGCAGCACTCTGCCAGCCCTCTAAAAAAAAATATCTTGCCTAATGAGCTGCCCAAGCACCTTAAATGAGTATAAACCTACACGGCACTCGACTGTACCCAAATTATATAGTCTAACCTGGGCACTAATGCACCATCAGCACCACCTGAGCACGAACCTCCTGACCAAAACCCAGGCAGCTGACCGCACACTGAGCACATCAGACCCGCCATGGCCTTAGGTCAGTGTAGTTGAAAGCAGTGTTGCCAATGTTGCCCCGCCCATGCTCACGGGCCACATAGGTCACACATACACTTAGGTCGTCATCTCTTCCCTACTGCGGTTTTCAGGCTTCAGAACCTAGACCTTATCTCAAACCACTGCCCAGGGTAAAAATGATCAAGAAATCAGAACTCTTTCCCCGTGGTAAGAAACCTTGTAATTGGCATATTGTCCAAAGTTCAGTGTAGTTGAAATCAGTGTGGCCAATTAGGCCCAGCCATGCTCGCGGGGCACATTGGACACAAACACACATTGTGACCCTCAGCCTGAGCCCAGTCCTCAAGTAAGGCCTCTCAGTGTCTGGATGAAGTGACAGCATATTGGGCATGCCATGCCCCTAGGCCCCAAATTTTAACCATAGTTGGGGTTTTCCCTTCAGTCTTCCCTAGGGCTCTGCTTTGGAATTCCTCTTTGGTTGGGACACCTGAGGTAGCAAACCTGAAAGAGGCCTCCCATCCCACAGATTGACGAAAAATATTTGGGACCGGGCCAAATCCACAAAGAGGAAGATTTGTCCATGGCCCATGAGGCCTCCCCACCTTCCACGGCCATCGTTGATACAATATCCAGAGACAAATGTCTGAACAAGCACCTCAGACTAGATCTTTCTTCATATCCTGAAGAATTCTTCTCATGGTTTATAGATTGGGCCTGCCATACCTACCTCCCACAACCTAAGCTGAGTTTGTGTTATCAGACTTCTGTCCCCAAAGTCCAGGGCCACACACCCTCCAGGCTGGGGCCCCTGGAGCCACACATTAGGACTGTGACTACCCAATCCATGGGAAGAAGATTGAACCAGACAGGACATAGGCCATAATCGGATCCATTGCTTTGGTTTACAGGCATGTCTCCTCAAAAGCCTGGAAACCAATACCAGCAAAGGGGGTTTCCTGAGGCACCATCAGAACAAATCTCGTCTCCACGAGGAAACTTCTGCATGGGAGCTAGTCAAAAGCTTAGGAGAATACTTCAGGGTCCCGGTGCCACCCCCCCATTCCAAGGCCCTCGTGGATAAAAACACACATTAGGCCCCATTCTCAGGAAAGTCCATTTCAACTCAGCCACCCCGGTTGCTCCCGCAGAGCCATCCATTCTCAACTGTCTTTGTGCTAGGAGAAAATTGGAATGCGAGGCGGGCTTCCCTGGCATCCATCCCCGAACAGTGCTCTGGAGTCATCCATATGTGATGTCCTGGAGCTGCCCAACAGGTCTTAATTGTCCCGCACAAGGAATACTTGAAGGGGGCATCCCACAACTCCCAACGTGGGAAAACCTCCATGGCCTTGAGTTTCCGCACCGTTCATGAAGGGGCTGTCATGCACAGAAACTCCAACCTGAGCCAACGTCTGATCCTCGCCGTGACTTCAGATGCATGAGATATAGGTTCATATATGCAGGGGGTACCAGCCTTCCCCTCGGCCTGAAGCCCAAGTCTAGCTTGTGTTCTCAGACTTCTGTCCTCACACTCCTGGCCCAGAAGCCCTCAACTCTGGCAATTCCCGACCCACAATGCAGCACTCTGACAGCCCTCTTGAAAAAATATTTTGCCTAATGAGCCTCCCAGGCACCTTAATGAGGATAAACCTACACGGCTCCGACTATACCCAAATTATATAGTCTAACCAGAACACTAATGCACTGTCTGACACAACCTGAGCCCAAACCTCCTGACCAACACCCAGACAGCTGACCGCACACTGAGCACATCCGACCCGCCATGGCCTTAGGTCATCATCTCCTCCCAAGTGCGGTTCAGGCTTCAGAACCTAGACTTTATCTCCAACCACTGCCCAGGGTTGAAAATGATGCAGAAATCAGAACTCCATCCCCATGGAAAGAAACCTTGTGATTGGCACGTTGTCCAAACTTCAGTGTAGTTGAAACCAGTGTGGCCAATGAGGCCCCGCCCAAGCTCTAGGGCCACATTGGTCACAAACACACATTCTGTCCCTCAGCCTAAGTCCAGTCCTCAAGTAAGGCCTATCAGCGGCTGGATGATGAGATAGCATATTGGGCCTGCCCTGCCCTTAGGCCCCAATTTTTAACCATAGTTTGGGTTGGCCCTTCACTCTTTCCCAGGCCTCTGCTTAGGATTCCTCTTTGGTTGGGACACCTGATGTAACAAACCTGAAAGGAGACCTCCCATCCCATAGATTGACGAAAAACAATTGGGACCGGGCCTAATCCACAGAGAGGAAGATTCATCCATGGCCCATGTGGCCTCCCCACATTGCACGGCCATCGTTGATACAAAATCCAGAGACAAAAGCCTGAGCAAGCGCCTCGGACTCGCTCTTTCTTCATATCCTGAAGAGTTCTTCCTACGGTTTGTAGATTGTGCCTGCCATACCTACGTCCCCAAACCTAAGCTAAGTTTGTGTTTTCAGAATTCTGTCCTCAAAGTCCTGGGCCACACACCCTCTAGGCTAAAGCCACTGGAGCCACACATGAGCACTGTGTCTACCCAATCTATGGGAATTCTGCCCATTCCATTGTCGAAATCGCACAAATTAAGAGAACCCTCTATAGTCCCCGAGGCCATCCCAATTGTGTAGGTCTCCCAAAAAAAAAAAGGGCGGTCTTACACCAGCTGAGCATCTACCTCCACTCATACCACAGATGGATGCCCCCAGAGAAGAAAATTGAACCAGACAGGACGCTAGGCCATAATCGTATCCATTGCTTTGATTTACAGGCATGTCTCCTCAAAAGCTTGGATTCCAATACCAGCGTAGGGGGTTTCCTGAGGCACCCATTAGAACAAATCTCATCTCCACAAGGAAACTTGTGCATGGGAGCTATGTCCAAATATTAGGAGAATACTTCAGGGTCCTGGTGCCCCCGCCCCATTCCAAGGCCCTCATGGACACAAACACACCTTAGACCCCAACCTCAGGAAGTCCATTACTTTTTTTTTAAGATTTTATTTATTTATTTGACAGTCATAGATCACAAGCAGGCAGAGAGTGAGTAGGAAGCAGGCTCCCTGCTGAGCAGAGTGCCTGATGTGTGGCTCGATCCTAGGACTCTGAGATCATGACCTGAGTCGAAAGAAGTGGCTTAACACACTGAGCCACCCAGGAGCCCCACGAAAGTCCCATTAAACTCAGTCACACCAGTAGCTCCCGCAGAACCATCCAATCTAAACTGTCTTGGTGCTAGCAGACTATTGGAATGCGAGGCGGGCTTTCCTGGCATCCATCCTCGAACGGTGCTCTGGAGTCATTCCATATGGGATGTCCTGGAGCTGCCCTACAGGTCTGAATTGTCCCACGGAAAAAATCCTTGAAGGGGGCATCCCACAACTTCCAACGTGGGAAAAGCACCATGGCCTTGAGTTTCCGCTCAGTTCCTGAAGGGAGAGTCATGCACAGAAACTCCAACATGAGCCAACGTCTAATCATCGCCGTGACTTCAGATGCATGAGATATTGGTTCAGTTTGGGTTGTCCCTTCACTCTTCCCCAGGGCTCTGCTTTGGAATCCCTATTTGGTTGGGACACCTGAGGTAACAACCTGAAAGGTAACTTCCCATCACACAGATTGACGAATAACAATGTGGACCGCGCCAAATCCACAGAGAGGAAGATTCATCCATGGCCCATGAAGCCTCCCCACATTCCACGGCCATCGTTGATACAAAATCAAGAAATAGCCTGAGCAGGCGCCTCAGACTCGCACTTTCTTCATATCCTGAAGAGTTCTTCTCATGGTTTGTAGATTGGGCCTGCCATACCTACGTCCCAAACCTTGGCTGAGTTTGTGTTTTCAGACTTCTGTCCTAGAAGACCTGGGCCACACACCCTCCAGGCTGGGCACCTGGAGCCACATATTAGGACTGTGCCTACACAATACATGGGAATTCTGCCCATTCCATTGTCCAAAATCGTACAAATTAGGAGAACCCCCCAAAGTCCCCGAGGACATCACAATTGTGTGGTCTCCCGGGACAAACAAGGGCGGTCTGACACCACCTGAGCATCTACCTCCACTCATACCATAGATATATGTACCCAGAGAAGAAGATTGAACCAGACAGGACACTAGGCCATAATCGGATCCATTGCTTTGGTTTACAGGCATGTCTCCTCAAAAGCCTGAATTCCAATACCAGCATAGGGGATTTCCTGAGGCACCCATGAGAACAATTCTCGTCTCCATGAGGAAACTTGTGCATGGAAGCTATGTCAAAAGCTTAGGAGAATACTTCAGGGTCCCAGTGCCACCACCCATTCCAAGGTCCTCATGGACAAAAACACACATTAGGCCCCATCCTCAGGAAAGTCCATTTCAAATCAGCCACCCCGGTGGCTCCCGCAGAGCCATCCGATTTCAAATGTCTTGTTGCGAGGAGACAATTGGAATGCGAGGAGGGCTTCCCTGGCATCCATATTCGAACTGTGCTCTGGAGTCATTCCATATGGGAGGTCCTGGAGCTGCCCAAAAGGTCTCAGTTGTCCCACAGAAGAAATCCTGAAAGGGGGCATCCCACAACTCCCAACGTGGGAAAACCTCCATGGTCTTGAGATTCAGCCATGTTCATGAAGGTGCAGTCATGCACAGAAACTCCAAACTGAGCCAAAGTCTGATCCTCGCCGTGACTTCAGATGCATGAGATATTGGTTCAGAACTTCAGGGGGTACCTGCCCTGCCCTCGGCCTGAAGCTCAAGTCTAGCTTGTGTTCTCAGACTTCTGTCCTCACACTCCTGGCCCAGAAGCCCTCAAGTTTGGCTATTCTGGACCCACAATGCAGCACTCTGCCTGCCCTCTAGAAAAAAATATATTGCCTAATGAGGTGCCCAGGCATCTTAAAGGAGGATAAAACTACAAGGCACTCGACTGTACCCAAATTATATAGTCTAACCTGGGCACTAATGCACTGTCTGACACAACCTGAGCCCGAACCTCCTGACCAACACCCAGGCAGCTGACCGCACACTGAGCACATCAGACCCGCCATGGACTTAGGTCGTCATCTCTACCCAACTGTGGTTTTCAGGAACAAGAACCTAGACCTTATCTCCAACCACTGCCCAGGTTTGAAAATGATGCAGAAAGCAGAACTCCTTCCCCATGGCAAGAAACCTTGTGATTGGAATGTTGTCCAAAGTTCAGTGTAGTTAAAACCAGTGTGGCCCATGAGGCCCCATCCATGCTCACGGGCCACATTGGTCACAAACACACATTGTGACCCTCAGCCTGAGCCCAGTCCTCAAGTAAGGCCTCTCAGTGGCTGGATGAAGAGACAGCATATGGGGCCTGCCATGCCACTAGGCCCCAATTTTTAACCATAGTTTGGGTTGTCCCTTCACTCTTCCCCAGGTCTCTGCTTTGGAATTCCTCTTTGGTTGGGACACCTGAGGTAACATACCTGAAAGGAGACCTCCCAGCCCACAGATTTACGAAAAACAATTGGGACAGGGCAAAATTCACAGAGAGGAAGATTCGTCCATGGCCCATGAGGCCTCCCCACATTTGACGGCCTTCGTTGATACAAAATACAGAGACCATAGCCTGAGCAAGCGCCTCAGTCTCGCTCTTTCTTCATATCCTGAAGAGTTCTTCTCATGGTTTGTAGATGGGGCCTGATATACCTACGTCCCCAAACCTAGCTGAGTTTGTGTTTTCAGACATCTGTCCTCAAAGTACTGGGCCACACACACTCCAGGCTGAGGCCACTGGAGCCACACATTAGGACTGTGCCTACCCCATGCCCATTCCATTGTACAATTTCGTACAAATTAGGAGAAACCTCCAAAGTCCCGAGTCCATCCCAATAGTGTAGGTCTCTGTGGACAAAAAAGTGCGGTCTGACACCATAATTGGATCCATTGCTTTGGTTTATAGGCATGTCTCCTCAAAATCCTGGATTCCAATACCAGCATAGGGGGTTTCCTGAGACACCCATCAGAAAACATCTCGATTCCACTAGGAACCTTGTGCATGGGACCTATGTCAAAATCTTAGGAGAATACTTCAGAGTCCCGGTGCCACCGCCCCATTCCAAGGTCCTCATGGACACAAACACACATTAGGCCCCATGCTCAGGAAAGTCAATTTCAACTCAGCCACCCCGGTGCTCCCGCAGAGCCATCCGATCTCCACTGTCTTGTTGCTAGGAGACAATTGGAATGCGAGGCGGGCTTCCCTGGCGTCCATCCTCGAACGGTGCTCTGGAGTCATTCCATATGGGATGTTTTGGAGCTGCCCAACAGGTCTCAATTGTCCCGCAGAAGGAATCCTTGAAGGGGGCATCCCACAACTCCCAACGAGGGAAAACCTCCATGGCCTTGGGATTTCTCTCCGTTCATGAAGGGCAGTCATGCACAGAAACTACAACCTGAGTCAACGTCTGATCCTGCCGTGACTTCATATGCATGAGATATGGGTTCAGATGTGCAGGGGGTAACTGCCTTGCCCTCGGCCTGACGCCCAAGTCTAGCTTGTGTTCTCAGACTTCTGTCCTCACACTACTGGCCCAGAATCCCTCACGTTTAACAATTCCTGACCCACAATGCAGTACACTGCCTGCCCTCTAGAAAAAATATCTTGCCTAATGAGCTGCCCAGGCACCCCAAGAGGATAAACCTTCGCGGCACTCGACTGTACCCAAATTATAAAGTCTAACCTGGGCACTAATGCACTGTCTGACACAACCTGAGCCCGAACCTGCTTACCAACAACCAGGCAGCTGACCGCACACTGAGCACATCAGACGCACCATGGCCTTAGGTCATCATCTCTTCCCATCTGCGGTTTCAGGCTTCCGAACCTAGACCTTATCTCCAACCACTGCCCAGGGTTGAAAATGATGCAGAAATCAGAACTCCTTCCCCAGTGCAAGAGACCTTGTGATTGCCATGTTGTCCAAAGTTCAGTGTAGTTGAAACCAGTGTGGCCCATGAGGCCCCTCCCATGCTTGCAAGCCACATTAATCACAAACACACATTGTGACCCTCAGCCTGAACCCAATCCTCAAGTAAGGCCTCTCAGGGGCTGGATGAAGAGACAGCATATGGGGCATGCCATGCCCCTAGGCCCCAAATTTTAACCATAGTTCGGGTTGTCCCTTCAGTCTTCCCCAGGGCTCTGCTTTGGAATTCCTCTTTGGTTGGGACACCTGAGGTAACAAACCTGAAAGGAGACCTCCCATCCCACAGTTTGACGAAAAACAATTGGGACTGGGCCAAATCCACAGAGAGGAATATTCGTCCATGGCCCATGAGGCCTTCTCACATTCCACGGCCATGGTTGACACAAAATCCAGAGACCAAAGCCTGAGCAAGCGCCTCAGACTCGCTCTTTCTTCATATCCTGAAGAGTTCTTCTCATGGTTTGTAGATTGGGCCTGCCATACCTACGTCCCCAAACCCAAGCTGAGTTTGTGTTTTCAGACTTCTGTCCTCAAAGTCCTGGGCCACACACCCTCCAGGCTGGGGCCCCTGGAGCCACACATTAGGACTGTGCCTAACCCATGCATGGGAATTCTGCCATTCCATTGCCAAAATTGTACAATTTAGGTGAACCCTCCAAAGTCCCCGAGGCCATCCCAATATCTAGGTCTCTGTGGACAAACAAGGGCGGTCTGACAACAGCTTAACATCTACCTCCATTCATAATATAGATGGATGTCTCCAGAGAAGGAGATGGAACCAGAGAGGACCCTAGACCATAATTGGATCCATTGCTCTGATTTACAGGCATGTCTCCTCAAAAGCCTGGATTCCAATACCAGCATAGGGGGTTTCCTGAGGCACCCATCAGAAAAAATCTCGTCTCCACGAGGAAACATGTGCATGGGACCTATGTCAAAATCTTAGGAGAATACTTCAGAGTCCCGGTGCCACCGCCACATTTCAAGTGCCTCATGGACACAAACACATATTAGGCCCCATTCTCAGGAAAGTCCATTTCAACTCAGCCACCACGGTTGCTCCCGCAGAGCCATCCGATCTCAACTGTCTTGTAGCTAGGAGACAATTGGAATGCGAGGCGGGCTTCCCTGGCATCCATGCTCGAACGGTGCTCTGGAGTCATTCCATATGGGATGTGTTGGAGCTGCCCAACAGGTCTCAATTGTCCCGCAGAAGGAATCCTTGAAGGGGGCATCCCACAACTCCCAACGTGGGAAAACCTCCATGGCCTTGATTCCTCTCTATTCATGAAGGGGCAGTCATGCACAGAAACTACTACCTGAGCCAACGTCTGATCCTCGCCGTGACTTCAGATGCATGAGATATTGGTTCAGATGTGCAGGGGGTACCTGCCTTGCCCTCGGCATGAAGCCGAATTCTAGCTTGTGTTCTCAGACTTCTGTCCTCACACTACTGGCTTAGAAGCCCTCAATTTTGGCAATTCCGGACCCACAATGCAGCACTCTGCCTGCCCTCTAGAAAAAATATCTTGCCTAATGAGCTGCCCAGGCACCTCAAATGAGGATCAACCTACACGGCACTCGACTGTACCCAAATTATAAAGTCTAACCTGGGCACTAATGCACTGTCTGACACAACCTGAGCCCGAACCTCCTGACCAAAACCAGGCAGCTGACCGCACACTGAGCACATCACCCACCATGGCCTTAGGTCATCATCTCTTCCCAACTGCAGTTTTCAGGCTTCCGAACCTAGACCTTATCTCCAACCACTGCCCAGGGTTGAAAATGATGCAGAAATCAGAACTCCTTCCCCATGGCAAGAGACCTTGTGGTTGGCATGTTGTCCAAAGTTCAGTGTACTTGAAACCAGTGTGGCCCATGAGGCCCCGCCCATGCTCGCTAGCACATTGGTCACAAACACACATTGTGACCCTCAGCCTGAACCCAGTCCTCAAGTAAGGCCTCTCAGTGGCTGGATGAAGAGACAGCATATGGGGACTTCCATGCCCCTAGGCCCCAAATTTTAACCATAGTTTGGGTTGTCCCTTTACTCTTCCCCAGGGCTCTGCTTTGGAATTCCACTTTGGTTGGGACACCTGAGGTAACAACCTGAAAGGAGACCTCCCATTCCACTTTGACAAAAAAAAATTGGGACCGGTCCAAATCCTCAGAGAGGATGATTCGTCCATGTCCCATGAGGTCTCCCCACATTCCACGGCCATCCTTGACACAAAATCCAGAGACCAAAGCCTGAGCAAGCGCCTCAGACTCGCTCTTTCTTCATATCCGAAGAGTTCTTCTCATGATTTGTAGATTGGGCTTGCCATACCTACGTCCCCAAACCTAAGCTGAGTCTGTGTTTTCAGACATCTGTCCTCAAAGTCCTGGGCCACACACCCTACAGGCTGGGGCCCCTGGAGCCACACATTAGGACTGTGCCTAGCCATGCATGGGAATTCTGCCCAATCCATTGTCCAAAATTGTACTAATTAGGAGAACCCTCCAAAGTCCCCGAGGACATCCCACTATGTAGGTCTCTGTGGACAAACAAGGGCGGTCTGACACCAGCTGAGAATCTACCTCCACTCATACCATAGATGGACGTCCCCAGAGAAGGAGATGGTACCAGACAGGACCCTAGGCCATAATCGGATCCATTGCTTTGGTTTACAGGCATTCTCCTCAAAAGCCTGGATTCCAATACCAGTATAGGGGGTTTCCTGAGGCACCCATCAGAAAAAATCTCGTCTCCACGAGAAAACTTGTGCATGGGACCTAAGTCAAAATCTTCGGAAAATACTTCAGAGTCCCGGTGCCACCGCCCCATTCCAATGTCCTCATGGACACAAACACACATTAGGCCCCATACTCAGGAACGTCCATTTCAACTCAGCCACCCCGGTTGCTCCCCCAGAGCAATCCGATCTCAACTGTCTTGTTGCTGATAGACAATTGGAATGCGAGGCGGGCTTCCCTGGCATCCATCCTCGAACGGTGCTCTGGAGTCATTCCATATGGGATGTTTTGGAGATGCCCGACAGGTCTCAAATGTGTCGCAGAAGGAATACTTGAAGGGGGCATCCCACAACTCAAACGAGGGAAAACCTCCATGGCCTTGAGATTCTTCTCCGTCCATGAAGGGGCAGTCATGCACAGAAACTACAACCTGAGCCAACGTCTGAGCCTCACCGTGACTTCAGATGCATGAGATATTGGTTCAGATGTGCAGGGCGTTCCTGCCTTGCCCTCGGCCTAAAGCCCAAGTCTAGATTTTGTTCTCAGACTACTGTCCTCACACTACTGGCCCAGAAGTCCTCACGTTTGGCAATTCTGGACACACAATGCAGCACTCTGCCTGCCCTCTAGAAAAAATATCTTGCCTAATGAACTGCCCGGGCACCTCAAATAAGGATCAACCTACACGGTACTCGACTGTACCCAAATTGTAAAATCTAAACTGGGACTAATGCACTGTCTGACTCAACCTGAGCTCGAAACTCCTGTCCAACAACCAGGTAGCTGGCTGCACATTGAGTACATCAGACCCGCCATGGCCTTAAGTCATCATCTCTTCCCAACTGCAGTTTTCAGGATTCAGAACCTAGACCTTATCTCCAACCACTGCCCAGGGTTGAAAATGATGCAGAAATCAGAACTCTTTCCCCATGGCAAGAGACATTGTGATTGGCATGTTTTCCAAAGTTCAGTGTAGTTGAAACCAGTGTGGCCCATGAGGCCCCTCCCATGCTCGCGGGCCACATTGGTCACAAACACACATTGTGACCCTCAGCCTGAGCCCAGTCCTCAAGGAATGCCTCTCAGTGGCTGGATGAAGAGACAGCATATGGGGCCTGCCATGCCCCTAGGCCCCAAATTTTAACCATATATTGGGTTGTCCCTTCACTCTTCCCCAGGGCTCTGCTTTGGAATTCCTCTTTGGTTGGTACACCAGAGGTAACAAACCTGAAAGAGACCTCCCATCACACAGATTGACGAAAACTATTGGGACCGGGACAAATCCACAGAGAGGAAGATACGTCCATGTTCCATGAGGCCTCCCCACATTCCACGGCCATCGTTGACACAAAATCCAGAGACCAAAGCCTGAGCATGCACCTCAGATTCGCTCTTTCTTCATATCATGAAGAGTTCTTCTCATGGTTTGTAGATTGGGCCTGCCATACCTACGTCCCCAAACCTAAGCTTATTCTGTGTTTTCCGACTTCTGTCCTCAAAGTCCTGGGCCACACACCCTCCAGGCTGGGGCCCCTGGAGCCACACATTAGGACTATGCCTACCCCATGCAAGGGAATTCTGCCCATTCCACTGTCCAAAATTGTACAAATTAGGAGAACCCTCCAAAGTCCCTGAGGCAATCCCACTATTTCGGTCTCTGTGGACAAACAAGGGCGGTCTGACACCAGCTGAGAATCTACCTCCACTCATACCATAGATGGATCTCCCCAGTGAAGGAGATGGAACCAGACAGGACCCTAGGCCATAATAGGATCCATTGCTTTGGTTTACAGGCATGTCTCCTCAAAATCCTGGATACCAGTATCAGCATAGGGTGTTTCCTGAGGCACCCATCAGAAAACACCTCGTCTCCATGAGGAAACTTGTGCATGGGACCTACGTCAAAATCTTTGGAGAATACTTCAGAGTCCCGGTGTCACCGCCCCATTCCAAGGTCCTCATGGACCCAAGCACACATTAGGCCTCATGCTCAGGAAAGTCCATTTCAAATCAGCCAACCCGGTTGCTCCCAGAGAGCCATCCGATCTCAACTGTCTTGTTGCTAGGAGACGATTGGAATGCGAGGCGGTCTTCCCTGGCATCCATCCTCCCATGGTGCTCTGGAGTCATTCCATATGGGATGTTTTGGAGCTGCCCAACAGGTCTCAATTGTCCCGCAGAAGGAATATTTGAAGGGGGCATCCCACAACTCCCAACGTGGGAAAACTTCCATGGCCTTGAGATTCCTCTCCGTTCATGAAGGGGCAGTCATGCACAGAAACTACAACCTGAGCCAACGTCTGATCCTCGCCGAGAATTCAGATGCATGAGATATTGGTTCAGATGTGCAGGGCGTACCTGCCTTGCCCTCGGCCTGAAGCCCAAGTCTAGCTTTTGTTCTCAGACTTCTGTCTTCACATTACTGGCCCAGAAGCCCTCATGTTTGGCAAGTCCGGACGCACAATGCAGCACTCTGCCTGCCCTCTAGAAAAAATATCTTGCCCAATGAGCTGCCCGGGCACCTCAAATGAGAATCAACCTACACGGCTCTCGAATGTACCCAAATTATAAAGTCTAAACTGGGCACTAATGCACTGTCTGACACAACCTGAGCCCGAACCTCCTGACCAACAACCAGGCAGCTGACCGCACACTGAGCACATCAGACCCGCCATGGCCTTAGGTCATCATCTCTTTCCAACTGCGGTTTTCAGAATTCAGAAACTAGACCTTATCTCCAACCACTGCCCAGGGTTGAAAATGATGCAGAAATCAGAACTCCTTCCCCATGGCAAGAGACCTTGTGATTGCCATGTTGTCCAAAGTTCAGTGTAGTTGAAACCATGTGGCCCATGAGGCCCCTCCCATGCTCGCGAGCCACATTGGTCACAAACACACATTGTGACCCTCAGCCTGAGCCCAGTCCTCAAGGAATGCCTCTCAGTGGCTGGATGAAGAGACAGCATATGGGGCCTGCCATGCCCCTAGGCCCCAAATTTTAACCATAGATTGGGTTGTCCCTTCACTCTTCCCCAGGGCTCTGCTTTGGAATTCCTCTTTGGTTGAGACACCTGAGGTAACAAACCTGAAAGGAGACCTCCCATCACACAGATTGACGAAAAACTATCGGGACCGGGCCAAATCCCCAGAGAGGTAGATACGTCCATGTCCCATGAGGCCTCCCCACATTCCACGGCCATCATTGACACAAAATCCAGAGACCAAAGCCTGAGCAAGCGCCTCAGACTCGCTCTTTCTTCATATCCTGAAGAGTTCTTCTCATGGTTTGTAGATTGGCCCTGCCATACCTACGTCCCCAAACCTAAGCTGAGTTTGTGTTTTCAGAATTCTGTCCTCAAAGTCCTGGGCCACACACCCTCCAGGCTGGGGCCGCTGGAGCTACACATTAGGACTGTGCCTACCCCATGCATGGGAATTCTGCCCATTCCATTGTCCAAAATTGTACAAATTAGGAGAACCCTCCAAAGTCCCCGAGGCCATCCTAATATGTAGGTCTCTGTGGACAAACAAGGGCGGTCTGACAACAGCTGAGAATCTACCTCCACTCATACCATAGATGGATGTTACCAGAGAAGAATATGGTACCAGGCAGGACCCTAGGCCATATCGGATCCATTGCTTTGGTTACAGGCATGTCTCCACAAATTCCTGGATACCAATACCAGCATAGGGGGTTTCCTGAGGCACCCATCAGAAAAAATCTCGTCTCCACGAGGAAACTTGTGCATGGGACCTATGTCAAAACCTTAGGAGAATACTTCAGAGTCCCGTTGCCACCGTCCGATTCCAAGGTCCTCATGGACACAAACACACATTAGGCCCCATGCTCAGGAAAGTCCCTTTCAACTCAGCCAACCCGGTTGCTCCCGCAGAGCCATCCGATCTCAACTGTCTTGTTGCTAGGAGACAACTGGAATGCGAGGCGGGCTTCCCTGGCATCCATCCTCGAACGGTGCTCTGGAGTCATTCCAAATGGGATATTTTGGATCTGCCCAAAAGGTCTCAATTGTGCTGCAGAAGGAATCATGAAGGGGGCATCCCACAACTCCCAACGAGGGAAAACCTCCATGGTCTTGAGATTCCTCTCCGTTCATGAAGGCGCAGTCATGCACAGAAACTACAACCTGAGCCAACGTCTGATCCTCGCCGTGACTTCAGATGCATGAGATATTGGTTCAGATGTGCAGGGCGTACCTGCCTTGCCCTCGGCCTGAAGCCCAAGTCTAGCTTTTGTTCTCAGACTTCTGTCCTCACACTACTGGCCCAGAAGCCCTCACGTTTGGCAATTCCGGATTCACAATGCAGCACACTGCCTGCCCTCTAGAAAAAATATCTTGCCTAATAACTGCCCGGGCACCTCAAATAAGGATCAACCTACACGGCACTCGACTGTACCCAAATTATATAGTCTAACCTGCGCACTAATGCACTGCCTGACACAACCTGAGCCCGAAACTCCTGACCAACAACCAGGCAGCTGACCGCACATTGAGCACATCAGACCCACCATGGCCTTAGGTCATCATCTCTTCCCGACTGCGGTTTTCAGGCTTCCGAACCTAGACCTTATCTCCAACCACTGCCCAGGGTTGAAAATGATGCAGAAATCAGAACTCCTTCACCATGGCAAGAGACCTTGTGATAGGCATGTTGTCCAAAGTTCAGTGTAGATGGAACCAGTGTGGTCCATGAGGCCCCGCCCATGCTCGCGAGCCACATTGGTCACAAACACACATTGTGACCCTCAGCCTGATCCCAGTCCTCAAGTAAGGCCTCTCAGTGGCTGGATGAAGAGACAGCATATGGGGCCTGCGATGACCCTAGGCCCCAAAATATAACCATAGTTTGGGTTGACCCTTTACTCTTCCCCAGGGCTCTGCTTTGGAATTCCTCTTTGGTTGGGACACCTGAGGTAACAAACCTGAAAGGAGACCTCCTATCCCACAGATTGACGTAAAACAATGGGGACCGGTTCAAATCCACAGAGAGGAAGATTCGTCCATGTCCCATGATGTCTCCCCACATTCCACGGCCATCCTTGACACAAAATCCAGAGACCAAAGCCTGAGCAAGCGCCTCAGACTCGCTCTTTCTTCATATCCTGAAGAGTTCTTCTCATGGTTTGTAGATTGGGCCTGCCATACCTACGTCCCCAAACCTAAGCTGAGTCTGTGTTTTCAGACTTCTGTCCTCAAAGTCCTGGGCCACACACCCTCCAGGCTGGGGCCCCTGGAGCCACACATGAGGACTGTGCCTACCCCATGCATGGGAATTCTGCCCATTCCATTGTCCAAAATTGTACAAATTAGGAGAAACCTCCAAAGTCCCTGAGGCCATCCCACTATGTAGGTCTCTGTGGACAAACAAGGGCGGTGTGACAACAGCTGAGCATCTACCTCCACTCATACCATAGATGGACGTCCCCAGAGAAGGAGATGGTACCAGACAGGACCCTAGGCCATAATCGGATCCATTGCTTTGGTTTACAGGCATTCTCCTCAAAAGCCTGGATTCCAATACCAGTATAGGGGGTTTCCTGGGGCACCCATCAGAAAATATCTCGTCTCCACGAGGAAACTTGTGCATGGGACCTATGTCAAAATCTTAGGAAAATACTTCAGAGTCCTGGTGCCACCGCCCCATTCCAATGTCCTCATGGACACAAACACACATTAGGCCCCATACTCAGGAACGTCCATTTCAACTCAGCCACCCCGGTTGCTCCCCCAGAGCCATCCGATCTCAACTGTCTTGTTGATAGGAGACAATTGGAATGCGAGGCAGGCTTCCCTGGCATCCATCCTCGAAGGGTGCTCTGGAGTCATTCCATATGGGATGTTTTGGAGTGCCCAACAGGTCTCAATTGTGTCGCAGAAGGAATACTTGAAGGGGGCATCCCACAACTCTCAACGAGGGAAAACCTCCATGGCCTTGAGATTCCTCTCCGTTCATGAAGGGGCAGTCATGCACAGAAACTACAACCTGAGCCAACGTCTGATCCTCGCCGTGACTTCAGATGCATGTGATATTGGTTCAGATGTGCAGGGCGTACCTGCCTTGCTCTCTGCCTGAAGCCCAAGTCTAGCTTGTGGTCTCAAACTTCTGTCCTCACACTACTGGCCCAGAATCCCTCATGTTTGGCAATTCCGGACCCACAATGCAGCACTCTCCCTGCCCTCTAGAAAAAATATCTTGCCTAATGAACTGCCCAGGCACCTCAAATAAGGATCAACCTACACGGCACTCGACTGTACCCAAATTATATAGTCTAACCTGAGCACTAATGCACTGTTTGACTCAACCTGAGCCCGAAACTCCTGACCATCAACCAGGCAGCTGACCGCACATTGAGCACATCAGACCCGCCATGGCCTTAGGTCATCATCTCTTCCCAATTGCGGTTTTCAGGATTCAGAAACTAGACCTTATCTCCAACCACTGCCCAGGGTTGAAAATGATGCAGAAATCAGAACTCTTTCCCCATGGCAAGAGACCTTGTGATTGGCATGTTGTCCAAAGTTCCGTGTAGTTGAAACCAGTGTGGCCCATGAGGCCCCTCCCATGCTCACAAGCCACTTTGGTCACAAACACACATTGTGACCCTCAGCCTGAGCCCAGTCCTCAAGGAATGCCTCTCAGTGGCTGGATGAAGAGACAGCATATGGGGCCTGCCATGCCCCTAGGCCCCAAGTTTTAACCATAGTTTGGGTTGACCCTTCACTCTTCCCCAGGGCTCTGCTTTGGAATTCCTCTTTGGTTGGTACACCTGAGGTAACAAACCTGAAAGGAGACCTCCCATCACACAGATTGACGAAAAATATTGGGACCGGGCCAAATCCACAGAGAGGTAGATACGTCCATGTCCCATGAGGCCTCCCCACATTCCACGGCCATCATTGACACAAAATCCAGAGACCAAAGCCTGAGCAAGCGCCTCAGACTCGCTCTTTCTTCATATCCTGAAGAGTTCTTCTCATGGTTTGTAGATTGGCCCTGCCATACCTACGTCCCCAAACCTAAGCTGAGTTTGTGTTTTCAGAATTCTGTCCTCAAAGTCCTGGGCCACACACCCTCCAGGCTGGGGCCGCTGGAGCTACACATTAGGACTGTGCCTACCCCATGCATGGGAATTCTGCCCATTCCATTGTCCAAAATTGTACAAATTAGGAGAACCCTCCAAAGTCCCCGAGGCCATCCTAATATGTAGGTCTCTGTGGACAAACAAGGGCGGTCTGACAACAGCTGAGAATCTACCTCCACTCATACCATAGATGGATGTTACCAGAGAAGAATATGGTACCAGGCAGGACCCTAGGCCATATCGGATCCATTGCTTTGGTTTACAGGCATGTCTCCTCAAATTCCTGGATACCAATACCAGCATAGGGGGTTTCCTGAGGCACCCATCAGAAAAAATCTCGTCTCCACGAGGAAACTTGTGCATGGGACCTATGTCAAAACCTTAGGAGAATACTTCAGAGTCCCGGTGCCACCTTCCCATTCCAAGGTCCTCATGGACACAAACACACATTAGGCCCCATGCTCAGGAAAGTCCATTTCAACTCAGCCAACCCGGTTGCTCCCGCAGAGCCATCCGATCTCAACTGTCTTGTTGCTAGGAGACAACTGGAATGCGAGGCGGGCTTCCCTGGCATCCATCCTCGAACAGTGCTCTGGAGTCATTCCAAATGGGATGTTTTGGATCTGCCCAAAAGGTCTCAATTGTGCTGCAGAAGGAATCATGAAGGGGGCATCTCACAACTCCCAACGAGGGAAAACCTCCATGGTCTTGAGATTCCTCTCCGTTCATGAAGGCGCAGTCATGCACAGAAACTACAACCTGAGCCAACGTCTGATCCTCGCCGTGACTTCAGATGCATGTGATATTGGTTCAGATGTGCAGGGCATACCTGCCTTGCTCTCTTCCTGAAGCCCAAGTCTAGCTTGTGGTCTCAGACTTCTGTCCTCACACTACTGGCCCAGAAGCCCTCACGTTTGGCAATTCCGGACCCACAATGCAGCACACTGCCTGCCCTCTAGAAAAAATATCTTGCCTAATGAACTGCCCAGGCACCTCAAATAAGGATCAACCTACACGGCACTCGACTGTACCCAAATTATATAGTCTAACCTGAGCACTAATGCACTGTCTGACTCAACCTGAGCCCGAAACTCCTGACCATCAACCAGGCAGCTGACCGCACATTGAGCACATCAGACCCGCCATGGCCTTAGGTCATCATCTCTTCCCGACTGCGGTTTTCAGGCTTCCGAACCTAGACCTTATCTCCAACCACTGCCCACGGTTGAAAATGATGCAGAAATCAGAACTCCTTCACCATGGCAAGAGACCTTGTGATAGGCATGTTGTCCAAAGTTCAGTGTAGATGGAACCAGTGTGGTCCATGAGGCCCCGCCCATGCTCGCGAGCCACATTGGTCACAAACACACATTGTGACCCTCAGCCTGATCCCAGTCCTCAAGTAAGGCCTCTCAGTGGCTGGATGAAGAGACAGCATATGGGGCCTGCGATGACCCTAGGCCCCAAAATATAACCATAGTTTGGGTTGACCCTTTACTCTTCCCCAGGGCTCTGCTTTGGAATTCCTCTTTGGTTGGGACACCTGAGGTAACAAACCTGAAAGGAGACCTCCTATCCCACAGATTGACGTAAAACAATGGGGACCGGTTCAAATCCACAGAGAGGAAGATTCGTCCATGTCCCATGATGTCTCCCCACATTCCACGGCCATCCTTGACACAAAATCCAGAGACCAAAGCCTGAGCAAGCGCCTCAGACTCGCTCTTTCTTCATATCCTGAAGAGTTCTTCTCATGGTTTGTAGATTGGGCCTGCCATACCTACGTCCCCAAACCTAAGCTGAGTCTGTGTTTTCAGACTTCTGTCCTCAAAGTCCTGGGCCACACACCCTCCAGGCTGGGGCCCCTGGAGCCACACATGAGGACTGTGCCTACCCCATGCATGGGAATTCTGCCCATTCCATTGTCCAAAATTGTACAAATTAGGAGAACCCTCCAAATTCCCAGAGGCCATCCCACTATGTAGGTCTCTGTGCACAAACAAGGGCGGTGTGACACCAGCTGAGCATCTACCTCCACTCATACCATAGATGGACGTCCCCAGAGAAGGAGATGGTACCAGACAGGACCCTAGGCCATAATCGGATCCATTGCTTTGGTTTACAGGCATTCTCCTCAAAAGCCTGGATTCCAATACCAGTATAGGGGGTTTCCTGAGGCACGCATCAGAAAATATCTCGTCTCCACGAGGAAACTTGTGCATGGGACCTATGTCAAAATCTTAGGAAAATACTTCAGAGTCCTGGTGCCACCGCCCCATTCCAATGTCCTCATGGACACAAACACACATTAGGCCCCATACTCAGGAACGTCCATTTCAACTCAGCCACCCCGGTTGCTCCCGCAGAGCCATCCGATCTCAACTGTCTTGTTGATAGGAGACAATTGGAATGCGAGGCGGGCTTCCCTGGCATCCATCCTCGAACGGTGCTCTGGAGTCATTCCATATGGGATGTTTTGGAGTGCCCAACAGGTCTCAATTGTGTCGCAGAAAGAATACTTGAAGGGGGCATCCCACAACTCTCAACGAGGGAAAACCTCCATGGCCTTGAGATTCCTCTCCGTTCATGAAGGCGCAGTCATGCACAGAAACTACAACCTGAGCCAACGTCTGATCCTCGCCGTGACTTCAGATGCATGAGATATTGGTTCAGATGTGCAGGGCGTACCTGCCTTGCCCTCGGCCTGAAGCCCAAGACTAGCTTTTGTTCTCAGACTTCTGTCCTCACACTACTGGCCCAGAAGCCCTCACGTTTGGCAATTCCGGACCCACAATGCAGCACACTGCCTGCCCTCTAGAAAAAATATCTTGCCTAATGAACTGCCCAGGCACCTCAAATAAGGATCAACCTACACGGCACTCGACTGTACCCAAATTATATAGTCTAACCTGCGCACTAATGCACTGCCTGACACAACCTGAGCCCGAAACTCCTGACCAACAACCAGGCAGCTGACCGCACATTGAGCACATCAGACCCACCATGGCCTTAGGTCATCATCTCTTCCCGACTGCGGTTTTCAGGCTTCCGAACCTAGACCTTATCTCCAACCACTGCCCACGGTTGAAAATGATGCAGAAATCAGAACTCCTTCACCATGGCAAGAGACCCTGTGATAGGCATGTTGTCCAAAGTTCAGTGTAGATGGAACCAGTGTGGTCCATGAGGCCCCGCCCATGCTCGCGAGCCACATTGGTCACAAACACACATTGTGACCCTCAGCCTGATCCCAGTCCTCAAGTAAGGCCTCTCAGTGGCTGGATGAAGAGACAGCATATGGGGCCTGCGATGACCCTAGGCCCCAAAATATAACCATAGTTTGGGTTGACCCTTTACTCTTCCCCAGGGCTCTGCTTTGGAATTCCTCTTTGGTTGGGACACCTGAGGTAACAAACCTGAAAGGAGACCTCCTATCCCACAGATTGACGTAAAACAATGGGGACCGGTTCAAATCCACAGAGAGGAAGATTCGTCCATGTCCCATGATGTCTCCCCACATTCCACGGCCATCCTTGACACAAAATCCAGAGACCAAAGCCTGAGCAAGCGCCTCAGACTCGCTCTTTCTTCATATCCTGAAGAGTTCTTCTCATGGTTTGTAGATTGGGTCTGCCATACCTACGTCCCCAAACCTAAGCTGAGTCTGTGTTTTCAGACTTCTGTCCTCAAAGTCCTGGGCCACACACCCTCCAGGCTGGGGCCCCTGGAGCCACACATGAGGACTGTGCCTACCCCATGCATGGGAATTCTGCCCATTCCATTGTCCAAAATTGTACAAATTAGGAGAACCCTCCAAATTCCCAGAGGCCATCCCACTATGTAGGTCTCTGTGGACAAACAAGGGCGGTGTGACAACAGCTGAGCATCTACCTCCACTCATACCATAGATGGACGTCCCCAGAGAAGGAGATGGTACCAGACAGGACCCTAGGCCATAATCGGATCCATTGCTTTGGTTTACAGGCATTCTCCTCAAAAGCCTGGATTCCAATACCAGTATAGGGGGTTTCCTGAGGCACGCATCAGAAAATATCTCGTCTCCACGAGGAAACTTGTGCATGGGACCTATGTCAAAATCTTAGGAAAATACTTCAGAGTCCTGGTGCCACCGCCCCATTCCAATGTCCTCATGGACACAAACACACATTAGGCCCCATACTCAGGAACGTCCATTTCAACTCAGCCACCCCGGTTGCTCCCCCAGAGCCATCCGATCTCAACTGTCTTGTTGATAGGAGACAATTGGAATGCGAGGCGGGCTTCCCTGGCATCCATCCTCGAACGGTGCTCTGGAGTCATTCCATATGGGATGTTTTGGAGTGCCCAACAGGTCTCAATTGTGTCGCAGAAGGAATACTTGAAGGGGGCATCCCACAACTCTCAACGAGGGAAAACCTCCATGGCCTTGAGATTCCTCTCCGTTCATGAAGGGGCAGTCATGCACAGAAACTACAACCTGAGCCAACGTCTGATCCTCGCCGTGACTTCAGATGCATGTGATATTGGTTCAGATGTGCAGGGAGTACCTGCCTTGCTCTCTGCCTGAAGCCCAAGTCTAGCTTGTGGTCTCAGACTTCTGTCCTCACACTACTGGCCCAGAAGCCCTCACGTTTGGCAATTCCGGACCCACAATGCAGCACTCTGCCTGCCCTCTAGAAAAAATATCTTGCCTAATGAACTGCCCAGGCACCTCAAATAAGGATCAACCTACACGGCACTCGACTGTACCCAAATTATATAGTCTAACCTGAGCACTAATGCACTGTCTGACTCAACCTGAGCCCGAAACTCCTGACGATCAACCAGGCAGCTGACCGCACATTGAACACATCAGACCCGCCATGGCCTTAGGTCATCATCTCTTCCCAATTGCGGTTTTCAGGATTCAGAACCTTGACCTTATCTCCAACCACTGCCCAGGGTTGAAAATGATGCAGAAATCAGAACTCTTTCCCCATGGCAAGAGTCCTTGTGATTGGCATGTTGTCCAAAGTTCCGTGTAGTTGAAACCAGTGTGGCCCATGAGGCCCCTCCCATGCTCACAAGCCACTTTGGTCACAAACACACATTGTGACCCTCAGCCTGAGCCCAGTCCTCAAGGAATGCCTCTCAGTGGCTGGATGAAGAGACAGCATATGGGGCCTGCCATGCCCCTAGGCCCCAAGTTTTAACCATAGTTTGGGTTGTCCCTTCACTCTTCCCCAGGGCTCTGCTTTGGAATTCCTCTTTGGTTGGTACACCTGAGGTAACAAACCTGAAAGGAGACCTCCCATCACACAGATTGACGAAAAAATATTGGGACCGGGCCAAATCCACAGAGAGGTAGATACGTCCATGTCCCATGAGGCCTCCCCACATTCCACGGCCATCATTGACACAAAATCCAGAGACCAAAGCCTGAGGAAGCGCCTCAGACTCGCTCTTTCTTCATATCCTGAAGAGTTCTTCTCATGGTTTGTAGATTGGCCCTGCCATACCTACGTCCCCAAACCTAAGCTGAGTTTGTGTTTTCAGAATTCTGTCCTCAAAGTCCTGGGCCACACACCCTCCAGGCTGGGGCCGCTGGAGCTACACATTAGGACTGTGACACCCCATGCATGGGAATTCTGCCCATTCCATTGTCCAAAATTGTACAAATTAGGAGAACCCTCCAAAGTCCCCGAGGCCATCCTAATATGTAGATCTCTGTCGACAAACAAGGGCGGTCTGACAACAGCTGAGAATCTACCTCCACTCATACCATAGATGGATGTTACCAGAGAAGAATATGGTACCAGGCAGGACCCTAGGCCATATCGGATCCATTGCTTTGGTTTACAGGAATGTCTCCTCAAATTCCTGGATACCAATACCAGCATAGGGGGTTTCCTGAGGCACCCATCAGAAAAAATCTCGTCTCCACGAGGAAACTTGTGCATGGGACCTATGTCAAAATCTTAGGAAAATACTTCAGAGTCCTGGTGCCACCGCCCCATTCCAATGTCCTCATGGACACAAACACACATTAGGCCCCATACTCAGGAACGTCCATTTCAACTCAGCCACCCCGGTTGCTCCCCCAGAGCCATCCGATCTCAACTGTCTTGTTGATAGGAGACAATTGGAATGCGAGGCGGGCTTCCCTGGCATCCATCCTCGAACGGTGCTCTGGAGTCATTCCATATGGGATGTTTTGGAGTGCCCAACAGGTCTCAATTGTGTCGCAGAAGGAATACTTGAAGGGGGCATCCCACAACTCTCAACGAGGGAAAACCTCCATGGCCTTGAGATTCCTCTCCGTTCATGAAGGGGCAGTCAAGCACAGAAACTACAACCTGAGCCAACGTCTGATCCTCGCCGTGACTTCAGATGCATGTGATATTGGTTCAGATGTGCAGGGCGTACCTGCCTTGCTCTCTGCCTGAAGCCCAAGTCTAGCTTGTGGTCTCAGACTTCTGTCCTCACACTACTGGCCCAGAAGCCCTCACGTTTGGCAATTCCGGACCCACAATGCAGCACTCTGCCTGCCCTCTAGAAAAAATATCTTGCCTAATGAACTGCCCAGGCACCTCAAATAAGGATCAACCTACACGGCACTCGACTGTACCCAAATTATATAGTCTAACCTGAGCACTAATGCACTGTCTGACTCAACCTGAGCCCGAAACTCCTGACGATCAACCAGGCAGCTGACCGCACATTGAACACATCAGACCCGCCATGGCCTTAGGTCATCATCTCTTCCCAATTGCGGTTTTCAGGATTCAGAACCTTGACCTTATCTCCAACCACTGCCCAGGGTTGAAAATGATGCAGAAATCAGAACTCTTTCCCCATGGCAAGAGACCTTGTGATTGGCATGTTGTCCAAAGTTCCGTGTAGTTGAAACCAGTGTGGCCCATGAGGCCCCTCCCATGCTCACAAGCCACTTTGGTCACAAACACACATTGTGACCCTCAGCCTGAGCCCAGTCCTCAAGGAATGCCTCTCAGTGGCTGGATGAAGAGACAGCATATGGGGCCTGCCATGCCCCTAGGCCCCAAGTTTTAACCATAGTTTGGGTTGTCCCTTCACTCTTCCCCAGGGCTCAGCTTTGGAATTCCTCTTTGGTTGGTACACCTGAGGTAACAAACCTGAAAGGAGACCTCCCATCACACAGATTGACGAAAAAATATTGGGACCGGGCCAAATCCACAGAGAGGTAGATACGTCCATGTCCCATGAGGCCTCCCCACATTCCACGGCCATCATTGACACAAAATCCAGAGACCAAAGCCTGAGGAAGCGCCTCAGACTCGCTCTTTCTTCATATCCTGAAGAGTTCTTCTCATGGTTTGTAGATTGGCCCTGCCATACCTACGTCCCCAAACCTAAGCTGAGTTTGTGTTTTCAGAATTCTGTCCTCAAAGTCCTGGGCCACACACCCTCCAGGCTGGGGCCGCTGGAGCTACACATTAGGACTGTGACACCCCATGCATGGGAATTCTGCCCATTCCATTGTCCAAAATTGTACAAATTAGGAGAACCCTCCAAAGTCCCCGAGGCCATCCTAATATGTAGATCTCTGTCGACAAACAAGGGCGGTCTGACAACAGCTGAGAATCTACCTCCACTCATACCATAGATGGATGTTACCAGAGAAGAATATGGTACCAGGCAGGACCCTAGGCCATATCGGATCCATTGCTTTGGTTTACAGGCATGTCTCCTCAAATTCCTGGATACCAATACCAGCATAGGGGGTTTCCTGAGGCACCCATCAGAAAAAATCTCGTCTCCACGAGGAAACTTGTGCATGGGACCTATGTCAAAACCTTAGGAGAATACTTCAGAGTCCCGGTGCCACCGTCCCATTCCAAGGTCCTCATGGACACAAACACACATTAGGCCCCATGCTCAGGAAAGTCCATTTCAACTCAGCCAACCCGGTTGCTCCCGCAGAGCCATCCGATCTCAACTGTCTTGTTGCTAGGAGACAACTGGAATGCGAGGCGGGCTTCCCTGGCATCCATCCTCGAACGGTGCTCTGGAGTCATTCCAAATGGGATGTTTTGGATCTGCCCAAAAGGTCTCAATTGTGCTGCAGAAGGAATCATGAAGGGGGCATCCCACAACTCCCAACGAGGGAAAACCTCCATGGTCTTGAGATTCCTCTCCGTTCATGAAGGCGCAGTCATGCACAGAAACTACAACCTGAGCCAACGTCTGATCCTCGCCGTGACTTCAGATGCATGAGATATTGGTTCAGATGTGCAGGGCGTACCTGCCTTGCCCTCGGCCTGAAGCCCAAGTCTAGCTTTTGTTCTCAGACTTCTGTCCTCACACTACTGGCCCAGAAGCCCTCACGTTTGGCAATTCCGGACCCACAGTGCAGCACACTGCCTGCCCTCTAGAAAAAGTATCTTGCCTAATGAACTGCCCGGGCACCTCAAATAAGGATCAACCTACACGGCACTCGACTGTACCCAAATTATATAGTCTAACCTGTGCACTAATGCACTGCCTGACACAACCTGAGCCCGAAACTCCTGACCAACAACCAGGCAGCTGACCGCACATTGAGCACATCAGACCCACCATGGCCTTAGGTCATCATCTCTTCCCCACTGCGGTTTTCAGGCTTCCGAACCTAGACCTTATCTCCAACCACTGCCCAGGGTTGAAAATGATGCAGAAATCAGAACTCCTTCACCATGGCAAGAGACCTTGTGATAGGCATGTTGTCCAAAGTTCAGTGTAGATGGAACCAGTGTGGTCCACGAGGCCCCGCCCATGCACGCGAGACACATTGGTCACAAACACACATTGTGACCCTCAGCCTGATCCCAGTCCTCAAGTAAGGCCTCTCAGTGGCTGGATGAAGAGACAGCATATGGGGCCTGCGATGACCCTAGGCCCCAAAATATAACCATAGTTTGGGTTGACCCTTACTCTTCCCCAGGGCTCTGCTTTGGAATTCCTCTTTGGTTGGGACACCTGAGGTAACAAACCTGAAAGGAGACCTCCTATCCCACAGATTGACGTAAAACAATGGGGACCGGTTCAAATCCACAGAGAGGAAGATTCGTCCATGTCCCATGATGTCTCCCCACATTCCACGGCCATCCTTGACACAAAATCCAGAGACCAAAGCCTGAGCAAGCGCCTCAGACTCGCTCTTTCTTCATATCCTGAAGAGTTCTTCTCATGGTTTGTAGATTGGGTCTGCCATACCTACGTCCCCAAACCTAAGCTGAGTCTGTGTTTTCAGACTTCTGTCCTCAAAGTCCTGGGCCACACACCCTCCAGGCTGGGGCCCCTGGAGCCACACATTAGGACTGTACCTACCCCATGCATGGGAATTCTGCCCATTCCATTGTCCAAAATTGTACAAATTAGGAGAACCCTCCAAATTCCCCGAGGCCATCCCCCTATGTAGGTCTCTGTGGACAAACAAGGGCGGTGTGACACCAGCTGAGCATCTACCTCCACTCATACCATAGATGGACGTCCCCAGAGAAGGAGATGGTACCAGACAGGACCCTAGGCCATAATCGGATCCATTGCTTTGGTTTACAGGCATTCTCCTCAAAAGCCTGGATTCCAATACCAGTATAGGGGGTTTCCTGAGGCACGCATCAGAAAATATCTCGTCTCCACTAGGAAACTTGTGCATGGGACCTATGTCAAAATCTTAGGAAAATACTTCAGAGTCCTGGTGCCACCGCCCCATTCCAATGTCCTCATGGACACAAACACACATTAGGCCCCATACTCAGGAACGTCCATTTCAACTCAGCCACCCCGGTTGCTCCCCCAGAGCCATCCGATCTCAACTGTTTTGTTGATTGGAGACAATTGGAATGCGAGGCGGGCTTCCCTGGCATCCATCCTCGAACGATGCTCTGGAGTCATTCCATATGGGATGTTTTGGAGTGCCCAACAGGTCTCAATTGTGTCGCAGAAGGAATACTTGAAGGGGGCATCCCACAACTCTCAACGAGGGAAAACCTCCATGGCCTTGAGATTCCTCTCCGTTCATGAAGGGGCAGTCATGCACAGAAACTACAACCTGAGCCAACGTCTGATCCTTGCCGTGACTTCAGATGCATGTGATATTGTTTCAGATGTGCAGGGCGTACCTGCCTTGCTCTCTGCCTGAAGCCCAAGTCTAGCTTGTGGTCTCAGACTTCTGTCCTCACACTACTGGCCCAGAAGCCCTCACGTTTGGCAATTCCGGACCCACAATGCAGCACTCTGCCTGCCCTCTAGAAAAAATATCTTGCCTAATGAACTGCCCAGGCACCTCAAATAAGGATCAACCTACACGGCACTCGACTGTACCCAAATTATATAGTCTAACCTGAGCACTAATGCACTGTCTGACTCAACCTGAGCCCGAAACTCCTGACCATCAACCAGGCTGCTGACCGCACATTGAGCACATCAGACCCGCCATGGCCTTAGGTCATCATCTCTTCCCAATTGCGGTTTTCATGATTCAGAACCTTGACCTTATCTCCAACCACTGCCCAGGGTTGAAAATGATGCAGAAATCAGAACTCTTTCCCCATGGCAAGAGACCTTGTGATTGGCATGTTGTCCAAAGTTCCGTGTAGTTGAAACCAGTGTGGCCCATGAGTCCCCTCCCATGCTCACAAGCCACTTTGGTCACAAACACACATTGTGAACCTCAGCCTGAGCCCAGTCCTCAAGGAATGCCTCTCAGTGGCTGGATGAAGAGACAGCATATGGGGCCTGCCATGTCCCTAGGCCCCAAGTTTTAACCATAGTTTGGGTTGTCCCTTCACTCTTCCCCAGGGCTCTGCTTTGGAATTCCTCTTTGGTTGGTACACCTGAGGTAACAAACCTGAAAGGAGACCTCCCATCACACAGATTAACGAAAAAATATTGGGACCGGGCCAAATCCACAGAGAGGAAGATACGTCCATGTCCCATGAGGCCTCCCCACATTCCACGGCCATCATTGACACAAAATCCAGAGACCAAAGCCTGAGCAAGCGCCTCAGACTCGCTCTTTCTTCATATCCTGAAGAGTTCTTCTCATGGTTTGTAGATTGGCCCTGCCATACCTACGTCCCCAAACCTAAGCTGAGTTTGTGTTTTCAGACTTCTGTCCTCAAAGTCCTGGGCCACACACCCTCCAGGCTGGGGCCGCTGGAGCTACACATTAGGACTGTGCCTACCCCATGCATGGGAATTCTGCCCATTCCATTGTCCAAAATTGTACAAATTAGGAGAACCCTCCAAAGTCCCCGAGGCCATCCCAATATGTAGGTCTCTGTGGACAAACAAGGGCGGTCTTACAACAGCTGAGAATCTACCTCCACTCATACCATAGATGGATGTTACCAGAGAAGAATATGTTACCAGACAGGACCCTAGGCCATATCGGATCCATTGCTTTGGTTTACAGGCATGTCTCCTCAAATTCCTGGATACCAATACCAGCATAGGGGGTTTCCTGAGGCACCCATCAGAAAAAATCTCGTCTCCACGAGGAAACTTGTGCATGGGACCTATGTCAAAACCTTAGGAGAATACTTCAGAGTCCCGGTGCCACCGTCCCATTCCAAGGTCCTCATGGACACAAACACACATTAGGCCCCATGCTCAGGAAAGTCCATTTCAACTCAGCCAACCCGGTTGCTCCCGCAGAGCCATCCGATCTCAACTGTCTTGTTGCTAGGAGACAACTGGAATGCGAGGCGGGCTTCCCTGGCATCCATCCTCGAACGGTGCTCTGGAGTGATTCCGAATGGGATGTTTTAGATCTGCCCAAAAGGTCTCAATTGTGCTGCAGAAGGAATCATGAAGGGGGCATCCCACAACTCCCAACGAGGGAA
Source organism: Mustela nivalis (assembly GCF_964662115.1). NCBI lineage: Eukaryota > Metazoa > Chordata > Mammalia > Carnivora > Mustelidae > Mustela > Mustela nivalis. The sequence goes on from NW_028136159.1 coordinate 266,556, forward strand.
AACCTCCATGGTCTTGAGATTCCTCTCCATTCATGAAGGCGCAGTCATGCACAGAAACTACAACCTGAGCCAACGTCTGATCCTCGCCGTGACTTCAGATGCATGAGATATTGGTTCAGATGTGCAGGGCGTACCTGCCTTGCCCTCGGCCTGAAGCCCAAGTCTAGCTTGTGGTCTCAGACTTCTGTCCTCACACTACTGGCCCAGAAGCCCTCACGTTTGGCAATTCCGGACCCACAATGCAGCACTCTGCCTGCCCTCTAGAAAAAATATCTTGCCTAATGAACTGCCCGGGCACCTCAAATAAGGATCAACCTACACGGCACTCGACTGTACCCAAATTATATAGTCTAACCTGCGCACTAATGCACTGTCTGACTCAACCTGAGCCCGAAACTCCTGACCATCAACCAGGCAGCTGACCGCACATTGAACACATCAGACCCGCCATGGCCTTAGGTCATCATCTCTTCCCAATTGCGGTTTTCAGGATTCAGAACCTTGACCTTATCTCCAACCACTGCCCAGGGTTGAAAATGATGCAGAAATCAGAACTCTTTCCCCATGGCAAGAGACCTTGTGATTGGCATGTTGTCCAAAGTTCCGTGTAGTTGAAACCAGTGTGGCCCATGAGGCCCCTCCCATGCTCACAAGCCACTTTGGTCACAAACACACATTGTGACCCTCAGCCTGAGCCCAGTCCTCAAGGAATGCCTCTCAGTGGCTGGATGAAGAGACAGCATATGGGGCCTGCCATGCCCCTAGGCCCCAAGTTTTAACCATAGTTTGGGTTGTCCCTTCACTCTTCCCCAGGGCTCTGCTTTGGAATTCCTCTTTGGTTGGTACACCTGAGGTAACAAACCTGAAAGGAGACCTCCCATCACACAGATTGACGAAAAAATATTGGGACCGGGCCAAATCCACAGAGAGGTAGATACGTCCATGTCCCATGAGGCCTCCCCACATTCCACGGCCATCATTGACACAAAATCCAGAGACCAAAGCCTGAGGAAGCGCCTCAGACTCGCTCTTTCTTCATATCCTGAAGAGTTCTTCTCATGGTTTGTAGATTGGCCCTGCCATACCTACGTCCCCAAACCTAAGCTGAGTTTGTGTTTTCAGAATTCTGTCCTCAAAGTCCTGGGCCACACACCCTCCAGGCTGGGGCCGCTGGAGCTACACATTAGGACTGTGACACCCCATGCATGGGAATTCTGCCCATTCCATTGTCCAAAATTGTACAAATTAGGAGAACCCTCCAAAGTCCCCGAGGCCATCCTAATATGTAGATCTCTGTCGACAAACAAGGGCGGTCTGACAACAGCTGAGAATCTACCTCCACTCATACCATAGATGGATGTTACCAGAGAAGAATATGGTACCAGGCAGGACCCTAGGCCATATCGGATCCATTGCTTTGGTTTACAGGCATGTCTCCTCAAATTCCTGGATACCAATACCAGCATAGGGGGTTTCCTGAGGCACCCATCAGAAAAAATCTCGTCTCCACGAGGAAACTTGTGCATGGGACCTATGTCAAAACCTTAGGAGAATACTTCAGAGTCCCGGTGCCACCGTCGCATTCCAAGGTCCTCATGGACACAAACACACATTAGGCCCCATGCTCAGGAAAGTCCATTTCAACTCAGCCAACCCGGTTGCTCCCGCAGAGCCATCCGATCTCAACTGTCTTGTTGCTAGGAGACAACTGGAATGCGAGGCGGGCTTCCCTGGCATCCATCCTCGAACGGTGCTCTGGAGTCATTCCAAATGGGATGTTTTGGATCTGCCCAAAAGGTCTCAATTGTGCTGCAGAAGGAATCATGAAGGGGGCATCCCACAACTCCCAACGAGGGAAAACCTCCATGGTCTTGAGATTCCTCTCCGTTCATGAAGGCGCAGTCATGCACAGAAACTACAACCTGAGCCAACGTCTGATCCTCGCCGTGACTTCAGATGCATGAGATATTGGTTCAGATGTGCAGGGCGTACCTGCCTTGCCCTCGGCCTGAAGCCCAAGTCTAGCTTTTGTTCTCAGACTTCTGTCCTCACACTACTGGCCCAGAAGCCCTCACGTTTGGCAATTCCGGACCCACAGTGCAGCACACTGCCTGCCCTCTAGAAAAAGTATCTTGCCTAATGAACTGCCCGGGCACCTCAAATAAGGATCAACCTACACGGCACTCGACTGTACCCAAATTATATAGTCTAACCTGCGCACTAATGCACTGCCTGACACAACCTGAGCCCGAAACTCCTGACCAACAACCAGGCAGCTGACCGCACATTGAGCACATCAGACCCACCATGGCCTTAGGTCATCATCTCTTCCCCACTGCGGTTTTCAGGCTTCCAAACCTAGACCTTATCTCCAACCACTGCCCAGGGTTGAAAATGATGCAGAAATCAGAACTCCTTCACCATGGCAAGAGACCTTGTGATAGGCATGTTGTCCAAAGTTCAGTGTAGATGGAACCAGTGTGGTCCACGAGGCCCCGCCCATGCACGCGAGACACATTGGTCACAAACACACATTGTGACCCTCAGCCTGATCCCAGTCCTCAAGTAAGGCCTCTCAGTGGCTGGATGAAGAGACAGCATATGGGGCCTGCGATGACCCTAGGCCCCAAAATATAACCATAGTTTGGGTTGACCCTTACTCTTCCCCAGGGCTCTGCTTTGGAATTCCTCTTTGGTTGGGACACCTGAGGTAACAAACCTGAAAGGAGACCTCCTATCCCACAGATTGACGTAAAACAATGGGGACCGGTTCAAATCCACAGAGAGGAAGATTCGTCCATGTCCCATGATGTCTCCCCACATTCCACGGCCATCCTTGACACAAAATCCAGAGACCAAAGCCTGAGCAAGCGCCTCAGACTCGCTCTTTCTTCATATCCTGAAGAGTTCTTCTCATGGTTTGTAGATTGGGTCTGCCATACCTACGTCCCCAAACCTAAGCTGAGTCTGTGTTTTCAGACTTCTGTCCTCAAAGTCCTGGGCCACACACCCTCCAGGCTGGGGCCCCTGGAGCCACACATTAGGACTGTACCTACCCCATGCATGGGAATTCTGCCCATTCCATTGTCCAAAATTGTACAAATTAGGAGAACCCTCCAAATTCCCCGAGGCCATCCCACTATGTAGGTCTCTGTGGACAAACAAGGGCGGTGTGACACCAGCTGAGCATCTACCTCCACTCATACCATAGATGGACGTCCCCAGAGAAGGAGATGGTACCAGACAGGACCCTAGGCCATAATCGGATCCATTGCTTTGGTTTACAGGCATTCTGCTCAAAAGCCTGGATTCCAATACCAGTATAGGGGGTTTCCTGGGGCACGCATCAGAAAATATCTCGTCTCCACGAGGAAACTTGTGCATGGGACCTATGTTAAAATCTTAGGAAAATACTTCAGAGTCCTGGTGCCACCGCCCCATTCCAATGTCCTCATGGACACAAACACACATTAGGCCCCATACTCAGGAACGTCCATTTCAACTCAGCCACCCCGGTTGCTCCCCCAGAGCCATCCGATCTCAACTGTCTTGTTGATTGGAGACAATTGGAATGCGAGGCGGGCTTCCCTGGCATCCATCCTCGAACGGTGCTCTGGAGTCATTCCATATGGGATGTTTAGGAGTGCCCAACAGGTCTCAATTGTGTCGCAGAAGGAATACTTGAAGGGGGCATCCCACAACTCTCAACGAGGGAAAACCTCCATGGCCTTGAGATTCCTCTCCGTTCATGAAGGGGCAGTCATGCACAGAAACTACAACCTGAGCCAACGTCTGATCCTCGCCGTGACTTCAGATGCATGTGATATTGGTTCAGATGTGCAGGGCATACCTGCCTTGCTCTCTTCCTGAAGCCCAAGTCTAGCTTGTGGTCTCAGACTTCTGTCCTCACACTACTGGCCCAGAAGCCCTCACGTTTGGCAATTCCGGACCCACAATGCAGCACTCTGCCTGCCCTCTAGAAAAAATATCTTGCCTAATGAACTGCCCGGGCACCTCAAATAAGGATCAACCTACACGGCACTCGACTGTACCCAAATTATATAGTCTAACCTGAGCACTAATGCACTGTCTGACTCAACCTGAGCCCGAAAACCCTGACCATCAACCAGGCAGCTGACCGCACATTGAGCACATCAGACCCGCCATGGCCTTAGGTCATCATCTCTTCCCAATTGCGGTTTTCAGGATTCAGAACCTTGACCTTATCTCCAACCACTGCCCAGGGTTGAAAATGATGCAGAAATCAGAACTCTTTCCCCATGGCAAGAGACCTTGTGATTGGCATGTTGTCCAAAGTTCCGTGTAGTTGAAACCAGTGTGGCCCATGAGGCCCCTCCCATGCTCGCAAGCCACTTTGGTCACACACACACATTGTGACCCTCAGCCTGAGCCCAGTCCTCAAGTAAGGCCTCTCAGTGGCTGGATGAAGAGACAGCATATGGGGCCTGCCATGCCCCTAGGCCCCAAGTTTTAACCATAGTTTGGGTTGTCCCTTCACTCTTCCCCAGGGCTCTGCTTTGGAATTCCTCTTTGGTTGGTACACCTGCGGTAACAAACCTGAAAGGAGACCTCCCATCACACAGATTGACGAAAAAATATTGGGACCGGGCCAAATCCACAGAGAGGAAGATACGTCCATGTCCCATGAGGCCTCCCCACATTCCTGGGAGTTAATTGACACTAAATCCAGAGACCATAGCCTGAGCAAGCACCTCAGATTCGCTCTTTCTTCATATCCTGAAGAGTTCTTCTCATGGTTTGTAGATTTGGCCTGCCATACCTACGTCCCCAAACCAAAGCTGAGTTTGTGTTTTTCAACTTCTGTCCTCAAAGTCCTGGGCCACACACCCTCCAGGCTGGGGCCCCTGGAGCCACACATTAGGACTATGCATACCCCATGCATGGGAATTCTGCCCATTCCATTGTCCAAAATTGTACAAATTAGGAGAACCCTCCAAATTCCCCGAGGCCATCCCACTATGTAGGTCTCTGTGGACAAACAAGGGCGGTCTGACACCTGCTGAGCATCTACCTCCACTCATACCATAGATGGATGTCCCAAGAGAAGGAGATGGAACCAGACAGTACCCTAGGCCATCATCGGATCCATTGCTTTCGTTTACAGGCATGTCTCCTCAAAATCCTGGATTCCAATATCAGCATAGGGGGTTTCCTGAGGCACCCATCAGAAAACATCTCGTCTCCATGAGGGAACTTGTGCATGGAACCTATGTCAAAATCTTTGGAGAATACTTCAGAGTCCCTGTTCCACCGCCCCATTCCAAGGTCCTCATGGACACAAACACACATTAGGCCCCATGCTCAGGAAAGTCCATTTCAAATCAGCCAACTCGGTTGCTCCCGCAGAGCCATCCGATCTCAACTGTCTTGTTGCTAGGAGACAATTGGAATGCGAGGAGGGCTTCCCTGGCATCCATCCTCGAACGGTGCTCTGGAGTCATTCCGTATGGGATGTTTTGGAGCTGCCCAACAGGTCTCAATTGTCTAGCAGAAGGAATTCTTGAAGGGGGCATCCCACAACTCCCAACGTGGGAAAAACTCCATGGCCTTGAGATTCCTCTCCGTTCATGAAGGCGCAGTCATGCACAGAAACTACAACCTGAGCCAACGTCTGATCCTCGCCGAGACTTCAGATGCATGAGATATTGGTTCAGATGTGCAGGGGGTACCTGCCTTGCCCTCGGCCTGAAGCCCAAGTCTAGCTTGTGGTCTCAGACTTCTGTCCTCACACTACTGGCCCAGAAGCCCTCACGTTTGGCAATTCCGGACCCACTATGCAGCACTCAGCCTGCCCTCTAGAAAAAATATCTTGCCTAATGAACTGCCCGGGCACCTCAAATAATGATCAACCTACACGGCACTCGACTGTACCCAAATTATATAGTCTAATATGCGCACAAATGCACTGTCTGACACAACCTGAGCCCGAAACTCTGTCCAACAACCAGGCAGCTGACCGCACACTGAGCACATCAGACCCACCATTCCCTTAGGTCATCATCTCTTCCCCACTGCGGTTTTCAGGCTTCCGAACCTAGACCTTATCTCCAACCACTGCCCACGGTTGAAAATGATGCAGAAATCAGAACTCCTTCACCATGGCAAGAGACCTTGTGTTGGCATGTTGTCCAAAGTTCAGTGTATGAAACCAGTGTGGTCCATGAGGCCCCGCCCATGCTCGCGAGCCACATTGGTCACAAACACACATTGTGACCCTCAGCCTGAGCCCAGTCCTCAAGGAATGCCTCTCAGTGGCTGGATGAAGAGACAGCATATGGGGCTTGCCATGCCCCTCGGCCCCAAAATTTAACCATAGTTTGGGTTGACCCTTTACTCTTCCCCAGGGCTCTGCTTTGGAATTCCTTTTTGGTAGGGACACCTGAAGTAACAAACCTGAACGGAGACCTCCCATCCCACAGATTGATGAAAAACAATTGGGACCGGTCCAAATCCACAGAGAGGAGGATTCGTCCATGTCCCATGAGGTCTCCCCACATTCCACGGCCATCCTTGACACCAAATCCAGAGAACAAGCCTGAGCAAGCGCTTCAGACTCACTCTTTCTTCATATCCTGAAGAGTTCTTCTCATGGTTTGTAGATTGGGCCTGCCATATCTACGTCCCCAATCCTAAGCTGAGTCTGTGTTTTCAGACTTCTGTCCACAAAGTCCTGGGCCACACACCCTCCAGGTTGGGGACCCTGGAGCCACACATTAGGACTGTGCCTACCCCATGCATGGGAATTCTGCCCATTCCATTGTCCAAAATTGTACAAATTAGGAGAACCCTCCAAATTCCCCGAGGCCATCCCCCTATGTAGGTCTCTGTGGACAAACAAGGGCGGTCTGACACCTGCTGAGCATCTACCTCCACTCATACCATAGATGGATGTCCCCAGAGAAGGAGATGGAACCAGACAGTACCCTAGGCCAAAATCGGATCCATTGCTTTCGTTTACAGGCATGTCTCCTCAAAATCTTGGATTCCAATATCAGCATAGGGGGTTTCCTGAGGCACCCATCAGAAAAAATCTCGTCTCCACGAAGAAACTTGTGCATGGGACCTATGTCAAAATCTTTGGAGAATACTTCAGAGTCCCTGTTCCACCGCCCCATTCCAAGGACCTCATGGACACAAACAAACATTAGGCCCCATGCTCAGGAAAGTCCATTTCAAATCAGCCAACTCGGTTGCTCCCGCAGAGCCATCCGATCTCAACTGTCTTGTTGCTAGGAGACAATTGGAATGCGAGGCGGGCTTCCCTGGCATCCATCCTCGAACGGTGCTCTGGAGTCATTCCATATGGGATGTTTTGGAGCTGCCCAACAGGTCTCAATAGTCCCGCAGAAGGAACCGTGAATGGAGCATCCCACAACTCCCAACGTGGGAAAACCTTCATGGCCTTGAGATTCCTCTCCGTTCAAGAAGGGACAGTCATGCACAGAAACTACTACCTGAGCCAACGTCTGATCCTTCCCTTGACTTCAGATTCATGAGATATAGGTTCAGATGTGCAGGGGGTAACTGCATTACCCTCGGCCTGAAGCCCAAGACTAGCTTGTGTTCTTAAACTTCTGTCCTCACACTACTGGCCCAGAAGCCCTCAAATTTGGCAATTCCGGACCCACAATGCAGCACTCTGCCTGCCCTCTAACAAAAATATCTTACCTAATGAGCTGCCCAGGCACCTCAAATGAGGACAAACCTACACGGCACTCGACTGTACCCAAATTATATAGTCTAACCTGGGCACAAATGCACTGTGTGACACAACCTGAGCCCGAACCTCCTGACCAACAACCAGGCAGCTGAACGCACATTGAGCACATCAGACCCACCATGGCCTTAGGTCATCCTCTCTTCCCAAATGCGGTTTTCAGGCTTCCGATATTAGACCTTATCTCCAACCACTGCCCAGGGTTGAAAATGATGCAGAAATCAGAACTCCTTCCCCATGGCAAGAGACCTTGTGATTGGCATATTGTCCAAACTTCAGTGTAGTTGAAACCAGTGTGGCCCATGAGGCCCAGCCCATGCTCGAAAGCCACATTGTTCACAAACACACTTTGTGACCCTCAGCCTGAGCCCAGTCCTCAAGTAAGGCCTCTCAGTGGCTGGATGAAGAGACAGCATATGGGGCCTGCCTTGCCCCTAGGCCCCAAATTATAACCATAGTTTGGGTTGTCCCTTCACTCTACCCCAGGACTCTGCTTTGGAATTCCTCTTTGGTTGGGACACCTGAGGTAACAAACCTGAAAGGAGACCTTCCATCCCAAAGATTGACGAAAAACAATTGGGACAGGGCCAAATCCACAGAGAGGAAGATCCGTCCATGTCCCATGAGGCCTCCCCACATTCCATGGCCATCGTTGACACAAAATCCAGAGACCAAAGCCTAAACAAGAGCCTCAGACTCGCTCTTTCTAAATATCCTGAAGAGTTCTTCTCATGGTTTGTAGATTGGGCCTCCCATACCTACGTCCCCAAACCTAAGCTGAGTTTGTGTTTTCAGACTTCTGTCCTCAAATTCCTGGGCCACACACACTCCAGGCTGGCGCACCTGGAGCCACACATTAGGACTGTTCCTACCCCATGCATGGGAATTCTGCCCATTCCATTGTCCAAAATTGTACAAATTAGGAGAACACTCCAAAGTCCCTGAGCCATACCAATATGTAGGTCTCAGTGGACAACAAAGGCGGTCTGACACCACCTGAGCATCTACGTCCACTCATACCATAGATGGATGTACCCAGAGAAGGATATGGTACCAGACAGGACCCTAGGCCATAATCGGATCCATTGCTTTGGTTTAAAGGCATGTCTCCTCAAAATCCTGGATTCCAATACCAGCATAGGGGGTTTCCTGAGGCACCCATCAGAAAAACTCTCGTCTCCAAGAGGAAAATTGTGCATGGGACCTATGTCAAAATCCTAGAAACATACTTCAGAGTCCCGGTGCCACCGCCCCATTCCAAGGTCCTCATGGACACAAACACACATTAGGCCCCATGCTCAGGAAAGTCCATTTCAACTCAGCCAACCCGGTTGCTCCTGCAGAGCCATCCGATCTCATCTGTCTTTTTGCTAGTGGACAATTGGAATGTGAGGCGGGCTACCCTGGCATCCATCCTCGAACGGTGCTCTGGAGTCATTCCATATGGGATGTTTTGGAGCTACCCAACAGGTCTCAATTGTCCCGCAGAAGGATTCCTTGAAGGGGGCATCCCACAACTCCCAACGTGGGGAAACCTCCATGGCCTTGAGATTACACTGCGTTCATGAAGGGTTAGTAATGCACCGAAAATACAACCTGAGGCAACGTCTGATCCTCGCCGTGACTTCACATGCATGAAATATTGCTTCTGATGTGCAGGGGGTACCTGCCTTTCCCTCGGCCTGAAGCCCAAGTCTAGCTTGTGGTCTCAGACTTCTGTCCTCACACTACTGGCCCAGAAGCCCTCACGTTTGGCAATTCCGGACCCACAATGCAGCACTCTGCCTGCCCTCTAGAAAAAATATCTTGCCTAATGAGCTGCCCAGGCACCTCAAATGAGGATCCACCTACACGGCACTCGACTGTACCCAAATTATATAGTCCTACCTGGGCACAAATGCACTGTGTGATACAACCTGAGCCCGAACCTCCTGACCAACAACCAGGCAGCTGACCGCACACTGAGCACATCAGACGCACCATGGCCTTAGGTCATCATCTCTTCCCAACTGCGGTTTTCAGGCTTCCGAACCTAGACCTTATCTCCAACCACTGCCCAGGGTTGAAAATGATGCAGAAATCAGAACTCCTTCCCCATGGCAAGAGACCTTGTGATTGGCATGTTGTCCAGAGTTCAGTGTAGATGTAACCAGTGTGGCCCATGAGGCCCAGCCCATGCTCGCAAGCCACATTGGTCACAAACACACATTGTGACCCTCAGCCTGAGCCCAGTCCTCAAGTAAGGCCTCTCAGTGGCTGGATGAAGAGACAGCATATGGGGCATGCCATGCCCCTAGGCCCCAAATTTTAACCATAGTTTGGGTTGTCCCTTCACTCTTCCCCAGGGCTCTGCTTTGGAATTCCTCTTTGGTTGGGACACCTGAGGTAACAAACCTGAAAGGAGACCTCCCATCCCATCAGATTGACGAAAAACAATTGGGACCGGGCCAAATCCACAGAGAGGAAGATTCGTCTATGGCCCATGAGGCCTCCCCACATTCCATGGCCATCGTTGACACAAAAACCAGAGACCAAAGCCTGAGCAAGTGCCTCAGACTCGCTCTTTCTTCATATCCTGAAGAGTTCTTCTCATGGTTTGTAGATTGGGCCTGCCATACCTACTTGCCCAAACCTGAGCTGAGTCATTGTTTTCATACTTCTGTCCTCAAAGTCCTGGGCCACAAACCCTCCAGGCTGGGGCCACTGGAGCCACACATTAGGACTGTGCCTACCCCATGGATGGGAATTCTGCCCATTCCATTTTCCAAAATTGTACAAATTAGGAGACCCCTACAAAGTCCCCGAGGCCATCCCAATATGTAGGTCTCTGTAGACAAACAAGTGCGGTCTGACACCAGCTGAGCATCTACCTCTACTCATACCATAGATGGACGTCCCCAGAGAAGGAGAAGGAACCAGGTAGGACCCTAAGACATAATAGGATCCATTGCTTTAGTTTACAGGCATGTCTCCTCAAATGCCTGGATTCCAATAGCAGTATAGGGGGTTTCCGGAGGCACCCATCAGAAAAAATCTCGTCTCCAAGAAGAAACTTGTGCATGGGACCTATGTCAGAATCTTAGGAGAATACTTCAGAGTCCCGGTTCCACCGCCTCTTTCCAATGTCCTCATGGACACAAACACACATTAGGCCCCATACTCAGGAACGTCCATTTCAACTCAGCCACCCCGGTTGCTCCCCCAGAGCCATCCGATCTCAACTGTCTTGTTGCTAGGAGACTATTGGAATGTGGGGCGGGCTTCCCTGGCATCCATCCTCGAATGCTGCTCTGGAGTCATTCCATATGGGATGTTTTGGAGCTGCCCAACTGGTCTCAATTGTCCCGCAGAAGGAATCCTTGAAGGGGGCATCCCACAACTCCCAACGTGGGAAATCCTCCATGGCCTTGAGATTCCTCTCCGTCATGAACTGGCAGTCATGCACAGAAACTACAACCTGAGCCAACGTCTGATCCTCGCCGTGACTTCAGATGCATGAGATATTGGTTCAGATGTTCAGGGGGTACCTGCCTTGCCCTCGGCCTGAAGCCCAAGTCTAGCTTGTCTTCTCAGACTTCTGTCCTCACACTACTGGCCCAGAAGCCCTCCAGTTTGGCAATTCCGGACCCACAATGCTCACTCTGCCTGCCCTCTAGAAAAAATATCTTGCCTTATGAGCTGCCCAGGCACCACAAATGAGGATCAACCTACACGGCACTCGACTGTACCCAAATTATTTAGTCTAACCTGGGCACTAATGCACTGTCTGACACAACCTGAGCCCGAACCTCCTGACCAACAACCAGGCAGCTGACCGCACATTGAGCACATCAGACCCACCATGGCCTTAGGTCATCATCTCTTCCCAACTGTGGTTTTCAGCTTACGAACCTAGCCTTTATCTCCAACCACTGCCCACGGTTAAAAAGATGCAGAAATCAGAACTCCTTCCCCATGGCAAGAGACCTTGTGATTGGCATGTTGTCCAAAGTTCAGTGTGGTTGAAACCAGTGTGGCCCATAAGGGCCCACCCATGCTCGCGGGCCACATTGGTCACAAACACACATTGTGACCCTCAGCATGAGCCCAGTCCTCAAGTAAGGCCTCTCAGTGGCTGAATGAAGAGACAGCATATGGGGCCTGCCATGCCCCTCTGCCCCAAATTTTAACCATAGTTTGGGTTGTCCCTTCACTCTTCCCCAGGGCTCTGCTTTGGAATTCCTCTTTGGTTGGGACACCTGAGGTAACAAACCAAAGAGGAGACCTCCCATCCCACAGATTGACGAAAAACAATTGGGTTCGTGCCAAATCCCAGAGAGGAAGATTCCTCCATGGCCCATGAGGCCTCCCCTCAATCCACAACCATCGTTGACACAAAAGCCAGAGACCAAAGCCTGAGCAAGCGCTTCAGACTCGCTCTTTCTTCGTATCCTGAAGATTTCTTCTCATGGTTTGTAGATTGGGCCTGCCATACCTACGTCCCCAAACCTAAGCTGAGTTTGTGTTTTCAGACTTCTGTCCTCAAAGTCCTGGGCCAATCACCGTCCCGGCTGGGGCCCCTGGAGCCACACATTAGGACTGTGCCTAACCCATGCATGGAAATTCTGCCCATTCCGTTGTCCAAAATTGTACAAATTAGGAGAACCCTCCAAAGTCCCCGAGGCCATTCCAATATCTAGGTCTCTGTGGACAAACAAGGGCGGTCTGACACCAGCTGAGCATCTACCTCCACTCATACCATAGATGGATGTCCCCAGAGAAGGAGATGGAACCAGACAGGACCCTAGGCCATAATCGGATCCATTGCTTTGGTTTACAGGCATGTCTCCTCAAAATCCTGGGCACAAATGCACTGTCTGACACAACCTGAGCCCGAACCTCCTGAACAACAACCAGGCAGCTGACCCCACACTGAGCACATCAGACCCACCAAGGCCTTAGGTCATCATCTCTTCCCAACTGCGGTTTTAAAGCATCAGAACCTAGACCTTATCTCCAACCACTGCCCAGTGTTGAAAATGATGCGGAAATCAGAACTCCTTCCCCATGGCAAGAGACCTTGTGATTGGCATGTTGTCCAAAGTTCAGTGTAGTTGAAACCAGTGTGGCCCATGAGGCCCCGCCCAAGCTCGCGAGCCACATTGGTCACAAACACACATTGTGACCCTCAGCCTGAACCCAGTCCTCAAGTAAGGCCTCTCAGTGGCTGGATGAAGGGACAGCATATGGGGCCTGCCATGCCCCTCTGCCCCAAATTTTAACCATAGTTTGGGTTTTCCCTTCACTCTTCCCCAGCCCTCTGCTGGGGAATTCCTCTTTGGTTGGGACACCAGAGGTAACAAACCTGAAAGGAGACCTCCCATCCAAATGATTGACGAAAAACAATTGGTACCGGGACAAATCCCAAGAGAGGAAGATTCGTCCATGGCCCATTAGGCCTCCCCTCATTCCACGGCCATTGTTAACACAAAATCCAGAGACCAAAGCCTGAGCAAGCGCCTCAGACTAGCTCTTTCTTCATATCCTGAAGAGTTCACATGGTTTATAGATTGGGCCTGCCATACGTACGTCCCCAAACCTAAGCTGAGTTTGTGTTCTCAGACTTCTGTCCTCAAATTCCTCGGCCACACACCTTCCATGCTGGGGCCCCTGGAGCCACACATTAGGACTGTGACTACCCCATGCATGGGAATTCTGCCCATTCCATTGTCCAAAATTGTACAAATTAGGAGAACCCTCCAAAGTCCCCGAGGCCATCCCAATATGTACGTCTCAGGGGACAAACAAGGGCGGTCTGACACTTGCTTAGTATCTACGTCCACTCATACCATAGATGGATGTCCCCAGAGAAGGATATGGTACCAGACAGGACCCTAGGCCATAATCGGATCCATTGCTTTGGTTTACAGGCATGCTCCTCAAAAGCCTGGATTCCAATACCAGCATAGGGGGTTTCCTGAGGCACCCATCAGAAAAAATCTCGTCTCCACGAGGAAACTTGTGCATGGGACCTATGTCAAAATATTAGGAGAATACTTCAGAGTCCCGGTGCCACCGCCCCATTCCAAGGTCCTCATGGACACAAACACACATTAGGCCCCATGCTCAGGAAAGTCCATTTCAACAGCACCCCCGGTTGCTCCCGCTGAGCCATCTGATCTCAACTGTCTTGTTGGTAGGAGACAATTGGAATGCGAGGCGGGCTTCCCTGGCATCCATCCTCGAACGGTGCTCTGGAGTAATTCCATATGGGATGTGTTGGAGCTGCCCAACAGGTCTCAATTGTCCCGCAGAAGGAATCCTTGAAGGGGGCATCCCACAACTCGCAACGTGGGTAAACCTCCATGGCCTTGAGATTCCTCTCCGTTCATGAAGGGGCAGTCAAGCACAGAAACTACAACCTGAGCCAACGTCTGATCCTCGCCGTCACTTCAGATGCATGAGATATTGGTTCAGATGTGCAGGGGGTACCTGCCTTGCTCTCGGCCTGAAGCCGAAGTCTAGCTTGTGTTCTCAGATTTCTGTCCTCACACAACTGGCCCAGAAGCCCTCACGTTTGGCAATTCCGGACCCACAATGCAGCACTCTGCCTGCCCTCTAGAAAAAATATCTTGCCTAATGAGCTGCCCAGGCACCTCAAATGAGGATCAACCTACACGGCACTCGACTGTACCCAAATTATAGAGTCTAACCTGTGCTCCTGCACTGTCTGACCCAACCTGAGCCCGAACCTCCTGACCAACAACCAGGCACTGACCGCACACTGAGCACATCAGACCCACCATGGCCTTAGGTCATCATCTCTTCACAACTGCGGTTTTCAGGCTTCCGTACCTAGACCTTTTCTCCAACCACTGCCCAGGGTTGAAAATGATGCAGAAATCAGAAATCCTTTCCCATGGCAAGAGACCTTGTGCTTGGCATGTAGTCCAACGTTCTGTGTAGTTGAAACCAGTGTGGCCCATGAGGCCCCGCCCATGCTTCTGAGCCACATTGGTCACAAACACACATTGTGACCCTCAGCCTGAACCCAGTCCTCAAGTAAGGCCTCTCAGTGGCTGGATGAAGAGACAGCATATGGGGCCTGCCATGCCCCTAGGCCCCAAATTTTAATCATAGTTTGTGTTGTCCCTTCTCTCTTCCCCAGGGCTCTGCTTTGGTATTCTTCTTTGGTTGTGACACTGAGGTAACAAACATGAAAGGAGACCTCCCATCCCACAGATTGACGAAAAACAATTGGGACTGGGCCAAATCCACGGAGAGGAAGATTCGTCCATGTCCCATGAGGCCTCCCCTCATTCCACGGCCATCGTTGACACAAAATCCAGAGACCAAAGCTTGAGCAAGCGCCTCAGACTCCCTCTTTCTTCATATCCTGAAGAGTTCTTCTCATGGTTTGTAGATTGGGCCTGCCATACCTACGTCCCCAAACCTAAGCTGTATAAGAGATGGCCGTGGAATGTCAGGGAGGCCTCATGGGCCATGGACGAATCTTCCTCTCTGTGGATTTGGCCCGATCCCAATTGTTTTTCGTCAATGTGGAATGGGAGGACTCCTTTCAGGTTTGTTACCTCAGGTGTGCCGCCAAAGGAGGAATTCCAAAGAAGAGCCCTGGGGAAAAGTGAAGGGAGAACCCGAACTATGGGTAAAATTTGGGGCCTAGGGGCATGGCAAGCCCAATATGCTATCTCTTCATCCAGGCACTGAGAGGCCTTATTGAGGACTGGGATCAGGGTGAGGGTCACAATGTGTGGTTTGGACCAATGTGGCTCGCAAACATGAGCGGGGCCTCATGGGCCACACTGGTTTCAACTACACTGAACGTTGGGCAACATGCCAACCACATGGTTTCTTGACACGGGGAAGGAGTTGTGATTTCTGCATCACTTTCAAGCCTGGGCAGTGATTGGAGATAAGGTCTAGGTTCTGAAACTTGACAACCGAGGTTGGGAAGAGATAACGACCTAAGACCATGGCGGGTCCGATGTGCTCAGTGAGCGGCCAGCTTTCTGTGTGGGGCCAGGTAATCCAGGCTCGGGCTGTGTCAAAAAGGTCAATAGTGCCCAGGTCAGCCTATATATTTGGGGTACAGTCGAATGGCGTGCAGGTTGATCCTCATTTGGAGTTTCTGGGTAGCCCCAGAGGGCAATGTTTTTCTTCCTGAGGGCAGGAAGAGTGCTGCATTATAGTTCTGGTTTTCAAACTGGAGGCTTGTGGGCCAGTAGTCTGAGGAAGGAAATCTGAGAACAAGCTAGGCTTAGGTTTCTGGGTGAGGACAAGGCAGGAACAATCTACAGACCTGAATCGAGATCTCGTGCTTATGATGTCAGGGCGAGGATCAGAAGATCGCTCAGGTTGGTGTTTCTGTCCCTGATGGCCCTTTATGAAGGGGCGGGGGGGCCACGAGGCCGTGGGGGTTTTCCCACGATGTTAGTTGTGAGAAGCTCCAAACTGCAAAGATTCTTCTGCAGGACAATTGAGACCTGTTGGTTGGCTCCAGGGCAACGATCCCGAGCAGGGTTCTAAGGATGGATGGCTGGGTAGCCCACCTCGCATTCCAATTGTGTCCTAGCAACAAGACAGGTTAGATCTGCTGGATCTGGGGGAGCAACCCAGGAGGCTGAGTTGAAATGGACTCTCCTGTGGATGGGTCCTAATGTCTGTTTGTGTCTATGGAGACCTTGGAATGTAGCGGTGGCACTGGGGTCCTGAAGGGTTTTTCCAAACAGAGGCTTTGACACAGCTCCAACGTGCAATTTTCCCATATGTAGATGAGATGTTTTCTGATGGGTGAGTCAAGAAACAGCCATACGCTGGTATTGAAATCCAGGCCTCTGAGGAGAGATGACAATCCACAGCAATGGATCCGTTTAGTGCCTAGGGGCCTGTTCGTTCCTTTTTACCTCTGGGGACATCAGTCTATGCGTCTGAGTGCAGGTAGGTGCTCAGAGGAGCTCAGATTGCCCCTGTTTGTCCTGGGAAGCCACCACTATTGGGATGGCCTCAGGCATATTGGAGGTTTATTTTATTAGTAGGGTTGTGGCCTTTGGAATGGGCACATACAATTCCCTTGGAGAGGGCAAGTACAGTCCTCAGGTTTGGCTCCAGGGGCCTGAGCCGGTAGGGTGTGTAGGCCAGAGCTGTTTGGACAGTTGTCTGAAAACACAAACGCGGCTTATGTTTCGGGTCATAGGTATGGCAGGACTGATCTACAGACCATGAGGAGAACTCTTCAGGATATGAAAAAAGGGCGAGTGTGAGGCTCGTGCTCAAGTTTTTGTCTCTGGATATCGTGTCACTCATGGACGTGAAATTTCCAGGTGACTTCATGGGAAATGGACGAGTCTTACTCTCTGGGGTTTTGCCCCGTCCCAAGAGTTTTGGGTCATTCTGGGGATGGAAGAAGTCCGTTTTGTTGTTGTTGTTGATTTGCTTTGTTTTGTTTTTTAACCTCAGGTGTCTCACCAAATGAGGTATTCCAGAGTAGAGCCCTGGGGAGGGCCGACCGGACAACCAGAAATCTGTTTTAAAATTGGGGCCTAGGGACATGTCAAGCCCATTATGACATCTAATGGTCGAGCCACTGAGAGGACTTACTAGAGCACAGGACTCACGCTGAGGGTCACAATGCGTGTTTATGCCCTCTTCGCACTCAAGAATTGGCGGGGCCTCCGGGTGAATGCTGGTTTCTCCTACACTGAACGTTGGACAACATGCCAACCACAAGGTTTCTTGCCATGGGTAAGGACGAGTTCTGATTTCTGCATCACAGGCACCCCTGGGCAGTGGTTGGAGATAAGGTCTAGGTTCTGAGGCCTGAAATACCGCAGTTGGGAAGAGATGATGACCTAAGGCCATGGCGGTTCTGATGTGCTCAGTGTGCGGTCAGCTGTCTGGGTGTTGGTCCGGAGGTCCGAGCTCAGGTTGTGTCAGACAGTGCATTAGTGCCCAGGTTAGACTATATACTTTGGGTACAGTCGAATGCCATGTAGATTTATCCTCATATAAGGTGCCTGGGCAGCTCATTAGGCCAAATTTTTTTTCTAGAGGGCAGGCAGAGTGCTGCATTGTGGGTCTGGAATTGCGAAATTTCCGGGCTTCGGGGCCTGGAGTTGAAGACGGAAGTCTGAGAACACAAGCTAGACTTGGGTTTCAGGGCCAGGGCACGGAAGGTACCCCTGTAGATCTGAACCTTTATCGCATGCATCTGAAGTCAGGGCGAGGATCAGACGTTGGCTCAGGTTGGAGTTTCTGTGCATGACGGCCCCTTCATGAAGGGAGCGGAATCTCGAGGCCATGGAGGTTTTCCCACGTTGGGAGTTGTGGGATGCCCCCTTCAAGGATTCCTTCTGCGGGACAATTGAGACTTGTTGGGCAGCTCCAGGACATCCCATATGGAATGACTCCAGGGCACCGTTCGAGGATGGATGCCTGGGAAGCCCGCCTCGCATTCCAATTGTCTCCTAGCAACAGACAGTTTTAGATCTGATGGCTCTGCGGGAGAAACCGGGGTGGCTGACTTGAAATGGACTTTCCTGAGGATGGGTCCTAATGTGTGTTTGTGTCCATGAGGGCCTTAAAATGGGGCGGTGGCACCGGGACCCTGAAGTATTCTCCTAAGCTTTTGACATAGCTCGATGCACAAGGTTCCTTGTGGTGACGAGATTTGTTTTGATGGGTGCCTCAGGAAAACCTCTATGCTGGTATTGGAATCCAGGCTTTTGAGGAGACATGCCTGTAATCCAAAGCAATGTATCCGATTATGGCCTAGGGTCCTGTCTGGTTCAATCTTCTTCTCAGGGGACATCCATCTATGGTATGAGTGGAGGTAGATGCTCAGCTGGTATCAGACCGCCCTTGTTTGTCCCGGGCGACCTGCACTATTGGGATGGCCTCAGGGATTTGTAGGGTTCTCCAAATTTTACTGTTTTGGACAATGGCATCGGCAGAATTCCCATGGATTGGGTAGGCACAGTCCTAATGTGTGACTCCAGGGCCCCCGGCCTGGAGGGTGTGTGGCCCAGGACTTTGAGGACAGAAGTCTGAAAACACAAACTCAGCTTAGGTTTGGGGACGTAGGTATGGCAGGCCCGGTCTATAAACCATGAGAAGAACTCTTCCGGATATGAAGAAAGAGCGAGTCTGAGGCGCTTGCTCAGGCTTTTGTCTCTGGATTTTGTATCAGAGATGGCCGTGGAATGTCGGGGACGCCTCATGGGCCATGGACGAATCTTCCTCTCTGTGGATTTGGCCCGATCCCAATTGTTTTTCGTCAATCTGTGGAATGGGAGGACTTCTTTCAGGTTTGTTACCTCAGGTGTCCCGCCAAAAGAGGAATCCCAAAGAAGAGCCCTGGGGAAAAGTGAAGGGAGAACCCGAACTATGGGTAAAATTTGGGGCCTAGGGGCATGGCAAGCCCAATATGCTATCTCTTCATCCAGCCACTGAGAGGCCTTACTGAGGAATGGGATCAGGGTGAGGGTCACAATGTGTGGTTTTGACCAATGTGGCCCGCAAACATGAGCGGGGCCTCATGGGCCACACTGGTTTCAACTACACTGAACGTTGGGCAACATGCCAACCACATGGTTTCTTGCCACGGGGAAGGAGTTGTGATTTCTGCATCACTTTCAAGCCTGGGCAGTGATTGGAGATAAGGTCTAGATTCTGAAACTTGACAACCGAGGTTGGGAAGAGATAACGACCTAAGACCATGGCGGGTCCGAAGTGCTCAGTGAGCGGCCAGCTTTCTGTGTGGGGCCAGGTAATCCAGGCTCGGGCTGTGTCAAAAAGGGCAATAGTGCCCAGGTCAGCCTATATATTTCGGGTACAGTCGAATTGCGTGCAGGTTGATCCTCATTTGGAGTTTCTGGGTAGCCCCAGAGGGCAATGTTTTTCTTCCTGAGGGCAGGAAGAGTGCTGCATTATAGTTTTGGATTTCAAACTGGAGGCTTGTGGGCCAGTAGTCTGAGGAAGGAAATCTGAGAACAAGCTAGGCTTAGGTTTCCGGGTGAGGACAAGGCAGGAACAATCTTCAGACCTGAATTGAGATCTCGTGCTTATGATGTCAGGGCGAGGATCAGAAGATCCCTCAGGTTGGTGTTTCTGTCCCTGATGGCCCTTCATGAAGGGGCGGGGGGGCCACGAGGCCGTGGGGGTTTTCCCACGATGTTAGTTGTGAGAAGCTCCAAACTGCAAAGATTCTTCTGCAGGACAATTGAGACCTGTTGGTTGGCTCCAGGGCAACGATTCCGAGCAGGGTTCTAAGGATGGATGGCTGGGTAGCCCACCTCGCATTCCAATTGTGTCCTAGCAACAAGACAGGTTAGATCTGCTGGATCTGGGGGAGCAACCCAGGAGGCTGAGTTGAAATGGACTCTCCTGTGGATGGGTCCTAATGTCTGTTTGTGTCTATGGAGACCTTGGAATGTAGCGGTGGCACTGGGGTCCTGAAGGGTTTTTCCAAACAGAGGCTTTGACACAGCTCCAACGTGCAATTTTCCCATATGTAGATGAGATGTTTTCTGATGGGTGAGTCAAGAAACAGCCATACGCTGGTATTGAAATCCAGGCCTCTGAGGAGAGATGACTGGATTCCACAGCAATGGATCCGTTTAGTGCCTAGGGGCCTGTTCGTTCCTTTTTATCTCTGGGGACATCAGTCTATGCGTCTGAGTGCAGGCAGGTGCTCAGATGAGCTCAGATTGCCCCTGTTTGTCCTGGGAAGCCACCACTATTGGGATGGCCTCAGGCAGTTTGGAGGTTTATCCTATTAGTAGGGTTGTGGCCATTGGAATGGGCACATACAATTCCCTTGGAGAGGGCAAGTACAGTCCTCAGGTGTGGCTCCAGGGGCCTGAGCCTGTAGGGTGTGTAGGCCAGAGCTTTTTGGACAGTTGTCTGAAAACACAAACGCGGCTTATGTTTCGGGTCATAGGTATGGCAGGACTGATCTACAGACCATGAGGAGAACTCTTCAGGATATGAAAAAAGGGCGAGTGTGAGGCTCGTGCTCAAGTTTTTGTCTCTGGATATCGTGTCACTCATGGTCGTGAAATTTCCGGGTGACTTCATGGGAAATGGACGAGTCTTACTCTCTGGGGTTTTGCCCCGTCCCAAGAGTTTTGGGTCATTCTGGGGATGGAAGAAGTCCGTTTTGTTGTTGTTGTTGATTTGCTTTGTTTTGTTTTTTAACCTCAGGTGTCTCACCAAATGAGGTATTCCAGAGTAGAGCCCTGGGGAGGGCCGACCGGACAACCAGAAATCTGGTTTAAAATTGGGGCCTAGGGACATGTCAAGCCCATTATGACATCTAATGGTCGAGCCACTGAGAGGACTTACTAGAGCACAGGACTCACGCTGAGGGTCACAATGCGTGTTTATGCCCTCTTCGCACTCAAGAATTGGCGGGGCCTCCGGGTGAATGCTGGTTTCTCCTACACTGAACGTTGGACAACATGCCAACCACAAGGTTTCTTGCCATGGGTAAGGACGAGTTCTGATTTCTGCATCACAGGCACCCCTGGGCAGTGGTTGGAGATAAGGTCTAGGTTCTGAGGCCTGAAATACCGCAGTTGGGAAGAGATGATGACCTAAGGCCATGGCGGTTCTGATGTGCTCAGTGTGCGGTCAGCTGTCTGGGTGTTGGTCAGGAGGTCCGAGCTCAGGTTGTGTCAGACAGTGCATTAGTGCCCAGGTTAGACTCTATACTTTGGGTACAGTCGAATGCCATGTAGATTTATCCTCATATAAGGTGCCTGGGCAGCTCATTAGGCCAAATTTTTTTTCTAGAGGGCAGGCAGAGTGCTGCATTGTGGGTCTGGAATTGCGAAACTTCCGGGCTTCGGGGCCTGGAGTGTGAGGACGGAAGTCTGAGAACACAAGCTAGACTTGGGTTTCAGGGCCAGGGCACGGCAGGTACCCCTGTAGATCTGAACCTTTATCGCATGCATCTGAAGTCAGGGCGAGGATCAGACGTTGGCTCAGGTTGGAGTTTCTGTGCATGACGGCCCCTTCATGAAGGGAGCGGAATCTCGAGGCCATGGAGGTTTTCCCACGTTGGGAGTTGTGGGATGCCCCCTTCAAGGATTCCTTCTGCGGGACAATTGAGACCTGGTGGGCAGCTCCAGGACATCCCATATGGAATGACTCCAGGGCACCGTTCGAGGATGGATGCCTGGGAAGCCTGCCTCGCATTCCAATTGTCTCCTAGCAACAAGACAGTTTTAGATCTGATGGCTCTGCGGGAGAAACCGGGGTGGCTGACTTGAAATGGACTTTCCTGAGGATGGGTCCTAATGTGTGTTTGTGTCCATGAGGGCCTTAAAATGGGGCGGTGGCACCGGGACCCTGAAGTATTCTCCTAAGCTTTTGACATAGCTCGATGCACAAGGTTCCTTGTGGAGACGAGATTTGTTTTGATGGGTGCCTCAGGAAAACCTCTATGCTGGTATTGGAATCCAGGCTTTTGAGGAGACATGCCTGTAATCCAAAGCAATGTATCCGATTATGGCCTAGGGTCCTGTCTGGTTCAATCTTCTTCTCAGGGGACATCCATCTATGGTATGAGTGGAGGTAGATGCTCAGCTGGTATCAGACCGCCCTTGTTTGTCCCGGGCGACCTGCACTATTGGGATGGCCTCAGGGATTTGTAGGGTTCTCCAAATTTTACTGTTTTGGACAATGGCATCGGCAGAATTCCCATGGATTGGGTAGGCACAGTCCTAATGTGTGACTCCAGGGGCCCCAGCCTGGAGGGTGTGTGGCCCAGGACTTTGAGGACAGAAGTCTGAAAACACAAACTCAGCTTAGGTTTGGGGACGTAGGTATGGCAGGCCCGGTCTATAAACCATGAGAAGAACTCTTCCGGATATGAAGAAAGAGCGAGTCTGAGGCACTTGCTCAGGCTTTTGTCTCTGGATTTTGTATCAGAGATGGCCGTGGAATGTCGGGGAGGCCTCATGGGCCATGGACGAATCTTCCTCTCTGTGGATTTGGCCCGATCCCAATTGTTTTTCGTCAATCTGTGGAATGGGAGGACTCCTTTCAGGTTTGTTACCTCAGGTGTCCCGCCAAAAGAGGAATCCCAAAGTAGAGCCCTGGGGAAAAGTGAAGGGTGTACCCGAACTATGGGTAAAATTTAGGGCCTAGGGGCATGGCAAGCCCAATATGCTATCTCTTCATCCAGCCACTGAGAGGCCTTATTGAGGACTGGGATCTGGGTGAGGGTCACAATGTGTGGTTTTGACCAATGTGGCCCGCAAACATGAGCGGGGCCTCATGGGCCACACTGGTTTCAACTACACTGAACGTTGGGCAACATGCCAACCACATGGTTTCTTGCCACGGGGAAGGAGTTGTGATTTCTGCATCACTTTCAAGCCTGGGCAGTGATTGGAGATAAGGTCTAGGTTCTGAAACTTGACAACCGAGGTTGGGAAGAGATGACGACCTAAGACCATGGCGGGTCCGATGTGCTCAGTGAGCGGCCAGCTTTCTGTGTGGGGCCAGGTAATCCAGGCTCGGGCTGTGTCAAAAAGGGCAATAGTGCCCAGGTCAGCCTATATATTTGGGGTACCGTCGAATGGCGTGCAGGTTGATCCTCTTTTGGAGTTTCTGGGTAGCCCCAGAGGGCAATGTTTTTCTTCCTGAGGGCAGGAAGAGTGCTGCATTATAGTTCTGGTTTTCAAACTGGAGGCTTGTGGGCCAGTAGTCTGAGGAAGGAAATCTGAGAACAAGCTAGGCTTAGGTTTCTGGGTGAGGACAAGGCAGGAACAATCTACAGACCTGAATCGAGATATCGTGCTTATGATGTCAGGGCGAGGATCAGAAGATCGCTCAGGTTGGTGTTTCTGTCCCTGATGGCCCTTCATGAAGGGGCGGGGGGGCCACGAGGCCGTGGGGGTTTTCCCACGATGTTAGTTGTGAGAAGCTCCAAACTTCAAAGATTCTTCTGCAGGACAATTGAGACCTGTTGGTTGGCTCCAGGGCAACGATTCCGAGCAGGGTTCTAAGGATGGATGGCTGGGTAGCCCACCTCGCATTCCAATTGTGTCCTAGCAACAAGACAGGTTAGATCTGCTGGATCTGGGGGAGCAACCCAGGAGGCTGAGTTGAAATGGACTCTCCTGTGTATGGGTCCTAATGTCTTTTTGTGTCTATGGAGACCTTGGAATGTAGCGGTGGCACTGGGGTCCTGAAGGGTTTTTCCAAACAGAGACTTTGACACAGCTCCAACGTGCAAGTTTCCCATATGTAGATGAATTGTTTTCTGATGGGTGAGTCAAGAAACAGCCATACGCTGGTATTGAAATCCAGGCCTCTGAGGAGAGATGACTGGATACCACAGCAATGGATCCGTTAGTGCCTAGGGGCCTTTTCGTTCCTTTTTACCTCTGGGGACATCAGTCTTTGCGTCTGAGTGCAGGTAGGTGCTCAGATGAGCTCAGATTGCCCCTGTTTGTCCTGGGAAGCCACCACTATTGGGATGGCCTCAGGCAGTTTGGAGGTTTATCCTATTAGTAGGGTTGTGGCCATTGGAATGGGCACATACAATTCCCTTGGAGAGGGCAAGTACAGTCCTCAGGTTTGGCTCCAGGGGCCTGAGCCTGTAGGGTGTGTAGGCCAGAGCTGTTTGGACAGTTGTCTGAAAACACAAACGCGGCTTATGTTTCGGGTCATAGGTATGGCAGGACTGATCTACAGACCATGAGGAGAACACTTCAGGATATGAAAAAAGGGCGAGTGTGAGGCTCGTGCTCAAGTTTTTGTCTCTGGATATCGTGTCACTCATGGTCGTGAAATTTCCGGGTGACTTCATGGGAAATGGACGAGTCTTACTCTCTGGGGTTTTGCCCCGTCCCAAGAGTTTTGGGTCATTCTGGGGATGGAAGAAGTCCGTTTTGTTGTTGTTGTTGATTTGCTTTGTTTTGTTTTTTAACCTCAGGTGTCTCACCAAATGAGGTATTCCAGAGTAGAGCCCTGGGGAGGGCCGACCAGACAACCAGAAATCTGGTTTAAAATTGGGGCCTAGGGACATGTCAAGCCCATTATGACATCTAATGGTCGAGCCACTGAGAGGACTTACTAGAGCACAGGACTCACGCTGAGGGTCACAATGCGTGTTTATGCCCTCTTCGCACTCAAGAATTGGCGGGGCCTCCGGGTGAATGCTGGTTTCTCCTACACTGAACGTTGGACAACATGCCAACCACAAGGTTTCTTGCCATGGGTAAGGACGAGTTCTGATTTCTGCATCACAGGCACCCCTGGGCAGTGGTTGGAGATAAGGTCTAGGTTCTGAGGCCTGAAATACCGCAGTTGGGAAGAGATGATGACCTAAGGCCATGGCGGTTCTGATGTGCTCAGTGTGCGGTCAGCTGTCTGGGTGTTGGTCAGGAGGTCCGAGCTCAGGTTGTGTCAGACAGTGCATTAGTGCCCAGGTTAGACTATATACTTTGGGTACAGTCGAATGCCATGTAGATTTATCCTCATATAAGGTGCCTGGGCAGCTCATTAGGCCAAATTTTTTTTCTAGAGGGCAGGCAGAGTGCTGCATTGTGGGTCTGGAATTGCGAAACTTCCGGGCTTCGGGGCCTGGAGTGTGAGGACGGAAGTCTGAGAACACAAGCTAGACTTGGGTTTCAGGGCC
Source organism: Mustela nivalis (assembly GCF_964662115.1). NCBI lineage: Eukaryota > Metazoa > Chordata > Mammalia > Carnivora > Mustelidae > Mustela > Mustela nivalis. The sequence continues at coordinate 291,965 of NW_028136159.1, forward strand.
AGGGCACGGCAGGTACCCCTGTAGATCTGAACCTTTATCGCATGCATCTGAAGTCAGGGCGAGGATAAGACGTTGGCTCAGGTTGGAGTTTCTGTGCATGACGGCCCCTTCATGAAGGGAGCGGAATCTCGAGGCCATGGAGGTTTTCCCACGTTGGGAGTTGTGGGATGCCCCCTTCAAGGATTCCTTCTGCGGGACAATTGAAACTTGTTGGGCAGCTCCAGGACATCCCATATGGAATGACTCCAGGGAACCGTTCGAGGATGGATGCCTGGGAAGCCCGCCTCGCATTCCAATTGTCTCCTAGCAACAAGACAGTTTTAGATCTGATGGCTCTGCGGGAGATACCGGGGTGGCTGACTTGAAATGGACTTTCCTGAGGATGGGTCCTAATGTGTGTTTGTGTCCATGAGGGCCTTAAAATGGGGCGGTGGCACCGGGACCCTGAAGTATTCTCCTAAGCTTTTGACATAGCTCGATGCACAAGGTTCCTTGTGGAGACGAGATTTGTTTTGATGGGTGCCTCAGGAAAACCTCTATGCTGGTATTGGAATCCAGGCTTTTGAGGAGACATGCCTGTAATCCAAAGCAATGTATCCGATTATGGCCTAGGGTCCTGTCTGGTTCAATCTTCTTCTCAGGGGACATCCATCTATGGTATGAGTGGAGGTAGATGCTCAGCTGGTATCAGACCGCCCTTGTTTGTCCCGGGCGACCTGCACTATTGGGATGGCCTCAGGGATTTGTAGGGTTCTCCAAATTTTACTGTTTTGGACAATGGCATCGGCAGAATTCCCATGGATTGGGTAGGCACAGTCCTAATGTGTGACTCCAGGGGCCCCAGCCTGGAGGGTGTGTGGCCCAGGACTTTGAGGACAGAAGTCTGAAAACACAAACTCAGCTTAGGTTTGGGGACGTAGGTATGGCAGGCCCGGTCTATAAACCATGAGAAGAACTCTTCCGGATATGAAGAAAGAGCGAGTCTGAGGCGCTTGCTCAGGCTTTTGTCTCTGGATTTTGTATCAGAGATGGCCGTGGAATGTCGGGGAGGCCTCATGGGCCATGGACGAATCTTCCTCTCTGTGGATTTGGCCCGATCCCAATTGTTTTTCGTCAATCTGTGGAATGGGAGGACTCCTTTCAGGTTTGTTACCTCAGGTGTCCCGCCAAAAGAGGAATCCCAAAGAAGAGCCCTGGGGAAAAGTGAAGGGTGTACCCGAACTATGGGTAAAATTTAGGGCCTAGGGGCATGGCAAGCCCAATATGCTATCTCTTCATCCAGCCACTGAGAGGCCTTATTGAGGACTGGGATCAGGGTGAGGGTCACAATGTGTGGTTTTGACCAATGTGGCCCGCAAACATGAGCGGGGCCTCATGGGCCACACTGGTTTCAACTACACTGAACGTTGGGCAACATGCCAACCACATGGTTTCTTGCCACGGGGAAGGAGTTGTGATTTCTGCATCACTTTCAAGCCTGGGCAGTGATTGGAGATAAGGTCTAGGTTCTGAAACTTGACAACCGAGGTTGGGAAGAGATGACGACCTAAGACCATGGCGGGTCCGATGTGCTCAGTGAGCGGCCAGCTTTCTGTGTGGGGCCAGGTAATCCAGGCTCGGGCTGTGTCAAAAAGAGCAATAGTGCCCAGGTCAGCCTATATATTTGGGGTACCGTCGAATGGCGTGCAGGTTGATCCTCATTTGGAGTTTCTGGGTAGCCCCAGAGGGCAATGTTTTTCTTCCTGAGGGCAGGAAGAGTGCTGCATTATAATTCTGGTTTTCAAACTGGAGGCTTGTGGGCCAGTAGTCTGAGGAAGGAAATCTGAGAACAAGCTAGGCTTAGGTTTCTGGGTGAGGACAAGGCAGGAACAATCTACAGACCTGAATCGAGATCTCGTGCTTATGATGTCAGGGCGAGGATCAGAAGATCGCTCAGGTTGGTGTTTCTGTCCCTGATGGCCCTTCATGAAGGGGCGGGGGTGCCACAAGGCCGTGGGCGTTTTCCCACGATGTTAGTTGTGAGAAGCTCCAAACTGCAAAGATTCTTCTGCAGGACAATTGAGACCTGTTGGTTGGCTCCAGGGCAACGATTCCGAGCAGGGTTCTAAGGATGGATGGCTGGGTAGCCCACCTCGCATTCCAATTGTGTCCTAGCAACAAGACAGGTTAGATCTGCTGGATCTGGGGGAGCAACCCAGGAGGCTGAGTTGAAATGGACTCTCCTGTGGATGGGTCCTAATGTCTTTTTGTGTCTATGGAGACCTTGGAATGTAGCGGTGGCACTGGGGTCCTGAAGGGTTTTTCCAAACAGAGACTTTGACACAGCTGCAACGTGCAAGTTTCCCATATGTAGATGAATTGTTTTCTGATGGGTGAGTCAAGAAACAGCCATACGCTGGTATTGAAATCCAGGCCTCTGAGGAGAGATGACTGGATACCACAGCAATGGATCCGTTAGTGCCTAGGGGCCTCTTCGTTCCTTTTTACATCTGGGGACATCAGTCTTTGCGTCTGAGTGCAGGTAGGTGCTCAGATGAGGTCTGATTGCCCCTGTTTGTCCTGGGAAGCCACCACTATTGGGATGGCCTCAGGCAGTTTGGAGGTTTATCCTATTAGTAGGGTTGTGGCCATTGGAATGGGCACATACAATTCCCTTGGAGAGGGCAAGTACAGTCCTCAGGTGTGGCTCCAGGGGCCTGAGCCGGTAGGGTGTGTAGGCCAGAGCTGTTTGGACAGTTGTCTGAAAACACAAACGCGGCTTATGTTTCGGGTCATAGGTATGGCAGGACTGATCTACAGACCATGAGGAGAACTCTTCAGGATATGAAAAAAGGGCGAGTGTGAGGCTCGTGCTCAAGTTTTGTCTCTGGATATCGTGTCACTCATGGTCGTGAAATTTCCGGGTGACTTCATGGGAAATGGACGAGTCTTACTCTCTGGGGTTTTGCCCCGTCCCAAGAGTTTTGGGTCATTCTGGGGATGGAAGAAGTCCGTTTTGTTGTTGTTGTTGATTTGCTTTGTTTTGTTTTTTAACCTCAGGTGTCTCACCAAATGAGGTATTCCAGAGTAGAGCCCTGGGGAGGGCCGACCGGACAACCAGAAATCTGGTTTAAAATTGGGGCCTAGGGACATGTCAAGCCCATTATGACATCTAATGGTCGAGCCACTGAGAGGACTTACTAGAGCACAGGACTCACGCTGAGGGTCACAATGCGTGTTTATGCCCTCTTCGCACTCAAGAATTGGCGGGGCCTCCGGGTGAATGCTGGTTTCTCCTACACTGAACGTTGGACAACATGCCAACCACAAGGTTTCTTGCCATGGGTAAGGACCAGTTCTGATTTCTGCATCACAGGCACCCCTGGGCAGTGGTTGGAGATAAGGTCTAGGTTCTGAGGCCTGAAATACCGCAGTTGGGAAGAGATGATGACCTAAGGCCATGGCGGTTCTGATGTGCTCAGTGTGCGGTCAGCTGTCTGGGTGTTGGTCAGGAGGTCCGAGCTCAGGTTGTGTCAGACAGTGCATTAGTGCCCAGGTTAGACTATATACTTTGGGTACAGTCGAATGCCATGTAGATTTATCCTCATATAAGGTGCCTGGGCAGCTCATTAGGCCAAACTTTTTTTCTAGAGGGCAGGCAGAGTGCTGCATTGTGGGTCTGGAATTGCGAAACTTCCGGGCTTCGGGGCCTGGAGTGTGAGGACGGAAGTCTGAGAACACAAGCTAGACTTGGGTTTCAGGGCCAGGGCACGGCAGGTACCCCTGTAGATCTGAACCTTTATCGCATGCATCTGAAGTCAGGGCGAGGATCAGACGTTGGCTCAGGTTGGAGTTTCTGTGCATGACGGCCCCTTCATGAAGGGAGCGGAATCTCGAGGCCATGGAGGTTTTCCCACGTTGGGAGTTGTGGGATGCCCCCTTCAAGGATTCCTTCTGCGGGACAATTGAGACTTGTTGGGCAGCTCCAGGACATCCCATATGGAATGACTCCAGGGCACCGTTCGAGGATGGATGCCTGGGAAGCCCGCCTCGCATTCCAATTGTCTCCTAGCAACAAGACAGTTTTAGATCTGATGGCTCTGCGGGAGAAACCGGGGTGGCTGAGTTGAAATGGACTTTCCTGAGGATGGGTCCTAATGTGTGTTTGTGTCCATGAGGGCCTTAAAATGGGGCGGTGGCACCGGGACCCTGAAGTATTCTCCTAAGCTTTTGACATAGCTCGATGCACAAGGTTCCTTGTGGAGACGAGATTTGTTTTGATGGGTGCCTCAGGAAAACCTCTATGCTGGTATTGGAATCCAGGCTTTTGAGGAGACATGCCTGTAATCCAAAGCAATGTATCCTATTATGGCCTAGGGTCCTGTCTGGTTCAATCTTCTTCTCATGGGACATCCATCTATGGTATGAGTGGTGGTAGATGCTCAGCTGGTATCAGACCGCCCTTGTTTGTCCCGGGCGACCTGCACTATTGGGATGGCCTCAGGGATTTGTAGGGTTCTCCAAATTTACTGTTTTGGACAATGGCATCGGCAGAATTCCCATGGATTGGGTAGGCACAGTCCTAATGTGTGACTCCAGGGGCCCCAGCCTGGAGGGTGTGTGGCCCAGGACTTTGAGGACAGAAGTCTGAAAACACAAACTCAGCTACTGTTTGGGGACGTAGGTATGGTAGGCCCGATCTATAAACCATGAGAAGAACTCTTCCGGATTTGAAGAAAGAGCGAGTCTGAGGCGCTTGCTCAGGCTTTTGTCTCTGGATTTTGTATCAGAGATGGCCGTGGAATGTCGGGGAGGCCTCATGGGCCATGGACGAATCTTCCTCTCTGTGGATTTGGCCCGATCCCAATTGTTTTTCGTCAATCTGTGGAATGGGAGGACTCCTTTCAGGTTTGTTACCTCAGGTGTCCCGCCAAAAGAGGAATCCCAAAGAAGAGCCCTGGGGAAAAGTGAAGGGTGTACCCGAACTATGGATAAATTTGGGGCCTAGGGGCATGGCAAGCCCAATATGCTATCTCTTCATCCAGCCACTGAGAGGCCTTATTGAGGACTGGGATCAGGGTGAGGGTCACAATGTGTCGTTTTGACCAATGTGGCCCGCAAACATGAGCGGGGCCTCATGGGCCACACTGGTTTCAACTACACTGAACGTTGGGCAACATGCCAACCACATGGTTTCTTGCCACGGGGAAGGAGTTGTGATTTCTGCATCACTTTCAAGCCTGGGCAGTGATTGGAGATAAGGTCTAGGTTCTGAAACTTGACAACCGAGGTTGGGAATAGATGACGAACTAAGACCATGGCGGGTCCGATGTGCTCAGTGAGCGGCCAGCTTTCTGTGTGGGGCCAGGTAATCCAGGCTCGGGCTGTGTCAAAAAGGGCAATAGTGCCCAGGTCAGCCTATATATTTGGGGTACCGTCGAATGGCGTGCAGTTTGATCCTCATTTGGAGTTTCTGGGTAGCCCCAGAGTGCAATGTTTTTCTTCCTGAGGGCAGGAAGAGTGCTGCATTATAATTCTGGTTTTCAAACTGGAGGCTTGTGGGCCAGTAGTCTGAGGAAGGATATCTGAGAACAAGCTAGGCTTAGGTTTCTGGGTGAGGACAAGGCAGGAACAATCTACAGACCTGAATCGATATCTCGTGCTTATGATGTCAGGGCGAGGATCAGAAGATCTCTCAGGTTGGTGTTTCTGTCCCTGATGGCCCTTCATGAAGGGGCGGGGGGGCCACGAGGCCGTGGGGGTTTTCCCACGATGTTAGTTGTGAGAAGCTCCAAACTGCAAAGATTCTTCTGCAGGACAATTGAGACCTGTTGGTTGGCTCCAGGGCAACGATTCCGAGCAGGGTTCTAAGGATGGATGGCTGGGTAGCCCACCTCGCATTCCAATTGTGTCCTAGCAACAAGACAGGTTAGATCTGCTGGATCTGGGGGAGCAACCCAGGAGGCTGAGTTGAAATGGACTCTCCTGTGGATGGGTCCTAATGTCTTTTTGTGTCTATGGAGACCTTGGAATGTAGCGGTGGCACTGGGGTCCTGAATGGTTTTTCCAAACAGAGACTTTGACACAGCTCCAACGTGCAAGTTTCTCATATGTAGATGAGATGTTTTCTGATGGGTGAGTCAAGAAACAGCCATACGCTGGTATTGAAATCCAGGCCTCTGAGGAGAGATGACTGGATACCATAGCAATGGATCCGTTAGTGCCTAGGGGCCTGTTCGTTCCTTTTTACCTCTGGGGACATCAGTCTTTGCGTGTGAGTGCAGGTAGGTTCTCAGATGAGCTCAGATTGCCCCTGTTTGTCCTGGGAAGCCACCACTATTGGGATGGCCTCAGGCAGTTTGGAGGTTTATCCTATTAGTAGGGTTGTGGCCATTGGAATGGGCACATACAATTCCCTTGGAGAGGGCAAGTACAGTCCTCCGGTGTGGCTCCAGGGGCCTTAGCCGGTAGGGTGTGTAGGCCAGAGCTGTTTGGACAGTTGTCTGCAAACACAAACGCGGCTTATGTTTCGGGTCATAGGTATGGCAGGACTGATCTACAGACCATGAGGAGAACTCTTCAGGATATGAAAAAAGGGCGAGTGTGAGGCTCGTGCTCAAGTTTTGTCTCTGGATATCGTGTCACTCATGGTCGTGAAATTTCCGGGTGACTTCATGAGAAATGGACGAGTCTTACTCTCTGGGGTTTTGCCCCGTCCCAAGAGTTTTGGGTCATTCTGGGGATGGAAGAAGTCCGTTTTGTTGTTGTTGTTGATTTGCTTTGTTTTGTTTTTTAACCTCAGGTGTCTCACCAAATGAGGTATTCCAGAGTAGAGCCCTGGGGAGGGCCGACCGGACAACCAGAAATCTGGTTTAAAATTGGGGCCTAGGGACATGTCAAGCCCATTATGACATCTAATGGTCGAGCCACTGAGAGGACTTACTAGAGCACAGGACTCACGCTGAGGGTCACAATGCGTGTTTATGCCCTCTTCGCACTCAAGAATTGGCGGGGCCTCCGGGTGAATGCTGTTTTCTCCTACACTGAACGTTGGACAACATGCCAACCACAAGGTTTCTTGCCATGGGTAAGGACGAGTTCTGATTTCTGCATCACAGGCACCCCTGGGCAGTGGTTGGAGATAAGGTCTAGGTTCTGAGGCCTGAAATACCGCAGTTGGGAAGAGATGATGACCTAAGGCCATGGCGGTTCTGATGTGCTCAGTGTGCGGTCAGCTGTCTGGGTGTTGGTCAGGAGGTCCGAGCTCAGGTTGTGTCAGACAGTGCATTAGTGCCCAGGTTAGACTATATACTTTGGGTACAGTCGAATGCCATGTAGATTTATCCTCATATAAGGTGCCTGGGCAGCTCATTAGGCCAAACTTTTTTTCTAGAGGGCAGGCAGAGTGCTGCATTGTGGGTCTGGAATTGCGAAACTTCCGGGCTTCGGGGCCTGGAGTGTGAGGACGGAAGTCTGAGAACACAAGCTAGACTTGGGTTTCAGGGCCAGGGCACGGCAGGTACCCCTGTAGATCTGAACCTTTATCGCATGCATCTGAAGTCAGGGCGAGGATCAGACGTTGGCTCAGGTTGGAGTTTCTGTGCATGACGGCCCCTTCATGAAGGGAGCGGAATCTCGAGGCCATGGAGGTTTTCCCACGTTGGGAGTTGTGGGATGCCCCCTTCAAGGATTCCTTCTGCGGGACAATTGAGACTTGTTGGGCAGCTCCAGGACATCCCATATGGAATGACTCCAGGGCACCGTTCGATGATGGATGCCTGGGAAGCCCGCCTCGCATTCCAATTGTCTCCTAGCAACAAGACAGTTTTAGATCTGATGGCTCTGGGGGAGAAACCGGGGTGGCTGACTTGAAATGGACTTTCCTGAGGATGGGTCCTAATGTGTGTTTGTGTCCATGAGGGCCTTAAAATGGGGCGGTGGCACCGGGACCCTGAAGTATTCTCCTAAGCTTTTGACATAGCTCGATGCACAAGGTTCCTTGTGGAGACGAGATTTGTTTTGATGGGTGCCTCAGGAAAACCTCTATGCTGGTATTGGAATCCAGGCTTTTGAGGAGACATGCCTGTAATCCAAAGCAATGTATCCGATTATGGCCTAGGGTCCTGTCTGGTTCAATCTTCTTCTCATGGGACATCCATCTATGGTATGAGTGGAGGTAGATGCTCAGCTGGTATCAGACCGCCCTTGTTTGTCCCGGGCGACCTGCACTATTGGGATGGCCTCAGGGATTTGTAGGGTTCTCCAAATTTACTGTTTTGGACAATGGCATCGGCAGAATTCCCATGGATTGGGTAGGCACAGTCCTAATGTGTGACTCCAGGGGCCCCAGCCTGGAGGGTGTGTGGCCCAGGACTTTGAGGACAGAAGTCTGAAAACACAAACTCAGCTTCGGTTTGGGGACGTAGGTATGGCAGGCCCGATCTATAAACCATGAGAAGAACTCTTCCGGATATGAAGAAAGAGCGAGTCTGAGGCGCTTGCTCAGGCTTTTGTCTCTGGATTTTGTATCAGAGATGGCCGTGGAATGTCGGGGAGGCCTCATGGGCCATGGACGAATCTTCCTCTCTGTGGATTTGGCCCGATCCCAATTGTTTTTCGTCAATCTGTGGAATGGGAGGACTCCTTTCAGGTTTGTTACCTCAGGTGTCCCGCCAAAAGAGGAATCCCAAAGAAGAGCCCTGGGGAAAAGTGAAGGGTGTACCCGAACTATGGATAAATTTGGGGCCTAGGGGCATGGCAAGCCCAATATGGTATCTCTTCATCCAGCCACTGAGAGGTCTTATTGAGGACTGGGATCAGGGTGAGGGTCACAATGTGTGGTTTTGACCAATGTGGCCCGCAAACATGAGCGGGGCCTCATGGGCCACACTGGTTTCAACTACACTGAACGTTGGGCAACATGCCAACCACATGGTTTCTTGCCACGGGGAAGGAGTTGTGATTTCTGCATCACTTTCAAGCCTGGGCAGTGATTGGAGATAAGGTCTAGGTTCTGAAACTTGACAACCGAAGTTGGGAAGAGATGACGACCTAAGACCATGGCGGGTCCGATGTGCTCAGTGAGCGGCCAGCTTTCTGTGTGGGGCCAGGTAATCCAGGCTCGGGCTGTGTCAAAAAGGGCAATAGTGCCCAGGTCAGCCTATATATTTGGGGTACCGTCGAATGGCGTGCAGGTTGATCCTCATTTGGAGTTTCTGGGTAGCCCCAGAGGGCAATGTTTTTCTTCCTGAGGGCAGGAAGAGTGCTGCATTATAATTCTGGTTTTCAAACTGGAGGCTTGTGGGCCAGTAGTCTGAGGAAGGAAATCTGAGAACAAGCTAGGCTTAGGTTTCTGGGTGAGGACAAGGCAGGAACAATCTACAGACCTGAATCGAGATCTCGTGCTTATGATGTCAGGGCGAGGATCAGAAGATCGCTCAGGTTGGTGTTTCTGTCCCTGATGGCCCTTCATGAAGGGGCGGGGGGGCCACAAGGCCGTGGGGGTTTTCCCACGATGTTAGTTGTGAGAAGCTCCAAACTGCAAAGATTCTTCTGCAGGACAATTGAGACCTGTTAGTTGGCTCCAGGGCAACGATTCCGAGCAGGGTTCTAAGGATGGATGGCTGGGTAGCCCACCTCGCATTCCAATTGTGTCGTAGCAACAAGACAGGTTAGATCTGCTGGATCTGGGGGAGCAACCCAGGAGGCTGAGTTGAAATGGACTCTCCTGTGGATGGGTCCTAATGTCTTTTTGTGTCTATGGAGACCTTGGAATGTAGCGGTGGCACTGGGGTCCTGAAGGGTTTTTCCAAACAGAGACTTTGACACAGCTCCAACGTGCAAGTTTCCCATATGTAGATGAATTGTTTTCTGATGGGTGAGTCAAGAAACAGCCATACGCTGGTATTGAAATCCAGGCCTCTGAGGAGAGATGACTGGATACCACAGCAATGGATCCGTTAGTGCCTAGGGGCCTCTTCGTTCCTTTTTACCTCTGGGGACATCAGTCTTTGCGTCTGAGTGCAGGTAGGTGCTCAGATGAGCTCTGATTGCCCCTGTTTGTCCTGGGAAGCCACCACTATTGGGATGGCCTCAGGCAGTTTGGAGGTTTATCCTATTAGTAGGGTTGTGGCCATTGGAATGGGCACATACAATTCCCTTGGAGAGGGCAAGTACAGTCCTCAGGTGTGGCTCCAGGGGCCTGAGCCGGTAGGGTGTGTAGGCCAGAGCTGTTTGGACAGTTGTATGAAAACACAAACGCGGCTTATGTTTCGGGTCATAGGTATGGCAGGACTGATCTACAGACCATGAGGAGAACTCTTCAGGATATGAAAAAAGGGCGAGTGTGAGGCTCGTGCTCAAGTTTTTGTCTCTGGATATCGTGTCACTCATGGTCGTGAAATTTCCGGGTGACTTCATGGGAAATGGACGAGTCTTACTCTCTGGGGTTTTGCCCCGTCCCAAGAGTTTTGGGTCATTCTGGGGATGGAAGAAGTCCGTTTTGTTGTTGTTGTTGATTTGCTTTGTTTTGTTTTTTAACCTCAGGTGTCTCACCAAATGAGGTATTCCAGAGTAGAGCCCTGGGGAGAGCCGACCGGACAACCAGAAATCTGGTTTAAAATTGGGGCCTAGGGACATGTCAAGCCCATTATGACATCTAATGGTCGAGCCACTGAGAGGACTTACTAGAGCACAGGACTCACGCTGAGGGTCACAATGCGTGTTTATGCCCTCTTCGCACTCAAGAATTGGCGGGGCCTCCGGGTGAATGCTGGTTTCTCCTACACTGAACGTTGGACAACATGCCAACCACAAGGTTTCTTGCCATGGGTAAGGACGAGTTCTGATTTCTGCATCACAGGCACCCCTGGGCAGTGGTTGGAGATAAGGTCTAGGTTCTGAGGCCTGAAATACCGCAGTTGGGAAGAGATGATGACCTAAGGCCATGGCGGTTCTGATGTGCTCAGTGTGCGGTCAGCTGTCTGGGTGTTGGTCAGGAGGTCCGAGCTCAGGTTGTGTCAGACAGTGCATTAGTGCCCAGGTTAGACTATATACTTTGGGTACAGTCGAATGCCATGTAGATTTATCCTCATATAAGGTGCCTGGGCAGCTCATTAGGCCAAACTTTTTTTCTAGAGGGCAGGCAGAGTGCTGCATTGTGGGTCTGGAATTGCGAAACTTCCGGGCTTCGGGGCCTGGAGTGTGAGGACGGAAGTCTGAGAACACAAGCTAGACTTGGGTTTCAGTGCAAGGGCACGGCAGGTACCCCTGTAGATCTGAACCTTTTTCGCATGCATCTGAAGTCAGGGCGAGGATCAGACGTTGGCTCAGGTTGGAGTTTCTGTGCATGACGGCCCCTTCATGAAGGGAGCGGAATCTCGAGGCCATGGAGGTTTTCCCACGTTGGGAGTTGTGGGATGCCCCCTTCAAGGATTCCTTCTGCGGGACAATTGAGACTTGTTGGGCAGCTCCAGGACATCCCATATGGAATGACTCCAGGGCACCGTTCGAGGATGGATGCCTGGGAAGCCCGCCTCGCATTCCAATTGTCTCCTAGCAACAAGACAGTTTTAGATCTGATGGCTCTGCGGGAGAAACCGGGGTGGCTGACTTGAAATGGACTTTCCTGAGGATGGGTCCTAATGTGTGTTTGTGTCCATGAGGGCCTTAAAATGGGGCGGTGGCACCGGGACCCTGAAGTATTCTCCTAAGCTTTTGACATAGCTCGATGCACAAGGTTCCTTGTGGAGACGAGATTTGTTTTGATGGGTGCCTCAGGAAAACCTCTATGCTGGTATTGGAATCCAGGCTTTTGAGGAGACATGCCTGTAATCCAAAGCAATGTATCCGATTATGGCCTAGGGTCCTGTCTGGTTCAATCTTCTTCTCATGGGACATCCATCTATGGTATGAGTGGAGGTAGATGCTCAGCTGGTATCAGACCGCCCTTGTTTGTCCCGGGCGACCTGCACTATTGGGATGGCCTCAGGGATTTGTAGGGTTCTCCAAATTTACTGTTTTGGACAATGGCATCGGCAGAATTCCCATGGATTGGGTAGGCACAGTCCTAATGTGTGACTCCAGGGGCCCCAGCCTGGAGGGTGTGTGGCCCAGGACTTTGAGGACAGAAGTCTGAAAACACAAACTCAGCTTCGGTTTGGGGACGTAGGTATGGTAGGCCCGATCTATAAACCATGAGAAGAACTCTTCCGGATTTGAAGAAAGAGCGAGTCTGAGGCGCTTGCTCAGGCTTTTGTCTCTGGATTTTGTATCAGAGATGGCCGTGGAATGTCGGGGAGGCCTCATGGGCCATGGACGAATCTTCCTCTCTGTGGATTTGGCCCGATCCCAATTGTTTTTCGTCAATCTGTGGAATGGGAGGACTCCTTTCAGGTTTGTTACCTCAGGTGTCCCGCCAAAAGAGGAATCCCAAAGAAGAGCCCTGGGGAAAAGTGAAGGGTGTACCTGAACTATGGATAAATTTGGGGCCTAGGGGCATGGCAAGCCCAATATGCTATCTCTTCATCCAGCCACTGAGAGGCCTTATTGAGGACTGGGATCAGGGTGAGGGTCACAATGTGTCGTTTTGACCAATGTGGCCCGCAAACATGAGCGGGGCCTCATGGGCCACACTGGTTTCAACTACACTGAACGTTGGGCAATATGCCAACCACATGGTTTCTTGCCACGGGGAAGGAGTTGTGATTTCTGCATCACTTTCAAGCCTGGGCAGTGATTGGAGATAAGGTCTAGGTTCTGAAACTTGACAACCGAGGTTGGGAATAGATGACGAACTAAGACCGTGGCGGGTCCGATGTGCTCAGTGAGCGGCCAGCTTTCTGTGTGGGGCCAGGTAATCCAGGCTCGGGCTGTGTCAAAAAGGGCAATAGTGCCCAGGTCAGCCTATATATTTGGGGTACCGTCGAATGGCGTGCAGTTTGATCCTCATTTGGAGTTTCTGGGTAGCCCCAGAGTGCAATGTTTTTCTTCCTGAGGGCAGGAAGAGTGCTGCATTATAATTCTGGTTTTCAAACTGGAGGCTTGTGGGCCAGTAGTCTGAGGAAGGATATCTGAGAACAAGCTAGGCTTAGGTTTCTGGGTGAGGACAAGGCAGGAACAATCTACAGACCTGAATCGATATCTCGTGCTTATGATGTCAGGGCGAGGATCAGAAGATCTCTCAGGTTGGTGTTTCTGTCCCTGATGGCCCTTCATGAAGGGGCGGGGGGGCCACGAGGCCGTGGGGGTTTTCCCACGATGTTAGTTGTGAGAAGCTCCAAACTGCAAAGATTCTTCTGCAGGACAATTGAGACCTGTTGGTTGGCTCCAGGGCAACGATTCCGAGCAGGGTTCTAAGGATGGATGGCTGGGTAGCCCACCTCGCATTCCAATTGTGTCCTAGCAACAAGACAGGTTAGATCTGCTGGATCTGGGGGAGCAACCCAGGAGGCTGAGTTGAAATGGACTCTCCTGTGGATGGGTCCTAATGTCTTTTTGTGTCTATGGAGACCTTGGAATGTAGGGGTGGCACTGGGGTCCTGAATGGTTTTTCCAAACAGAGACTTTGACACAGCTCCAACGTGCAAGTTTCTCATATGTAGATGAGATGTTTTCTGATGGGTGAGTCAAGAAACAGCCATACGCTGGTATTGAAATCCAGGCCTCTGAGGAGAGATGACTGGATACCATAGCAATGGATCCGTTAGTGCCTAGGGGCCTGTTCGTTCCTTTTTACCTCTGGGGACATCAGTCTTTGCGTGTGAGTGCAGGTAGGTTCTCAGATGAGCTCAGATTGCCCCTGTTTGTCCTGGGAAGCCACCACTATTGGGATGGCCTCAGGCAGTTTGGAGGTTTATCCTATTAGTAGGGTTGTGGCCATTGGAATGGGCACATACAATTCCCTTGGAGAGGGCAAGTACAGTCCTCAGGTGTGGCTCCAGGGGCCTTAGCCGGTAGGGTGTGTAGGCCAGAGCGGTTTGGACAGTTGTCTGCAAACACAAACGCGGCTTATGTTTCGGGTCATAGGTATGGCAGGACTGATCTACAGACCATGAGGAGAACTCTTCAGGATATGAAAAAAGGGCGAGTGTGAGGCTCGTGCTCAAGTTTTTGTCTCTGGATATCGTGTCACTCATGGTCGTGAAATTTCCGGGTGACTTCATGAGAAATGGACGAGTCTTACTCTCTGGGGTTTTGCCCCGTCCCAAGAGTTTTGGGTCATTCTGGGGATGGAAGAAGTCCGTTTTGTTGTTGTTGTTGATTTGCTTTGTTTTGTTTTTTAACCTCAGGTGTCTCACCAAATGAGGTATTCCAGAGTAGAGCCCTGGGGAGGGCCGACCGGACAACCAGAAATCTGGTTTAAAATTGGGGCCTAGGGACATGTCAAGCCCATTATGACATCTAATGGTCGAGCCACTGAGAGGACTTACTAGAGCACAGGACTCACGCTGAGGGTCACAATGCGTGTTTATGCCCTCTTCGCACTCAAGAATTGGCGGGGCCTCCGGGTGAATGCTGTTTTCTCCTACACTGAACGTTGGACAACATGCCAACCACAAGGTTTCTTGCCATGGGTAAGGACGAGTTCTGATTTCTGCATCACAGGCACCCCTGGGCAGTGGTTGGAGATAAGGTCTAGGTTCTGAGGCCTGAAATACCGCAGTTGGGAAGAGATGATGACCTAAGGCCATGGCGGTTCTGATGTGCTCAGTGTGCGGTCAGCTGTCTGGGTGTTGGTCAGGAGGTCCGAGCTCAGGTTGTGTCAGACAGTGCATTAGTGCCCAGGTTAGACTATATACTTTGGGTACAGTCGAATGCCATGTAGATTTATCCTCATATAAGGTGCCTGGGCAGCTCATTAGGCCAAACTTTTTTTCTAGAGGGCAGGCAGAGTGCTGCATTGTGGGTCTGGAATTGCGAAACTTCCGGGCTTCGGGGCCTGGAGTGTGAGGACGGAAGTCTGAGAACACAAGCTAGACTTGGGTTTCAGGCCCAGGGCACGGCAGGTACCCCTGTAGATCTGAACCTTTATCGCATGCATCTGAAGTCAGGGCGAGGATCAGACGTTGGCTCAGGTTGGAGTTTCTGTGCATGACGGCCCCTTCATGAAGGGAGCGGAATCTCGAGGCCATGGAGGTTTTCCCACGTTGGGAGTTGTGGGATGCCCCCTTCAAGGATTCCTTCTGCGGGACAATTGAGACTTGTTGGGCAGCTCCAGGACATCCCATATGGAATGACTCCAGGGCACCGTTCGAGGATGGATGCCTGGGAAGCCCGCCTCGCATTCCAATTGTCTCTTAGCAACAAGACAGTTTTAGATCTGATGGCTCTGGGGGAGAAACCGGGGTGGCTGACTTGAAATGGACTTTCCTGAGGATTGGTCCTAATGTGTGTTTGTGTCCATGAGGGCCTTAAAATGGGGCGGTGGCACCGGGACCCTGAAGTATTCTCCTAAGCTTTTGACATAGCTCGATGCACAAGGTTCCTTGTGGAGACGAGATTTGTTTTGATGGGTGCCTCAGGAAAACCTCTATGCTGGTATTGGAATCCAGGCTTTTGAGGAGACATGCCTGTAATCCAAAGCAATGTATCCGATTATGGCCTAGGGTCCTGTCTGGTTCAATCTTCTTCTCATGGGACATCCATCTATGGTATGAGTGGAGGTAGATGCTCAGCTGGTATCAGACCGCCCTTGTTTGTCCCGGGCGACCTGCACTATTGGGATGGCCTCAGGGATTTGTAGGGTTCTCCAAATTTACTGTTTTGGACAATGGCATCGGCAGAATTCCCATGGATTGGGTAGGCACAGTCCTAATGTGTGACTCCAGGGGCCCCAGCCTGGAGGATGTGTGGCCCAGGACTTTGAGGACAGAAGTCTGAAAACACAAACTCAGCTTCGGTTTGGGGACGTAGGTATGGCAGGCCCGATCTATAAACCATGAGAAGAACTCTTCCGGATATGAAGAAAGAGCGAGTCTGAGGCGCTTGCTCAGGCTTTTGTCTCTGGATTTTGTATCAGAGATGGCCGTGGAATGTCGGGGAGGCCTCATGGGCCATGGACGAATCTTCCTCTCTGTGGATTTGGCCCAATCCCAATTGTTTTTCGTCAATCTGTGGAATGGGAGGACTCCTTTCAGGTTTGTTACCTCAGGTGTCTCGCCAAAAGAGGAATCCCAAAGAAGAGCCCTGGGGAAAAGTGAAGGGTGTACCCGAACTATGGATAAATTTGAGGCCTAGGGGCATGGCAAGCCCAATATGCTATCTCTTCATCCAGCCACTGAGAGGCCTTATTGAGGACTGGGATCAGGGTGAGGGTCACAATGTGTCGTTTTGACCAATGTGGCCCGCAAACATGAGCGGGGCCTCATGGGCCACACTGGTTTCAACTACACTGAACGTTGGGCAACATGCCAACCACATGGTTTCTTGCCACGGGGAAGGAGTTGTGATTTCTGCATCACTTTCAAGCCTGGGCATTGATTGGAGATAAGGTCGAGGTTCTGAAACTTGACAACCGAGGTTGGGAAGAGATGACGACCTAAGACCATGGCGGGTCCGATGTGCTCAGTGAGCGGCCAGCTTTCTGTGTGGGGCCAGGTAATCCAGGCTCGGGCTGTGTCAAAAAGGGCAATAGTGCCCAGGTCAGCCTATATATTTGGGGTACCGTCGAATGGCGTGCAGGTTGATCCTCATTTGGAGTTTCTGGGTAGCCCCAGAGGGCAATGTTTTTCTTCCTGAGGGCAGGAAGAGTGCTGCATTATAATTCTGGTTTTCAAACTGGAGGCTTGTGGGCCAGTAGTCTGAGGAAGGATATCTGAGAACAAGCTAGGCTTAGGTTTCTGGGTGAGGACAAGGCAGGAACAATCTACAGACCTGAATCGAGATCTCGTGCTTATGATGTCAGGGCGAGGATCAGAAGATCGCTCAGGTTGGTGTTTCTGTCCCTGATGGCCCTTCATGAAGGGGCGGGGGGGCCACGAGACCGTGGGGGTTTTCCCACGATTTTAGTTGTGAGAAGCTCCAAACTGCAAAGATTCTTCTGCAGGACAATTGAGACCTGTTGGTTGGCTCCAGGGCAACGATTCCGAGCAGGGTTCTAAGGATGGATGGCTGGGTAGCCCACCTCGCATTCCAATTGTGTCCTAGCAACAAGACAGGTTAGATCTGCTGGATCTGGGGGAGCAACCCAGGAGGCTGAGTTGAAATGGACTCTCCTGTGGATGGGTCCTAATGTCTTTTTGTGTCTATGGAGACCTTGGAATGTAGCGGTGGCACTGGGGTCCTGAAGGGTTTTTCCAAACAGAGAGTTTGACACAGCTCCAACGTGCAAGTTTCCCATATGTAGATGAGATGTTTTCTGATGGGTGAGTCAAGAAACAGCCATACGCTGGTATTGAAATCCAGGCCTCTGAGGAGAGATGACTGGATACCATAGCAATGGATCCGTTAGTGCCTAGGGGCCTGTTCGTTCCTTTTTACCTCTGGGGACATCAGTCTTTGCGTCTGAGTGCAGGTAGGTTCTCAGATGAGCTCAGATTGCCCCTGTTTGTCCTGGGAAGCCACCACTATTGGGATGGCCTCAGGCAGTTTGGAGGTTTATCCTATTAGTAGGGTTGTGGCCATTGGAATGGGCACATACAATTCCCTTGGAGAGGGCAAGTACAGTCCTCAGGTTTGGTTCCAGGGGCCTGAGCCGGTAGGGTGTGTAGGCCAGAGCTGTTTGGACAGTTGTCTGCAAACACAAACGCGGCTTATGTTTCGGGTCATAGGTATGGCAGGACTGATCTACAGACCATGAGGAGAACTCTTCAGGATATAAAAAAAGGGCGAGTGTGAGGCTCGTGCTCAAGTTTTTTTCTCTGGATATCGTGTCACTCATGGTCGTGAAATTTCCGGGTGACTTCATGGGAAATGGACAAGTCTTACTCTCTGGGGTTTTGCCCCGTCCCAAGAGTTTTGGGTCATTCTGGGGATGGAAGAAGTCCGTTTTGTTGTTGTTGTTGATTTGCTTTGTTTTGTTTTTTAACCTCAGGTGTCTCACCAAATGAGGTATTCCAGAGTGAGCCCTGGGGAGGGCCGACCGGACAACCAAAAATCTGGTTTAAAATTGGGGCCTAGGGACATGTCAAGCCCATTATGACATCTAATGGTCGAGCCACTGAGAGGACTTACTAGAGCACAGGACTCACGCTGAGGGTCACAATGCGTGTTTATGCCCTCTTCGCACTCAAGAATTGGCGGGGCCTCCGGGTGAATGCTGGTTTCTCCTACACTGAACGTTGGACAACATGCCAACCACAAGGTTTCTTGCCATGGGTAAGGACGAGTTCTGATTTCTGCATCACAGGCACCCCTGGGCAGTGGTTGGAGATAAGGTCTAGGTTCTGAGGCCTGAAATACCGCAGTTGGGAAGAGATGATGACCTAAGGCCATGGCGGTTCTGATGTGCTCAGTGTGCGGTCAGCTGTCTGGGTGTTGGTCAGGAGGTCCGAGCTCAGGTTGTGTCAGACAGTGCATTAGTGCCCAGGTTAGACTATATACTTTGGGTACAGTCGAATGCCATGTAGATTTATCCTCATATAAGGTGCCTGGGCAGCTCATTAGGCCAAACTTTTTTTCTAGAGGGCAGGCAGAGTGCTGCATTGTGGGTCTGGAATTGCGAAACTTCCGGGCTTCGGGGCCTGGAGTGTGAGGACGGAAGTCTGAGAACACAAGCTAGACTTGGGTTTCAGGGCCAGGGCACGGCAGGTACCCCTGTAGATCTGAACCTTTATCGCATGCATCTGAAGTCAGGGCGAGGATCAGACGTTGGCTCAGGTTGGAGTTTCTGTGCATGACGGCCCCTTCATGAAGGGAGCGGAATCTCGAGGCCATGGAGGTTTTCCCACGTTGGGAGTTGTGGGATGCCCCCTTCAAGGATTCCTTCTGCGGGACAATTGAGACTTGTTGGGCAGCTCCAGGACATCCCATATGGAATGACTCCAGGGCACCGTTCGATGATGGATGCTTGGGAAGCCCGCCTCGCATTCCAATTGTCTCCTAGCAACAAGACAGTTTTAGATCTGATGGCTCTGCGGGAGAAACCGTGGTGGCTGACTTGAAATGGACTTTCCTGAGGATGGGTCCTAATGTGTGTTTGTGTCCATGAGGGCCTTAAAATGGGGCGGTGGCACCGGGACCCTGAAGTATTCTCCTAAGCTTTTGACATAGCTCGATGCACAAGGTTCCTTGTGGAGACGAGATTTGTTTTGATGGGTGCCTCAGGAAAACCTCTATGCTGGTATTGGAATCCAGGCTTTTGAGGAGACATGCCTGTAATCCAAAGCAATGTATCCGATTATGGCCTAGGGTCCTGTCTGGTTCAATCTTCTTCTCATGGGACATCCATCTATGGTATGAGTGGAGGTAGATGCTCAGCTGGTATCAGACCGCCCTTGTTTGTCCCGGGCGACCTGCACTATTGGGATGGCCTCAGGGATTAGTAGGGTTCTCCAAATTTTACTGTTTTGGACAATGGCATCGGCAGAATTCCCATGGATTGGGTAGGCACAGTCCTAATGTGTGACTCCAGGGGCCCCAGCCTGGAGGATGTGTGGCCCAGGACTTGGAGGACAGAAGTCTGAAAACACAAACTCAGCTTAGGTTTGGGGACGTAGGTATGGCAGGCCCGATCTATAAACCATGAGAAGAACTCTTCCGGATATGAAGAAAGAGCGAGTCTGAGGCGCTTGCTCAGGCTTTTGTCTCTGGATTTTGTATCAGAGATGGCCGTGGAATGTCGGGGAGGCCTCATGGGCCATGGACGAATCTTCCTCTCTGTGGATTTGGCCCGATCCCAATTGTTTTTCGTCAATCTGTGGAATGGGAGGACTCCTTTCAGGTTTGTTACCTCAGGTGTCCCGCCAAAAGAGGAATCCCAAAGAAGAGCCCTGGGGAAAAGTGAAGGGAGTACCCGAACTATGGGTAAAATTTGGGGCCTAGGGGCATGGCAAGCCCAATATGCTATCTCTTCATCCAGCCACTGAGAGGCCTTATTGAGGACTGGGATCAGGGTGAGGGTCACAATGTGTGGTTTTGACCAATGTGGCCCGCAAACATGAGCGGGGCCTCATGGGCCACACTGGTTTCAACTACACTGAACGTTGGGCTACATGCCAACCACTTGGTTTCTTGCCACGGGGAAGGAGTTGTGATTTCTGCATCACTTTCAAGCCTGGGCAGTGATTGGAGATAAGGTCTAGGTTCTGAAACTTGACAACCGAGGTTGGGAAGAGATGAAGACCTAAGACCATGGCGGGTCCGATGTGCTCAGTGAGCGGCCAGCTTTCTGTGTGGGGCCAGGTAATCCAGGCTCGGGCTGTGTCAAAAAGGGCAATAGTGCCCAGGTAAGCCTATATATTTGGGGTACAGTCGAATGGCGTGCAGGTTGATCCTCATTTGGAGTTTCTGGGTAGGCCCAGAGGGCAATGTTTTTCTTCCTGAGGGCAGGAAGAGTGCTGCATTATAATTCTGGTTTTCAAACTGGAGGCTTGTGGGCCAGTAGTCTGAGGAAGGAAATCTGAGAACAAGCTAGGCTTAGGTTTCCGGGTGAGGACAAGGCAGGAACAATCTACAGACCTGAATCGAGATCTCGAGCTTATGATGTCAGGGCGAGGATCAGAAGATCGCTCAGGTTGGTGTTTCTGTCCCTGATGGCCCTTCATGAAGGGGCGGGGGGGCCACGAGGCCGTGGGGGTTTTCCCACGATTTTAGTTGTGAGAAGCTCCAAACTGCAAAGATTCTTCTGCAGGACAATTGAGACCTGTTGGTTGGCTCCAGGGCAACGATTCCGAGCAGGGTTCTAAGGATGGATGGCTGGGTAGCCCACCTCGCATTCCAATTGTGTCCTAGCAACAAGACAGGTTAGATCTGCTGGATCTGGGGGAGCAACCCAGGAGGCTGAGTTGAAATGGACTCTCCTGTGGATGGGTCCTAATGTCTGTTTGTGTCTATGGAGACCTTGGAATGTAGTGGTGGCACTGGGGTCCTGAAGGGTTTTTCCAAACAGAGAGTTTGACACAGCTCCAACGTGCAAGTTTCCCATATGTAGATGAGATGTTTTCTGATGGGTGAGTCAAGAAACAGCCATACGCTGGTATTGCAATCCAGGCCTCTGAGGAGAGATGACTGGATACCACATCAATGGATCCGTTTAGTGCCTAGGGGCCTGTTCGTTCCTTTTTACCTCTGGGGACATCAGTCTTTGCGTCTGAGTGCAGGTAGGTGCTCAGAGGAGCTCAGATTGCCCCTGTTTGTCCTGGGAAGCCACCACTATTGGGATGGCCTCAGGCATATTTTAGGTTTATTTTATTAGTAGGGTTGTGGCCATTGGAATGGGCACATACAATTCCCTTGGAGAGGGCAAGTACAGTCCTCAGGTGTGGCTCCAGGGGCCTGAGCCAGTAGGGTGTGTAGGCCAGAGCTGTTTGGACAGTTGTCTGAAAACACAAACGCGGCTTATGTTTCGGGTCATAGGTATGGCAGGACTGATCTACAGACCATGAGGAGAACTCTTCAGGATATGAAAAAAGGGCGAGTGTGAGGCTCGTGCTCAAATTTTTGTCTCTGGATATCGTGTCTCTCATGGTCGTGAAATTTCCGGGTGACTTCATGAGAAATGGACGAGTCTTACTCTCTGGGGTTTTGCCCCGTCCCAAGAGTTTTGGGTCATTCTGGGGATGGAAGAAGTCCGTTTTGTTGTTCTTGTTGATTTGCTTTGTTTTGTTTTTTAAACTCAGGTGTCTCACCAAATGAGGTATTCCAGAATAGAGCCCTGGGGAGGGCCGACCGGACAACCAAAAATCTGGTTTAAAATTGGGGCCTAGGGACATGTCAAGCCCATTATGACATCTAATGGTCGAGCCACTGAGAGGACTTACTAGAGCACAGGACTCACGCTGAGGGTCACAATGCGGGTTTATGCCCTCTTCGCACTCAAGAATTGGCGGGGCCTCCGGGTGAATGCTGGTTTCTCCTACACTGAACGTTGGACAACATGCCAACCACAAGGTTTCTTGCCATGGGTAAGGACGAGTTCTGATTTCTGCATCACAGGCACCCCTGGGCAGTGGTTGGAGATAAGGTCTAGGTTCTGAGGCCTGAAATACCGCAGTTGGGAAGAGATGATGACCTAAGGCCATGGCGGTTCCTATGTGCTCAGTGTGCGGTCAGCTGTCTGGGTGTTGGTCAGGAGGTCCGAGCTCAGGTTGTGTCAGACAGTGCATTAGTGCCCAGGTTAGACTATATACTTTGGGTACAGTCGAATGCCATGTAGATTTATCCTCATATAAGGTGCCTGGGCAGCTCATTAGGCCAAATTTTTTTTCTAGAGGGCAGGCAGAGTGCTGCATTGTGGGTCTGGAATTGCGAAACTTCCGGGCTTCGGGGCCTGGAGTGTGAGGACGGAAGTCTGAGAACACAAGCTAGACTTGGGTTTCAGGGCCAGGGCACGGCAGGTACCCCTGTAGATCTGAACCTTTATCGCATGCATCTGAAGTCAGGGCGAGGATCAGACGTTGGCTCAGGTTGGAGTTTCTGTGCATGACGGCCCCTTCATGAAGGGAGCGGAATCTCGAGGCCATGGAGGTTTTCCCACGTTGGGAGTTGTGGGATGCCCCCTTCAAGGATTCCTTCTGCGGGACAATTGAGACTTGTTGGGCAGCTCCAGGACATCCCATATGGAATGACTCCAGGGCACCGTTCGAGGATGGATGCCTGGGAAGCCCGCCTCGCATTCCAATTGTCTCCTAGCAACAAGACAGTTTTAGATCTGATGGCTCTGCGGGAGAAACCGGGGTGGCTGACTTGAAATGGACTTTCCTGAGGATGGGTCCTAATGTGTGTTTGTGTCCATGAGGGCCTTAAAATGGGGCGGTGGCACCGGGACCCTGAAGTATTCTCCTAAGCTTTTGACATAGCTCGATGCACAAGGTTCCTTGTGGAGACGAGATTTGTTTTGATGGGTGCCTCAGGAAAACCTCTATGCTGGTATTGGAATCCAGGCTTTTGAGGAGACATGCCTGTAATCCAAAGCAATGTATCCGATTATGGCCTAGGGTCCTGTCTGGTTCAATCTTCTTCTCAGGGGACATCCATCTATGGTATGAGTGGAGGTAGATGCTCAGCTGGTATCAGACCGCCCTTGTTTGTCCCGGGCGACCTGCACTATTGGGATGGCCTCAGGGATTTGTAGGGTTCTCCAAATTTTACTGTTTTGGACAATGGCATCGGCAGAATTCCCATGGATTGGGTAGGCACAGTCCTAATGTGTGACTCCAGGGGCCCCAGCCTGGAGGGTGTGTGGCCCAGGACTTTGAGGACAGAAGTCTGAAAACACAAACTCAGCTTCGGTTTGGGGACGTAGGTATGGCAGGCCCGATCTATAAACCATGAGAAGAACTCTTCCGGATATGAAGAAAGAGCGAGTCTGAGGCGCTTGCTCAGGCTTTTGTCTCTGGATTTTGTATCAGAGATGGCCGTGGAATGTCGGGGAGGCCTCATGGGCCATGGACGAATCTTCCTCTCTGTGGATTTGGCCCGATCCCAATTGTTTTTCGTCAATCTGTGGAATGGGAGGACTCCTTTCAGGTTTGTTACCTCAGGTGTCCCGCCAAAACAGGAATCCCAAAGAAGAGCCCTGGGGAAAAGTGAAGGGTGTACCCGAACTATGGGTAAAATTTGGGGCCTAGGGGCATGGCAAGCCCAATATGCTATCTCTTGATCCAGCCACTGAGAGGCCTTATTGAGGACTGGGTCAGGGTGAGGGTCACAATGTGTGGTTTTGACCAATGTGGCCCGCAAACATGAGCGGGGCCTCATGGGCCACACTGGTTTCAACTACACTGAACGTTGGGCAACATGCCAACCACATGGTTTCTTGCCACGGGGAAGGAGTTGTGATTTCTGCATCACTCTCAAGCCTGGGCAGTGATTGGAGATAAGGTCTAGGTTCTGAAACTAGACAACCGAGGTTGGGAAGAGATGACGACCTAAGACAATGGCGGGTCCGATGTGCTCAGTGAGCAGCCAGCTTTCTGTGTGGGGCCAGGTAATCCAGGCTCGGGCTGTGTCAAAAAGGGCAATAGTGCCCAGGTCAGCCTATATATTTGGGGTACAGTCGAATGGCGTGCAGGTTGATCCTCATTTGGAGTTTCTGGGTAGCCCCAGAGGGCAATGTTTTTCTTCCTGAGGGCAGGAAGAGTGCTGCATTATAATTCTGGTTTTCAAACTGGAGGCTTGTGGGCCAGTAGTCTGAGGAAGGAAATCTGAGAACAAGCTAGGCTTAGGTTTCTGGGTGAGGACAAGGCAGGAACAATCTACAGACCTGAATCGAGATCTCGTGCTTATGATGTCAGGGCGAGGATCAGAAGATCGCTCAGGTTGGTGTTTCTGTCCCTGATGGCCCTTCATGAAGGGGCGGGGGGGCCACGAGGCCGTGGGGGTTTTCCCACGATGTTAGTTTTGAGAAGCTCCAAACTGCAAAGATTCTTCTGCAGGACAATTGAGACCTGTTGGTTGGCTCCAGGGCAACGATTCCGAGCAGCGTTCTAAGGATGGATGGCTGGGTAGCCCACCTCGCATTCCAATTGTGTCCTAGCAACAAGACAGGTTAGATCTGCTGGATCTGGGGGAGCAACCCAGGAGGCTGAGTTGAAATGGACTCTCCTGTGGATGGGTCCTAATGTCTTTTTTGTCTATGGAGACCTTGGAATGTAGCGGTGGCACTGGGGTCGTGAAGGGTTTTTCCAAACAGAGGCTTTGACACAGCTCCAACGTGCAAGTTTCCCATATGTAGATGAGATGTTTTCTGATGGGTGAGTCAAGAAACAGCCATACGCTGGTATTGAAATCCAGGCCTCTGAGGAGAGATGACTGGATACCACAGCAATGGATCCGTTTAGTGCCTAGGGGCCTGTTCGTTCCTTTTTACCTCTGGGGACATCAGTCTATGCGTCTGAGTGCAGGTAGGTGCTCAGAGGAGCTCAGATTGCCCCTGTTTGTCCTGGGAAGCCACCACTATTGGGATGGCCTCAGGCAGTTTGTAGGATTATTTTATTAGTAGGGTTGTGACCATTGGAATGGGCACATACAATTCCCGTGGAGAGGGCAAGTACAGTCCTCAGGTTTGGCTCCAGGGGCCTGAGCCTGTAGGGTGTGTAGGCCAGAGCTGTTTGGACAGTTGTCTGAAAACACAAACGCGGCTTATGTTTCGGGTCATAGGTATGGCAGGACTGATCTACAGACCATGAGGAGAACTCTTCAGGATATGAAAAAAGGGCGAGTGTGAGGCTCGTGCTCAAGTTTTTGTCTCTGGATATCGTGTCACTCATGGACTTGAAATTTCCAGGTGACTTCATGGCAAATGGACGAGTCTTACTCTCTGGGGTTTTGCCCCATCCCAAGAGTTTTGGGTCATTCTGGGGATGGAAGAAGTCCGTTTTGTTGTTGTTGTTGATTTGCTTTGTTTTGATTTTTAACCTCAGGTGTCTCACCAAATGAGGTGTTCCAGAGTAGAGCCCTGGGGAGGGCCGACCGGACAACCAGAAATCTGGTTTAAAATTGGGGCCTAGGGACATGTCAAGCCCATTATGACATCTAATGTTCGAGCCACTGAGAGGACTTACTAGAGCACAGGACTCACGCTGAGGGTCACAATGCGTGTTTATGCCCTCTTCGCACTCAAGAATTGGCGGGGCCTCCGGGTGAATGCTGGTTTCTCCTACACTGAACGTTGGACAACATGCCAACCACAAGGTTTCTTGCCATGGGTAAGGACGAGTTCTGATTTCTGCATCACAGGCACCCCTGGGCAGTGGTTGGAGATAAGGTCTAGGTTCTGAGGCCTGAAAAACCGCAGTTGGGAAGAGATGATGACCTAAGGCCATGGCGGTTCCTATGTGCTCAGTGTGCGGTCAGCTGTCTGGGTGTTGGTCAGGAGGTCCGAGCTCAGGTTGTGTCAGACAGTGCATTAGTGCCCAGGTTAGACTCTATACTTTGGGTACAGTCGAATGCCATGTAGATTTATCCTCATATAAAGTGCCTGGGCAGCTCATTAGGCCAAATTTTTTTTCTAGAGGGCAGGCAGAGTGCTGCATTGTGGGTCTGGAATTGCGAAACTTCCGGGCTTCGGGGCCTGGAGTGTGAGGACGGAAGTCTGAGAACACAAGCTAGACTTGGGTTTCAGGGCCAGGGCACGGCAGGTACCCCTGTAGATCTGAACCTTTATCGCATGCATCTGAAATCAGGGCGAGGATCAGACGTTGGCTCAGGTTGGAGTTTCTGTGCATGACGGCCCCTTCATGAAGGGAGCGGAATCTCGAGGCCATGGAGGTTTTCCCACGTTGGGAGTTGTGGGATGCCCCCTTCAAGGATTCCTTCTGCGGGACAATTGAGACTTGGTGGGCAGCTCCAGGACATCCCATATGGAATGACTCCAGGGCACCGTTCGAGGATGACGCCTGGGAAGCCCGCCTCGCATTCCAATTGTCTCCTAGCAACAAGACAGTTTTAGATCTGATGGCTCTGCGGGAGAAACCGGGGTGGCTGACTTGAAATGGACTTTCCTGAGGATGGGTCCTAATGTGTGTTTGTGTCCATGAGGGCCTTAAAATGGGGCGGTGGCACCGGGACCCTGAAGTATTCTCCTAAGCTTTTGACATAGCTCGATGCACAAGGTTCCTTGTGGAGACGAGATTTGATTTGATGAGTGCCTCAGGAAAACCTCTATGCTGGTATTGGAATCCAGGCTTTTGAGGAGACATGCCTGTAATCCAAAGCAATGTATCCGATTATGGCCTAGGGTCCTGTCTGGTTCAATCTTCTTCTCAGGGGACATCCATCTATGGTATGAGTGGAGGTAGATGCTCAGCTGGTATCAGACCGCCCTTGTTTGTCCCGGGCGACCTGCACTATTCGAATGGCCTCAGGGATTCGTAGGGTTCTCCAAATTTTACTGTTTTGGACAATGGCATCGGCAGAATTCCCATGGATTGTGTAGGCACAGTCCTAATGTGTGACTCCAGGGGCCCCAGTCTGGAGGGTGTGTGGCCCAGGACTTTGAGGACAGAAGTCTGAAAACACAAACTCAGCTTCGGTTTGGGGACGTAGGTATGGCAGGCCCGGTCTATAAACCATGAGAAGAACTCTTCCGGATATGAAGAAAGAGCGAGTCTGAGGCGCTTGCTCGGGCTTTTGTCTCTGGATTTTGTATCAGAGATGGCCGTGGAATGTCGGGGAGGCCTCATGGGCTATGGACGAATCTTCCTCTCTGTGGATTTGGCCCGATCCCAATTGTTTTTCGTCAATCTGTGGAATGGGAGGACTCCTTTCAGGTTTGTTACCTCAGGTGTCCCGCCAAAAGAGGAATTCCAAAGAAGAGCCCTGGGGAAAAGTGAAGGGAGAACCCGAACTATGGGTAAAATTTGGGGCCTAGGGGCATGGCAAGCCCAATATGCTATCTCTTCATCCAGCCACTGAGAGGCCTTATTGAGGACTGGGATCAGGGTGAGGGTCACAATGTGTGGTTTTGACCAATGTGGCCCGCAAACATGAGCGGGGCCTCATGGGCCACACTGGTTTCAACTACACTGAACGTTGGGCAACATGCCAACCACATGTTTTCTTGCCACGGGGAAGGAGTTGTGATTTCTGCATCACTTTCAAGCTTGGGCAGTGATTGGAGATAAGGTCTAGGTTCTGAAACTTGACAACCGAGGTTGGGAAGAGAGGACGACCTAAGACCATGGCGGGTCCGATGTGCTCAGTGAGCGGCCAGCTTTCTGTGTGGGGCCAGGTAATCCAGGCTCGGGCTGTGTCAAAAAGGGCAATAGTGCCCAGGTCAGCCTTTATATTTGGGGTTCCGTCGAATGGCGTGCAGGTTGATCCTCATTTGGAGTTTCTGGGTAGCCCCAGAGGGCAATGTTTTTCTTCCTGAGGGCAGGAAGAGTGTTGCATTATAGTTCTGGTTTTCAAACTGGAGGCTTGTGGGCCAGTAGTCTGAGGAAGGAAATCTGAGAACAAGCTAGGCTTAGGTTTCTGGGTGAGGACAAGGCAGGAACAATCTACAGACCTGAATCGAGATCTCGTGCTTATGATGTCAGGGCGAGGATCAGAAGATCGCTCAGGTTGGTGTTTCTGTCCCTGATGGCCCTTCATGAAGGGGCGGGGGGGCCACGAGGCCGTGGGGGTTTTCCCACGATGTTAAATGTGAGAAGCTACAAACTGCAAAGATTCTTCTGCAGGACAATTGAGACCTGTTGGTTGGCTCCAGGGCAACAAATCCGAGCAGGGTTCTAAGGATGGATGGCTGGGTAGCCCACCTCGCATTCCAATTGTGTCCTAGCAACAATACAGTTTAGATCTGCTGGATCTGGGGGAGCAACCCAGGAGGCTGAGTTGAAATGGACTCTCCTGTGGATGGGTCCTAATGTCTGTTTGTGTCTATGGAGACCTTGGAATGTAGCGGTGGCACTGGGGTCCTGAAGGGTTTTTCCAAACAGAGGCTTTGACACAGCTCCAACGTGCAAGTTTCCCATATGTAGATGAGATGTTTTCTGATGGGTGAGTCTAGAAACAGCCATACGCTGGTATTGAAATCCAGGCCTCTGAGGAGAGATGACTGGATACCACAGCAATGGATCCGTTTAGTGCCTAGGGGCCTGTTCGTTCCTTTTTACCTCTGGGGACATCAGTCTATGCGTCTTAGTGCAGGTAGGTGCTCAGATGAGCTCAGATTGCCCCTGTTTGTCCTGGGAAGCCACCACTATTGGGATGGCCTCAGGCAGTTTGGAGGTTTATCCTATTAGTAGGTTTGTGTCCATTTGAATGGGCACATACAATTCCCTTGGAGAGGGCAAGTACAGTCCTCAGGTTTGGCTCCAGGGGCCTGAGCCTGTAGGTTGTGTAGGCCAGAGCTGTTTGGACAGTTGTCTGAAAACACAAACGCGGCTTATGTTTTGGGTCATAGGTATGGCAGGACTGATCTACAGACCATGAGGAGAACTCTTCAGGATATGAAAAAAGGGCGAGTGTGAGGCTCGTGCTCAAGTTTTTGTCTCTGGATATCGTGTCACTCATGGACGTGAAATTTCCGGGTGACTTCATGGGAAATGGACGAGTCTTACTCTCTGGGGTTTTGCCCCGTCCCAAGAGTTTTGGGTCATTCTGGGGATGGAAGAAGTCCGTTTTGTTGTTGTTGTTGATTTGCTTTGTTTTGTTTTTTAACCTCAGGTGTCTCGCCAAATGAGGTATTCCAGAGTAGAGCCCTGGGGAGGGCCGACCGGACAACCAGAAATCTGGTTTAAAATTGGGGCCTAGGGACATGTCAAGCCCATTATGACATCTAATGGTCGAGCCACTGAGAGGACTTACTAGAGGACAGGACTCATGCTGAGGGTCACAATGCGTGTTTATGCCCTCTTCGCACTCAAGAATTGGCGGGGCCTCCGGGTGAATGCTGGTTTCTCCTACACTGAACGTTGGACAACATGCCAACCACAAGGTTTCTTGCCATGGGTAAGGACGAGTTCTGATTTCTGCATCACAGGCACCCCTGGGCAGTGGTTGGAGATAAGGTCTAGGTTCTGAGGCCTGAAAAACCGCAGTTGGGAAGAGATGATGACCTAAGGCCATGGCGGTTCTGATGTGCTCAGTGTGCGGTCAGCTGTCTGGGTGTTGGTCAGGAGGTCCGAGCTCAGGTTGTGTCAGACAGTGCATTAGTGCCCAGGTTAGACTATATACTTTGGGTACAGTCGAATGCCATGTAGATTTATCCTCATATAAGGTGCCTGGGCAGCTCATTAGGCCAAATTTTTTTTCTAGAGGGCAGGCAGAGTGCTGCATTGTGGGTCTGGAATTGCAAAACTTCCGGGCATCGGGGCCTGGAGTGTGAGGACGGAAGTCTGAGAACACAAGCTAGACTTGGGTTTCAGTGCCAGGGCACGGCAGGTACCCCTGTAGATCTGAACCTTTTTCGCATGCATCTGAAGTCAGGGCGAGGATCAGACGTTGGCTCAGGTTGGAGTTTCTGTGCATGACGGCCCCTTCATGAAGGGAGCGGAATCTCGAGGCCATGGAGGTTTTCCCACGTTGGGAGTTGTGGGATGCCCCCTTCAAGGATTCCTTCTGCGGGACAATTGAGACTTGTTGGGCAGCTCCAGGACATCCCATATGGAATGACTCCAGGGCACCGTTCGAGGATGGATGCCTGGGAAGCCCGCCTCGCATTCCAATTGTCTCCTAGCAACAAGACAGTTTTAGATCTGATGGCTCTGCGGGAGAAACCGGGGTGGCTGACTTGAAATGGACTTTCCTGAGGATGGGTCCTAATGTGTGTTTGTGTCCATGAGGGCCTTAAAATGGGGCGGTGGCACCGGGACCCTGAAGTATTCTCCTAAGCTTTTGACATAGCTCGATGCACAAGGTTCCTTGTGGAGACGAGATTTGTTTTGATGGGTGCCTCAGGAAAACCTCTATGCTGGTATTGGAATCCAGGCTTTTGAGGAGAAATGCCTGTAATCCATAGCAATGTATCCGATTATGGCCTAGGGTCCAGTCTGGTTCAATCTTCTTCTCAGGGGACATCCATCTATGGTATGAGTGGAGGTAGATGCTCAGCTGGTATCAGACCGCCCTTGTTTGTCCCGGGCGACCAGCACTATTGGGATGGCCTCAGGGATTTGTAGGGTTCTCCAAATTTTACTGTTTGGGACAATGGCATCGGCAGAATTCCCATGGATTGGGTAGGCACAGTCCTAATGTGTGACTCCAGGGGCCCCATCCTGGAGGGTGTGTGGCCCAGGACTTTGAGGACAGAAGTCTGAAAACACAAACTCAGCTTTGGTTTGGGGACGTAGGTATGGCAGGCCCGATCTATAAACCATGAGAAGAACTCTTCCGGATATGAAGAAAGAGCGAGTCTGAGGCGCTTGCTCAGGCTTTTGTCTCTGGATTTTGTATCAGAGATGGCCGTGGAATGTCGGGGAGGCCTCATGGGCCATGGACGAATCTTCCTCTCTGTGGATTTGGCCCGATCCCAATTGTTTTTCGTCAATCTGTGGAATGGGAGGACTCCTTTCAGGTTTGTTACCTCAGGTGTCTCGCCAAAAGAGGAATCCCAAAGAAGAGCCCTGGGGAAAAGTGAAGGGAGAACCCGAACTATGGGTAAAATTTGGGGCCTAGGGGCATGGCAAGCCCAATATGCTATCTCTTCATCCAGCCACTGAGAGGCCTTATTGAGGACTGGGATCAGGGTGAGGGTCACAATGTTTGGTTTTGACCAATGTGGCCCGCAACCATGAGCGGGGCCTCATGGGCCACACTGGTTTCAACTACACTGAACGTTGGGCAACATGCCAACCACATGGTTTCTTGCCACGGGGAAGGAGTTTTGATTTCTGCATCACTTTCAAGCCTGGGCAGCGATTGGAGATAAGGTCTAGGTTCTGAAATTTGACAAACGAGGTTGGGTAGAGATGACGACCTAAGACAATGGCGGGTCGGATGTGCTCAGTGAGCGGCCAGCTTTCTGTGTGGGGCCAGGTAATCCAGGCTCGGGCTGTGTCAAAAAGGGCAATAGTGCCCAGGTCAGCCTATATATTTGGGGTACAGTCGAATGGTGTGCAGGTTGATCCTCATTTGGAGTTTCTGGGTTGCCCCAGAGGGCAATGTTTTTCTTCCTGAGGGCAGGAAGAGTGCTGCATTATAGTTCTGGTTTTCAAACTGGAGGCTTGTGGGCCAGTAGTCTGAGGAAGGAAATCTGAGAACAAGCTAGCCTTAGGTTTCTGGGTGAGGACAAGGCAGGAACAATCTACAGACCTGAATCGAGATCTCGTGCTTATGATGTCAGGGCGAGGATCAGAAGATCGCTCAGGTTGGTGTTTCTGTCCCTGATGGCCCTTCATGAAGGGGCGGGGGGGCCACGAGGCCGTGGGGGTTTTCCCACGATGTTAGTTTTGAGAAGCTCCAAACTGCAAAGATTCTTCTGCAGGACAATTGAGACCTGTTAGTTGGCTCCAGGGCAACGATCCCGAGCAGGGTTCTAAGGATGGATGGCTGGGTAGCCCACCTCGCATTCCAATTGTATCCTAGCAACAAGACAGGTTAGATCTGCTGGATCTGGGGGGGCAACCCAGGAGGCTGAGTTGAAATGGACTCTCCTGTGGATGGGTCCTAATGTCTTTTTGTGTCTATGGAGATTTTGGAATGTATCGGTGGCACTGGGGTCGTGAAGGGTTTTTCCAAACAGAGGCTTTGACACAGCTCCAACGTGCAAGTTTCCCATATGTAGATGAGATGTTTTCTGATGAGTGAGTCTAGAAACAGCCATACGTTGGTATTGAAATCCAGGCCTCTGAGGAGAGATGACTGGATACCACAGCAATGGATCCGTTTAGTGCCTAGGGGCCTGTTTGTTCCTTTTTACCTCTGAGGACATCGGTCTATGCGTCTGAGTGCAGGTAGGTGCTCAGATGAGCTCAGATTGCCCCTGTTTGTCCTGGGAAGCCACCACTATTGGGATGGCCTCAGGCAGTTTGGAAGTTTATCCTATTAGTAGGGTTGTGACCATTGGAATGGGCACATACAATTCCCTTGGAGAGGGCAAGTACAGTCCTCAGGTTTGGCTCCAGGGGCCTGAGCCTGTAGGGTGTGTAGGCCAGAGCTGTTTGGACAGTTGTCTGAAAACACAAACGCGGCTTATGTTTCGGGTCATAGGTATGGCAGGACTGATCTACAGACCATGAGGAGAACTCTTCAGGATATGAAAAAAGGGCGAGTGTGAGGCTCGTGCTCAAGTTTTTGTCTCTGGATATCGTGTCACTCATGGACGTGAAATTTCCGGGTGACTTCATGGGAAATGGACGAGTCTTACTCTCTGGGGTTTTGCCCCGTCCCAAGAGTTTTGGGTCATTCTGGGGATGGAAGAAGTCCGTTTTGTTGTTGTTGTTGATTTGCTTTGTTTTGTTTTTTAACCTCAGGTGTCTCGCCAAATGAGGTATTCCAGAGTAGAGCCCTGGGGAGGGCCGACCGGACAACCAGAAATCTGGTTTAAAATTGGGGCCTAGGGACATGTCAAGCCCATTATGACATCTAATGGTCGAGCCACTGAGAGGACTTACTAGAGGACAGGACTCACGCTGAGGGTCACAATGCGTGTTTATGCCCTCTTCGCACTCAAGAATTGGCGGGGCCTCCGGGTGAATGCTGGTTTCTCCTACACTGAACGTTGGACAACATGCCAACCACAAGGTTTCTTGCCATGGGTAAGGACGAGTTCTGATTTCTGCATCACAGGCACCCCTGGGCAGTGGTTGGAGATAAGGTCTAGGTTCTGAGGCCTGAAAAACCGCAGTTGGGAAGAGATGATGACCTAAGGCCATGGCGGTTCTGATGTGCTCAGTGTGCGGTCAGCTGTCTGGGTGTTGGTCAGGAGGTCGGAGCTCAGGTTGTGTCAGACAGTGCATTAGTGCCCAGGTTAGACTATATACTTTGGGTACAGTCGAATGCCATGTAGATTTATCCTCATATAAGGTGCCTGGGCAGCTCATTAGGCCAAATTTTTTTTCTAGAGGGCAGGCAGAGTGCTGCATTGTGGGTCTGGAATTGCGAAACTTCCGGGCATCGGGGCCTGGAGTGTGAGGACGGAAGTCTGAGAACACAAGCTAGACTTGGGTTTCAGTGCAAGGGCACGGCAGGTACCCCTGTAGATCTGAACCTTTTTCGCATGCATCTGAAGTCAGGGCGAGGATCAGACGTTGGCTCAGGTTGGAGTTTCTGTGCATGACGGCCCCTTCATGAAGGGAGCGGAATCTCGAGGCCATGGAGGTTTTCCCACGTTGGGAGTTGTGGGATGCCCCCTTCAAGGATTCCTTCTGCGGGACAATTGAGACTTGTTGGGCAGCTCCAGGACATCCCATATGGAATGACTCCAGGGCACCGTTCGAGGATGGATGCCTGGGAAGCCCGCCTCGCATTCCAATTGTCTCCTAGCAACAAGACAGTTTTAGATCTGATGGCTCTGCGGGAGAAACCGGGGTGGCTGACTTGAAATGGACTTTCCTGAGGATGGGTCCTAATGTGTGTTTGTGTCCATGAGGGCCTTAAAATGGGGCGGTGGCACCGGGACCCTGAAGTATTCTCCTAAGCTTTTGACATAGCTCGATGCACAAGGTTCCTTGTGGAGACGAGATTTGTTTTGATGGGTGCCTCAGGAAAACCTCTATGCTGGTATTGGAATCCAGGCTTTTGAGGAGACATGCCTGTAATCCAAAGCAATGTATCCGATTATGGCCTAGGGTCCAGTCTGGTTCAATCTTCTTCTCAGGGGACATCCATCTATGGTATGAGTGGAGGTAGATGCTCAGCTGGTATCAGACCGCCCTTGTTTGTCCCGGGCGACCAGCACTATTGGGATGGCCTCAGGGATTTGTAGGGTTCTCCAAATTTTACTGTTTGGGACAATGGCATCGGCAGAATTCCCATGGATTGGGTAGGCACAGTCCTAATGTGTGACTCCAGGGGCCCCATCCTGGAGGGTGTGTGGCCCAGGACTTTGAGGACAGAAGTCTGAAAACACAAACTCAGCTTTGGTTTGGGGACGTAGGTATGGCAGGCCCGATCTATAAACCATGAGAAGAACTCTTCCGGATATGAAGAAAGAGCGAGTCTGAGGCGCTTGCTCAGGCTTTTGTCTCTGGATTTTGTATCAGAGATGGCCGTGGAATGTCGGGGAGGCCTCATGGGCCATGGACGAATCTTCCTCTCTGTGGATTTGGCCCGATCCCAATTGTTTTTCGTCAATCTGTGGAATGGGAGGACTCCTTTCAGGTTTGTTACCTCAGGTGTCTCGCCAAAAGAGGAATCCCAAAGAAGAGCCCTGGGGAAAAGTGAAGGGAGAACCCGAACTATGGGTAAAATTTGGGGCCTAGGGGCATGGCAAGCCCAATATGCTATCTCTTCATCCAGCCACTGAGAGGCCTTATTGAGGACTGGGATCAGGGTGAGGGTCACAATGTTTGGTTTTGACCAATGTGGCCCGCAAACATGAGCGGGGCCTCATGGGCCACACTGGTTTCAACTACACTGAACGTTGGGCAACATGCCAACCACATGGTTTCTTGCCACGGGGAAGGAGTTTTGATTTCTGCATCACTTTCAAGCCTGGGCAGCGATTGGAGATAAGGTCTAGGTTCTGAAATTTGACAAACGAGGTTGGGTAGAGATGACGACCTAAGACAATGGCGGGTCGGATGTGCTCAGTGAGCGGCCAGCTTTCTGTGTGGGGCCAGGTAATCCAGGCTCGGGCTGTGTCAAAAAGGGCAATAGTGCCCAGGTCAGCCTATATATTTGGGGTACAGTCGAATGGTGTGCAGGTTGATCCTCATTTGGAGTTTCTGGGTTGCCCCAGAGGGCAATGTTTTTCTTCCTGAGGGCAGGAAGAGTGCTGCATTATAGTTCTGGTTTTCAAACTGGAGGCTTGTGGGCCAGTAGTCTGAGGAAGGAAATCTGAGAACAAGCTAGCCTTAGGTTTCTGGGTGAGGACAAGGCAGGAACAATCTACAGACCTGAATCGAGATCTCGTGCTTATGATGTCAGGGCGAGGATCAGAAGATCGCTCAGGTTGGTGTTTCTGTCCCTGATGGCCCTTCATGAAGGGGCGGGGGGGCCACGAGGCCGTGGGGGTTTTCCCACGATGTTAGTTTTGAGAAGCTCCAAACTGCAAAGATTCTTCTGCAGGACAATTGAGACCTGTTAGTTGGCTCCAGGGCAACGATCCCGAGCAGGGTTCTAAGGATGGATGGCTGGGTAGCCCACCTCGCATTCCAATTGTATCCTAGCAACAAGACAGGTTAGATCTGCTGGATCTGGGGGGGCAACCCAGGAGGCTGAGTTGAAATGGACTCTCCTGTGGATGGGTCCTAATGTCTTTTTGTGTCTATGGAGATTTTGGAATGTATCGGTGGCACTGGGGTCGTGAAGGGTTTTTCCAAACAGAGGCTTTGACACAGCTCCAACGTGCAAGTTTCCCATATGTAGATGAGATGTTTTCTGATGAGTGAGTCTAGAAACAGCCATACGTTGGTATTGAAATCCAGGCCTCTGAGGAGAGATGACTGGATACCACAGCAATGGATCCGTTTAGTGCCTAGGGGCCTGTTTGTTCCTTTTTACCTCTGAGGACATCGGTCTATGCGTCTGAGTGCAGGTAGGTGCTCAGATGAGCTCAGATTGCCCCTGTTTGTCCTGGGAAGCCACCACTATTGGGATGGCCTCAGGCAGTTTGGAAGTTTATCCTATTAGTAGGGTTGTGACCATTGGAATGGGCACATACAATTCCCTTGGAGAGGGCAAGTACAGTCCTCAGGTTTGGCTCCAGGGGCCTGAGCCTGTAGGGTGTGTAGGCCAGAGCTGTTTGGACAGTTGTCTGAAAACACAAACGCGGCTTATGTTTTGGGTCATAGGTATGGCAGGACTGATCTACAGACCATGAGGAGAACTCTTCAGGATATGAAAAAAGGGCGAGTGTGAGGCTCGTGCTCAAGTTTTTGTCTCTGGATATCGTGTCACTCATGGACGTGAAATTTCCGGGTGACTTCATGGGAAATGGACGAGTCTTACTCTCTGGGGTTTTGCCCCGTCCCAAGAGTTTTGGGTCATTCTGGGGATGGAAGAAGTCCGTTTTGTTGTTGTTGTTGATTTGCTTTGTTTTGTTTTTTAACCTCAGGTGTCTCGCCAAATGAGGTATTCCAGAGTAGAGCCCTGGGGAGGGCCGACCGGACAACCAGAAATCTGGTTTAAAATTGGGGCCTAGGGACATGTCAAGCCCATTATGACATCTAATGGTCGAGCCACTGAGAGGACTTACTAGAGGACAGGACTCACGCTGAGGGTCACAATGCGTGTTTATGCCCTCTTCGCACTCAAGAATTGGCGGGGCCTCCGGGTGAATGCTGGTTTCTCCTACACTGAACGTTGGACAACATGCCAACCACAAGGTTTCTTGCCATGGGTAAGGACGAGTTCTGATTTCTGCATCACAGGCACCCCTGGGCAGTGGTTGGAGATAAGGTCTAGGTTCTGAGGCCTGAAAAACCGCAGTTGGGAAGAGATGATGACCTAAGGCCATGGCGGTTCTGATGTGCTCAGTGTGCGGTCAGCTGTCTGGGTGTTGGTCAGGAGGTCGGAGCTCAGGTTGTGTCAGACAGTGCATTAGTGCCCAGGTTAGACTATATACTTTGGGTACAGTCGAATGCCATGTAGATTTATCCTCATATAAGGTGCCTGGGCAGCTCATTAGGCCAAATTTTTTTTCTAGAGGGCAGGCAGAGTGCTGCATTGTGGGTCTGGAATTGCGAAACTTCCGGGCATCGGGGCCTGGTGTGTGAGGACGGAAGTCTGAGAACACAAGCTAGACTTGGGTTTCAGTGCAAGGGCACGGCAGGTACCCCTGTAGATCTGAACCTTTTTCGCATGCATCTGAAGTCAGGGAGAGGATCAGACGTTGGCTCAGGTTGGAGTTTCTGTGCATGACGGCCCCTTCATGAAGGGAGCGGAATCTCGAGGCCATGGAGGTTTTCCCACGTTGGGAGTTGTGGGATGCCCCCTTCAAGGATTCCTTCTGCGGGACAATTGAGACTTGTTGGGAAGCTCCAGGACATCCCATATGGAATGACTCCAGGGCACCGTTCGAGGATGGATGCCTGGGAAGCCCGCCTCGCATTCCAATTGTCTCCTAGCAACAAGACAGTTTTAGATCTGATGGCTCTGCGGGAGAAACCGGGGTGGCTGACTTGAAATGGACTTTCCTGAGGATGGGTCCTAATGTGTGTTTGTGTCCATGAGGGCCTTAAAATGGGGCGGTGGCACCGGGACCCTGAAGTATTCTCCTAAGCTTTTGACATAGCTCGATGCACAAGGTTCCTTGTGGAGACGAGATTTGTTTTGATGGGTGCCTCAGGAAAACCTCTATGCTGGTATTGGAATCCAGGCTTTTGAGGAGACATGCCTGTAATCCAAAGCAATGTATCCGATTATGGCCTAGGGTCCAGTCTGGTTCAATCTTCTTCTCAGGGGACATCCATCTATGGTATGAGTGGAGGTAGATGCTCAGCTGGTATCAGACCGCCCTTGTTTGTCCCGGGCGACCAGCACTATTGGGATGGCCTCAGGGATTTGTAGGGTTCTCCAAATTTTACTGTTTGGGACAATGGCATCGGCAGAATTCCCATGGATTGGGTAGGCACAGTCCTAATGTGTGACTCCAGGGGCCCCATCCTGGAGGGTGTGTGGCCCAGGACTTTGAGGACAGAAGTCTGAAAACACAAACTCAGCTTTGGTTTGGGGACGTAGGTATGGCAGGCCCGATCTATAAACCATGAGAAGAACTCTTCCGGATATGAAGAAAGAGCGAGTCTGAGGCGCTTGCTCAGGCTTTTGTCTCTGGATTTTGTATCAGAGATGGCCGTGGAATGTCGGGGAGGCCTCATGGGCCATGGACGAATCTTCCTCTCTGTGGATTTGGCCCGATCCCAATTGTTTTTCGTCAATCTGTGGAATGGGAGGACTCCTTTCAGGTTTGTTACCTCAGGTGTCTCGCCAAAAGAGGAATCCCAAAGAAGAGCCCTGGGGAAAAGTGAAGGGAGAACCCGAACTATGGGTAAAATTTGGGGCCTAGGGGCATGGCAAGCCCAATATGCTATCTCTTCATCCAGCCACTGAGAGGCCTTATTGAGGACTGGGATCAGGGTGAGGGTCACAATGTTTGGTTTTGACCAATGTGGCCCGCAAACATGAGCGGGGCCTCATGGGCCACACTGGTTTCAACTACACTGAACGTTGGGCAACATGCCAACCACATGGTTTCTTGCCACGGGGAAGGAGTTTTGATTTCTGCATCACTTTCAAGCCTGGGCAGCGATTGGAGATAAGGTCTAGGTTCTGAAATTTGACAAACGAGGTTGGGTAGAGATG
The DNA here is from genome assembly GCF_964662115.1 of Mustela nivalis. NCBI lineage: Eukaryota > Metazoa > Chordata > Mammalia > Carnivora > Mustelidae > Mustela > Mustela nivalis. The sequence goes on from NW_028136159.1 coordinate 330,947, forward strand.
ACGACCTAAGACAATGGCGGGTCGGATGTGCTCAGTGAGCGGCCAGCTTTCTGTGTGGGGCCAGGTAATCCAGGCTCGGGCTGTGTCAAAAAGGGCAATAGTGCCCAGGTCAGCCTATATATTTGGGGTACAGTCGAATGGTGTGCAGGTTGATCCTCATTTGGAGTTTCTGGGTTGCCCCAGAGGGCAATGTTTTTCTTCCTGAGGGCAGGAAGAGTGCTGCATTATAGTTCTGGTTTTCAAACTGGAGGCTTGTGGGCCAGTAGTCTGAGGAAGGAAATCTGAGAACAAGCTAGCCTTAGGTTTCTGGGTGAGGACAAGGCAGGAACAATCTACAGACCTGAATCGAGATCTCGTGCTTATGATGTCAGGGCGAGGATCAGAAGATCGCTCAGGTTGGTGTTTCTGTCCCTGATGGCCCTTCATGAAGGGGCGGGGGGGCCACGAGGCCGTGGGGGTTTTCCCACGATGTTAGTTTTGAGAAGCTCCAAACTGCAAAGATTCTTCTGCAGGACAATTGAGACCTGTTAGTTGGCTCCAGGGCAACGATCCCGAGCAGGGTTCTAAGGATGGATGGCTGGGTAGCCCACCTCGCATTCCAATTGTATCCTAGCAACAAGACAGGTTAGATCTGCTGGATCTGGGGGGGCAACCCAGGAGGCTGAGTTGAAATGGACTCTCCTGTGGATGGGTCCTAATGTCTTTTTGTGTCTATGGAGATTTTGGAATGTATCGGTGGCACTGGGGTCGTGAAGGGTTTTTCCAAACAGAGGCTTTGACACAGCTCCAACGTGCAAGTTTCCCATATGTAGATGAGATGTTTTCTGATGAGTGAGTCTAGAAACAGCCATACGTTGGTATTGAAATCCAGGCCTCTGAGGAGAGATGACTGGATACCACAGCAATGGATCCGTTTAGTGCCTAGGGGCCTGTTTGTTCCTTTTTACCTCTGAGGATATCGGTCTATGCGTCTGAGTGCAGGTAGGTGCTCAGATGAGCTCAGATTGCCCCTGTTTGTCCTGGGAAGCCACCACTATTGGGATGGCCTCAGGCAGTTTGGAAGTTTATCCTATTAGTAGGGTTGTGGCCATTGGAATGGGCACATACAATTCCCTTGGAGAGGGCAAGTACAGTCCTCAGGTTTGGCTCCAGGGGCCTGAGCCTGTAGGGTGTGTAGGCCAGAGCTGTTTGGACAGTTGTCTGAAAACACAAACGCGGCTTATGTTTCGGGTCATAGGTATGGCAGGACTGATCTACAGACCATGAGGAGAACTCTTCAGGATATGAAAAAAGGGCGAGTGTGAGGCTCGTGCTCAAGTTTTTGTCTCTGGATATCGTGTCACTCATGGACGTGAAATTTCCGGGTGACTTCATGGGAAATGGACGAGTCTTACTCTCTGGGGTTTTGCCCCGTCCCAAGAGTTTTGGGTCATTTTGGGGATGGAAGAAGTCCGTTTTGTTGTTGTTGTTGATTTGCTTTGTTTTGTTTTTTAACCTCAGGTGTCTCACCAAATGAGGTATTCCAGAGTAGAGCCCTGGGAGGGCCGACCGGACAACCAGAAATCTGGTTTAAAATTGGGGCCTAGGGACATGTCAAGCCCATTATGACATCTAATGGTCGAGCCACTGAGAGGACTTACTAGAGCACAGGACTCACGCTGAGGGTCACAATGCGTGTTTATGCCCTCTTCGCACTCAAGAATTGGCGGGGCCTCCGGGTGAATGCTGGTTTCTCCTACACTGAACGTTGGACAACATGCCAACCACAAGGTTTCTTGCCATGGGTAAGGACGAGTTCTGATTTCTGCATCACAGGCACCGCTGGGCAGTGGTTGGAGATAAGGTCTAGGTTCTGAGGCCTGAAATACCGCAGTTTGGAAGAGATGATGACCTAAGGCCATGGCGGTTCTGATGTGCTCAGTGTGCGGTCAGCTGTCTGGGTGTTGGTCAGGAGGTCCAAGCTCAGGTTGTGACAGACAGTGCATTAGTGCCCAGGTTAGACTCTATACTTTGGGTACAGTCGAATGCCATGTAGATTTATCCTCATATAAGGTGCCTGGGCAGCTCATTAGGCCAAATTTTTTTTCTAGAGGGCAGGTAGAGTGCTGCATTGTGGGTCTGGAATTGCGAAACTTCCGGGCTTCGGGGCCTGGAGTGTGAGGACGGAAGTCTGAGAACACAAGCTAGACTTGGGTTTCAGGGCCAGGGCACGGCAGGTACCCCTGTAGATCTGAACCTTTTTTGCATGCATCTGAAGTCAGGGCGAGGATCAGACGTTGGCTCAGGTTGGAGTTTCTGTGCATGACGGCCCCTTCATGAAGGGAGCGGAATCTCGAGGCCATGGAGGTATTCCCACGTTGGGAGTTGTGGGATGCCCCCTTCAAGGATTCCTTCTGCGGGACAATTGAGACTTGTTGGGCAGCTCCAGGACATCCCATATGGAATGACTCCAGGGCACCGTTCGAGGATGGATGCCTGGGAAGCCCGCCTCGCATTCCAATTGTCTCCTAGCAACAAGACAGTTTTAGATCTGATGGCTCTGCGGGAGAACCGGGGTGGCTGACTTGAAATGGACTTTCCTGAGGATGGGTCCTAATGTGTTTTTGTGTCCATGAGGGCCTTAAAATGGGGCGGTGGCACCGGGACCCTGAAGTATTCTCCTAAGCTTTTGACATAGCTCGATGCACAAGGTTCCTTGTGGAGACGAGATTTGATTTGATGAGTGCCTCAGGAAAACCTCTATGCTGGTATTGGAATCCAGGCTTTTGAGGAGACATGCCTGTAATCCAAAGCAATGTATCCGATTATGGCCTAGGGTCCTTTCTGGTTCAATCTTCTTCTCAGGGGACATCCATCTATGGTATGAGTGGAGGTAGATGCTCAGCTGGTATCAGACCGCCCTTGTTTGTCCCGGGCGACCTGCACTATTGGGATGGCCTCAGGGATTCGTAGGGTTCTCCAAATTTTACTGTTTTGGACAATGGCATCGGCAGAATTCCCATGGATTGGGTAGGCACAGTCCTAATGTGTGACTCCAGGGGCCCCAGCCTGGAGGGTGTGTGGCCCAGGACTTTGAGGACAGAAGTCTGAAAACACAAACTCAGCTTCGGTTTGGGGACGTAGGTATGGCAGGCCCGATCTATAAACCATGAGAAGAACTCTTCCGGATATGAAGAAAGAGCGAGTCTGAGGCGCTTGCTCAGGCTTTTGTCTCTGGATTTTGTATCAGAGATGGCCGTGGAATGTCGGGGAGGCCTCATGGGCCATGGACGAATCTTCCTCTCTGTGGATTTGGCCCGATCCCAATTGTTTTTCGTCAATCTGTGGAATGGGAGGACTCCTTTCAGGTTTGTTACCTCAGGTGTCCCGCCAAAAGAGGAATCCCAAAGTAGAGCCCTGGGGAAAAGTGAAGGGAGAACCCGAACTATGGGTAAATTTTGGGGCCTAGGGGCATGGCAAGCCCAATATGCTATCTCTTCATCCAGCCACTGAGAGGCCTTATTGAGGACTGGGATCAGGGTGAGGGTCACAATGTGTGGTTTTGACCAATGTGGCCTGCAAACATGAGCGGGGCCTCATGGGCCACACTGGTTTCAACTACACTGAACGTTGGGCAACATGCCAGCCACATGGTTTCTTGCCACGGGGAAGGAGTTGTGATTTCTGCATCACTTTCAAGACTGCGCAGTTATTGGAGATAAGGTCTAGGTTCTGAAACTTGACAACCGAGGTTGGGAAGAGATGACGACCTAAGACCATGGCGGGTCCGATGTGCTCAGTGAGTGGCCAGCTTTCTGTGTGGGGCCAGGTAATCCAGGCTTGGGCTGTGTCAAAAAGGGCAATAGTGCCCAGGTCAGCCTATATATTTGGGGTACAGTCGAATGGCGTGCAGGTTGATCCTCATTTGGAGTTTCTGGGTAGCCCCAGAGGGCAATGTTTTTCTTCCTGAGGGCAGGAAGAGTGCTGCATTATAATTCTGGTTTTCAAACTGGAGGCTTGTGGGCCAGTAGTCTGAGGAAGGAAATCTGAGAACAAGCTAGCCTTAGGTTTCTGGGTGAGGACAAGGCAGGAACAATCTACAGACCTGAATCGAGATCTCGTGCTTATGATGTTCAGGGCGAGGATCAGAAGATCGCTCAGGTTGGTGTTTCTGTCCCTGATGGCCCTTCATGAAGGGGCGGGGGGGCCACGAGGCCGTGGGGGTTTTCCCACGATGTTAGTTTTGAGAAGCTCCAAACTGCAAAGATTCTTCTGCAGGACAATTGAGACCTGTTGGTTGGCTCCAGGGCAACGATTCCGAGCAGCGTTCTAAGGATGGATGGCTGGGTAGCCCACCTTGCATTCCAATTGTGTCCTAGCAACAAGACAGGTTAGATCTGCTGGATCTGGGGGAGTAACCCAGGAGGCTGAGTTGAAATGGACTCTCCTGTGGATGGGTCCTAATGTCTGTTTGTGTCTATGGAGACCTTGGAATGTAGCGGTGGCACTGGGGTCCTGAAGGGTTTTTCCAAACAGAGGCTTTGACACAGATCCAACGTGCAAGTTTCCCATATGTAGATGAGATGTTTTCTGATGGGTGAGTCAAGAAACAGCCATACGCTGGTATTGAAATCCAGACCTCTGAGGAGAGATGACTGGATACCACAGCAATGGATCCGTTTAGTGCCTAGGGGCCTGTTCGTTCCTTTTTACCTCTGGGGACATCAGTCTATGCGTCTGAGTGCAGGTAGGTGCTCAGAGGAGCTCAGATTGCCCCTGTTTGTCCTGAGAAGCCACCACTATTGGGATGGCCTCAGGCAGTTTGTAGGATTATTTTATTAGTAGGGTTGTGGCCTTTGGAATGGGCACATACAATTCCCGTGGAGAGGGCAAGTACAGTCCTCAGGTTTGGCTCCAGGGGCCTGAGCCTGTAGGGTGTGTAGGCCAGAGCTGTTTGGACAGTTGTCTGAAAACACAAACGCGGCTTATGTTTCGGGTCATAGGTATGGCAGGACTGATCTACAGACCATGAGGAGAAATCTTCAGGATATGAAAAAAGGGCGAGTGTGAGGCTCGTGCTCAAGTTTTTGTCTCTGGATATCGTGTCACTCATGGACTTGAAATTTCCAGGTGACTTCATGGGAAATGGTCGAGTCTTACTCTCTGGGGTTTTGCCCCGTCCCAAGAGTTTTGGGTCATTCTGGGGATGGAAGAAGTCCGTTTTGTTGTTGTTGTTGATTTGCTTTGTTTTGATTTTTAACCTCAGGTGTCTCACCAAATGAGGTATTCCAGAGTAGAGCCCTGGGGAGGGCCGACCGGACAACCAGAAATCTGTTTTAAAATTGGGGCCTAGGGACATGTCAAGCCCATTATGACATCTAATGGTCGAGCCACTGAGAGGACTTACTAGAGCACAGGACTCACGCTGAGGGTCACAATGCGTGTTTATGCCCTCTTCGCACTCAAGAATTGGCGGGGCCTCCGGGTGAATGCTGGTTTCTCCTACACTGAACGTTGGACAACATGCCAACAACAAGGTTTCTTGCCATGGGTAAGGACGAGTTCTGATTTCTGCATCACAGGCACCCCTGGGCAGTGGTTGGAGATAACGTCTAGGTTCTGAGGCCTGAAATACCGCATTTGGGAAGAGATGATGACCTAAGGCCATGGCGGTTCTGATGTGCTCAGTGTGTGGTCAGCTGTCTGGGTGTTGGTCAGGAGGTCGGAGCTCAGGTTGTGTCAGACAGTGCATTAGTGCCCAGGTTAGACTATATACTTTGGGTACAGGCGAATGCCATGTAGATTTATCCTCATATAAGGTGCCTGGGCAGCTCATTAGGCCAAATTTTTTTTCTAGAGGGCAGGCAGAGTGCTGCATTGTGGGTCTGGAATTGCGAAACTTCCGGGCTTCGGGGTCTGGAGTGTGAGGACGGAAGTCTGAGAACACAAGCTAGACTTGGGTTTCAGGGCCAGGGCACGGCAGGTACCCCTGTAGATCTGAACCTTTATCGCATGCATCTGAGGTCAGGGCGAGGATCAGACGTTGGCTCAGGTTGGAGTTTCTGTGCATGACGGCCCCTTCATGAAGGGAGCGGAATCTCGAGGCCATGGAGGTTTTCCCACGTTGGGAGTTGTGGGATGCCCCCTTCAAGGATTCCTTCGGCGGGACAATTGAGACTTGTTGGGCAGCTCCAGGACATCTCATACGGAATGTCCAGGGCACCGTTCGAGGATGGATGCCTGGGAAGCCCGCCTCGCATTCCAATTGTCTCCTAGCAACAAGACAGTTTTAGATCTGATGGCTCTGTGGGAGAAACCGGGGTGGCTGACTTGAAATGGACTTTCCTGAGGATGGGTCCTAATGTGTGTTTGTGTCCAAGAGAGCCTTAAAATGTTGCGGTGGCACCGGGACCTTGAAGTATTCTCCTAATCTTTTGACATAGCTCGATGCACAGGTTTCCTTGTGAAGACGAGATTTGTTTTGATGGGTGCCTCCGGAAAACCTCTATGCTGGTATTGGAATCCAGGCTTTTGAGGAGACATGCCTGTAATCCAAAGCAATGTATCCGATTATGGCCTAGGGTCCTGTCTGGTTCAATCTTCTTCTAGGGGACATCCATCTATGGTATGAGTGGAGGTAGATGCTCAGCTGGTATCAGACCGCCCTTGTTTGTCCCGGGCGAACTGCACTATTGGCATGGCCTCAGGGATTTGTAGTGTTCTCCAAATTTTACTGTTTTGGACAATGGCATCGGCAGAATTCCCATGGATTGGGTAGGCACAGTCCTAATGTGTGACTCCAGGGGCCCCAGCCTGGAGGGTGTGTGGCCCAGGACTTGGAGGACCGAAGTCTGAAAGCACAAACTCAGCTTAGGTTTGGGGACGTAGGTATGGCAGGCCCGATCTATAAACCATGAGAAGAACTCTTCCGGATATGAAGAAAGAGGGAGTCTCAGGCGCTTGCTCAGCTTTTGTCTCTGGATTTTGTATCAGAGATGGCCGTGGAATGTCGGGGAGGCCTCATGGGCCATGGACGAATCTTCCTCTCTGTGGATTTGGCCCGATCCCAATTGTTTTTCGTCAATCTGTGGAATGGGAGGACTCCTTTCAGGTTTGTTACCTCAGGTGTCCCGCCAAAAGAGGAATTCCAAAGAAGAGCCCTTGGGAAAAGTGAAGCGAGAACCCGAACTATGGGTAAAATTTGGGGCCTAGGGGCATGGCAAGCCCAATATGCTATCTCTTCATCCAGCCACTGAGAGGCCTTATTGAGGACTGGGATCAGGGTGAGGTTCACAATGTGTGGTTTTGACCAATGTGGCCCGCAAACATGAGCGGGGCCTCATGGGCCACACTGGTTTCAACTACACTGAACGTTGGGCAACATGCCAACCACATGTTTTCTTGCCACGGGGAAGGAGTTGTGATTTCTGCATCACTTTCCAGCCTGGGCAGTTATTGGAGATAAGGTCTAGGTTCTGAAACTTGACAACCGAGGTTGGGAAGAGATGACGACCTAAGACCATGGCGGGTCCGATGTGCTCAGTGAGCGGCCAGATTTCTGTGTGGGGCCAGGTAACCCAGGCTCGGGCTGTGTCAAAAAGGGCAATAGTGCCCAGGTCAGCCTATATATTTGGGGTACAGTCGAATGGCGTGCAGGTTGATCCTCATTTGGAGTTTCTGGGTAGCCCCAGAGGGCAATGTTTTTCTTCCTGAGGGCAGGAAGAGTGCTGCATTATAGTTCTGGTTTTCAAACTGGAGGCTTGTGGGCCAGTAGTCTGAGGAAGGAAATCTGAGAACAAGCTAGGCTTAGGTTTCTGGGTGAGGACAAGGCAGGAACAATCTACAGACCTGAATCGAGATCTCGTGCTTATGATGTCAGGGCGAGGAACAGAAGATCGCTCAGGTTGGTGTTTCTGTCCCTGATGGCCCTTCATGAAGGGGCGGGGGGGCCACGAGGCCGTGAGGGTTTTCCCACGATGTTAGTTGTGAGAAGCTCCAAACTGCAAAGATTCTTCTGCAGGACAATTGAGACCTGTTGGTTGGCTCCAGGGCAACGATTCCGAGCAGGGTTCTAAAAATGGATGGCTGGGTAGCCCACCTCGCATTCCAATTGTGTCCTAGCAACAAGACAGGTTAGATCTGCTGGATCTGGGGGAGCAACCCAGGAGGCTGAGTTGAAATGGACTCTCCTGTTGATGGGTCCTAATGTCTTTTTGTGTCTATGGAGACCTTGGAATGTAGCGGTGGCACTGGGGTCCTCAAGGGTTTTTCCAAACAGGGGCTTTGACACAGCTCCAACGTGCAAGTTTCCCATATGTAGATGAGATGTATTCTGATGGGTGAGTCAAGAAACAGCCATAAGCTGGTATTGAAATCCAGGCCTCTGAGGAGAGATGACTGGATACCACAGCAATGGATCCGTTTAGTGCCTAGGGGCCTGTTCGTTCCTTTTTACCTCTGGGGACATCAGTCTATGCGTCTGAGTGCAGGTAGGTGCTCAGATGAGCTCAGATTGCCCCTGTTTGTCCTGGGAAGCCACCACTATTGGGATGGCCTCAGGCAGTTTGGAGGTTTATCCTATTAGTAGGGTTGTGGCCATTGGAATGGGCACATACAATTCCCTTGGAGAGGGCAAGTACAGTCCTCAGGTTTGGCTCCAGGGGCCTGAGCCTGTAGGGTGTGTACTCCAGAGCTGTTTGGACCGTTGTCTGAAAACACAAATGCGGCTTATGTTTCCGGTCATAGGTATGGCAGGACTGATCTACAGACCATGAGGAGAACTCTTCAGGATATGAAAAAAGGGCGAGTGTGAGGCTCGGGCTCAAGTTTTTGTCTCTGGATATCGTGTCACTCATGGTCGTGAAATTTCCGGGTGACTTCATGGGAAATGGACGAGTCTTACTCTCTGGGGTTTTGCCCCGTCCCAAGAGTTTTGGGTCATTCTGGGGATGGAAGAAGTCCGTTTTGTTGTTGTTGTTGATTTGCTTTGTTTTGTTTTTTAACCTCAGGTGTCTCACCAAATGAGGTATTCCAGAGTAGAGCCCTGGGGAGGGCCGACCGGACAACCAGAAATCTGGTTTAAAATTGGGGCCTAGGGACATGTCAAGCCCATTATGACATCTAATGGTCGAGCCACTGAGAGGACTTACTAGAGCACAGGACTCACGCTGAGGGTCACAATGCGTGTTTATGCCCTCTTCGCACTCAAGAATTGGCGGGGCCTCCGGGTGAATGCTGGTTTTTCCTACACTGAACGTTGGACAACATGCCAACCACAAGGTTTCTTGCCATGGGTAAGGACGAGTTCTGATTTCTGCATCACAGGCACCGCTGGGCAGTGGTTGAAGATAAGGTCTAGGTTCTGAGGCCTGAAATACCGCAGTTGGGAAGAGATGATGACCTAAGGCCATGGCGGTTCTGATGTGCTCAGTGTGCGGTCAGCTGTCTGGGTGTTGGTCAGGAGGTCCGAGCTCAGGTTGTGTCAGACAGTGCATTAGTGCCCAGGTTAGACTATATACTTTGGGTACAGTCGAATGCCATATAGATTTATCCTCATATAAGGTGCCTGGGCAGCTCATTAGGCCAAATTTTTTTTCTAGAGGGCAGGCAGAGTGCTGCATTGTGGGTCTGGAATTGCGAAACTTCCGGGCTTCGGGGCCTGGAGTGTGTGGACGGAAGTCTGAGAACACAAGCTAGACTTGAGTTTCAGGGCCAGGGCAAGGCAGGTACCCCTGTAGATCTGAACCTTTATCGCATGCATCTGAAGTCAGGGCGAGGATCAGACTTTGGCTCAGGTTGGAGTTTCTGTGCATGACGGCCCCTTCATGAATGGAGCGGAATCTCGAGGCCATGGAGGTTTTCCCACGTTGGGAGTTGTGGGATGCCCCATTCAAGGATTCCTTCGGCGGGACAATTGAGACTTGTTGGGCAGCTCCAGGACATCTCATATGGAATGTCCAGGGCACCGTTCGAGGATGGATGCCTGGGAAGCCCGCCTCGCATTCCAATTGTCTCCTAGCAACAAGACAGTTTTAGATCTGATGGCTCTGTGGGAGAAACCGGGGTGGCTGACTTGAAATGGACTTTCCTGAGGATGGGTCCTAATGTGTGTTTGTGTCCAAGAGAGCCTTAAAATGTTGCGGTGGCACCGGGACCTTGAAGTATTCTCCTAATCTTTTGACATAGCTCGATGCACAGGTTTCCTTGTGAAGACGAGATTTGTTTTGATGGGTGCCTCCGGAAAACCTCTATGCTGGTATTGGAATCCAGGCTTTTGAGGAGACATGCCTGTAATCCAAAGCAATGTATCCGATTATGGCCTAGGGTCCTGTCTGGTTCAATCTTCTTCTAGGGGACATCCATCTATGGTATGAGTGGAGGTAGATGCTCAGCTGGTATCAGACCGCCCTTGTTTGTCCCGGGCGAACTGCACTATTGGCATGGCCTCAGGGATTTGTAGTGTTCTCCAAATTTTACTGTTTTGGACAATGGCATCGGCAGAATTCCCATGGATTGGGTAGGCACAGTCCTAATGTGTGACTCCAGGGGCCCCAGCCTGGAGGGTGTGTGGCCCAGGACTTGGAGGACCGAAGTCTGAAAGCACAAACTCAGCTTAGGTTTGGGGACGTAGGTATGGCAGGCCCGATCTATAAACCATGAGAAGAACTCTTCCGGATATGAAGAAAGAGGGAGTCTCAGGCGCTTGCTCAGCTTTTGTCTCTGGATTTTGTATCAGAGATGGCCGTGGAATGTCGGGGAGGCCTCATGGGCCATGGACGAATCTTCCTCTCTGTGGATTTGGCCCGATCCCAATTGTTTTTCGTCAATCTGTGGAATGGGAGGACTCCTTTCAGGTTTGTTACCTCAGGTGTCCCGCCAAAAGAGGAATTCCAAAGAAGAGCCCTTGGGAAAAGTGAAGCGAGAACCCGAACTATGGGTAAAATTTGGGGCCTAGGGGCATGGCAAGCCCAATATGCTATCTCTTCATCCAGCCACTGAGAGGCCTTATTGAGGACTGGGATCAGGGTGAGGTTCACAATGTGTGGTTTTGACCAATGTGGCCCGCAAACATGAGCGGGGCCTCATGGGCCACACTGGTTTCAACTACACTGAACGTTGGGCAACATGCCAACCACATGTTTTCTTGCCACGGGGAAGGAGTTGTGATTTCTGCATCACTTTCCAGCCTGGGCAGTTATTGGAGATAAGGTCTAGGTTCTGAAACTTGACAACCGAGGTTGGGAAGAGATGACGACCTAAGACCATGGCGGGTCCGATGTGCTCAGTGAGCGGCCAGATTTCTGTGTGGGGCCAGGTAACCCAGGCTCGGGCTGTGTCAAAAAGGGCAATAGTGCCCAGGTCAGCCTATATATTTGGGGTACAGTCGAATGGCGTGCTGGTTGATCCTCATTTGGAGTTTCTGGTTAGCCCCAGAAGGCAATGTTTTTCTTCCTGAGGGCAGGAAGAGTGCTGCATTATAGTTCTGGTTTTCAAACTGGAGGCTTGTGGGCCAGTAGTCTGAGGAAGGAAATCTGAGAACAAGCTAGGCTTAGGTTTCTGGGTGAGGATAAGGCAGGAACAATCTACAGACCTGAATCGAGATCTAATGCTTATGATGTCAGGGCGAGGATCAGAAGATCACTCAGGTTGGTGTCTCTGTCCCTGATGGCCCTTCATGAAGGGGCGAGGGGGGCCACGAGGCCGTGGGGGTTTTCCCACGATGTTAGTTGTGAGAAGCTCCAAACTGCAAAGATTCTTCTGCAGGAAAATTGAGACCTGTTGGTTGGCTCCAGGGTAACGATTCCGAGCTGGGTTCTAAGGATGGATGGCTGGGTAGCCCACCTCGCATTCCAATTGTGTCCTAGCAACAAGACAGGTTAGATCTGCTGGATCTGGGGGAGCAACCCAGGAGGCTGAGTTGAAATGGACTCTCCTGTGGATTGGTCCTAATGTCTTTTTGTGTCTATGGAGACCTTGGAATGTAGCGGTGGCACTGGGGTCCTGAAGCGTTTTTCCAAACAGAGGCTTTGACACAGCTCCAACGTGCAAGTTTCCCATATGTAGATGAGATGTTTTCTGATGGGTGAGTCAAGAAACAGCCATACGCTGTTATTGAAATCCAGGCCTCTGAGGAGAGATGACTGGATACCACAGCAATGGATCCGTTTAGTGCCTAGGGGCCTGTTCGTTCCTTTTTACCTCTGGGGACATCAGTCTATGCGTCTGAGTGCAGGTAGGTGCTCAGATGAGCTCAGATTGCCCCTGTTTGTCCTGGGAAGCCACCACTATTGGGATGGCCTCAGGCAGTTTGGAGGTTTATCCTATTAGTAGGGTTGTGGCCATTGGAATGGGCACATACAATTCCCTTGGAGAGGGCAAGTACAGTCCTCAGGTTTGGCTCCAGGGGCCTGAGCCTGTAGGGTGTGTAGGCCAGAGCTGTTTGGACAGTTGTCTGAAAACACAAACGCGGCTTATGTTTCGGGTCATAGGTATGGCAGGACTGATCTACAGACCATGAGGAGAACTCTTCAGGATATGAAAAAAGGGCGGGTGTGAGGCTCGTGCTCAAGTTTTTGTCTCTGGATATCGTGTCACTCATGGTCGTGAAATTTCCGGGTGACTTCATGGGAAATGGACGAGTCTTACTCTCTGGGGTTTTGCCCCGTCCCAAGAGTTTTGGGTCATTCTGGGGATGGAAGAAGTCCGTTTTGTTGTTGTTGTTGATTTGCTTTGTTTTGTTTTTTAACCTCAGGTGTCTCGCCAAATGAGGTATTCCAGAGTAGAGCCCTGGGGAGGGCCGACCGGACAACCAGAAATCTGGTTTAAAATTGGGGCCTAGGGACATGTCAAGCCCATTATGACATCTAATGGTCGAGCCACTGAGAGGACTTACTAGAGCACAGGACTCACGCTGAGGGTCACAATGCGTGTTTATGCCCTCTTCGCACTCAAGAATTGGCGGGGCCTCCGGGTGAATGCTGGTTTCTCCTACACTGAACGTTGGACAACATGCCAACCACAAGGTTTCTTGCCATGGGTAAGGACGAGTTCTGATTTCTGCATCACAGGCACCCCTGGGCAGTGGTTGGAGATAACGTCTAGGTTCTGAGGCCTGAAATACCGCAGTTGGGAAGAGATGATGACCTAAGGCCATGGCGGTTCTGATGTGCTCAGTGTGCGGTCAGCTGTCTGGGTGTTGGTCAGGAGGTCCGAGCTCAGGTTGTGTCAGACAGTGCATTAGTACCCAGGTTAGACTATATACTCTGGGTACAGTGGAATGCCATGTAGATTTATCCTCATATAAGGTGCCTGGGCAGCTCATTAGGCCAAATTTTTTTTCTAGAGGGCAGGCAGAGTCCTGCATTGTGGGTCTGGAATTGCGAAACTTCCGGGCTTCGGGGCCTGGAGTGTGAGGACGGAAGTCTGAGAACACAAGCTAGACTTGGGTTTCAGGGCCAGGGCACGGCAGGTACCCCTGTAGATCTGAACCTTTATCGCATGCATCTGAAGTCAGGGCGAGGATCAGACGTTGGCTCAGGTTGGAGTTTCTGTGCATGACGGCCCCTTCATGAAGGGAGCGGAATCTCGAGGCCATGGAGGTTTTCCCACGTTGGGAGTTGTGGGATGCCCCCTTCAAGGATTCCTTCTGCGGGACAATTGAGAATTTTTGGGCAGCTCCAGGACTTCCCATATGGAATGACTCCAGGGCACCGTTCGAGGATGGATGCCTGGGAAGCCCGCCTCGCATTCCAATTGTCTCCTAGCAACAAGACAGTTTTAGATCTGATGGCTCTGCGGGAGAAACAGGGTGGCTGACTTGAAATGGACTTTCCTGAGGATGGGTCCTAATGTGTGTTTGTGTCCATGAGGGCCTTAAAATGGGGCGGTGGCACCGGGACCCTGAAGTATTCTCCTAAGCTTTTGACATAGCTCGATGCACAAGGTTCCTTGTGGAGACGAGATTTGTTTTGATGGGTGCCTCAGGAAAACCTCTATGCTGGTATTGGAATCCAGGCTTTTGAGGAGACATGCCTGTAATCCAAAGCAATGTATCCGATTATGGCCTAGGGTCCTTTCTGGTTCAATCTTCTTCTCAGGGGACATCCATCTATGGTATGAGTGGAGGTAGATGCTCAGCTGGTATCAGACCGCCCTTGTTTGTCCCGGGCAACCTGCACTATTGGGATGGCCTCAGGGATTTGTAGGGTTCTCCAAATTTTACTGTTTTGGACAATGGCATCGGCAGAAATCCCATGGATTGGGTAGGCACAGTCCTAATGTGTGACTCCAGGGGCCCCAGCCTGGAGGGTGTGTGGCCCAGGACTTGGAGGACCGAAGTCTGAAAGCACAAACTCAGCTTAGGTTTGGGGACGTAGGTATGGCAGGCCCGATCTATAAACCATGAGAAGAACTCTTCTGGATATGAAGAAAGAGCGAGTCTGAGGCGCTTGCTCAGGCTTTTGTCTCTGGATTTTGTATCAGAGATGGCCGTGGAAGGTCGGGGAAGCCTCATGGGCCATGGACGCATCTTCCTCTGTGTGGATTTGGCCCGATCCCAATTGTTTTCCGTCAATCTGTGGAATGGGAGGACTCCTTTCAGGTTTGTTACCTCAGGTGTCCCGCCAAAAGAGGAATTCCAAAGAAGAGCCCAGGGGAAAAGTGAAGGGAGAACCCGAACTATGGGTAAAATTTGGGGCCTAGGGGCATGGCAAGCCCAATATGCTATCTCTTCATCCAGCCACTGAGAGGCCTTATTGAGGACTGGGATCAGGGTGAGGGTCACAATGTGTGGTTTTGACCAATGTGGCCCGCAAACATGAGCGGGGCCTCATGGGCCACACTGGATCAACTACACTGAACGTTGGGCAACATGCCAACCACATGGTTTCTTGCCACGGGGAAGGAGTTGTGATTTCTGCATCACTTTCAAGCCTGGGCAGTGATTGGAGATACGGTCTAGGTTCTGAAACTTGACAACCGAGGTTGGGAAGAGATGACGACCTAAGACCATGGCGGGTCCGATGTGCTCAGTGAGCGGCCAGCTTTCTGTGTGGGGCCAGGTAATCCAGGCTTGGGCTGTGTCAAAAAGGGCAATAGTGCCCAGGTCAGCCTATATATTTGGGGTACAGTCGAATGGCGTGCAGGTTGATCCTCATTTGGAGTTTCTGGGTAGCCCCAGAGGGCAATGTTTTTCTTCCTGAGGGCAGGAAGAGTGCTGCATTATAGTTCTTGTTTTCAAACTGGAGGCTTGTGGGCCAGTAGTCTGAGGAAGGAAATCTGAGAACAAGCTAGGCTTAGGTTTCTGGGTGAGGACAAGGCAGGAACAATCTACAGACCTGAATCGAGATCTCGTGCTTATGATGTCAGGGCGAGGATCAGAAGATCGCTCAGGTTGGTGTTTCTGTCCCTGATGGCCCTTCATGAAGGGGCGGGGGGGCCACGAGGCCGTGGGGGTTTTCCCACGATGTTAGTTGTGAGAAGCTCCAAACTGCAAAGATTCTTCTGCAGGACAATTGAGACCTGTTGGTTGGCTCCAGGGCAACGATTCCGAGCAGGGTTCTAAGGATGGATGGCTGGGTAGCCCACCTCGCATTCCAATTGTGTCCTAGCAACAAGACAGGTTAGATCTGCTGGATCTGGGGGAGCAACCCAGGAGGCTGAGTTGAAATGGACTCTCCTGTGGATGGGTCCTAATGACTTTTTGTGTCTATGGAGACCTTGGAATGTAGCGGTGGCACTGGGGTCCTGAAGGGTTTTTCCAAACAGGGGCTTTGACACAGCTCCAACGTGCAAGTTTCCCATATGTAGATGAGATGTATTCTGATGGGTGAGTCAAGAAACAGCCATACGCTGGTATTGAAATCCAGGCCTCTGAGGAGAGATGACTGGATACCACAGCAATGGATCCGTTTAGTGCCTAGGGGCCTGTTCGTTCCTTTTTACCTCTGGGGACAACAGTCTATGCGTCTGAGTGCAGGTAGGTGCTCAGATGAGCTCAGATTGCCCCTGTTTGTCCTGGGAAGCCACCACTATTGGGATGGCCTCAGGCAGTTTGGAGGTTTATCCTATTAGTAGGGTTGTGGCCATTGGAATGGGCACATACAATTCCCTTGGAGAGGGCAAGTACAGTCCTCAGGTTTGGCTCCAGGGGCCTGAGCCTGTAGGGTGTGTAGGCCAGAGCTGTTTGGACAGTTGTCTGAAAACACAAACGCGGCTTATGTTTCGGGTAATAGGTATGGCAGGACTGATCTACAGACCATGAGGAGAACTCTTCAGGATATGAAAAAAGGGCGAGTGTGAGGCTCGTGCTCAAGTTTTTGTCTCTGGATATCGTGTCACTCATGGTCGTGAAATTTCCGGGTGACTTCATGGTAAATGGACGAATCTTACTCTCTGGGGTTTTGCCCCGTCCCAAGAGTTTTGGGTCATTCTGGGGATGGAAGAAGTCCGTTTTGTTGTTGTTGTTGATTTGCTTTGTTTTGTTTTTTAACCTCAGGTGTCTCACCAAATGAGGTATTCCAGAGTAGAGCCCTGGGAGGGCCGACCGGACAACCAGAAATCTGTTTTAAAATTGGGGCCTAGGGACATGTCAAGCCCATTATGACATCTAATGGTCGAGCCACTGAGAGGACTTACTAGAGCACAGGACTCACGCTAAGGGTCACAATGCGTGTTTATGCCCTCTTCGCACTCAAGAATTGGCGGGGCCTCCGGGTGAATGCTGGTTTCTCCTACACTGAACGTTGGACAACATGCCAACCACAAGGTTTCTTGCCATGGGTAAGGACGAGTTCTGATTTCTGCATCACAGGCACCGCTGGGCAGTGGTTGGAGATAAGTTCTAGGTTCTGAGGCCTGAAATACCGCAGTTGGGAAGAGATGATGACCTAAGGCCATGGCGGTTCTGATGTGCTCAGTGTGCGGTCAGCTGTCTGGGTGTTGGTCAGGAGGTCCGAGCTCAGGTTGTGTCAGACAGTGCATTAGTGCCTAGGTTAGACTATATACTTTGGGTACAGTCGAATGCCATGTAGATTTATCCTCATATAAGGTGCCTGGGCAGCTCATTAGGCCAAATTTTTTTTCTAGAGGGCAGGCAGAGTCCTGCATTGTGGGTCTGGAATTGCGAAACTTCCGGGCTTCGGGGCCTGGAGTGTGTGGACGGAAGTCTGAGAACACAAGCTAGACTTGGGTTTCAGGGCCAGGGCACGGCAGGTACCCCTGTAGATCTGAACCTTTATCGCATGCATCTGAAGTCAGGGCGAGGATCAGACGTTGGCTCAGGTTGGAGTTTCTGTGCATGACGGCCCCTTCATGAAGGGAGCGGAATCTCGAGGCCATGGAGGTTTTCCCACGTTGGGAGTTGTGGGATGCCCCATTCAAGGATTCCTTCTGCGGGACAATTGAGACTTTTTGGGCAGCTCCAGGACATCCCATGTGGAATGACTCCAGGGCACCGTTCGTGGATGGATGCCTGGGAAGCCCGCCTCGCATTCCAATTGTCTCCTAGCAACAAGACAGTTTTAGATCTGATGGCTCTGCGGGAGAAACCGGGGTGGCTGACTTGAAATGGACTTTCCTGAGGATGGGTCCTAATGTGTGTTTGTGTCCATGAGGGCCTTAAAATGGGGCGGTGGCACCGGGACCCTGAAGTATTCTCCTAAGCTTTTGACATAGCTCGATGCACAAGGTTCCTTGTGGAGACGAGATTTGTTTTGATGGGTGCCTCAGGAAAACCTCTATGCTGGTATTGGAATCCAGGCTTTTGAGGAGACATGCCTGTAATCCAAAGCAATGTATCCGATTATGGCCTAGGGTCCAGTCTGGTTCAATCTTCTTCTCAGGGGACATCCATCTATGGTATGAGTGGAGGTAGATGCTCAGCTGGTATCAGACCGCCCTTGTTTGTCCCGGGCGACCAGCACTATTGGGATGGCCTCAGGGATTTGTAGGGTTCTCCAAATTTTACTGTTTGGGACAATGGCATCGGCAGAATTCCCATGGATTGGGTAGGCACAGTCCTAATGTGTGACTCCAGGGGCCCCATCCTGGAGGGTGTGTGGCCCAGGACTTTGAGGACAGAAGTCTGAAAACACAAACTCAGCTTTGGTTTGGGGACGTAGGTATGGCAGGCCCGATCTATAAACCATGAGAAGAACTCTTCCGGATATGAAGAAAGAGCGAGTCTGAGGCGCTTGCTCAGGCTTTTGTCTCTGGATTTTGTATCAGAGATGGCCGTGGAAGGTCGGGGAAGCCTCATGGGCGATGGACGAATCTTCCTCTCTGTGGATTTGGCCCGATCCCAATGTTTTCCGTCAATCTGTGGAATGGGAGGACTCCTTTCAGGTTTGTTACCTCAGGTGTCCCGCCAAAAGAGGAATTCCAAAGAAGAGCCCTGGGGAAAAGTGAAGGGAGAACCCGAACTATGGGTAAAATTTGGGGCCTAGGGGCATGGCAAGCCCAATATGCTATCTCTTCATCCAGCCACTGAGAGGCCTTATTGAGGACTGGGATCAGGGTGAGGGTCACAATGTGTGGTTTTGACCAATGTGGCCCGCAAACATGAGCGGGGCCTCATGGGCCACACTGGTTTCAACTACACTGAACTTTGGGCAACATGCCAGCCACATGGTTTCTTGCCACGGGGAAGGAGTTGTGATTTCTGCATCACTTTCAAGACTGGGCAGTTATTGGAGATAAGGTCTAGGTTCTGAAACTTGACAACCGAGGTTGGGAAGAGATGACGACCTAAGACCATGGCGGGTCCGATGTGCTCAGTGAGCGGCCAGCTTTCTGTGTGGGGCAAGGTAATCCACGCTCGGGCTGTGTCAAAAAGGGCAATAGTGCCCAGGTCAGCCTATATATTTGGGGTACAGTCGAATGGCGTGCAGGTTGATCCTCATTTGGAGTTTCTGGGTAGCCCCAGAGGGCAATGTTTTTCTTCCTGAGGGCAGGAAGAGTGCTGCATTATAGTTCTGGTTTTCAAACTGGAGGCTTGTGGGCCAGTAGTCTGAGGAAGGAAATCTGAGAACAAGCTAGGCTTAGGTTTCTGGGTGAGGACAAGGCAGGAACAATCTACAGACCTGAATCGAGATCTCGTGCTTATGATGTCAGGGCGAGGATCAGAAGATCGCTCAGGTTGGTGTTTCTGTCCCTGATGGCCCTTCATGAAGGGGCGGGGGGGCCACGAGGCCGTGGGGGTTTTCCCACGATTTTAGTTGTGAGAAGCTCCAAACTGCAAAGATTCTTCTGCAGGACAATTGAGACCTGTTGGTTGGCTCCAGGGCAACGATTCCGAGCAGGGTTCTAAGGATGGATGGCTGGGTAGCCCACCTCGCATTCCAATTGTGTCCTAGCAACAAGACAGGTTAGATCTGCTGGATCTGGGGGAGCAACCCAGGAGGCTGAGTTGAAATGGACTCTCCTGTGGATGGGTCCTAATGACTTTTTGTGTCTATGGAGACCTTGGAATGTAGCGGTGGC
Source organism: Mustela nivalis (assembly GCF_964662115.1). Taxonomy (NCBI): domain Eukaryota; kingdom Metazoa; phylum Chordata; class Mammalia; order Carnivora; family Mustelidae; genus Mustela; species Mustela nivalis. The sequence goes on from NW_028136159.1 coordinate 350,405, forward strand.
ACTGGGGTCCTGAAGGGTTTTTCCAAACAGGGGCTTTGACACAGCTCCAACGTGCAAGTTTCCCATATGTAGATGAGATGTATTCTGATGGGTGAGTCAAGAAACAGCCATACGCTGGTATTGAAATCCAGGCCTCTGAGGAGAGATGACTGGATACCACAGCAATGGATCCGTTTAGTGCCTAGGGGCCTGTTCGTTCCTTTTTACCTCTGGGGACAACAGTCTATGCGTCTGAGTGCAGGTAGGTGCTCAGATGAGCTCAGATTGCCCCTGTTTGTCCTGGGAAGCCACCACTATTGGGATGGCCTCAGGCAGTTTGGAGGTTTATCCTATTAGTAGGGTTGTGGCCATTGGAATGGGCACATACAATTCCCTTGGAGAGGGCAAGTACAGTCCTCAGGTTTGGCTCCAGGGGCCTGAGCCTGTAGGGTGTGTAGGCCAGAGCTGTTTGGACAGTTGTCTGAAAACACAAACGCGGCTTATGTTTCGGGTAATAGGTATGGCAGGACTGATCTACAGACCATGAGGAGAACTCTTCAGGATATGAAAAAAGGGCGAGTGTGAGGCTCGTGCTCAAGTTTTTGTCTCTGGATATCGTGTCACTCATGGTCGTGAAATTTCCGGGTGACTTCATGGTAAATGGACGAATCTTACTCTCTGGGGTTTTGCCCCGTCCCAAGAGTTTTGGGTCATTCTGGGGATGGAAGAAGTCCGTTTTGTTGTTGTTGTTGATTTGCTTTGTTTTGTTTTTTAACCTCAGGTGTCTCACCAAATGAGGTATTCCAGAGTAGAGCCCTGGGAGGGCCGACCGGACAACCAGAAATCTGTTTTAAAATTGGGGCCTAGGGACATGTCAAGCCCATTATGACATCTAATGGTCGAGCCACTGAGAGGACTTACTAGAGCACAGGACTCACGCTAAGGGTCACAATGCGTGTTTATGCCCTCTTCGCACTCAAGAATTGGCGGGGCCTCCGGGTGAATGCTGGTTTCTCCTACACTGAACGTTGGACAACATGCCAACCACAAGGTTTCTTGCCATGGGTAAGGACGAGTTCTGATTTCTGCATCACAGGCACCGCTGGGCAGTGGTTGGAGATAAGTTCTAGGTTCTGAGGCCTGAAATACCGCAGTTGGGAAGAGATGATGACCTAAGGCCATGGCGGTTCTGATGTGCTCAGTGTGCGGTCAGCTGTCTGGGTGTTGGTCAGGAGGTCCGAGCTCAGGTTGTGTCAGACAGTGCATTAGTGCCTAGGTTAGACTATATACTTTGGGTACAGTCGAATTACATGTAGATTTATCCTCATATAAGGTGCCTGGGCAGCTCATTAGGCCAAATTTTTTTTCTAGAGGGCAGGCAGAGTCCTGCATTGTGGGTCTGGAATTGCGAAACTTCCGGGCTTCGGGGCCTGGAGTGTGTGGACGGAAGTCTGAGAACACAAGCTAGACTTGGGTTTCAGGGCCAGGGCACGGCAGGTACCCCTGTAGATCTGAACCTTTATCGCATGCATCTGAAGTCAGGGCGAGGATCAGACGTTGGCTCAGGTTGGAGTTTCTGTGCATGACGGCCCCTTCATGAAGGGAGCGGAATCTCGAGGCCATGGAGGTTTTCCCACGTTGGGAGTTGTGGGATGCCCCATTCAAGGATTCCTTCTGCGGGACAATTGAGACTTTTTGGGCAGCTCCAGGACATCCCATATGGAATGACTCCAGGGCACCGTTCGAGGATGGATGCCTGGGAAGCCCGCCTCGCATTCCAATTGTCTCTAGCAACAAGACAGTTTTAGATCTGATGGCTCTGCGGGAGAAACCGGGGTGGCTGACTTGAAATGGACTTTCCTGAGGATGGGTCCTAATGTGTGTTTGTGTCCATGAGGGCCTTAAAATGGGGCGGTGGCACCGGGACCCTGAAGTATTCTCCTAAGCTTTTGACATAGCTCGATGCACAAGGTTCCTTGTGGAGACGAGATTTGTTTTGATGGGTGCCTCAGAAAAACCTCTATGCTGGTATTGGAATCCAGGCTTTTGAGGAGACATGCCTGTAATCCAAAGCAATGTATCCGATTATGGCCTAGGGTCCTGTCTGGTTCAATCTTCTTCTCAGGGGACATCCATCTATGGTATGAGTGGAGGTAGATGCTCAGCTGGGATCAGACCGCCCTTGTTTGCCCCGGGCAACCTGCACTATTGGGATGGCCTCAGGGATTTGTAGGGTTCTCCAAATTTTACTGTTTTGGACAATGGCATCGGCAGAAATCCCATGGATTGGGTAGGCACAGTCCTAATGTGTGACTCCAGGGGCCCCAGCCTGGAGGGTGTGTGGCCCAGGACTTGGAGGACAGAAGTCTGAAAGCACAAACTCAGCTTAGGTTTGGGGACGTAGGTATGGCAGGCCCGATCTATAAACCATGAGAAGAACTCTTCCGGATATGAAGAAAGAGCGAGTCTGAGGCGCTTGCTCAGGCTTTTGTCTCTGGATTTTGTATCAGAGATGGCCTTGGAAGGTCGGGGAAGCCTCATGGGCGATGGACGAATCTTCCTCTATGTGGATTTGGCCCGATCCCAATGTTTTCCGTCAATCTGTGGAATGGGAGGACTCCTTTCAGGTTTGTTACCTCAGGTGGCCCGCCAAAAGAGGAATTCCAAAGAAGAGCCCTGGGGAAAAGTGAAGGGAGAACCCGAACTATGGGTAAAATTTGGGGCCTAGGGGCATGGCAAGCCCAATATGCTATCTCTTCATCCAGCCACTGAGAGGCCTTATTGAGGACTGGGATCAGGGTGAGGGTCACAATGTGTGGTTTTGACCAATGTGGCCCGCAAACATGAGCGGGGCCTCATGGGCCACACTGGTTTCAACTACACTGATCTTTGGGCAACATGCCAGCCACATGGTTTCTTGCCACGGGGAAGGAGTTGTGATTTCTGCATCACTTTCAAGACTGGGCAGTTATTGGAGATAAGGTCTAGGTTCTGAAACTTGACAACCGAGGTTGGGAAGAGATGACGACCTAAGACCATGGCGGGTCCGATGTGCTCAGTGAGCGGCCAGCTTTCTGTGTGGGGCAAGGTAATCCACGCTCGGGCTGTGTCAAAAAGGGCAATAGTGCCCAGGTCAGCCTATATATTTGGGGTACAGTCGAATGGCGTGCAGGTTGATCCTCATTTGGAGTTTCTGGGTAGCCCCAGAGGGCAATGTTTTTCTTCCTGAGGGCAGGAAGAGTGCTGCATTATAGTTCTGGTTTTCAAACTGGAGGCTTGTGGGCCAGTAGTCTGAGGAAGGAAATCTGAGAACAAGCTAGGCTTAGGTTTCTGGGTGAGGACAAGGCAGGAACAATCTACAGACCTGAATCGAGATCTCGTGCTTATGATGTCAGTGCGAGGATCAGAAGATCGCTCAGGTTGGTGTTTCTGTCCCTGATGGCCCTTCATGAAGGGGCGGGGGGGCCACGAGGCCGTGGGGGTTTTCCCACGATGTTAGTTGTGAGAAGCTCCAAACTGCAAAGATTCTTCTGCAGGACAATTGAGACCTGTTGGTTGGCTCCAGGGCAACGATTCCGAGCAGGGTTCTAAGGATGGATGGCTGGGTAGCCCACCTCGCATTCCAATTGTGTCCTAGCAACAAGACAGGTTAGATCTGCTGGATCTGGGGGAGCAACCCAGGAGGCTGAGTTGAAATGGACTCTCCTGTGGATGGGTCCTAATGTCTTTTTGTGTCTATGGAGACCTTGGAATGTAGCGGTGGCACTGGGGTCCTGAAGGGTTTTTCCAAACAGGGGCTTTGACACAGCTCCAACGTGCAAGTTTCCCATATGTAGATGAGATGTATTCTGATGGGTGAGTCAAGAAACAGCCATACGCTGGTATTGAAATCCAGGCCTCTGAGGAGAGATGACTGGATACCACAGCAATGGATCCGTTTAGTGCCTAGGGGCCTGTTCGTTCCTTTTTACCTCTGGGGACATCAGTCTATGCGTCTGAGTGCAGGTAGGTGCTCAGATGAGCTCAGATTGCCCCTGTTTGTCCTGGGAAGCCACCACTATTGGGATGGCCTCAGGCAGTTTGGAGGTTTATCCTATTAGTAGGGTTGTGGCCATTGGAATGGGCACATACAATTCCCTTGGAGAGGGCAAGTACAGTCCTCAGGTTTGGCTCCAGGGGCCTGAGCCTGTAGGGTGTGTAGGCCAGAGCTGTTTGGACCGTTTTCTGAAAACACAAACGCGTCTTATGTTTCCGGTCATAGGTATGGCAGGACTGATCTACAGACCATGAGGAGAACTCTTCAGGATATGAAAAAAGGGCGAGTGTGAGGCTCGTGCTCAAGTTTTTGTCTCTGGATATCGTGTCACTCATGGTCGTGAAATTTCCGGGTGACTCAATGGGAAATGGACGAGTCTTACTCTCTGGGGTTTTGCCCCGTCCCAAGAGTTTTGGGTCATTCTGGGGATGGAAGAAGTCCGTTTTGTTGTTGTTGTTGATTTGCTTTGTTTTGTTTTTTAACCTCAGGTGTCTCACCAAATGAGGTATTCCAGAGTAGAGCCCTGGGGAGGGCCGACCGGACAACCAGAAATATGGTTTAAAATTGGGGCCTAGGGACATGTCAAGCCCATTATGACATCTAATGGTCGAGCCACTGAGAGGACTTACTAGAGCACAGGACTCACGCTGAGGGTCACAATGCGTGTTTATGCCCTCTTCGCACTCAAGAATTGGCGGGGCCTCCGGGTGAATGCTGGTTTCTCCTACACTGAACGTTGGACAACATGCCAACCACAAGGTTTCTTGCCATGGGTAAGGACGAGTTCTGATTTCTGCATCACAGGCACCGCTGGGCAGTGGTTGAAGATAAGGTCTAGGTTCTGAGGCCTGAAATACCGCAGTTGGGAAGAGATGATGACCTAAGGCCATGGCGGTTCTGATGTGCTCAGTGTGCGGTCAGCTGTCTGGGTGTTGGTCAGGAGTTCCGAGCTCAGGTTGTGTCAGACAGTGCATTAGTGCCCAGGTTAGACTATATACTTTGGGTACAGTCGAATGCCATGTAGATTTATCCTCATATAAGTTGCCTGGGCAGCTCATTAGGCCAAATTTTTTTTCTAGAGGGCAGGCAGAGTGCTGCATTGTGGGTCTGGAATTGCGAAACTTCCGGGCTTCGGGGCCTGGAGTGTGTGGACGGAAGTCTGAGAACACAAGCTAGACTTGAGTTTCAGGGCCAGGGCACGGCAGGTACCCCTGTAGATCTGAACCTTTATCGCATGCATCTGAAGTCAGGGCGAGGATCAGATGTTGGCTCAGGTTGGAGTTTCTGTGCATGACGGCCCCTTCATGAAGTGAGCGGAATCTCGAGGCCATGGAGGTTTTCCCACGTTGGGAGTTGTGGGATGCCCCATTCAAGGATTCCTTCTGCGGGACAATTGAGACTTGTTGGGCAGCTCCAGGACATCCCATATGGAATGACTCCAGGGCACCGTTCGAGGATGGATGCCTGGGAAGCCCGCCTCGCATTCCAATTGTCTCTAGCAACAAGACAGTTTTAGATCTGATGGCTCTGCGGGAGAAACCGGGGTGGCTGACTTGAAATGGACTTTCCTGAGGATGGGTCCTAATGTGTGTTTGTGTCCATGAGGGCCTTAAAATGGGGCGGTGGCACCGGGACCCTGAAGTATTCTCCTAAGCTTTTGACATAGCTCGATGCACAAGGTTCCTTGTGGAGACGAGATTTGTTTTGATGGGTGCCTCAGAAAAACCTCTATGCTGGTATTGGAATCCAGGCTTTTGAGGAGACATGCCTGTAATCCAAAGCAATGTATCCGATTATGGCCTAGGGTCCTGTCTGGTTCAATCTTCTTCTCAGGGGACATCCATCTATGGTATGAGTGGAGGTAGATGCTCAGCTGGTATCAGACCGCCCTTGTTTGTCCCGGGCGACCTGCACTATTGGGATGGCCTCAGGGATTTGTAGGGTTCTCCAAATTTTACTGTTTTGGACAATGGCATCGGCAGAAATCCCATGGATTGAGTAGGCACAGTCCTAATGTGTGACTCCAGGGGCCCCAGCCTGGAGGGTGTGTGGCCCAGGACTTTGAGGACAGAAGTCTGAAAGCACAAACTCAGCTTAGGTTTGGGGACGTAGGTATGGCAGGCCCGATCTATAAACCATGAGAAGAACTCTTCCGGATATGAAGAAAGAGCGAGTCTGAGGCGCTTGCTCAGGCTTTTGTCTCTGGATTTTGTATCAGAGATGGCCGTGGAAGGTCGGGGAAGCCTCATGGGCGATGGACGAATCTTCCTCTATGTGGATTTGGCCCGATCCCAATGTTTTCCGTCAATCTGTGGAATGGGAGGACTCCTTTCAGGTTTGTTACCTCAGGTGTCCCGCCAAAAGAGGAATTCCAAAGAAGAGCCCTTGGGAAAAGTGAAGGGAGAACCTGAACTATGGGTAAAATTTGGGGCCTAGGGGCATGGCAAGCCCAATATGCTATCTCTTCATCCAGCCACTGAGAGGCCTTATTGAGGACTGGGATCAGGGTGAGGGTCACAATGTGTGGTTTTGACCAATGTGGCCCGCAAACATGAGCGGGGCCTCATGGGCCACACTGGTTTCAACTACACTGAACTTTGGGCAACATGCCAGCCACATGGTTTCTTGCCACAGGGAAGGAGTTGTGATTTCTGCATCACTTTCAAGACTGGGCAGTTATTGGAGATAAGGTCTAGGTTCTGAAACTTGACAACCGAGGTTGGGAAGAGATGACGACCTAAGACCATGGCGCGTCCGATGTGCTCAGTGAGCGGCCAGCTTTCTGTGTGGGGCCAGGTAATCCAGGCTCGGGCTGTGTCAAAAAGGGCAATAGTGCCCAGGTCAGCCTATATATTTGGGGTACAGTTGAATGGCGTGCAGGTTGATCCTCATTTGGAGTTTCTGGGTAGCCCCAGAGGGCAATGTTTTTCTTCCTGAGGGCAGGAAGAGTGCTGCATTATAGTTCTTGTTTTCAAACTGGAGGCTTGTGGGCCAGTAGTCTGAGGAAGGAAATCTGAGAACAAGCTAGGCTTAGGTTTCTGGGTGAGGACAAGGCAGGAACAATCTACAGACCTGAATCGAGATCTCGTGCTTATGATGTCAGGGCGAGGATCAGAAGATCGCTCAGGTTGGTGTTTCTGTCCCTGATGGCCCTTCATGAAGGGGCGGGGGGGCCACGAGGCCGTGGGGGTTTTCCCACGATGTTAGTTTTGAGAAGCTCCAAACTGCAAAGATTCTTCTGCAGGACAATTGAGACCTGTTGGTTGGCTCCAGGGCAACGATTCCGAGCAGGGTTCTAAGGATGGATGGCTGGGTAGCCCACCTCGCATTCCAATTGTGTCCTAGCAACAAGACAGGTTAGATCTGCTGGATCTGGGGGAGCAACCCAGGAGGCTGAGTTGAAATGGACTCTCCTGTGGATGGGTCCTAATGTCTGTTTGTGTCTATGGAGTCCTTGGAATGTAGCGGTGGCACTGGGGTCCTGAAGGGTTTTTCCAAACAGGGGCTTTGACACAGCTCCAACGTGCAAGTTTCCCATATGTAGATGAGATGTATTCTGATGGGTGAGTCAAGAAACAGCCATACGCTGGTATTGAAATCCAGGCCTCTGAGGAGAGATGACTGGATACCACAGCAATGGATCCGTTTAGTGCCTAGGGGCCTGTTCGTTCCTTTTTACCTCTGGGGACATCAGTCTATGCGTCTGAGTGCAGGTAGGTGCTCAGATGAGCTCATATTGCCCCTGTTTGTCCTGGGAAGCCACCACTATTGGGATGGCCTCAGGCAGTTTGGAGGTTTATCCTATTAGTAGGGTTGTGGCCATTGGAATGGGCACATACAATTCCCTTGGAGAGGGCAAGTACAGTCCTCAGGTTTGGCTCCAGGGGCCTGAGCCTGTAGGGTGTGTAGGCCAGAGCTGTTTGGACCGTTGTCTGAAAACACAAACGCGGCTTATGTTTCCGGTCATAGGTATGGCAGGACTGATCTACAGACCATGAGGAGAACTCTTCAGGATATGAAAAAAGGGCGAGTGTGAGGCTCGTGCTCAAGTTTTGTCTCTGGATATCGTGTCACTCATGGTCGTGAAATTTCCGGGTGACTTCATGGGAAATGGACGAGTCTTACTCTCTGGGGTTTTGCCCCGTCCCAAGAGTTTTGGGTCATTCTGGGGATGGAAGAAGTCCGTTTTGTTGTTGTTGTTGATTTGCTTTGTTTTGTTTTTTAACCTCAGGTGTCTCGCCAAATGAGGTATTCCAGAGTAGAGCCCTGGGGAGGGCCGACCGGACAACCAGAAATCTGTTTTAAAATTGGGGCCTAGGGACATGTCAAGCCCATTATGACATCTAATGGTCGAGCCACTGAGAGGACTTACTAGAGCACAGGACTCACGCTGAGGGTCACAATGCGTGTTTATGCCCTCTTCGCACTCAAGAATTGGCGGGGCCTCCGGGTGAATGCTGGTTTCTCCTACACTGAACGTTGGACAACATGCCAACCACAAGGTTTCTTGCCATGGGTAAGGACGAGTTCTGATTTCTGCATCACAGGCACACCTGGGCAGTGGTTGGAGATAAGGTCTAGGTTCTGAGGCCTGAAATACCGCAGTTGGGAAGAGATGATGACCTAAGGCCATGGCGGTTGTGATGTGCTCAGTGTGCGGTCAGCTGTCTGGGTGTTGGTCAGGAGGTCCGAGCTCAGGTTGTGTCAGACAGTGCATTAGTGCCCAGGTTAGACTATATACTTTGGGTACAGTCGAATGCCATGTAGATTTATCCTCATATAAGGTGCCTGGGCAGCTCATTAGGCCAAATTTTTTTTCTAGAGGGCAGACAGAGTGGTGCATTGTGGGTCTGGAATTGCGAAACTTCCGGGCTTCGGGGCCTGGAGTGTGAGGACGGAAGTCTGAGAACACAAGCTAGACTTGGGTTTCAGGGCCAGGGCACGGCAGGTACCCCTGTAGATCTGAACCTTTATCGCATGCATCTGAAGTCAGGGCGAGGATCAGACGTTGGCTCAGGTTGGAGTTTCTGTGCATGACGGCCCCTTCATGAAGGGAGCGGAATCTCGAGGCCATGGAGGTTTTCCCACGTTGGGAGTTGTTGGATGCCCCCTTCAAGGATTCCTTCTGCGGGACAATTGAGACTTGTTGGGCAGATCCAGGACATCCCATATGGAATGACTCCAGGGCACTGTTCGAGGATGGATGCCTGGGAAGCCTGCCTCGCATTCCAATTGTCTCCTAGCAACAAGACAGTTTAGATCTGATGGCTCTGCGGGAGAAACCGGGGTGGCTGACTTGAAATGGACTTTCCTGAGGATGGGTCCTAATGTGTGTTTGTGTCCATGAGGGCCTTAAAATGGGGCGGTGGCACCGGGACCCTGAAGTATTCTCCTAAGCTTTTGACATAGCTCGATGCACAAGGTTCCTTGTGGAGACGAGATTTGTTTTGATGGGTGCCTCAGGAAAACCTCTATGCTGGTATTGGAATCCAGGCTTTTGAGGAGACATGCCTGTAATCCAAAGCAATGTATCCGATTATGGCCTAGGGTCCTGTCTGGTTCAATCTTCTTCTCAGGGGACATCCATCTATGGTATGAGTGGAGGTAGATGCTCAGCTGGTATCAGACCGCCCTTGTTTGTCCCGGGCGACCTGCACTATTGGGATGGCCTCAGGGATTTGCAGGGTTATCCAAAAATTACTGTTTTGGACAATGGCATCGGCAGAATTCCCATGGATTGGGTAGGCACAGTCCTAATGTGTGACTCCAGGGGCCCCAGCCTGGAGGGTGTGTGGCCCAGGACTTTGAGGACAGAAGTCTGAAAACACAAACTCAGCTTAGGTTTGGGGACGTAGGTATGGCAGGGCCGATCTATAAACCATGAGAAGAACTCTTCCGGATATGAAGAAAAAGCGAGTCCGAGGCGCTTGCTCAGGCTTTTGTCTCTGGATTTTGTATCAGAGATGGCCGTGGAAGGTCGGGGAGGCCTCATGGGCCATGGACGAAACTTCCTCTCTGTGGATTTGGCCCGTTCCCAATTGTTTTCCGTCAATCTGTGGAATGGGAGGACTCCTTTCAGGTTTGTTACCTCAGGTGGCCCGCCAAAAGAGGAATTCCAAAGAAGAGCCCTGGGGAAAAGTGAAGGGAGAACCCGAACTATGGGTAAAATTTGGGGCCTAGGGGCATGGCAAGCCCAATATGCTATCTCTTCATCCAGCCACTGAGAGGCCTTATTGAGGACTGGGATCAGGGTGAGGGTCACAATGTGTGGTTTTGACCAATGTGGCCCGCAAACATGAGCGGGGCCTCATGGGCCACACTGGTTTCAACTACACTGAATGTTGGGCAACATGCCAACCACATGGTTTCTTGCCACGGGGAAGGAGTTGTGATTTCTGCATCACTTTCCAGCCTGGGCAGTTATTGGAGATAAGGTCTAGGTTCTGAAACTTGACAACCGAGGTTGGGAAGAGATGACGACCTAAGACCATGGCGGGTCCGATGTGCTCAGTGAGTGGCCAGCTTTCTGTGTGGGGCCAGGTAATCCAGGCTCGGGCTGTGTCAAAAAGGGCAATAGTGCCCAGGTCAGCCTATATATTTGGGGTACAGTCGAATGGCGTGCAGGTTGATCCTCATTTGGAGTTTCTGGGTAGCCCCAGAGGGCAATGTTTTTCTTCCTGAGGGCAGGAAGAGTGCTGCATTATAGTTCTGGTTTTCAAACTGGAGGCTTGTGGGCCAGTAGTCTGAGGAAGGAAATCTGAGAACAAGCTAGGCTTAGGTTTCTGGGTGAGGACAAGGCAGGAACAATCTACAGACCTGAATCGAGATCTCGTGCTTATGATGTCAGGGCGAGGATCAGAAGATCACTCAGGTTGGTGTCTCTGTCCCTGATGGCCCTTCATGAAGGGGCGGGGGGGCCACGAGGCCGTGGGGGTTTTCCCACGATGTTAGTTGTGAGAAGCTCCAAACTGCAAAGATTCTTCTGCAGGACAATTGAGACCTGTTGGTTGGCTCCAGGGCAACGATTCCGAGCAGGGTTCTAAGGATGGATGGCTGGGTAGCCCACCTCGCATTCCAATTGTGTCCTAGCAACAAGACAGGTTAGATCTGCTGGATCTGGGGGAGCAACCCAGGAGGCTGAGTTGAAATGGACTCTCCTGTGGATGGGTCCTAATGTCTTTTTGTGTCTATGGAGTCCTTGGAATGTAGCGGTGGCACTGGGGTCCTGAAGGGTTTTTCCAAACAGGGGCTTTGACACAGCTCCAACGTGCAAGTTTCCCATATGTAGATGAGATGTATTCTGATGGGTGAGTCAAGAAACAGCCATACGCTGGTATTGAAATCCAGGCCTCTGAGGAGAGATGACTGGATACCACAGCAATGGATCCGTTTAGTGCCTAGGGGCCTGTTCGTTCCTTTTTACCTCTGGGGACATCAGTCTATGCGTCTGAGTGCAGGTAGGTGCTCAGATGAGCTCATATTGCCCCTGTTTGTCCTGGGAAGCCACCACTATTGGGATGGCCTCAGGCAGTTTGGAGGTTTATCCTATTAGTAGGGTTGTGGCCATTGGAATGGGCACATACAATTCCCTTGGAGAGGGCAAGTACAGTCCTCAGGTTTGGCTCCAGGGGCCTGAGCCTGTAGGGTGTGTAGGCCAGAGCTGTTTGGACCGTTGTCTGAAAACACAAACGCGGCTTATGTTTCCGGTCATAGGTATGGCAGGACTGATCTACAGACCATGAGGAGAACTCTTCAGGATATGAAAAAAGGGCGAGTGTGAGGCTCGTGCTCAAGTTTTGTCTCTGGATATCGTGTCACTCATGGTCGTGAAATTTCCGGGTGACTTCATGGGAAATGGACGAGTCTTACTCTCTGGGGTTTTGCCCCGTCCCAAGAGTTTTGGGTCATTCTGGGGATGGAAGAAGTCCGTTTTGTTGTTGTTGTTGATTTGCTTTGTTTTGTTTTTTAACCTCAGGTGTCTCGCCAAATGAGGTATTCCAGAGTAGAGCCCTGGGAGGGCCGACCAGACAACCAGAAATCTGGTTTAAAATTGGGGCCTAGGGACATGTAAGCCCATTATGACATCTAATGGTCGAGCCACTGAGAGGACTTACTAGAGCACAGGACTCACGCTGAGGGTCACAATGCGTGTTTATGCCCTCTTCGCACTCAAGAATTGGCGGGGCCTCCGGGTGAATGCTGGTTTCTCCTACACTGAACGTTGGACAACATGCCAACCACAAGGTTTCTTGCCATGGGTAAGGACGAGTTCTGATTTCTGCATCACAGGCACACCTGGGCAGTGGTTGGAGATAAGGTCTAGGTTCTGAGGCCTGAAATACCGCAGTTGGGAAGAGATGATGACCTAAGGCCATGGCGGTTGTGATGTGCTCAGTGTGCGGTCAGCTGTCTGGGTGTTGGTCAGGAGGTCCGAGCTCAGGTTGTGTCAGACAGTGCATTAGTGCCCAGGTTAGACTATATACTTTGGGTACAGTCGAATGCCATGTAGATTTATCCTCATATAAGGTGCCTGGGCAGCTCATTAGGCCAAATTTTTTTTCTAGAGGGCAGGCAGAGTGGTGCATTGTGGGTCTGGAATTGCGAAACTTCCGGGCTTCGGGGCCTGGAGTGTGAGGACGGAAGTCTGAGAACACAAGCTAGACTTGGGTTTCAGGGCCAGGGCACGGCAGGTACCCCTGTAGATCTGAACCTTTATCGCATGCATCTGAAGTCAGGGCGAGGATCAGACGTTGGCTCAGGTTGGAGTTTCTGTGCATGACGGCCCCTTCATGAAGGGAGCGGAATCTCGAGGCCATGGAGGTTTTCCCACGTTGGGAGTTGTTGGATGCCCCCTTCAAGGATTCCTTCTGCGGGACAATTGAGACTTGTTGGGCAGATCCAGGACATCCCATATGGAATGACTCCAGGGCACTGTTCGAGGATGGATGCCTGGGAAGCCTGCCTCGCATTCCAATTGTCTCCTAGCAACAAGACAGTTTAGATCTGATGGCTCTGCGGGAGAAACCGGGGTGGCTGACTTGAAATGGACTTTCCTGAGGATGGGTCCTAATGTGTGTTTGTGTCCATGAGGGCCTTAAAATGGGGCGGTGGCACCGGGACCCTGAAGTATTCTCCTAAGCTTTTGACATAGCTCGATGCACAAGGTTCCTTGTGGAGACGAGATTTGTTTTGATGGGTGCCTCAGGAAAACCTCTATGCTGGTATTGGAATCCAGGCTTTTGAGGAGACATGCCTGTAATCCAAAGCAATGTATCCGATTATGGCCTAGGGTCCTGTCTGGTTCAATCTTCTTCTCAGGGGACATCCATCTATGGTATGAGTGGAGGTAGATGCTCAGCTGGTATCAGACCGCCCTTGTTTGTCCCGGGAGACCTGCACTATTGGGATGGCCTCAGGGATTTGCAGGGTTATCCAAAAATTACTGTTTTGGACAATGGCATCGGCAGAATTCCCATGGATTGGGTAGGCACAGTCCTAATGTGTGACTCCAGGGGCCCCAGCCTGGAGGGTGTGTGGCCCAGGACTTTGAGGACAGAAGTCTGAAAACACAAACTCAGCTTAGGTTTGGGGACGTAGGTATGGCAGGGCCGATCTATAAACCATGAGAAGAACTCTTCCGGATATGAAGAAAAAGCGAGTCCGAGGCGCTTGCTCAGGCTTTTGTCTCTGGATTTTGTATCAGAGATGGCCGTGGAAGGTCGGGGAGGCCTCATGGGCCATGGACGAAACTTCCTCTCTGTGGATTTGGCCCGATCCCAATTGTTTTCCGTCAATCTGTGGAATGGGAGGACTCCTTTCAGGTTTGTTACCTCAGGTGGCCCGCCAAAAGAGGAATTCCAAAGAAGAGCCCTGGGGAAAAGTGAAGGGAGAACCCGAACTATGGGTAAAATTTGGGGCCTAGGGGCATGGCAAGCCCAATATGCTATCTCTTCATCCAGCCACTGAGAGGCCTTATTGAGGACTGGGATCAGGGTGAGGGTCACAATGTGTGGTTTTGACCAATGTGGCCCGCAAACATGAGCGGGGCCTCATGGGCCACACTGGTTTCAACTACACTGAATGTTGGGCAACATGCCAACCACATGGTTTCTTGCCACGGGGAAGGAGTTGTGATTTCTGCATCACTTTCCAGCCTGGGCAGTTATTGGAGATAAGGTCTAGGTTCTGAAACTTGACAACCGAGGTTGGGAAGAGATGACGACCTAAGACCATGGCGGGTCCGATGTGCTCAGTGAGCGGCCAGCTTTCTGTGTGGGGCCAGGTAATCCAGGCTCGGGCTGTGTCAAAAAGGGCAATAGTGCCCAGGTCAGCCTATATATTTGGGGTACAGTCGAATGGCGTGCAGGTTGATCCTCATTTGGAGTTTCTGGGTAGCCCCAGAGGGCAATGTTTTTCTTCCTGAGGGCAGGAAGAGTGCTGCATTATAGTTCTGGTTTTCAAACTGGAGGCTTGTGGGCCAGTAGTCTGAGGAAGGAAATCTGAGAACAAGCTAGGCTTAGGTTTCTGGGTGAGGACAAGGCAGGAACAATCTACAGACCTGAATCGAGATCTCGTGCTTATGATGTCAGGGCGAGGATCAGAAGATCACTCAGGTTGGTGTCTCTGTCCCTGATGGCCCTTCATGAAGGGGCGGGGGGGCCACGAGCCCGTGGGGGTTTTCCCACGATGTTAGTTGTGAGAAACTCCAAACTGCAAAGATTCTTCTGCAGGACAATTGAGACCTGTTGGTTGGCTCCAGGGCAACGATTCCGAGCAGGGTTCTAAGGATGGATGGCTGGGTAGCCCACCTCGCATTCCAATTGTGTCCTAGCAACAAGACAGGTTAGATCTGCTGGATCTGGGGGAGCAACCCAGGAGGCTGAGTTGAAATGGACTCTCCTGTGGATGGGTCCTAATGTCTTTTTGTGTCTATGGAGTCCTTGGAATGTAGCGGTGGCACTGGGGTCCTGAAGGGTTTTTCCAAACAGGGGCTTTGACACAGCTCCAACGTGCAAGTTTCCCATATGTAGATGAGATGTATTCTGATGGGTGAGTCAAGAAACAGCCATACGCTGGTATTGAAATCCAGGCCTCTGAGGAGAGATGACTGGATACCACAGCAATGGATCCGTTTAGTGCCTAGGGGCCTGTTCGTTCCTTTTTACCTCTGGGGACATCAGTCTATGCGTCTGAGTGCAGGTAGGTGCTCAGATGAGCTCATATTGCCCCTGTTTGTCCTGGGAAGCCACCACTATTGGGATGGCCTCAGGCAGTTTGGAGGTTTATCCTATTAGTAGGGTTGTGGCCATTGGAATGGGCACATACAATTCCCTTGGAGAGGGCAAGTACAGTCCTCAGGTTTGGCTCCAGGGGCCTGAGCCTGTAGGGTGTGTAGGCCAGAGCTGTTTGGACCGTTGTCTGAAAACACAAACGCGGCTTATGTTTCCGGTCATAGGTATGGCAGGACTGATCTACAGACCATGAGGAGAACTCTTCAGGATATGAAAAAAGGGCGAGTGTGAGGCTCGTGCTCAAGTTTTGTCTCTGGATATCGTGTCACTCATGGTCGTGAAATTTCCGGGTGACTTCATGGGAAATGGACGAGTCTTACTCTCTGGGGTTTTGCCCCGTCCCAAGAGTTTTGGGTCATTCTGGGGATGGAAGAAGTCCGTTTTGTTGTTGTTGTTGATTTGCTTTGTTTTGTTTTTTAACCTCAGGTGTCTCGCCAAATGAGGTATTCCAGAGTAGAGCCCTGGGAGGGCCGACCAGACAACCAGAAATCTGGTTTAAAATTGGGGCCTAGGGACATGTAAGCCCATTATGACATCTAATGGTCGAGCCACTGAGAGGACTTACTAGAGCACAGGACTCACGCTGAGGGTCACAATGCGTGTTTATGCCCTCTTCGCACTCAAGAATTGGCGGGGCCTCCGGGTGAATGCTGGTTTCTCCTACACTGAACGTTGGACAACATGCCAACCACAAGGTTTCTTGCCATGGGTAAGGACGAGTTCTGATTTCTGCATCACAGGCACACCTGGGCAGTGGTTGGAGATAAGGTCTAGGTTCTGAGGCCTGAAATACCGCAGTTGGGAAGAGATGATGACCTAAGGCCATGGCGGTTGTGATGTGCTCAGTGTGCGGTCAGCTGTCTGGGTGTTGGTCAGGAGGTCCGAGCTCAGGTTGTGTCAGACAGTGCATTAGTGCCCAGGTTAGACTATATACTTTGGGTACAGTCGAATGCCATGTAGATTTATCCTCATATAAGGTGCCTGGGCAGCTCATTAGGCCAAATTTTTTTTCTAGAGGGCAGGCAGAGTGGTGCATTGTGGGTCTGGAATTGCGAAACTTCCGGGCTTCGGGGCCTGGAGTGTGAGGACGGAAGTCTGAGAACACAAGCTAGACTTGGGTTTCAGGGCCAGGGCACGGCAGGTACCCCTGTAGATCTGAACCTATATCTCATGCATCTGAAGTCAGGGCGAGGATCAGACGTTGGCTCAGGTTGGAGTTTCTGTGCATGACGGCCCCTTCATGAAGGGAGCGGAATCTCGAGGCCATGGAGGTTTTCCCACGTTGGGAGTTGTTGGATGCCCCCTTCAAGGATTCCTTCTGCGGGACAATTGAGACTTGTTGGGCAGATCCAGGACATCCCATATGGAATGACTCCAGGGCACTGTTCGAGGATGGATGCCTGGGAAGCCTGCCTCGCATTCCAATTGTCTCCTAGCAACAAGACAGTTTAGATCTGATGGCTCTGCGGGAGAAACCGGGGTGGCTGACTTGAAATGGACTTTCCTGAGGATGAGTCCTAATGTGTGTTTGTGTCCATGAGGGCCTTAAAATGGGGCGGTGGCACCGGGACCCTGAAGTATTCTCCTAAGCTTTTGACATAGCTCGATGCACAAGGTTCCTTGTGGAGACGAGATTTGTTTTGATGGGTGCCTCAGGAAAACCTCTATGCTGGTATTGGAATCCAGGCTTTTGAGGAGACATGCCTGTAATCCAAAGCAATGTATCCGATTATGGCCTAGGGTCCTGTCTGGTTCAATCTTCTTCTCAGGGGACATCCATCTATGGTATGAGTGGAGGTAGATGCTCAGCTGGTATCAGACCGCCCTTGTTTGTCCCGGGCGACCTGCACTATTGGGATGGCCTCAGGGATTTGCAGGGTTATCCAAAAATTACTGTTTTGGACAATGGCATCGGCAGAATTCCCATAGATTGGGTAGGCACAGTCCTAATGTGTGACTCCAGGGGCCCCAGCCTGGAGGGTGTGTGGCCCAGGACTTTGAGGACAGAAGTCTGAAAACACAAACTCAGCTTAGGTTTGGGGACGTAGGTATGGCAGGCCCGATCTATAAACCATGAGAAGAACTCTTCCGGATATGAAGAAAGAGCGAGTCCGAGGCGCTTGCTCAGGCTTTTGTCTCTGGATTTTGTATCAGAGATGGCCGTGGAAGGTCGGGGAGGCCTCATGGGCCATGGACGAATCTTCCTATCTATGGATTTGGCCCGATCCCAATTGTTTTCCGTCAATCTGTGGAATGGGAGGACTCCTTTCAGGTTTGTTACCTCAGGTGGCCCGCCAAAAGAGGAATTCCAAAGAAGAGCCCTGGGGAAAAGTGAAGGGAGAACCCGAACTATGGGTAAAATTTGAGGCCTAGGGGCATGGCAAGCCCAATATGCTATCTCTTCATCCAGCCACTGAGAGGCCTTATTGAGGACTGGGATCAGGGTGAGGGTCACAATGTGTGGTTTTGACCAATGTGGCCCGCAAACATGAGCGGGGCCTCATGGGCCACACTGGTTTCAACTACACTGAACGTGGGGCAACATGCCAACCACATGGTTTCTTGCCACGGGGAAGGAGTTGTGATTTCTGCATCACTTTCCAGCCTGGGCAGTTATTGGAGATAAGGTCTAGGTTCTGAAACTTGACAACCGAGGTTGGGAAGAGATGACGACCTAAGACCATGGCGGGTCCGATGTGCTCAGTGAGCGGCCAGCTTTCTGTGTGGGGCCAGGTAATCCAGGCTCGGGCTGTGTCAAAAAGGGCAATAGTGCCCAGGTCAGCCTATATATTTGGGGTACAGTCGAATGGCGTGCAGGTTGATCCTCATTTGGAGATTCTGGGTAGCCCCAGAGGGCAATGTTTTTCTTCCTGAGGGCAGGAAGAGTGCTGCATTATAGTTCTGGTTTTCAAACTGGAGGCTTGTGGGCCAGTAGTCTGAGGAAGAAATCTGAGAACAAGCTAGGCTTAGGTTTCTGGGTGAGGACAAGGCAGGAACAATCTACAGACCTGAATCGAGATCTCGTGCTTATGATGTCAGGGCGAGGATCAGAAGATCGCTCAGGTTGGTGTTTCTGTCCCTGATGGCCCTTCATGAAGGGGCGGAGGGGCCACGAGGCCGTGGGGGTTTTCCCACGATGTTAGTTGTGAGAAACTCCAAACTGCAAAGATTCTTCTGCAGGACAATTGAGACCTGTTGGTTGGCTCCAGGGCAACGATTCCGAGCAGGGTTCTAAGAATGGATGGCTGGGTAGCCCACCTCGCATTCCAATTGTGTCCTAGCAACAAGACAGGTTAGATCTGCTGGATCTGGGGGAGCAACCCAGGAGGCTGAGTTGAAATGGACTCTCCTGTGGATGGGTCCTAATGTCTGTTTGTGTCTATGGAGACCTTGGAATGTAGCGGTGGCACTGGGGTCCTGAAGGGTTTTTCCAAACAGAGGCTTTGACACAGCTCCAACGTGCAAGTTTCCCATATGTAGATGAGATGTTTTCTGATGGGTGAGTCAAGAAACAGCCATACGCTGGTATTGAAATCCAGGCCTCTGAGGAGAGATGACTGGATACCACAGCAATGGATCCGTTTAGTGCCTAGGGGCCTGTTCGTTCCTTTTTACCTCTGGGGACATCAGTCTATGCGTCTGAGTGCAGGTAGGTGCTCAGATGAGCTCAGATTGCCCCTGTTTGTCCTGGGAAGCCACCACTATTGGGATGGCCTCGGGCAGTTTGGAGGTTTATCCTATTAGTAGGGTTGTGGCCATTGGAATGGGCACATACAATTCCCTTGGAGAGGGCAAGTACAGTCCTCAGGTTTGGCTCCAGGGGCCTGAGCCTGTAGGGTGTGTAGGCCAGAGCTGTTTGGACAGTTGTCTGAAAACACAAACGCGGCTTATGTTTCGGGTCATAGGTATGGCAGGACTGATCTACAGACCATGAGGAGAACTCTTCAGGATATGAAAAAAGGGCGAGTGTGAGGCTCGTGCTCAAGTTTTTGTCTCTGGATATCGTGTCACTCATGGTCGTGAAATTTCCGGGTGACTTCATGGGAAATGGACGAGTCTTACTCTCTGGGGTTTTGCCCCGTCCCAAGAGTTTTGGGTCATTCTGGGGATGGAAGAAGTCCGTTTTGTTGTTGTTGTTGATTTGCTTTGTTTTGTTTTTTAACCTCAGGTGTCTCGCCAAATGAGGTATTCCAGAGTAGAGCCCTGGGGAGGGCCGACCGGACAACCAGAAATCTGGTTTAAAATTGGGGCCTAGGGACATGTCAAGCCCATTATGACATCTAATGGTCGAGCCACTGAGAGGACTTACTAGAGCACAGGACTCACGCTGAGGGTCACAATGCGTGTTTATGCCCTCTTCGCACTCAAGAATTGGCGGGGCCTCCGGGTGAATGCTGGTTTCTCCTACACTGAACGTTGGACAACATGCCAACCACAAGGTTTCTTGCGATGGGTAAGGACGAGTTCTGATTTCTGCATCACAGGCACACCTGGGCAGTGGTTGGAGATAAGGTCTAGGTTCTGAGGCCTGAAAAACCGCAGTTGGGAAGAGATGATGACCTAAGGCCATGGCGGTTGTGATGTGCTCAGTGTGCGGTCAGCTGTCTGGGTGTTGGTCAGGAGGTCCGAGCTCAGGTTGTGTCAGACAGTGCATTAGTGCCCAGGTTAGACTCTATACTTTGGGTACAGTCGAATGCCATGTAGATTTATCCTCATATAAGGTGCCTGGGCAGCTCATTAGGCCAAATTTTTTTTCTAGAGGGCAGGCAGAGTGCTGCATTGTGGGTCTGGAATTGCGAAACTTCCGGGCTTCGGGGCCTGGAGTGTGAGGACGGAAGTCTGAGAACACAAGCTAGACTTGGGTTTCAGGGCCAGGGCACGGCAGGTACCCCTGTAGATCTGAACCTATATCTCATGCATCTGAAGTCAGGGCGAGGATCAGACGTTGGCTCAGGTTGGAGTTTCTGTGCATGACGGCCCGTTCATGAAGGGAGAGGAATCTCGAGGCCATGGAGGTTTTCCCACGTTGGGAGTTGTTGGATGCCCCCTTCAAGGATTCCTTCTGCGGGACAATTGAGACTTGTTGGGCAGCTCCAGGACATCCCATATGGAATGACTCCAGCGCACCGTTCGAGAATGGATGCCTGGGAAGCCCGCCTCGCATTCCAATTGTCTCCTAGCAATAAGACAGTTTAGATCTGATGGCTCTGCGGGAGAAACCGGGGTGGCTGACTTGAAATGGACTTTCCTGAGGATGGGTCCTAATGTGTGTTTGTGTCCATGAGGGCCTTAAAATGGGGCGGTGGCACCGGGACCCTGAAGTATTCTCCTAAGCTTTTGACATAGCTCGATGCACAAGGTTCCTTGTGGAGACGAGATTTGTTTTGATGGGTGCCTCAGGAAAATCTCTATGCTGGTATTGGAATCCAGGCTTTTGAGGAGACATGCCTGTAATCCAAAGCAATGTATCCGATTATGGCCTAGGGTCCTGTCTGGTTCAATCTTCTTCTCAGGGGACATCCATCTATGGTATGAGTGGAGGTAGATGCTCAGCTGCTATCAGACCGCCCTTGTTGTCCCGGGCGACCTGCACTATTGGGATGGCCTCAGGGATTTGTAGGATTATCCAAAAATTACTGTTTTGGACAATGGCATCGGCAGAATTCCCATAGATTGGGTAGGCACAGTCCTAATGTGTGACTCCAGGGGCCCCAGCCTGGAGGGTGTGTGGCCCAGGACTTTGAGGACAGAAGTCTGAAAACACAAACTCAGCTTAGGTTTGGGGACGTAGGTATGGCAGGCCCGATCTATAAACCATGAGAAGAACTCTTCCGGATATGAAGAAAGAGCGAGTCTGAGGCGCTTGCTCAGGCTTTTGTCTCTGGATTTTGTATCAGAGATGGCCGTGGAAGGTCGGGGAGGCCTCATGGGCCATGGACGAATCTTCCTCTCTGTGGATTTGGCCCGATCCCAATTGTTTTCCGTCAATCTGTGGAATGGGAGGACTCCTTTCAGGTTTGTTACCTCAGGTGGCCCGCCAAAAGAGGAATTCCAAAAAAGAGCCCTGGGGAAAAGTGAAGGGAGAACCCGAACTATGGGTAAAATTTGGGGCCTAGGGGCATGGCAAGCCCAATATGCTATCTCTTCATCCAGCCACTGAGAGGCCTTATTGAGGACTGGGATCAGGGTGAGGGTCACAATGTGTGGTTTTGACCAATGTGGCCCGCAAACATGAGCGGGGCCTCATGGGCCACACTGGTTTCAACTACACTGAACGTGGGGCAACATGCCAACCACATGGTTTCTTGCCACGGGGAAGGAGTTGTGATTTCTGCATCACTTTCCAGCCTGGGCAGTTATTGGAGATAAGGTCTAGGTTCTGAAACTTGACAACCGAGGTTGGGAAGAGATGACGACCTAAGACCATGGCGGGTCCGATGTGCTCAGTGAGTGGCCAGCTTTCTGTGTGGGGCCAGGTAATCCAGGCTCGGGCTGTGTCAAAAAGGGCAATAGTGCCCAGGTCAGCCTATATATTTGAGGTACAGTCGAATGGCGTGCAGGTTGATCCTCATTTGGAGTTTCTGGGTAGCCCCAGAGGGCAATGTTTTTCTTCCTGAGGGCAGGAAGTGTGCTGCATTATAGTTCTGGTTTTCAAACTGGAGGCTTGTGGGCCAGTAGTCTGAGGAAGGAAATCTGAGAACAAGCTAGGCTTAGGTTTCTGGGTGAGGACAAGGCAGGAACAATCTACAGACCTGAATCGAGATCTCGTGCTTATGATGTCAGGGCGAGGATCAGAAGATCGCTCAGGTTGGTGTTTCTGTCCCTGATGGCCCTTCATGAAGGGGCGGGGGGGCCACGAGGCCGTGGGGGTTTTCCCACGATGTTAGTTGTGAGAAACTCCAAACTGCAAAGATTCTTCTGCAGGACAATTGAGACCTGTTGGTTGGCTCCAGGGCAACGATTCCGAGCAGGGTTCTAAGGATGGATGGCTGGGTAGCCCACCTCGCATTCCAATTGTGTCCTAGCAACAAGACAGGTTAGATCTGCTGGATCTGGGGGAGCAACCCAGGAGGCTGAGTTGAAATGGACTCTCCTGTGGATGGGTCCTAATGTCTGTTTGTGTCTATGGAGACCTTGGAATGTAGCGGTGGCACTGGGGTCCTGAAGGGTTTTTCCAAACAGAGGCTTTGACACAGCTCCAACGTGCAAGTTTCCCATATGTAGATGAGATGTTTTCTGATGGGTGAGTCAAGAAACAGCCATACGCTGGTATTGAAATCCAGGCCTCTGAGGAGAGATGACTGGATACCACAGCAATGGATCCGTTTAGTGCCTAGGGGCCTGTTCGTTCCTTTTTACCTCTGGGGACATCAGTCTATGCGTCTGAGTGCAGGTAGGTGCTCAGATGAGCTCAGATTGCCCCTGTTTGTCCTGGGAAGCCACCACTATTGGGATGGCCTCAGGCAGTTTGGAGGTTTATCCTATTAGTAGGGTTGTGGCCATTGGAATGGGCACATACAATTCCCGTGGAGAGGGCAAGTACAGTCCTCAGGTTTGGCTCCAGGGGCCTGAGCCTGTAGGGTGTGTAGGCCAGAGCTGTTTGGACAGTTGTCTGAAAACACAAACGCGGCTTATGTTTCGGGTCATAGGTATGGCAGGACTGATCTACAGACCATGAGGAGAACTCTTCAGGATATGAAAAAAGGGCGAGTGTGAGGCTCGTGCTCAAGTTTTTGTCTCTGGATATCGTGTCACTCATGGTCGTGAAATTCCCGGGTGACTTCATGGGAAATGGACGAGTCTTACTCTCTGGGGTTTTGCCCCGTCCCAAGAGTTTTGGGTCATTCTGGGGATGGAAGAAGTCCGTTTTGTTGTTGTTGTTGATTTGCTTTGTTTTGTTTTTTAACCTCAGGTGTCTCGCCAAATGAGGTATTCCAGAGTAGAGCCCTGGGGAGGGCCGACCAGACAACCAGAAATCTGGTTTAAAATTGGGGCCTAGGGACATGTCAAGCCCATTATGACATCTAATGGTCGAGCCACTGAGAGGACTTACTAGAGCACAGTACTCACGCTGAGGGTCACAATGCATGTTTATGCCCTCTTCGCACTCAAGAATTGGCGGGGCCTCCGGGTGAATGCTGGTTTCTCCTACACTGAACGTTGGACAACATGCCAACCACAAGGTTTCTTGCCATGGGTAAGGACGAGTTCTGATTTCTGCATCACAGGCACACCTGGGCAGTGGTTGGAGATAAGGTCTAGGTCTGAGGCCTGAAAAACCGCAGTTGGGAAGAGATGATGACCTAAGGCCATGGCGGTTGTGATGTGCTCAGTGTGCGGTCAGCTGTCTGGGTGTTGGTCAGGAGGTCCGAGCTCAGGTTGTGTCAGACAGTGCATTAGTGCCCAGGTTAGACTCTATACTTTGGGTACAGTCGAATGCCATGTAGATTTATCCTCATATAAGGTGCCTGGGCAGCTTATTAGGCCAAATTTTTTTTCTAGAGGGCAGGCAGAGTGCTGCATTGTGGGTCTGGAATTGCGAAACTTCCGGGCTTCGGGGCCTGGAGTGTGAGGACGGAAGTCTGAGAACACAAGCTAGACTTGGGTTTCAGGGCCAGGGCACGGCAGGTACCCCTGTAGATCTGAACCTATATCTCATGCATCTGAAGACAGGGCGAGGATCAGACGTTGGCTCAGGTTGGAGTTTCTGTGCATGACGGCCCCTTCATGAAGGGAGCGGAATCTCGAGGCCATGGAGGTTTTCCCACGTTGGGAGTTGTTGGATGCCCCCTTCAAGGATTCCTTCTGCGGGACAATTGAGACTTGTTGGGCAGCTCCAGGACATCCCATATGGAATGACTCCAGAGCACCGTTCGAGGATGGATGCCTGGGAAGCCCGCCTCGCATTCCAATTGTCTCCTAGCAACAAGACAGTTTAGATCTGATGGCTCTGCGGGAGAAACCGGGGTGGCTGACTTGAAATGGACTTTCCTGAGGATGGGTCCTAATGTGTGTTTGTGTCCATGAGGGCCTTAAAATGGGGCGGTGGCACCGGGACCCTGAAGTATTCTCCTAAGCTTTTGACATAGCTCGATGCACAAGGTTCCTTGTGGAGACGAGATTTGTTTTGATGGGTGCCTCAGGAAAACCTCTATGCTGGTATTGGAATCCAGGCTTTTGAGGAGACATGCCTGTAATCCAAAGCAATGTATCCGATTATGGCCTAGGGTCCTGTCTGGTTCAATCTTCCTCTCAGGGGACATCCATGTATGGTATGAGTGGAGGTAGATGCTCAGCTGGTATCAGACCGCCCTTGTTTGTCCCGGGCGACCTGCACTATTGGGATGGCCTCAGGGATTTGTAGGGTTATCCAAAAATTACTGTTTTGGACAATGGCATCGGCAGAATTCCCATAGATTGGGTAGGCACAGTCCTAATGTGTGACTCCAGGGGCCACAGCCTGGAGGGTGTGTGGCCCAGGACTTTGAGGACAGAAGTCTGAAAACACAAACTCAGCTTAGGTTTGGGGACGTAGGTATGGCAGGCCCGATCTATAAACCATGAGAAGAACTCTTCCGGATATGAAGAAAGAGCGAGTCTGAGGCGCTTGCTCAGGCTTTTGTCTCTGGATTTTGTATCAGAGATGGCCGTGGAAGGTCGGGGAGGCCTCATGGGCCATGGACGAATCTTCCTCTCTGTGGATTTGGCCCGATCCCAATTGTTTTCCGTCAATCTGTGGAATGGGAGGACTCCTTTCAGGTTTGTTACCTCAGGTGGCCCGCCAAAAGAGGAATTCCAAAGAAGAGCCCTGGGGAAAAGTGAAGGGAGAACCCGAACTATGGGTAAAATTTGGGGCCTAGGGGCATGGCAAGCCCAATATGCTATCTCTTCATCCAGCCACTGAGAGGCCTTATTGAGGACTGGGATCAGGGTGAGGGTCACAATGTGTGGTTTTGACCAATGTGGCCCGCAAACATGAGCGGGGCCTCATGGGCCACACTGGTTTCAACTACACTGAACGTGGGGCAACATGCCAACCACATGGTTTCTTGCCACGGGGAAGGAGTTGTGATTTCTGCATCACTTTCCAGCCTGGGCAGTTATTGGAGATAAGGTCTAGGTTCTGAAACTTGACAACCGAGGTTGGGAAGAGATGACGACCTAAGACCATGGCGGGTCCGATGTGCTCAGTGAGCGGCCAGCTTTCTGTGTGGGGCCAGGTAATCCAGGCTCGGGCTTTGTCAAAAAGGGCAATAGTGCCCAGGTCAGCCTATATATTTGGGGTACAGTCGAATGGCGTGCAGGTTGATCCTCATTTGGAGTTTCTGGGTAGCCCCAGAGGGCAATGTTTTTCTTCCTGAGGGCAGGAAGAGTGCTGCATTATAGTTCTGGTTTTCAAACTGGAGGCTTGAGGGCCAGTAGTCTGAGGAAGGAAATCTGAGAACAAGCTAGGCTTAGGTTTCTGGGTGAGGACAAGGCAGGAACAATCTACAGACCTGAATCGAGATCTCGTGCTTATGATGTCAGGGCGAGGATCAGAAGTTCGCTCAGGTTGGTGTTTCTGTCCCTGATGGCCCTTCATGAAGGGGCGGAGGGGCCACGAGGCCGTGGGGGTTTTCCCACGATGTTAGTTGTGAGAAACTCCAAACTGCAAAGATTCTTCTGCAGGACAATTGAGACCTGTTGGTTGGCTCCAGGGCAACGATTCCGAGCAGGGTTCTAAGGATGGATGGCTGGGTAGCCCACCTCGCATTCCAATTGTGTCCTAGCAACAAGACAGGTTAGATCTGCTGGATCTGGGGGAGCAACCCAGGAGGCTGAGTTGAAATGGACTCTCCTGTGGATGGGTCCTAATGTCTGTTTGTGTCTATGGAGACCTTGGAATGTAGCGGTGGCACTGGGGTCCTGAAGGGTTTTTCCAAACAGAGGCTTTGACACAGCTCCAACGTGCAAGTTTCCCATATGTAGATGAGATGTTTTCTGATGGGTGAGTCAAGAAACAGCCATACGCTGGTATTGAAATCCAGGCCTCTGAGGAGAGATGACTGGATACCACAGCAATGGATCCGTTTAGTGCCTAGGGGCCTGTTCGTTCCTTTTTACCTCTGGGGACATCAGTCTATGCGTCTGAGTGCAGGTAGGTGCTCAGATGAGCTCAGATTGCCCCTGTTTGTCCTGGGAAGCCACCACTATTGGGATGGCCTCAGGCAGTTTGGAGGTTTATCCTATTAGTAGGGTTGTGTCCATTGGAATGGGCACATACAATTCCCTTGGAGAGGGCAAGTACAGTCCTCAGGTTTGGCTCCAGGGGCCTGAGCCTGTAGGGTGTGTACAGTCCTCAGGTTTGGCTCCAGGGGCCTGAGCCTGTAGGGTGTGTAGGCCAGAGCTGTTTGGACAGTTGTCTGAAAACACAAACGCGGCTTATGTTTCGGGTCATAGGTATGGCAGGACTGATCTACAGACCTTGAGGAGAACTCTTCAGGATATGAAAAAAGGGCGAGTGTGAGGCTCGTGCTCAAGGTTTTGTCTCTGGATATCGTGTCACTCATGGTCGTGAAATTTCCGGGTGACTTCATGGGAAATGGACGAGTCTTACTCTCTGGGGTTTTGCCCCGTCCCAAGAGTTTTGGGTCATTCTGGGGATGGAAGAAGTCCGTTTTGTTTTTGTTGTTGATTTGCTTTGTTTTGTTTTTTAACCTCAGGTGTCTCGCCAAATGAGGTATTCCAGAGTAGAGCCCTGGGGAGGGCCGACCGGACAACCAGAAATCTGGTTTAAAATTGGGGCCTAGGGACATGTCAAGCCCATTATGACATCTAATGGTCGAGCCACTGAGAGGACTTACTAGAGCACAGGACTCACGCTGAGGGTCACAATGCGTGTTTATGCCCTCTTCGCACTCAAGAATTGGCGGGGCCTCCGGGTGAATGCTGGTTTCTCCTACACTGAACATTGGACAACATACCAACCACAAGGTTTCTTGCCATGGGTAAGGACGAGTTCTGATTTCTGCATCACAGGCACCCCTGGGCAGTGGTTGGAGATAAGGTCTAGGTTCTGAGGCCTGAAATACCGCAGTTGGGAAGAGATGATGACCTAAGGCCATGGCGGTTGTGATGTGCTCAGTGTGCGGTCAGCTGTCTGGGTGTTGGTCAGGAGGTCCGAGCTCAGGTTGTGTCAGACAGTGCATTAGTGCCCAGGTTAGACTATATACTTTGGGTACAGTCGAATGCCATGTAGATTTATCCTCATATAAGGTGCCTGGGCAGCTCATTAGGCCAAATATTTTTTCTAGAGGGCAGGCAGAGTGCTGCATTGTGGGTCTGGAATTGCGAAACTTCTGGGCTTCGGGGCCTGGAGTGTGAGGACGGAAGTCTGAGAACACAAGCTAGACTTGGGTTTCAGGGCCAGGGCACGGCAGGTACCCCTGTAGATCTGAACCTATATCTCATGCATCTGAAGTCAGGGCGAGGATCAGACGTTGGCTCAGGTTGGAGTTTCTGTGCATGACGGCCCGTTCATGAAGGGAGAGGAATCTCGAGGCCATGGAGGTTTTCCCACGTTGGGAGTTGTTGGATGCCCCCTTCAAGGATTCCTTCTGCGGGACAATTGAGACTTGTTGGGCAGCTCCAGGACATCCCATATGGAATGACTCCAGCGCACCGTTCGAGAATGGATGCCTGGGAAGCCCGCCTCGCATTCCAATTGTCTCCTAGCAACAAGACAGTTTAGATCTGATGGCTCTGCGGGAGAAACCGGGGTGGCTGACTTGAAATGGACTTTCCTGAGGATGGGTCCTAATGTGTGTTTGTGTCCATGAGGGCCTTAAAATGGGGCGGTGGCACCGGGACCCTGAAGTATTCTCCTAAGCTTTTGACATAGCTCGATGCACAAGGTTCCTTGTGGAGACGAGATTTGTTTTGATGGGTGCCTCAGGAAAACCTCTATGCTGGTATTGGAATCCAGGCTTTTGAGGAGACATGCCTGTAATCCAAAGCAATGTATCCGATTATGGCCTAGGGTCCTGTCTGTTTCAATCTTCTTCTCAGGGGACATCCATCTATGGTATGAGTGGAGGTAGATGCTCAGCTGGTATCAGACCGCCCTTGTTTGTCCCGGGCGAACTGCACTATTGGGATGGCCTCAGGGATTTGTAGGGTTATCCAAAAATTACTGTTTTGGACAATGGCATCGGCAGAATTCCCATAGATTGGGTAGGCACAGTCCTAATGTGTGACTCCAGGGGCCCCAGCCTGGAGGGTGTGTGGCCCAGGACTTTGAGGACAGAAGTCTGAAAACACAAACTCAGCTTAGGTTTGGGGACGTAGGTATGGCAGGCCCGATCTATAAACCATGAGAAGAACTCTTCCGGATATGAAGAAAGAGCGAGTCTGCGGCGCTTGCTCAGGCTTTTGTCTCTGGATTTTGTATCAGAAATGGCCGTGGAAGGTCGGGGAGGCCTCATGGGCCATGGACGAATCTTCCTCTCTGTGAATTTGGCCCAATCCAAATTGTTTTCCGTCAATCTGTGGAATGGGAGGACTCCATTCAGGTTTGTTACCTCAGGTGGCCCGCCAAAAGAGGAATTCCAAAGAAGAGCCCTGGGGAAAAGTGAAGGGAGAACCCGAACTATGGGTAAAATTTGGGGCCTAGGGGCATGGCAAGCCCAATATGCTATCTCTTCATCCAGCCACTGAGAGGCCTTATTGAGGACTGGGATCAGGGTGAGGGTCACAATGTGTGGTTTTGACCAATGTGGCCCGCAAACATGAGCGGGGCCTCATGGGCCACACTGGTTTCAACTACACTGAACGTGGGGCAACATGCCAACCACATGGTTTCTTGCCACGGGGAAGGAGTTGTGATTTCTGCATCACTTTCCAGCCTGGGCAGTTATTGGAGATAAGGTCTAGGTTCTGAAACTTGACAACCGAGGTTGGGAAGAGATGACGACCTAAGACCATGGCGGGTCCGATGTGCTCAGTGAGCGGCCAGCTTTCTGTGTGGGGCCAGGTAATCCAGGCTCGGGCTGTGTCAAAAAGGGCAATAGTGCCCAGGTCAGCCTATATATTTGGGGTACAGTCGAATGGCGTGCAGGTTGATCCTCATTTGGAGTTTCTGCGTAGCCCCAGAGGGCAATGTTTTTCTTCCTGAGGGCAGGAAGAGTGCTGCATTATAGTTCTGGTTTTCAAACTGGAGGCTTGTGGGCCAGTAGTCTGAGGAAGGAAATCTGAGAACAAGCTAGGCTTAGGTTTCTGGGTGAGGACAAGGCAGGAACAATCTACAGACCTGAATCGAGATCTCGTGCTTATGATGTCAGGGCGAGGATCAGAAGATCGCTCAGGTTGGTGTTTCTGTCCCTGATGGCCCTTCATGAAGGGGCGGAGGGGCCACGAGGCCGTGGGGGTTTTCCCACGATGTTAGTTGTGAGAAACTCCAAACTGCAAAGATTCTTCTGCAGGACAATTGAGACCTGTTGGTTGGCTCCAGGGCAACGATTCCGAGCAGGGTTCTAAGGATGGATGGCTGGGTAGCCCACCTCCCATTCCAATTGTGTCCTAGCAACAAGACAGGTTAGATCTGCTGGATCTGGGGGAGCAACCCAGGAGGCTGAGTTGAAATGGACTCTCCTGTGGATGGGTCCTAATGTCTGTTTGTGTCTATGGAGACCTTGGAATGTAGCGGTGGCACTGGGGTCCTGAAGGGTTTTTCCAAACAGAGGCTTTGACACAGCTCCAACGTGCAAGTTTCCCATATGTAGATGAGATGTTTTCTGATGGGTGAGTCAAGAAACAGCCATACGCTGGTATTGAAATCCAGGCCTCTGAGGAGAGATGACTGGATACCACAGCAATGGATCCGTTTAGTGCCTAGGGGCCTGTTCGTTCCTTTTTACCTCTGGGGACATCAGTCTATGCGTCTGAGTGCAGGTAGGTGCTCAGATGAGCTCAGATTGCCCCTGTTTGTCCTGGGAAGCCACCACTATTGGGATGGCCTCAGGCAGTTTGGAGGTTTATCCTATTAGTAGGGTTGTGTCCATTGGAATGGGCACATACAATTCCCTTGGAGAGGGCAAGTACAGTCCTCAGGTTTGGCTCCAGGGGCCTGAGCCTGTAGGGTGTGTAGGCCAGAGCTGTTTGGACAGTTGTCTGAAAACACAAACGCGGCTTATGTTTCGGGTCATAGGTATGGCAGGACTGATCTACAGACCATGAGGAGAACTCTTCAGGATATGAAAAAAGGGCGAGTGTGAGGCTCGTGCTCAAGGTTTTGTCTCTGGATATCGTGTCACTCATGGTCGTGAAATTTCCGGGTGACTTCATGGGAAATGGACGAGTCTTACTCTCTGGGGTTTTGCCCCGTCCCAAGAGTTTTGGGTCATTCTGGGGATGGAAGAAGTCCGTTTTGTTGTTGTTGTTGATTTGCTTTGTTTTGTTTTTTAACCTCAGGTGTCTCGCCAAATGAGGTATTCCAGAGTAGAGCCCTGGGGAGGGCCGACCGGACAACCAGAAATCTGGTTTAAAATTGGGGCCTAGGGACATGTCAAGCCCATTATGACATCTAATGGTCGAGCCACTGAGAGGACTTACTAGAGCACAGGACTCACGCTGAGGGTCACAATGCGTGTTTATGCCCTCTTCGCACTCAAGAATTGGCGGGGCCTCCGGGTGAATGCTGGTTTCTCCTACACTGAACGTTGGACAACATGCCAACCACAAGGTTTCTTGCCATGGGTAAGGACGAGTTCTGATTTCTGCATCACAGGCACACCTGGGCAGTGGTTGGAGATAAGGTCTAGGTTCTGAGGCCTGAAAAACCGCAGTTGGGAAGAGATGATGACCTAAGGCCATGGCGGTTGTGATGTGCTCAGTGTGCGGTCAGCTGTCTGGGTGTTGGTCAGGAGGTCCGAGCTCAGGTTGTGTCAGACAGTGCATTAGTGCCCAGGTTAGACTATATACTTTGGGTACAGTCGAATGGCATGTAGATTTATCCTCATATAAGGTGCCTGGGCAGCTCATTAGGCCAAATTTTTTTTCTAGAGGGCAGGCAGAGTGCTGCATTGTGGGTCTGGAATTGCGAAACTTCCGGGCTTCGGGGCCTGGAGTGTGAGGACGGAAGTCTGAGAACACAAGCTAGACTTGGGCACGGCAGGTACCCCTGTAGATCTAAACCTATATCTCATGCATCTGAAGTCAGGGCGAGGATCAGACGTTGGCTCAGGTTGGAGTTTCTGTGCATGATGGCCCCTTCATGAAGGGAGCGGAATCTCGAGGCCATGGAGGTTTTCCCACGTTGGGAGTTGTGGGATGCCCCCTTCAAGGATTCCTTCTGCGGGACAATTGAGACTTGTTGGGCAGCTCCAGGACATCCCATATGGAATGACTCCAGGGCACCGTTCGAGGATGGATGCCTGGGAAGCCCGCCTCGCATTCCAATTGACTCCTAGCAACAAGACAGTTATAGATCTGATGGCTCTGCGGGAGAAACCGGGGTGGCCGACTTGAAATGGACTTTCCTGAGGATGGGTCCTAATGTGTGTTTGTGTCCATGAGGGCCTTAAAATGGGGCGGTGGCACCGGGACCCTGAAGTATTCTCCTAAGCTTTTGACATAGCTCGATGCACAAGGTTCCTTGTGGAGACGAGATTTGTTTTGATGGGTGCCTCAGGAAAACCTCTATGCTGGTATTGGAATCCAGGCTTTTGAGGAGACATGCCTGTAATCCAAAGCAATGTATCCGATTATGGCCTAGGGTCCTGTCTGGTTCAATCTTCTTCTCAGGGGACATCCATCTATGGTATGAGTGGAGGTAGATGCTCAGCTGGTATCAGACCGCCCTTGTTTGTCCCGGCGACCTGCACTATTGGGATGGCCTCAGGGAATTGTAGGGTTCTCCAAATTTTACTGTTTTGGACAATGGCATCGGCAGAATTCCCATAGATTGGGTAGGCACAGTCCTAATGTGTGACTCCAGGGGCCCCAGCCTGGAGGGTGTGTGGCCCAGGACTTTGAGGACAGAAGTCTGAAAACACAAACTCAGCTTAGGTTTGGGGACGTAGGTATGGCAGGCCCGATCTATAAACCATGAGAAGAACTCTTCCGGATATGAAGAAAGAGCGAGTCTGAGGCGCTTGCTCAGGCTTTTGTCTCTGGATTTTGTATCAGAGATGGCCGTGGAATGTCGGGGAGGCCTCATGGGCCATGGACGAATCTTCCTCTCTGTGGATTTGGCCCGATCCCAATTGTTTTTCGTCAATCTGTGGAATGGGAGGACTCCTTTCAGGTTTGTTACCTCAGGTGTCCCGCCAAAAGAGGAATTCCAAAGAAGAGCCCTGGGGAAAAGTGAAGGGAGAACCCGAACTATGGGTAAAATTTGGGGCCTAGGGGCATGGCAAGCCCAATATGCTATCTCTTCATCCAGCCACTGAGAGGCCTTATTGAGGACTGGGATCAGGGTGAGGGTCACAATGTGTGGTTTTGACCAATGTGGCCCGCAAACATGAGCAGGGCCTCATGGGCCACTCTGGTTTCAACTACACTGAACGTTGGGCAACATGCCAACCACATGGTTTCTTGCCACGGGGAAGGAGTTGTGATTTCTGCATCACTTTCAAGCCTGGGCAGTGATTGGAGATAAGGTCTAGGTTCTGAAACTTGACAACCGAGGTTGGGAAGAGACGACGACCTAAGACCATGGCGGGTCCGATGTGCTCAGTGAGCGGCCAGCTTTCTGTGTGGGGCCATGTAATCCAGGCTCGGGCTGTGTCAAAAAGGACAATAGTGCCCAGGTCAGCCTATATATTTGGGGTACAGTCGAATGGCGTGCAGGTTGATCCTCATTTGGAGTTTCTGGGTAGCCCCAGAGGGCAATGTTTTTCTTCTTGAGGGCAGGAAGAGTGCTGCATTATAGTTCTGGTTTTCAAACTGGAGGCTTGTGGGCCAGTAGTCTGAGGAAGGAAATCTGAGAACAAGCTAGGCTTAGGTTTCTGGGTGAGGACAAGGCAGGAACAATCTACAGACCTGAATCGAGATCTCGTGCTTATGATGTCAGGGCGAGGATCAGAAGATCGCTCAGGTTGGTGTTTCTGTCCCTGATGGCCCTTCATGAAGGGGCGGGGGGTCACGAGGCCGTGGGAGTTTTCCCACGATGTTAGTTGTGAGAAGCTCCAAACTGCAAAGATTCTTCTGCAGGACAATTAAGACCTGTTGGTTGGCTCCAGGGCAACGATTCCGAGCAGGGTTCTAAGGATGGATGGCTGGGTAGCCCACCTCGCATTCCAATTGTGTCCTAGCAACAAGACAGGTTAGATCTGCTGGATCTGGGGGAGCAACCCAGGAGGCTGAGTTGAAATGGACTCTCCTGTGGATGGGTCCTAATGTCTTTTTGTGTCTATGGAGCCCTGGATTGTAGCGGTGGCACTGGGGTCCAGAAGGGTTTTTCCAAACAGAGGCTTTGACACAGCTCCAACGTGCAAGTTTCCCATATGTAGATGAGATGTTTTCTGATGGGTGAGTCAAGAAACAGCCATACGCTGGTATTGAAATCCAGGCCACTGAGGAGAGATGACTGGATACCACAGCACTGGATCCTTTTAGTGCCTAGGGGCCTGTTTGTTCCTTTTTACCTCAGGGGACATCAGTCTATGCGTCGGAGTGCAGGTAGGTGCTCAGATGAGCTCAGATTACCCCTGTTTGTCCTGGGAAGCCACCACTATTGGGATGGCCTCAGGCAGTTTGGAGGTTTATCCTATTAGTAGGGTTGTGGCCATTGGAATGGGCACATACATTTCCCTTGGAGAGGGCAAGTACAGTCCTCAGGTTTGGCTCCAGGGGCCTGAGCCTGTAGGGTGTGTAGGCCAGAGCTGTTTGGACAGTTGTCTGAAAACACAAACGCGGCTTATGTTTCGGGTCATAGGTATGGCAGGACTGATCTACAGACCATGAGGAGAACTCTTCAGGATATGAAAAAAGGGCGAGTGTGAGGCTCGTGCTCAAGGTTTTGTCTCTGGATATCGTGTCACTCATGGTCGTGTAATTTCCGGGTGACTTCATGGGAAATGGACGAGTCTTAGTCTCTGGGGTTTTGCCCTGTCCCAAGAGTTTTGGGTCATTCTGGGGATGGAAGAAGTCCGTTTTGTTGTTGTTGTTTTGCTTTGTTTTGTTTTTTAACTTCAGGTGTTTCACCAAATGAGGTATTCCAGAGTAGAGCCCTGGGGAGGGCTGACCGGAAAACCAGAAATCTGGTTTAAAATTGGGGCCTAGGGACATGTCAAGCCCATTATGACATCTAATGGTCGAGCCACTGAGAGGACTTACTAGAGCACAGGACTCACGCTGAGGGTCACAATGCGTGTTTATGCCCTCTTCGTACTCAAGAATTGGAGGGGCCTCCGGGTGAATGCTGGTTTCTCCTACACTGAACGTTGGACAACATGCCAACCACAAGGTTTCTTGCCATGGGTAAGGACGAGTTCTGATTTCTGCATCACAGGCACCCCTGGGCAGTGGTTGGAGATAAGGTCTAGGTTCTGAGGCCTGAAATACCGCAGTTGGGAAGAGATGATGACCTAAGGCCATGGCGGTTCTGATGTGCTCAGTGTGCGGTCAGCTGTCTGGGTGTTGGTCAGGAGGTCCGAGCTCAGGTTGTGTCAGACAGTGCATTAGTGCCCAGGTTAGACTATATACTTTGGGTACAGTCGAATGCCATGTAGATTTATCCTCATATAAGATGCCTGGGCAGCTTATTAGGCCAAATTTTTTTTCTAAAGGGCAGGCAGAGTGCTGCATTGTGGGTCTGGAATTGCGAAACTTCCGGGCTTCCGGGCCTGGAGTGTGAGGACGGAAGTCTGAGAACACAAGCTAGACTTGGGTTTCAGGGCCAGGGCACGGGAGGTACCCCTGTAGATCTGAACCTATATCGCATGCATCTGAAGTCAGGGCGAGGTTCAGACGTTGGCTCAGGTTGGAGTTTCTGTGCATGATGGCCCCATGGAGGTTTTCCCACGTTGGGAGTTGTGGGATGCCCCCTTCAAGGATCCTTCTGCGGGACAATTGAGACTTGTTGGGCAGCTCCAGGACATCCCATATGGAATGACTCCAGGGCACCATTCGAGGATGGATGCCTGGGAAGCACGCCTCGCATTCCAATTGTATCCTAGCAACAAGACAGTTTTAGATCTGATGGCTCTGCGGGAGAAACCGGGGTGGCTGACTTGAAATGGACTTTCCTGAGGATGGGTCCTAATGTGTGTTTGTGTCCATGAGGGCCTTAAAATGGGGCGGTGGCACCGGGACCCTGAAGTATTCTCCTAAGCTTTTGACATAGCTCGATGCACAAGGTTCCTTGTGGAGACGAGATTTGTTTTGATGGGTGCCTCAGGAAAACCTCTATGCTGGTATTGGAATCCAGGCTTTTGTGGAGACATGCCTGTAACCCAAAGCATTGTATCCGATTATGGCCTAGGGTCCTGTCTGGTTCAATCTTCTTCTCAGGGGACATCCATCTATGGTATGAGTGGTGGTAGATGCCCATCTGGTATCAGACCGCCCTTGTTTGTCCCGGGCGTCCTGCACTATTGGGTTGGCCTCACGGATTTGTAGGGTTCTCCAAATTTTACTGTTTTGGACAATGGCATCGGCAGAATTCCCATGGATTGGGTAGGCACAGTCCTAATGTGTGACTCCAGGGGCCCCAGCCTGGAGGGTGTGTGGCCCAGGACTTTGAGGACAGAAGTCTGAAAACACAAACTCAGCTTAGGTTTGGGGATGTAGGTATGGCAGGACCGATCTATAAACCATGAGTAGAACTCTTCTGGATATGAAGAAAGAGCGAGTCTGAGGCGCTTGCTCAGGCTTTTTTCTTTGGATTTTGTATCAGAGATGGCCATGGAATGTCGGGGAGGCCTCATGGGCCATGGACGAATCTTCCTCTCTGTAGATTTGGCCCGATCCCAATTGTTTTTCGTCAATCTGTGGAATGGGACGACGCCTTTCAGGTTTGTTACCTCAGGTGTCCCACCAAAAGAGGAATTCCAAAGAAGAGCCCTGGGGAAAAGTGAAGGGAGAACCCGAACTATGGGTAAAATTTGGGGCCTAGGGGCATGGCAAGCCCAATATGCTATCTCTCCATCCAGCCAATGAGAGGCCTTGTTGAGGACTGGGATCAGGGTGAGGGTCACAATGTGTGGTTTTGACCAATGTGGCCCGCAAACATGAGGTGGGCCTCATGGGCCACACTGTTTTCAACTACACTGAACGTTGGAAAACATGCCAACCACTAGGTTTCTTGCCAAGGTGAAGGAGAAGTTCTGATTCTTGATCACTTTCACTCCTGAGCAGTGAGTGGAGATAATGTCTAGGTTCTGAAGGTGAAAACTGAGGTTGTGTAGAGTTGATGGCCTAAAGCCCTTGTGGGTGTGATATGCTCTGTGTACGGCCAGCTGTCTGGGTGTTGGACCAGAGGTCTGCCCTCAGGCTGTGTCAGACAGGACTTTAGTGCACAGGCTAGACTGTATAATTGGGGTATGGTCGAGTGGCATGCAGGTTGTTACTCATTTGGCGTTTCCGGTTAGGCCTATAGGTCAACATTTTTCTTCTGGAGGGCAGGCAGAGTGCTGCATTGTGTCTCCAGAATTGCCAAACTGGAGGGGTGTGGCCAGGATTGTGAGGAAGGAAGTCTGAAAACACAAGCTAGCACGAGGTTTGGGGCCAAGAGCATGGCAGGCCCACTCTGCAGAGGCTGAATCGAGATCTCCTGCAGGTGAGGTCAGGGTGATTATCAGATGTTGCCTCAAGCTGGATTTTGTGTCCACGCCGGCCCTTACATGAAGGGGGTGGGGGCGTCATGAGGCCAGGGAGGTTTCCCTACGCTGGGAGTTGTGAGCTGCTCCAAACTTCAAAGTTTCCTTCTTCAGGACAGTCGAGTACTATTGGATGGTCCCTTGATGCCCCATACAGAAAGACTCGAGAGCAGGGGCCTAAGCATGGATGCCGAGAAACGCCAACTCACCTTCCCATTGCCTGGTCGAGACAAGGCACTCTCAATCTGCTGGCTCTTGGGTGAGCTACCCAGAAGGCTGAGTTTAAATGGACTCTCCTGAGCATGAGTCATAATGTGGGTTGGTGGCCATGGAGACCTTGGAATGTAGCAGTAGCTAAGGGACTCTGCAGGATTCTCCAACCCGAAGGGCTTGACACAACTCCAACAAGGAAGCTTCCCATGTGGAGATGAGAGGTCTTCTGTCTGGTGCCTCAGAAAAGCCCCGTATGCTGGTCTTCGAACCCAGGCCTCTGAGGAGTGATACCTGGACACCAAAGCAAGAGTTTTTAATAGGGCCTAGGGGCCTGTCAGGTTCAATATTCTGTCTCTGCGGATATCTGTCTGTGTGTCTGCATGGAGGTAGTAGTTGCTCAACTTGTGTCATAATGCCCCTATTTGTCCAGTGCGGCTTGTGGTAGTGGGATGTCCTTGGGGACCTTGAGGTTTCTACTATTTTGTAGAGTTGTGGCCAATGGAATGGGCAGTTTCTTAGGAGAGAGCAGGCACAGTTCTGTGGTGTGGCTCCAGAGACCCCAGCCTGGAGGCTGTGTGGGCCATGGCTGTGCAGACAGACATCCAAAAACCTAACTCAGCTCAGGTTTGGGGCTGAGGTTACGGCAGGCCTGATCTACATTCCATTAGGGGAGCTCCTCTGGATATAAAAGAAAGGTGAGAGGGAGGCAGTCGCTCAGGCTTTTGTCTCTGGATGTTTTGTCCACAATGGCCGTTTAATGTAGGAGTTGCCTCATGGGTCGTAGAAGTCTCCCTCTCTGGTAGTTTGTCCAGCCCCCAAGAGTTTGGGGTCATTCTGTGGGAAGGGAAGTGTCCTGTTTTCTGCTTCATGTGTCCCCCCAGTAGAGGGATTCTAGAGCATAGCAGTGGGTACTGACAACTGGAATACTCGCCCTCTGGTTAAGCCTGGGGGCCTATGGATATGACAAGCCCCATATGCAGGATCTTGGTCCAGCCACTGAGAGGCGTTACTTTAATACGGGACTCACGCTGCAGGTCACAATGCATGTCTGTGCCCTAGGCGGCCCTCAAGCACTGGCGTGGCCTTTCGGACAATGCAGGTTTTCCCACATTGAACGTTGGACAACATGCCAACCACAAGGTTTCTGGCCATGGGGAAGGAGGAATTCTAATTTCTGCATCACGTTCACCCCTGGGAAGTGATTGGAGATAAGGTCTAGGTTCTGAAGCCTGAAAACCGAGTTTGGGAAGTGATGACGACCTACAGCCATAGCTGGTCCTATGTGTCCAGGTTGGGGCCAGCTGTCTGGGTGTCGTTTGGGATGTCTTGTCTCAGGCTGTGCCAGACAGGGCATTAGTATACAGGGTAGGCTGTATAATTGCTTTTCAATCGAGTGGCATGCATTAGAAAATCATTTGGAGTTTCTTATTAGCAGCATAGGGCAAAGATTTTCTTCTGGAGGGCAGGCAGAGTGCTGCATTGTGGCATCGGAATTCCCAAACTGGAGGGCTTGTGGACCAGGAGAGTGAGGACGGAAGTCTGAGAACACAAGCTAGGCTTAGGTTTCGGGGCAAGGACATGGCAGGCACACTCTGCAGAGCTGAATAGACATAACATGCGTCTGAAGTCAGGTCGAGGATCAGACTTTGGCTCAGGTTTGAGTTTCTGTCCATGTTGGCCCCTTCATGAAGGGGTGACATTATGAGCCCATAGGGGTTTTCCCACTATTGGAGTTGTGA
The DNA here is from genome assembly GCF_964662115.1 of Mustela nivalis. Taxonomy (NCBI): domain Eukaryota; kingdom Metazoa; phylum Chordata; class Mammalia; order Carnivora; family Mustelidae; genus Mustela; species Mustela nivalis. The sequence goes on from NW_028136159.1 coordinate 389,460, forward strand.
GATGCTCCAAACCGCAAGGATTCCTTTTGTGGGACAATTAAGATTTGTTGGATGGCTCCAGGACGTCTTATAAGGTATTTTTCCAGAACAGGGTTCTAAGTATGGATGCCTGGGCAGCCAGCCTCACATTCCAATTGTCTCCTAGCAACAAGAAACGTTTGATCTGCTGGCTTGGGGTAGCAACAGAGGGGGCTGAGTTGAAATGGACTTTCCTTAGGATGGTCTTAATGTTGGTTTGAGTCCATGGAGACCTTGGTATGGGGCAGTGGCACCAGGGCCCTGAAGGATTCTCCTAACCAGAGGTTATGACAAAGCTCCAATGAGCAAGTTTTCCATGGGGAGACGAGATTTGTTCTTATTGGTGCCTCAGGAAACCACCATATGCTGGTATTGGAAACGAGGCCTCTGAGGAGAGATGCCTGGAAACCAAAGCAATGGATCTGATTAGGGCCTAGGGGCCTGTCCGGTTCAATATTCTTCTCTGGGGACATCTGTTGTCTGAGTGGAGGTAGTTTCTCAGCTGGTTTGAGATCACCCCTGTTTGTCCTGGGCGGCCTAAACTATTGGGATGGCCTCGGTGACTTTGGAGGTTTTTCCTAATTTGCAAGGTTGTAGCCAATGGAATGGGAAGAATTCCCTTGAACGGGAAGCACAGTCCTGAGGTGTGGCTCCAGGGACCCAAGAGTGGAGCGTGTGTGGTCCAGGGCTATTTGGACAAAAGTATGAAAACACAAACTCCACTTAGGTTGGGGGATGTAGGTATGGCCGGCCCGATCTATAGACCGTGAGGAGAACTCTTCGGGATATGAACAAAGGGCGAATGTGAGGTGCTTGCTCATGCTTTTTTTTTTTTTTTTCTGGAAATGTGTCACCGATTGCCATGGAATGTCGGGGGGTCCTCATGGGCCATCGATGAGGCTCCCTTTCTGGGGATTTGACCCGATCCCAAGAGTTTGGGGTCATTCTGTGGGAAGGGAGTAGGCCTTTCTGTTTTTTTTGTTTATTTTTTTATTATTATTTTTTTTTTACCTAAGGTGGACCACCAAAAGAGGGATTCCAGAGCAGAGTCCTGGGGAGGGGCGAATGGACAACCAGACCTCTGGTTAACATTGGGACCTAAGAACATGGCAAGCCCCATATGTGGGCTCTTGGTCCAGACACTGAGAGGCCTTCCTTGAGGATAGGTCTCACACTGAGTTTCACAATGTGTTTTTGTGCCCAAGGAGCCCCTCAAGTCAGGACGTGGCCTAATGTACCATGCTGGTTTCTCCTACACGGAACGTTGCACAATATGGCAACCACAAGTTTTCTAGCCATGGGGAAGAAGGAGTTCTAATTTCTGCAACACTTTCCTTCCTGGACTGTGATTGGATTTAGGGTCTAGGTTCTGAAGCCTGAAAACTGAGGTTGGGAAGAGATGAAGACCTAAGGCCATGGTGTGGCTGATGTGCTCAGTGTTCGGCCAGCTGTTGAGTGTGGAGTGGGAGGTGCACGCTCAGGCTGTGGCAGACAGGGAATTAGTGCCCAGGCTAGACTGTATCATTGGGGTGCAGTCGAGTTTCGTGCAGGATGGTACTCATTTGTGGGAAGACACAGTGCCACATAGTGGCTCCAGAATTCCCAAACTGGAAGGCTTGTGGGCCAGAAGTGTGAGAAAAAAATTCTGAAAACACAAGCCAGACTTAGATTTCAGGGTGAGGGGACGGCAGGCACCCTCTGCAGAGATGATTCGTGATCCCGTATGCCTGAAGACAGAGCTAGGATCAGACGTTGGCTTACGTCGGAGTTTCTGTCTTTGACGGCCCCTTCATGAAGGGGAGGGTGTCACGAGGACATGGAGGTTTTCCCACGATGGGAATTGTGAGATGCTACAAACCGCAATGATTCCTTCTGTGGGACAGTCGAGACCTATTGGATGGCTCCAGGACATCCCATAAGCAAGTTATCCAGAGCAGGGTTCTAAGGATAGAAGCCTGGGCAGCCTGCCTCCCATTCCAGGTGTCTCATAGTGCCAAGGCAAGTTCGACTGCTGGATCTAGGGGAGTAACCGAGGCGGGTGTGTTGAAAAGGGTGAGTTGAAGATGGGTAATAATGTGCATTTGTGTCGATATAGACCTTGGAATGGGGTGCTTGATCCGGGGCCTTGAGGGATGTTCATAACCGGAGGTTTTGATGGCCTCTAAAGAGTACGTTTCCTATGTAGAGAAGAGAATTGTTTTGACGAGTGCCTAAGGAATCTCCCATATGCTGGTATTGGAAACCAGGCCTCTGAGGAGAGATGACTGGAAACAAAAGCAATCGAGATGATTAGGGCCTAGGTGCCTGTCCGGTTCAATCTCTGTCCTGAGGATACGTGTCTAAGGATCTGAGGGGATGTAGTTGCTCACCTTGTGTCAGATCGCCCCTGTTTGTTTTGGGCAGCGTATAATATTGGGATGGCCTCAGGACTTTGGAGTTTCTCCTAATCTATAGGGTTGTGGCCAATGGAATGGGCAGAAATCCCCTGGAGAGGGCAGGCACAGTTCTGAGTTTGGCTCTAGGGGCTCAGCCTTGAGGCTGTGTGGGCCAGGCCTGTGGGGACAAAAGTCTGAAAACACAAACTCCGCTTAGGATTGGGGACATAGGTATGGCACGCCCAATCTACAGACCGTGATAACACTTAGGGATATGAAAAAGGGTGAGTTTGAGGTGCTTGCTCAGGTTTTGTCTCTGGATTTGTGTCAACAATGTGGGTGGAATGCTGGCGTGGCCTCATGGGTTGTGGATGGCTTTCCTTCTCTGAGGAATTGACCCGATCCCAAGAGTTTGGGTACATTCTGTGGGATGGGAGGAGTCTTTTCTGTTTTTTATTTTATTTTATTTTATATTTTATTTTATGTACCTCAAGTGTCCCAATAAAAGAGGGATTCCAGAGCAGAGTCCTTGGGAGGGACAACTGGATATCCCCACCTCTGTTTAAGTTTGGGGGCCTAGGGGCATGGCAAGTCCAAAAGGCGGGCTCTTGATTCAGACACTGAGAGGCCTTCCTTGAGGACAGGGCTCATGCTGAGGGTCACAATGGAAGAGATGAAGACCTAAGGACCTGATGGGTCCAATGAGCTCAGTGTGCGGCCAGCTGTTGAGCGTAGGTCTGGAGGTGTGGGCTCATGCTGTGTCAGACAAGGCATTAGACAGGGTAGACTGCATATTTGGGGTGCAGTCGAGTGGCGTTCAGTTGATCCTTAGAGCCAAAGTGCCTGTCCAGTTCAATCTTATTCTATGGGGATATCTGTCTCTGGGTCTGAGTGGAGGTAGTTTCCTAACTAGTGAAAGATCATCCCTGTTTGTCCTGGGCAGCCAACACTGTTGGGATGGCCTAGGGGAGTTTGGAGGATTCTCCTAATCTATAGGGTTGTGGCCAATGGAAATGGCAGAATTCCCCTGGAGAGGGAAGCCACAGTCCTGAGGTGTGTCTCCAGGGGCCCCAGCTTGGATGGTGTGTAGGCCAGGACTGTGGGGACAGAAGTCTGAAAACACAAACTCAGCTTAGATTTGGGGATGTATGTATGAAGGCTCGATCTACAGACCATGAGAATTTTCCGGGCTATGAACAAAGGGCGAGTATGTGGCGCTTGCTCAAGCTTATGTCTCTGGATTTTGTGTCAACGGCGGCCGTGGAATGTCGGGGTGTCCTCAAGGGCCATGGACAATTATTTCTCTGGTGATTTGGCCTGATCCCAAGGGGTTGGGATCATTCTGTGGATGGGAAGAGTCCTTTCTGTATTTTTTTTTTTACCTCAGGTGTTCCACCAAAGAGGGATTCCAGAGTAGAGCCCTGAGTAGGGTTGACTAGACATCACGAACTCTGGTTGAGATTGGGGGACTAGGGGCTTGGCAAGCCCCATATGTGGGCTGTTGTTCCAGTCACTAAGAGGCTTTCCATGAGGATAGGGCTCACGCTGAGGGTCACAATGTGTGTTTGTGCAAATTGTGGCGCTCAGTGCTTGGTGGGGCCTCATAGTCCATGCTCCTTTCTCCTACAATGAACATTGGACACCATGCCAACCACTAGGTTTCTTGCCAAGGCGAAGGAGAAGTTCTGATTCTTGCATCACGTTCACTCCTGAGCAGTGAGTGGAGATAAGGTCTAGGTTCTGAAGGTGAAAACTGAGGTTGGGTAGAGATGATGGCCTAAAGCCATTGTGGGTGTGATATGCTCTGTGTACGGCCAGCTGTCTGGGTGTTGGACTGGAGGTCTGCCCTCAGGCTGTGTCAGACTGGTCGAGTGGCATGCAGGTTGTTACTCATTTGGCGTTTCTGGTTAGCTCTATAGGCAACATTTTTCTTCTGGAGGGCAGGCAGAGTGCTGCATTGTGTCTCCAGAATTGCCAAACTGGAGGGGTGTGGCCAGGATTGTGAGGAAGGAAGTCTGAAAACACAAGCTAGCACGAGTTTTGGGGCCAAGAGCATGGCAGGCTCACTCTGCAGAGGCTGAATCGAGATCTCCTGCAGGTGAGGTCAGGGCGAGTATCAGATGTTGCCTCAAGCTGGAGTTTGTGTCCATGACGGCCCCTTCCTGAAGGGGGTGGGGGCGTCATGAGGCCAGGGAGGTTTCCCTACGCTGGGAGTTGTGAGCTGCTCCAAACTTCAAAGTTTCCTTCTTCAGGACAGTCGAGTACTTTTGGATGGTTCCAGGATGCCCCATACAGAAAGACTTGAGAGCAGGGGCCTAAGCATGGATGCCGAGACACGCCAACTCGGCACGCCTACCTTCCCATTGCCTGGTCGAGACAAGGCACGCTCAATCTGCGGGCTCTTGGGTGAGCTACCCAGAAGGCTGAGTTTAAATGGACTCTCCTGAGGATGAGTCATAATGTGGGCTGGTGGCCATGGAGACCTTGGAATGTGGCAGTAGCCTAGGGACTCTGCAGGATTCTCCAACCCGAAGGGCTTGACACAACTCCAACAAGATAGCTTCCCATGTGGAGATGTCTCTGCGGAATCTAGAGCATAGCAGTGGGTACTGACAACTGGAATACTCGCCCTCTGGTTAAGCCTGGGGGCCTATGGATATGACAAGCCCCATATGCAGGATCTTGGTCCAGCCACTGAGAGGCGTTACTTTAATACGGGACTCACGCTGCAGGTCACAATGCATGTCTGTGCCCTAGGCGGTTCTCAAGCACTGGCGTGGCCTTTCAGACAATGCAGAATTTCCCACATTGAACGTTGGACAACATGCCAACCACAAGGTTTCTGGCCATGGGGAAGGAGGAATTCTAATTTCTGCATCTCGTTCACCCCTGGGAAGTGATTGGAGATAAGGTCTAGGTTCTGAAGCCTGAAAACCGAGGTTGGGAAGAGATGACGACCTACAGCCATAGCGGGTCCTATGTGTCCAGGTTGGGGCCAGCTGTCTGGGTGTCGTTTGGGATGTCTTGTCTCAGGCTGTGCCAGACAGGGCATTAGTATACAGGGTAGGCTGTATAATTGCTTTTCAATCGAGTGGCATGCATTAGAAAATCATTTGGGGTTTCTTATTAGCAGCATAGGGCAAAGTTTTTCTTCTGGAGGGCAGGCAGAGTGCTGCATTGTAGCATCGGAATTCCCAAACTGGAGGGCTGGTGGACCAGGAGAGTGAGGACAGAAGTCTGAGAACACAAGCTAGGCTTAGGTTTCGGGGCAAGGACATGGCAGGCACACTCTGCAGAGCTGAATAGACATAACATGCGTCTGAAGTCAGGTCGAGGATCAGACTTTGGCTCAGGTTTGAGTTTCTGTCCATGTTGGCCCCTTCATGAAAGGGGGACATTATGAGCCCATAGGGGTTTTCCCACTATTGGAGTTGTGAGATGCTCCAAACCGCAAGGATTCCTTCTGTGGGACAATTAAGATTTGTTGGATGGCTCCAGGACGTCTTATAAGGTATTTTTCCAGAACAGGGTTCTAAGTATGGATGCCTGGGCAGCCAGCCTCACATTCCAATTGTCTCCTAGCAACAAGAAACGTTTGATCTGCTGGCTAGGTCTAGGTTCTGAAGCCTGAAAACCGAGGTTGGGAAGAGATGACGACCTACAGCCATAGCGGGTCCTATGTGTCCAGGTTGGGGCCAGCTGTCTGGGTGTCATTTGGGATGTCTTGTCTCAGGCTGTGCCAGACAGGGCATTAGTATACAGGCACACTCTTCAGAGCTGAATTGACATCTCATGTGTCTGAAGTCAGGTCGAGGATCAGACTTTGGCTCAGGTTTGAGTTTCTGTCCATGTTGGCCCCTTCAAACTGCAAGGATTCCTTCTGTGGGATAATTAAGATTTGTTGGATGGCTCCAGGACGTCTTATAAGATACTTTTCCAGAACAGGGTTCTAAGTATGGATGCCTGGGCAGCCAGCCTCACATTCCAATTGTCTCCTAGCAACAAGAAACGTTTGATCTGCTGGCTTGGGGTAGCAACAGAGGGGGCTGAGTTGAAATGGACCTTCCTGAGGATGGTCCAGAGCAGAGTCCTGGGGAGGGGTGACTGGACAACCAGACCTCTGGTTAACATTGGGACCTAAGAACATGGCAAGCCCCATATGTGGGCTCTTGGTCCAGACACTGAGAGGCCTTCCTTGAGGATAGGTCTCACAATGAGTTTCACAATGTGTTTTTGTGCCCAAGGAGCCCCTCAAGTCAGGGCGTGGCCTAATGTACCATGCTGGTTTTTCTACACGGAACGTTGCATAATATGGCAACCACAAGTTTTCTGGCCATGGGGAAGATGGAGTTCTAATTTCTGCAACACTTTCCTTCCTGGACTGTGATTGGATTTAAGGTCTAGGTTCTGAAGCCTGAAAACTGAGGTTGGGAAGAGATGAAGACCTAAGGCCATGGTGTGGCTGATGTGCTCAGTGTTCAGCCAGCTGTTGAGTGTATATTGGGAGGTGCAGGCTCAGGCTGTGGCAGACATGGAATTAGTGCCCAGGCTAGACTGTATCATTGGGGTGCAGTCGAGTTTCGTGCAGGATGGTACTCATTTGTGGTTACTGGGTAGCCCCAGGGGGCAACGTTTTCTTCTGGAGGGAAGACACAGTGCCACATAGTGGCTCCAGAATTCGCAAACTGGAAGGCTTGTGGGCCAGGAGTGTGAGAAAAAAATTCTGAGAACACAAGCCAGACTTAGATTTTGGGGTGAGGGGACGGCAGGCACCCTCTGCAGAGATGATTCGAGATCCCGTATGCCTGAAGACAGAGCTAGGATCAGACGTTGGCTTACGTCAGAGTTTCTGTCCATGACGGCCCCTTCATGATGGGGACGGTGTCACGAGGACATGGAGGTTTTCCCACGATGGGAATAGTGAGATGCTCCAAACCGCAATGATTCCTTCTGTGGGACAGTCGAGACCTGTTGGATGGCTCCAGGACATCCCATAGGGAAGTTATCCAGAGCAGGGTTCTAAGGATGGATGCCTGGGCAGCCTGCCTCCCATTCCAGGTGTCTCATAGCGTCAAGGCAAGTTCGATCTGCTGGATCTAGGGGAGCAACCGAGGTGGGTGTGTTGAAATGGGTGAGTTGAGGATGGGTCATAATGTGCATTTGTGTCCATGTAGACCTTGGAATGGTGTGCTTGATCCGGGGCCTTGAGGGATGTTCATAACCGGAGCTTTTGATGGCCTCTAAAGAGTACGTTTCCTATGTAGAGAAGAGAATTGTTTTGATGAGTGCCTAAGGAATCTCCCATATGCTGGTATTGGAAACCAGGCCTCTGAGGAGAGATGACTGGAAACAAAAGCAATCGAGATGATTAGGGCCTAGGTGCCTGTCCGGTTCAATCTCTTTCCTGAGGATACGTGTCTAAGGATCTGAGGGGATGTAGTTGCTCACCTTGTGTCAGATCGCCCCTGTTCGTTTTGGGCAGCCTATAATATTGGGATGGCCTCGGACTTTGGAGTTTCTCCTAATCTAAAGGGTTGTGGCCAATGGAATGGGCAGAAATCGCCTGGAGAGGGCAGGCACAGTTCTGAGTTTGGCTCTAGGGGCCCAGCCTTGAGGCTGTGTGGGCCAGGCCTGTGGGGACAAAAGTCTGAAAACACAAACTCCGCTTAGGATTGGGGACATAGGTATGGCACGCCCAATCTACAGACCGTGATAACACTTAGGGATATGAAAAAGGGTGAGTTTGAGGTGCTTGCTCAGGCTTGTCTCTGGATTTGTGTCAACAATGTGGGTGGAATGCTGGCGTGGCCTCATGGGTTGTGGATGGCTTTCCTTCTCTGAGGAATTGACCCGATCCCAAGAGTTTGGGTACATTCTGTGGGATGGGAGGAGTCTTTTCTGTTTTTTATTTTATTTTATTTTATATTTTATTTTATGTACCTCAAGTGTCCCAATAAAAGAGGGATTCCAGAGCAGAGTCCTTGGGAGGGACAACTGGATATCCCCACCTCTGTTTAAGTTTGGGGGCCTAGGGGCATGGCAAGTCCAATAGGCAGGCTCTTGATTCAGACACTGAGAGGCCTTCCTTGAGGACAGGGCTCATGCTGAGGGTCACAATGCCTATTTGTGCCCAACAAGGCCCTCAAGCATGAAAAGTGCCTCATGGGCCACGCTGGATTCTCCTACACTGAACGTTGGAGAATATGCCAACCACAAGGTTTCCAGCCATGGCGAAGGAAGAGTTGTGATTTCTGCATCACGTTCACCCCTGGACAGTGTTTGGAGTTTAGGTCTAGGTTCTGAAACCCGAAAACTGAGGTTGGAAGAGATGAAGACCTAAGGACCTGATGGGTCCAATGAGCTCAGTGTGCGGCCAGCTGTTGAGCGTAGGTCTGGAGGTGTGGGCTCATGCTGTGTCAGACAAGGCATTAGACAGGGTAGACTGCATATTTGCGGTGCAGTCGAGTGGCGTTCAGTTGATCCTTATTCGGGTTTCTAGGTAGCTCCACAAGGCAACGTTTTTCTTCTGGAGGGCAGGCAGTGTGCTGCATTATGGCCCCAGTATTGCCAATCTGTAGGGCTTTTGGGGCAGGGGTATGAGGACGGTAGTCTGAGAACACAAGCTAGGCTTAGTTTTGGGGGTGAGGGCACAGAAGACACACTCTGCAGAGCTGAATCAAGATCTCATGCACCTGAAGTCAGGGCGAATATCAGACGTTTGCTCAGGTTGGAGTTTCTGTCCATGATGGCCCCTTTATAAAGTGGAGCGTCTCAAGAGGCCATGTAGATTTTCCCACAATGGGAGTTGTGAGATTCTCCAGACTGCAAAGATTCCTTCTGTGGGACACTTGAGACCTGTTGGATGGCTCTAGGATGTCCCATGTGGAACGACTCCAGAGTAGGGTTCTAAGGATGGATGCCTGGGCAGCCCACCTCCCATTCTAGTTGTCTCCTAGCAACAAGGCAGGTTTAATCTGCAGGCCCTGGGGGAGAAACCAAGGGGGTTGAGTTGACATGGACTCTCCCGACGATAGATCATAATGTGGGTTTAAGTCCATGGAGACCTTGGAATGGGGCGCTTGATCCGGGGCCCTGAAAGATTCTCCTAAACAGAGGTTTTTATAGAGCTCGAATGAGACATTTCCTAGGTGGACATGAGATTTTTCTGATGAGTGCCTCAGTAATCCCCCGTATGCTGGTATTGGAAACGAGGCCTCTGAGGAGAGATGCCTGGAAATAAAAGCAATGGATCTGATTAGAGCCAAAGTGCCTGTCCAGTTCAATCTTATTCTATGGGGATACCTGTCTCTGGGTCTGAGTGGAGGTAGTTTCCTAACTTGTGAAAGATCATCCCTGTTTGTCCTGGGCAGCCAACACTATTGGGATGGCCTAGGGGAGTTTGGAGGATTCTCCTAATCTATAGGGTTGTGGCCAATGGAAATGGCAGAATTCCCCTGGAGAGGGAAGCCACAGTCCAGAGGTGTGTCTCCAGGGGCCCCAGCTTGGATGGTGTGTGGGTCAGGACTGTGGGGACAGAAGTCTGAAAACAAAAACTAAGCTTAGGTTTGGGGATGTATGTATGAAGGCTCGATCTACAGACCGTGAGAATTTTCCGGGCTATGAACAAAGGGCGAGTATGTGGCGCTTGCTCAAGCTTTTGTCTCTGGATTTTGTGTCAACGGTGGCCGTGGAATGTCGGGGTGTCCTCAAGGGCCATGGACAATTATTTCTCTGGTGATTTGGCCTGATCCCAAGGGGTTGGGATCATTCTGTGGATGGGAAGAGTCCTTTCTGTATTTTTTTTTTTTTTTTACCTCAGGTGTTCCACCAAAGAGGGATTCCAGAGTAGAGCCCTGAGTAGGGTTGACTAGACATCTCGAACTCTGGTTGAGATTGGGGGACTAGGGGCTTGGCAAGCCCCATATGTGGGCTGTTGTTCCAGTCACTAAGAGCCTTTACATGAGGATAGGGCTCACGCTGAGGGTCACAATGTGTGTTTGTGCAAATTGTGGCGCTCAGGGCTTGGTGGGGCCTCATAGTCCATGCTCCTTTCTCCTACAATGAACATTGGACAACATGCCAACCACTAGGTTTCTTGCCAAGGCGAAGGAGAAGTTCTGATTCTTGCATCACGTTCACTCCTGAGCAGTGAGTGGAGATAAGGTCTAGGTTCTGAAGGTGAAAACTGAGGTTGGGTAGAGATGATGGCCTAAAGCCCTTGTGGGTGTGATATGCTCTGTGTACGGCAAGCTGTCTGGGTATTGGACTGGAGGTCTGCCCTCAGGCTGTGTCAGACAGGGCTTTAGTGCACAGGCTAGACTGTATAATTGGGCAAGCTGTCTGGGTATTGGACTGGAGGTCTGCCCTCAGGCTGTGTCAGACAGGGCTTTAGTGCACAGGCTAGACTGTATAATTGGGTATGGTCGAGTGGCATGCAGGTTGTTACTCATTTGTCGTTTCTGGTTAGCTCTATAGGCAACATTTTTCTTCTGGAGGGCAGGCAGAGTGCTGCATTGTGTCTCCAGAATTGCCAAACTGGAGGGGTGTGGCCAGGATTGTGAGGAAGGAAGTCTGAAAACACAAGCTAGCACGAGTTTTGGGGCCAAGAGCATGGCAGGCTCACTCTGCAGAGGCTGAATCGAGATCTCCTGCAGGTGAGGTCAGGGCGAGTATCAGATGTTGCCTCAAGCTGGAGTTTGTGTCCATGACGGCCCCTTCCTGAAGGGGGTGGGGGCGTCATGAGGCCAGGGAGGTTTCCCTACGCTGGGAGTTGTGAGCTGCTCCAAACTTCAAAGTTTCCTTCTTCAGGACAGTCGAGTACTATTGGATGGTTCCAGGATGCCCCATACAGAAAGACTCGAGAGCAGGGGCCTAAGCATGGATGCCGAGACACGCCAACTCACCTTCCCATTGCCTGGTGGAGACAAGGCACGCTCAATCTGCGGGCTCTTGGGTGAGCTACCCAGAAGGCTGAGTTTAAATGGACTCTCCTGAGGATGAGTCATAATGTGGGTTGGTGGCCATGGAGACCTTGGAATGTGGCAGTAGCTAAGGGACTCTGCAGGATTCTCCAACCCGAAGGGCTTGACACAACTCCAACAAGGAAGCTTCCCATGTGGAGATGAGAGGTCTTCTGTCTGGTGCCTCAGGAAAGCCCCGTATGCTGGTCTTCGAACCCAGGCCTTTGAGGAGTGATACCTGGACACCAAAGCAGGAGTTCATAATAGGGCCTAGGGTCCTGTCTGGTTCAATCTTCTGTCCCTGCGGATATCTGTCTGTGTGTCTGCATGGAGGTAGTAGTTGCTCAGCTTGTGTCATAATGCCCCTATTTGTCCAGTGCGGCTTGCGGTAGTGGAATGTCCTTGGGGACCTTGAGGTTTCTACTATTTTGTAGAGTTGTGGCCAATGGAATGGGCAGTTTCTTAAGAGACTTCTGTGGTGTGGCTCCGGAGACCCCAGCCTGGAGGCTGTGTGGGCCATGGCTGTGCAGACAGAAATCCAAAAACCCAAACTCAGCTCAGTTTTGGGGCCGAGGTTACGGCAGGCCTGATCTACAGTCCATGAGGGGAGCTCCTCTGGATATGAAAGAAGGGTGAGAGGGAGGCAGTCGCTCAGGCTTTTGTCTCTGAATGTTTTCTCCACAATGGCCGTTTAATGTAGGAGTTGCCTCATGGGTCGTAGAAGTCTCCCTCTCTGGTAGTTTGTCCAGCCTCCAGGAGTTTGCGGTCATTCTGTGGGAAGGAAAGTTTCCTGTTTTCTGCTTCATGTGTCCCCCCAGTAGAGGGATTCTAGAGCATAGCAGTGGGTACTGACAACTGGAATACACCCCCTCTGGTTAAGCCTGGGGGCCTAAGGATATAATAAGCCCCATATGCAGGATCTTAGTCCAGCCACTTGGAGGCGTTACTTAATACGGGACTCACGCTGCAGGTCACAATGCATGTCTGTGCCCTAGGCGGCCCTCAAGCACTGGCGTGGCCTTTCGGACAATGCAGGTTTTCCCACATTGAACGTTGGACAACATGCCAACCACAAGGTTTCTGGCCATGGAAAAGGAGGACTTCTAATTTCTGCAACACGTTCACCCCTGGGCAGTGATTGGAGATAAGGTCTAGGTTCTGAAGCCTGAAAACCGAGGTTGGGAAGAGATGACGACCTACAGCCATAGCGGGTCCTATGTGTCCAGGTTGGGGCCAGCTGTCTGGGTGTCGTTTGGGATGTCTTGTCTCAGGCTGTGCCAGACAGGGCATTAGTATACAGGGTGGGCTGTATAATTGCCTTACAATTGAGTGGCAATCATTAGAAAATCATTTGGGTTTTCTTATTAGCAGCATAGGGCAAAGTTTTTCTTCTGGAGGGCAGGCTCATGCTGCATTGTGGCTTCGGAATTCCCAAACTGGAGGGCTTGTGGGCCAGGAGAGTGAGGACGGAAGTCTGAGAACACAAGCTAGGCTTAGGTTTCGGGGCAAGGACATGGCAGGCACACTCTGCAGAGCTGAATTGAGATCTCATGCGTCTGAAGTCAGGTCGAGGTTCAGACTTTGGCTCAGGTTTGAGTTTCTGTCCATGTGGGCCCCTTCATGAGGGGGGGGCATTATGAGGCCATGGGGGTTTTCCCACTATTGGAATTGTAAGATGCTCCAAACCGCAAGGATTCCTTCTGTGGGACAATTAAGATTTGTTGGATGGCTCCAGGATATCTTATAAGGTATTTTTCCAGAACAGCGTTCTTAGTATGGATGCCTGGGCAGCCAGCCTCACATTCCAATTGTCTCCTAGCAACAAGAAACGTTTGATCTGCTGGCTTGGGGTAGCAACAGAGGGGGCTGAGTTGAAATGGACTTTCCTGAGGATGGTCTTAATGTTGGTTTGAGTCCATGGAGACCTTGGTTTGGGGCTGTGGCACCAGGGCCCTGAAGGATTCTCCTAACCAGAGGTTATGACAAAGCTCCAATGAGCAAGTTTTCCATGGGGAGACGAGATTTGTTCTTATTGGTGCCTCAAGAAACCACCATATGCTGGTATTGGAAACGAGGCCTCTGAGGAGAGATGCCTGGAAACCAAAGCAATGGATCTGATTAGGGCCTAGGGGCCTGTCCGGTTCAATATTCTTCTCTGGGGACATCTGTTGTCTGAGTGGAGGTAGTTGCTCAGCTGGTTTGAGATCACCCCTGTTTGTCCTGGGCGGCCTACACTATTGGAATGGCCTCGGTGACTTTGGAGGTTTTTCCTCATTTGCAAGGTTGTGGCCAATGGAATGGGAAGAATTCCCTTGAACGGGAAGCACAGTCCTGAGGTGTGGCTCCAGGGACCCAAGTGTGGAGCGTGTGTGGTCCAGGGCTATTTGGACAAAAGTCTGAAAACACAAACTCCACGTAGGTTGGGGGATGTAGGTATGGCCGGCCCGATCTATAGACCGTGAGGAGAACTCTTCGGGATATGAACAAAGGGCGAATGTGAGGTGCTTGCTCATGTTTTTTTTTTTTTTTTTCTGAAAATGTGTCACCGATTGCCATGGAATGTCGGGGTGTCCTCCTGGGCCATCGATGAGGCTCCCTTTCTGGGGATTTGACCTGATCCCAAGAGTTTGGGGTCATTCTGTGGGAAGGGAGGAGGCCTTTCTGTTTTTTTTTTTTTTGTTTATTTTTTTTTTTTTTTTTACCTCAGGTGGACCACCAAAAGAGGAATTCCAGAGCAGAGTCGTGGGTTGGGGCAACTGGACAACCAGACCTCTGGTTAACATTGGGACCTAAGAACATGGCAAGCCCCATATGTGGGCTCTTGGTCCAGACACTGAGAGGCCTTCCTTGAGGATAGGTCTCACACTGAGTTTCACAATGTGTTTTTGTGCCCAAGGAGCCCCTCAAGTCAGGGCGTGGCGTAATGTACCATGCTGGTTTCTCCTACACTGAACGTTGCACAATATGGCAACCACAAGTTTTCTGGCCATGGGGAAGATGGAGTTCTAATTTCTGCAACACTTTCACTCCTGGACTTTGATTGGATTTAAGGTCTAGGTTCTGAAGCCTGAAAACTGAGGTTGGGAAGAGATGAAGACCTAAGGCCATGGTGTGTCTTATGTGCTCAGTGTTCGGCCAGCTGTTGAGTGTGGGTTGGGAGGTGCAGGCTCAGGCTGTGGCAGACAGGGAATTAGTGCTCAGGCTAGACTGTATCATTGGGGTGCAGTCGAGTTTCGTGCAGGATGGTACTCATTTGTGGTTACTGGGTAGCCCCAGAGGGCAACGTTTTTCTTCTGGAGGGAAGACACAGTGCCACATAGTGGCTCCAGAATTCGCAAACTGGAAGGCTTGTGGGCCAGGAGTGTGAGGAAAAAATTCTGAGAACACAAGCCAGACTTAGATTTCGGCGTGAGGGGACGGCAGGCACCCTCTGCAGAGATGATTCGAGATCCTGTATACCTGAAGACAGAGCTAGGATCAGACGTTGGCTTAGGTCGGAGTTTCTGTCCATGACGGCCCCTTCATGAAGGGGAGGTTGTCACGAGGACATGGAGGTTTTCCCACGATGGGAATTGTGAGATGCTCCAAACCGCAATGATTCCTTCTGTGGGACAGTCGAGACCTGTTGGATGGCTCCAGGACATCCCATAAGGAAGTTATCCAGAGCAGGGTTCTAAGGATGGATGCCTGGGCAGCCTGCCTCCCATTCCGGGTGTCTCATAGAGCCAAGGCAAGTTCGATCTGCTGGATCTACGGGAGCAACCGAGGCGGGTGTGTTGAAATGGGTGAGTTGAGGATGGGTCATAATGTGCATTTGTGTCCATGTAGACCTTGGAATGGGGTGCTTGAACCGGGGCCTTGAGGGATGTTCATAACCGGAGGTTTTGATGGAGCTCTAAAGAGTATGTTTCCTATGTAGAGAAGAGAATTGTTTTGATGAGTTCCTATTGGAAACCAAGCCTCTGAGGAGAGATGACTGGAATCAAAAGCAATGGATCTGATTTGGGCCTAAGTGCCTGTCCAGTTCAATCTTATTCTATGGGGATATCTGTCTCTGGGTCTGAGTGGAGGTAGTTTCCTAACTTGTGAAAGATCATCCCAGTGTGTCCTGGGCAGCCAACACTATTCGGATGGCCTCGGGGAGTTTGGCAGATTCTCCTAATCTATTGGGTTGTGGCCAATGGAAATGGCAGAATTCCCCTGGAGAGGGAAGCCACAGTCCTGAGGTGTGGCTCCAGGGGCCCCAGCTTGGATGGTGTGTTGGCCAGGCCTGTGGGGACAGAAGACTGAAAACACAAACTCAGCTTATGTTTGGGGATGTATGTATGAAGGCTCGATCTACAGACCGTGAGAATTTTCCGGGCTATGAACAAAGGGCGAGTATGTGGCGCATGCTCAGGCTTTTGTCTCTGGATTTTGTGTCAACGGTGGCCGTGGAATGTCGGGATGTCCTCAAGGGCCATGGACAATTCTTTCTCTGGTGATTTGGCCTGATCCCAAGTGGTTGGGATCATTCTGTGGATGGGAAGAGTCCTTTCTTTTTTTTTTTTTTTTTTACCTCAGGTGTTCCACCAAAGAGGGATTCCAGAGTAGAGCCCTGAGTAGGGGTGACTAGTCATCTCGAACTCTGGTTGAGATTGGGGGACTAGGGGCTTGGCAAGCCCCATATGTAGGCTGTTGTTCCAGTCACTAAGAGGCTTTACATGAGGATAGGGCTCACGCTGAGGGTCACAATGTGTGTTTGTGCAAATTGTGGCCCTCAGGTATAGGTGCGACCTCATATTCCATGCTGCTTTCTCCTACAATGAACATTGGACAACATGCCAACCACTAGGTTACTTGCCAGGGGAAGGAGAAGTTCTGATTCTTGCATCACGTTCACTCCTGAGCAGTGAGTGGAGATAAGGTCTAGGTTCTGAAGGTGAAAACTGAGGTTGGGTAGAGATGATGGCCTAAAGCCATTGTGGGTGTGATATGCTCTGTGTACGGCCAGCTGTCTGGGTGTTGGACTGGAGGTCTGCCCTCAGGCTGTGTCAGACAGGGCTTTAGAGCACAGGCTAGACTGTATAATTGGGGTATGGTCGAGTGGCATGGAGGTTGTTACTCATTTGGCGTTTCCAGTTAGCCCCATAGGGCAACATTTTTCTTCTGGAGGGCAGGCAGAGTGCGGCATTGTGTCTCCAGAATTGCCAAACTGGAGGGGTGTGGCTAGGATTGTGAGGAAGGAAGTCTGAAAAAACAAGCTAGCACGAGTTTTGGGGCCAAGAGCATGGCAGGCCCACTCTGCAGAGGCTGAATCGGGATCTCCTGCAGGTGAGGTCAGGGCGAGTATCAGATGTTGCCTCAAGCTGGAGTTTGTGTCCATGACGGCCCCTTCCTGAAGGGGGTGGGGGCGTCATGAGGCCAAGGAGGTTTCCCTACGCTGGGATTTGTGAGCTGCTCCAAACTTCAACGTTTCCTTTTTCAGGACAGTCGAGTACTATTGCATGGTTCCAGGATGCCCCATACAGAAAGACTCGAGAGCAGGGGCCTAAGCATGGATGCTGAGACACGCCAACTCACCATCCCATTGCCTGGTGGAGACAAGGCACGCTCAATCTGCGGGCTCTTCGGTGAGCTACCCAGAAGGCTGAGTTTAAATGGACTCTCCTGAGGATGAGTCATAATGTGGGTTGGTGGCCATGGAGACCTTGGAATGTGGCCGTAGCTAAGGGACTCTGCAGGATTCTCCAACCCGAAGGGCTTGACACAACTCCAATAAGGAAGCTTCCCATGTGGAGATGAGAGGTCTTCTGTCTGGTGCCTCAGGAAAGCCCCGTATGCTGGTCTTCGAACCCAGGCCTTGAGGAGTGATACCTGGACACCAAAGCAAGAGTTCATAATAGGGCCTAGGGTCCTGTCTGGTTCAATCTTCTGTCTCTGCGGATATCTGTCTGTGTGTCTGCATGGAGGTAGTAGTTGCTCAGCTTGTGTCATAATGCCCCTATTTGTCCAGTGCGGCTTGCGGTAGTGGAATGTCCTTGGGGACCTTGAGGTTTCTACTATTTTGTAGAGTTGTGGCCAATGGAATGGGCAGTTTCTTAGGAGAGAGCAGGCACAGTTCTGTGGTGTGGCTCCAGAGACCCCAGCCTGGAGGCTGTGTGGGCCATGGCTGTGCAGACAGACATCCAAAAACCCTAACTCAGCTCAGGTTTGGGGCCGAGGTTACGGCAGGCCTGATCTACAGTCCATGAGGGGAGCTCCTCTGGATATGAAAGAAGGGTGAGAGGGAGGCAGTCGCTCAGGCTTTTGTCTCTGGATGTTTTGTCCACAATGGCCGTTTAATGTAGGAGTTGCCTCATGGGTCGTAGAAGTCTCCCTCTCTGGTAGTTTGTCCAGCCCCCAAGAGTTTGGGGTCATTCTGTGGGAAGGGAAGTGTCCTGTTTTCTGCTTCATGTGTCCCCCCAGTAGAGGGATTCTAGAGCATAGCAGTGGGTACTGACAACTGGAATACTCGCCCTCTGGTTAAGCCTGGGGGCCTATGGATATGACAAGCCCCATATGCAGGATCTTGGTCCAGCCACTGAGAGGCGTTACTTTAATACGGGACTCACACTGCAGGTCACAATGCATGTCGGTGCCCTAGGCGGCCCTCAAGCACTGGCGTGGCCTTTCGGACAATGCAGGTTTTCCCACATTGAACGTTGGACATCATGCCAACCACAAGGTTTCTGGCCATGGGGAAGGAGGAATTCTAATTTCTGCATCACGTTCACCCCTGGGCAGTGATTGGAGATAAGGTCTAGGTTCTGAAGCCTGAAAACCGAGGTTGGGAAGAGATGACGACCTACAGCCATAGCGGGTCCTATGTGTCCAGGTTGGGGCCAGCTCTCTGGGTGTCGTTTGGGATGTCTTGTCTCAGGCTGTGCCAGACAGGGCATTAGAATACAGGGTGGGCTGTATAATTGCTTTACAATCGAGTGGCATGCATTAGAAAATCATTTGGGGTTTCTTATTAGCAGCATAGGGCAAAGTTTTTCTTCTGGAGGGCAGGCAGAGTGCTGCATTGTGGCTTCGGAATTCCCAAACTGGAGGGCTTGTGGGCCAGGAGAGTGAGGACGTAAGTCTGAGAACACAAGCTAGGCTTAGGTTTCGGGGCAAGGACATGGCAGGCACACTCTGCAGAGCTGAATTGAGATCTCATGCGTCTGAAGTCAAGTCGAGGTTCAGACTTTGGCTCAGGTTTGAGTTTCTGTCCATGTTGGCCCCTTCAGGAAGGGGGGGCATTATGAGGCCATGGGGGTTTTCCCACTATTGGAGTCGTGAGATGCTCCAAACCGCAAGGATTCCTTCTGTGGGACAATTAAGATTTGTTGGATGGCTCCAGGACGTCTTATAAGGTATTTTTCCAGAACAGGGTTCTAAGTATGGATGCCTGGGCAGCCAGCCTCACATTCCAATTGTCTCCTAGCAACAAGAAACGTTTGATCTGCTGGCTTGGGGTAGCAACAGAGGGGGCTGAGTTGAAATGGACTTTCCTGAGGATGGTCTTAATGTTGGTTTGAGTCCATGGAGACCTTGGTATGGGGCAGTGGCACCAGGGCCCTGAAGGATTCTCCTAACCAGAGGTTATGACAAAGCTCCAATGAGCAAGTTTTCCATGGGGAGACGAGATTTGTTCTTATTGGTGCCTCAGGAAACCACCATATGCTGGTGTTGGAAACGAGGCCTCTGAGGAGAGATGCCTGGAAACCAAAGCAATGGATCTGATTAGGGCCTAGGGGCCTGTCCGGTTCAATGTTCTTCTCTGGGGACATCTGTTGTCTGAGTGGAGGTAGTTGCTCAGCTGGTTTGGGATCACCCCTGTTTGTACTGGGCGGCCTACACTATTGGGATGGCCTCGGTGACTTTGGAGGTTTTTCCTCATTTGCAAGGTTGTGGCCAATGGAATGGGAAGAATTCCATTGAACGGGAAGCACAGTCCTGAGGTGTGGCTCCAGGGACCCAAGTGTGGAGCGTGTGTGGTCCAGGGCTATTTGGACAAAAGTCTGAAAACACAAACTCCACTTAGGTAGGGGGATGTAGGTATGGCCGGCCCGATCTATAGACCGTGAGGAGAACTCTTCGGGATATGAACAAAGGGCGAATGTGAGGTGCTTGCTCATGCTTTTTTTTTTTTTTTTTTTCTGGAAATGTGTCACCGATTGCCATGGAATGTCGGGGGGTCCTCAAGGGCCATCGATGAGGCTCCCTTTCTGGGGTTTTGACCTGATCCCAAGAGTTTGGGGTCATTCTGTGGGAAGGTTGAGGCCTTTCTGTTTTTTTTTTTTGTTTATTTATTTATTTATTTATTTATTTATTTATTTATTTATTTTTACCTCAGGTGGACCAACAAAAGAGTGATTCCAGGGCAGAGTCGTGGGTTGGGGCAACTGGACAACCAGACCTCTGGTTAACATTGGGACCTAAGAACATGGCAAGCCCCATATGTGGGCTCTTGGTCCAGACACTGAGGGGCCTTCCTTGAGGATAGGTCTCACACTGAGTTTCACAATGTGTTTTTGTGCCCAAGGAGCCCCTCAAGTCAGGGCGTGGCGTAATGTACCATGCTGGTTTCTCCTACACTGAACGTTGCACAATATGGCAACCACAAGTTTTCTGGCCATGGGGAAGATGGAGTTCTAATTTCTGCAACACTTTCACTCCTGGACTGTGATTGGATTTAAGGTCTAGGTTCTGAAGCCTGAAAACTGAGGTTGGGAAGAGATGAAGACCTAAGGCCATGGTGTGTCTGATGTGCTCAGTGTTCGGCCAGCTGTTGAGTGTGGGTTGGGTGGTGCAGGCTCAGGCTGTGGCAGACAGGGAATTAGTGCCCAGGCTAGACTGTATCATTGGGGTGCAGTCGAGTTTCGTGCAGGATGGTACTCATTTGTGGTTACTGGGTAGCCCCAGAGGGCAACGTTTTTCTTCTGGAGGGAAGACACAGTGCCACATAGTGGCTCCAGAATTCCCAAACTGGAAGGCTTGTGGGCCAGGAGTGTGAGGAAAAAATTCTGAGAACACAAGCCAGACTTAGATTTCGGGGTGAGGGGACGGCAGGCACCCTCTGCAGAGATGATTCGAGATCCTGTATACCTGAAGACAGAGCTAGGATCAGACGTTGGCTTAGGTCGGAGTTTCTGTCCATGACGGTCCCTTCATGAAGGGGAGGGTGTCACGAGGACATGGAGGTTTTCCCACGATGGGAATTGTGAGATGCTCCAAACCGCAATGATTCCTTCTGTGGGACAGTCGAGACCTGTTGGATGGCTCCAGGACATCCCATAAGGAAGTTATCCAGAGCAGGGTTCTAAGGATGGATGCCTGGGCAGCCTGCCTCCCATTCCGGGTGTCTCATAGAGCCAAGGCAAGTTCGATCTGCTGGATCTACGGGAGCAACCGAGGCGGGTGTGTTGAAATGGGTGAGTTGAGGATGGGTCATAATGTGCATTTGTGTCCATGTAGACCTTGGAATGGGGTGCTTGAACCGGGGCCTTGAGGGATGTTCATAACCGGAGGTTTTGATGGAGCTCTAAAGAGTATGTTTCCTATGTAGTGAAGAGAATTGTTTTGATGAGTGCCTAAGGAATCTCCCATATGCTGGTATTGGAAACCAGGCCTCTGAGGAGAGATGACTGGAATCAAAAGCAATGGATCTGATTAGGGCCTAAGTGCCTGTCCAGTTCAATCTTATACTATGGGGATATCTGTCTCTGGTCTGAGTGGAGGTAGTTTCCTAACTTGTGAAAGATCATCCCAGTGTGTCCTGGGCACCCAACCCTATTCGGATGGCCTCGGGGAGTTCGGAGGATTCTCCTAATCTATAGGGTTGTGGACAATGGAAATGGCAGAATTCCCCTGGAGAGGGAAGCCACAGTCCTGAGGTGTGGCTCCAGGGGCCCCATCTTAGATGGTGTGTGAGCCAGGCCTGTGGGGACAGAAGTCTGAAAACACAAACTCAGATTAGGTTTGGGGATGTATGTATGAAGGCTCGATCTACAGACCGTGAGAATTTTCCGGGCTATGAACAAAGGGCGAGTATGTGGCGCTTGCTCAGGCTTTTGTCTTGATTTTGTGTCAACGGTGGCCGTGGAAAGTCGGGATGTCCTCAACGGCCATGGTCAATTCTTTCTCTGGTGATATGGCCTGATCCCAAGTGGTTGGGATCATTCTGTGGATTGGAAGAGTCCTTTCTGTATTTTTTTTTTTTTTTTACCTCAGGTGTCCCATCAAAGTGGGATTCCCGAGTAGAGCCCTGAGTAGGGGTGACTAGACATCTCGAACTCTGGTTGAGATTGGGGGACTAGGGGCTTGGCAAGCCCCATATGTGGGCTGTTGTTCCAGTCACTAAGAGGCTTTACATGAGGATAGGGCTCACGCTGAGGTCACAATGAGTGTTTGTGCAAATTGTGGCCCTCAGGGATAGGTGGGGCCTCATAGTCCATGCTGATTTCTCCTACAATGAACATTGGACAACATGCCAACCACTAGGTTTCTGGCCAAGGCGAAGGAGAAGTTCTGATTCTTGCATCACGTTCACTCCTGAGCAGTGAGTGGAGATAAGGTCTAGGTTCTGAAGTTGAAAACTGAGGTTGGGTAGAGATGATGGCCTAAAGCCATTGTGGGTGTGATATGCTCTGTGTACGGCTAGCTTTCTGGTTGTTGGACTGGAGGTCTGCCCTCAGGCTGTGTCAGACAGGGCTTTAGAGCACAGGCTAGACTGTATAATTGGGGTATGGTCGAGTGGCATGCAGGTTGTTACTCATTTGGCGTTTCTGGTTAGCTCTATAGGGCAACATTTTTCTTCTGGAGGGCAGTCAGAGTGCTGCATTGTGTCTCCAGAATTGCCAAACTGGAGGGGTGTGGCCAGGATTGTGAAGTAGGAAGTCTGAAAAAACACAAGCTAGCACGAGTTTTGGGGCCAATAGCATGGCAGGCCCACTCTGCAGAGTCTGAATCGGGATCTCCTGCAGGTGAGGTCAGGGAGAGTATCAGATGTTGCCTCAAGCTGGAGTTTGTGTCCATGACGGCACCTTCCTGAAGGGGGTGGGGGCGTCATGAGGCCAAGGAGGTTTCCCTACACTGGGAGTTGTGAGCTGCTCCAAACTTCAAAGTTTCCTTCTTCAGGACAGTCGAGTCCTATTGGATGGTTCCAGGATGCCCCATACAGAAAGACTCGAGAGCAGGGGCCTAAGCATGAATGCCGAGACACGCCAACTCACCTTCCCATTGCCTGGTCGAGACAAGGCACGCTCAATCTGCGGGCTCTAGGGTGAGCTACCCAGAAGACAGAGTTTAAATGGACTCTCCTGAGGATGAGTCATAATGTGGGTTGGTGGCCATGGAGACCTTGGAATGTGGCCGTAGCTAAGGGACTCTGCAGGATTCTCCAACCCGAAGGGCTTGACACAACTCCAACAAGGAAGCTTCCCATGTGGAGATGAGAGGTCTTCTGTCTGGTGCCTCAGGAAAGCCCCGTATGCTGGTCTTCGAACCCAGGCCTCTGAGGAGTGATACCTGGACACCAAAGCAAGAGTTCATAATAGGGCTTAGGGGCCTGTCTGGTTCAATCTTCTGTCTCTGCGGATATCTGTCTGTGTGTCTGCATGGAGGTAGTAGTTGGTCAGCTTGTGTCATAATGCCCCTATTTGTCCAGTGCGGCTTGCGGTAGTGGGATGTCCTTGGGGACCTTGAGGTTTCTACTATTTTGTAGAGTTGTGGCCAATGGAATGGGCAGTTTCTTAGGAGAGAGCAGACACAGTTCTGTGGTGTGGCTCCAGAGACCCCAGCCTGGATGCTGTGTGGGCCATGGCTGTGCAGACAGACATCCAAAAACCCTAACTCAGCTCAGGTTTGGGGCCGAGGTTACGGCAGGCCTGATCTACAGTCCATGAGGGGAGCTCCTCTGGATATGAAAGAAGGGTGAGAGGGAGGCAGTCGCTCAGGCTTTTGTCTCTGGATGTTTTGTCCACAATGGCCGTTTAATTTAGGAGTTGCCTCATGGGTCGTAGAAGTCTCCCTCTCTGGTAGTTTGTCCAGCCCCCAAGAGTTTGGGGTCATTCTGTGGGAAGGAAAGTGTCCTGTTTTCTGCTTCATGTGTCCCCCCAGTAGAGGGATTCTAGAGCATAGCAGTGGGTACTGACAACTGGAATACTCGCCCTCTGGTTAAGCCTGGGGGCCTATGGATATGACAATCCCCATATGCAGGATCTTGGTCCAGCCACTGAGAGGCGTTACTTTAATACGGGACTCACGCTGCAGGTCACAATGCATGTCTGTGCCCTAGGCGGCCCTCAAGCACTGGCGTGGCCTTTCGGACAATGCAGGTTTTCCCACATTGAACGTTGGACATCATGCCAACCACAAGGTTTCTGGCCATGGGGAAGGAGGAATTCTAATTTCTGCATCACGTTCACCCCTGGGCAGTGATTGGAGATAAGGTCTAGGTTCTGAAGCCTGAAAACCGAGGTTGGGAAGAGATGACGACCTACAGCCATAGCGGGTCCTATGTGTCCAGGTTGGGGCCAGCTGTCTGGGTGTCGTTTGGGATGTCTTGTCTCAGGCTGTGCCAGACAGGGCATTAGAATACAGGGTGGGCTGTATAATTGCTTTACAATCGAGTGGCATGCATTAGAAAATCATTTGGGGTTTCTTATTAGCAGCATAGGGCAATGTTTTTCTCCTGGAGGGCAGGCAGAGTGCTGCATTGTGGCTTCGGAATTCCCAAACTGGAGGGCTTGTGGGCCAGGAGAGTGAGGACGGAAGTCTGAGAACACAAGCTAGGCTTAGGTTTCGGGGCAAGGACATGGCAGGCACACTCTGCAGAGCTGAATTGAGATCTCATGCGTCTGAAGTCAGGTCGAGGTTCAGACTTTGGCTCAAGTTTGAGTTTCTGTCCATGTTGGCCCCTTCAGGAAGGGGGGGCATTATGAGGCCATGGGGGTTTTCCCACTATTGGAGTTGTGAGATGCTCCAAACCGCAAGGATTCCTTCTGTGGGACAATTAAGATTTGTTGGATGGCTCCAGGACGTCTTATAAGGTATTTTTCCAGAACAGGGTTCTAAGTATGGATGCCTGGGCAGCCAGCCTCACATTCCAATTGTCTCCTAGCAACAAGAAACGTTTGATCTGCTGGCTTGGGGTAGCAACAGAGGGGGCTGAGTTGAAATGGACTTTCCTGAGGATGGTCTTAATGTTGGTTTGAGTCCATGGAGACCTTGGTATGGGGCAGTGGCACCAGGGCCCTGAAGGATTCTCCTAACCAGAGGTTATGACAAAGCTCCAATGAGCAAGTTTTCCATGGGGAGACGAGATTTGTTCTTATTGGTGCCTCAGGAAACCACCATATGCTGGTGTTGGAAACGAGGCCTCTGAGGAGAGATGCCTGGAAACCACAGCAATGGATCTGATTAGGGCCTAGGGGCCTGTCCGGTTCAATATTCTTCTCTGGGGACATCTGTTGTCTGAGTGGAGGTAGTTGCTCAGCTGGTTTGAGATCACCCCTGTTTGTCCTGGGCGGCCTACACTATTGGGATGGCCTCGGTGACTTTGGAGGTTTTTCCTCATTTGCAAGGTTGTGGCCAATGGAATGGGAAGAATTCCCTTGAACGGGAAGCACAGACCTGAGGTGTGGCTCCAGGGACCCAAGTGTGGAGCGTGTGTGGTCCAGGGCTATTTGGACAAAAGTCTGAAAACACAAACTCCACTTAGGTAGGGGGATGTAGGTATGGCCGGCCCGATCTATAGACCGTGAGGAGAACTCTTCGGGATATGAACAAAGGGCGAATGTGAGGTGCTTGCTCATGCTTTTTTTTTTTTTTTTCTGGAAATGTGTCACCGATTGCCATGGAATGTCGGGGGGTCCTCATGGGCCATCGATGAAGCTCCCTTTCTGGGGTTTTGACCTGATCCCAAGAGTTTGGGGTCATTCTGTGGGAAGGGAGGAGGCCTTTCTGTTTTTTTTTTGTTTATTTATTTATTTATTTATTTATTTATTTATTTATTTTTACCTCAGGTGGACCAACAAAAGAGGTATTCCAGGGCAGAGTCGTGTGTTGGGGCAACTGGACAACCAGACCTCTGGTTAACATTGGGACCTAAGAACATGGCAAGCCCCATATGTGGGCTCTTGGTCCAGACACTGAGAGGCCTTCCTTGAGGATAGGTCTCACACTGAGTTTCACAATGTGTTTTTGTGCCCAAGGAGCCCCTCAAGTCAGGGCGTGGCGTAATGTACCATGCTGGTTTCTCCTACACTGAACGTTGCACAATATGGCAACCACAAGTTTTCTGGCCATGGGGAAGATGGAATTCTAATTTCTGCAACACTTTCACTCCTGGACTGTGATTGGATTTAAGGTCTAGGTTCTGAAGCCTGAAAACTGAGGTTGGGAAGAGATGAAGACCTAAGGCCATGGTGTGTCTGATGTGCTCAGTGTTCGGCCAGCTGTTGAGTGTGGGTTGGGAGGTGCAGGCTCAGGCTGTGGCAGACAGGGAATTAGTGCCCAGGCTAGACTGTATCATTGGGGTGCAGTCGAGTTCCGTGCAGGATGGTACTCATTTGTGGTTACTGGGTAGCCCCAGAGGGCAACGTTTTTCTTCTGGAGGGAAGACACAGTGCCACATAGTGGCTCCAGAATTCGCAAACTGGAAGGCTTGTGGGCCAGGAGTGTGAGGAAAAAATTCTGAGAACACAAGCCAGACTTAGATTTCGGGGTGAGGGGACGGCAGGCACCCTCTGCAGAGATGATTCGAGATCCTGTATACCTGAAGACAGAGCTAGGATCAGACGTTGGCTTAGGTCGGAGTTTCTGTCCATGACGGTCCCTTCATGAAGTTGAGGGTGTCACGAGGACATGGAGGTTTTCCCACGATGGGAATTGTGAGATGCTCCAAACCGCAATGATTCCTTCTGTGGGACAGTCGAGACCTGTTGGATGGCTCCAGGACATCCCATAAGGAAGTTATCCAGAGCAGGGTTCTAAGGATGGATGCCTGGGCAGCCTGCCTCCCATTCCGGGTGTCTCATAGAGCCAAGGCAAGTTCGATCTGCTGGATCTACGGGAGCAACCGAGGCGGGTGTGTTGAAATGGGTGAGTTGAGGATGGGTCATAATGTGCATTTGTGTCCATGTAGACCTTGGAATGGGGTGCTTGATCCGGGGCCTTGAGGGATGTTCATAACCGGAGGTTTTGATGGAGCTCTAAAGAGTATGTTTCCTATGTAGAGAAGAGAATTGTTTTGATGAGTGCCTAAGGAATCTCCCATATGCTGGTATTGGAAACCAGGCCTCTGAGGAGAGATGACTGGAATCAAAAGCAATGGATCTGATTAGGGCCTAAGTGCCTGTCCAGTTCAATCTTATACTATGGGGATATCTGTCTCTGGGTCTGAGTGGAGGTAGTTTCCTAACTTGTGAAAGATCATCCCAGTGTGTCCTGGGCAGCCAACACTATTCGGATGGCCTCGGGGAGTTCGGAGGATTCTCCTAATCTATAGGGTTGTGGTCAATGGAAATGGCAGAATTCCCCTGGAGAGGGAAGCCACAGTCCTGAGGTGTGGCTCCAAGGGCCCCAGCTGAGATGGTGTGTTTGCCAGGCCTGTGGGGACAGAAGTCTGAAAACACAAACTCAGCTTAGGTTTGGGGATGTATGTATGAAGGCTCGATCTACAGACCGTGAGAATTTTCCGGGCTATGAACAAAGGGCGAGTATGTGGCGCTTGCTCAGGCTTTTGTCTCTGGATTTTGTGTCAACGGTGGCCGTGGAATGTCGGGATGTCCTCAAGGGCCATGGTCAATTCTTTCTCTGGTGATATGGCCTGATCCCAAGTGGTTGGGATCATTCTGTGGATTGGAAGAGTCCTTTCTGTATTTTTTTTTTTTTACCTCAGGTGTCCCATCAAAGTGGGATTCCCGAGTAGAGCCCTGAGTAGGGGTGACTAGACATCTCGAACTCTGGTTGAGATTGGGGGACTAGGGGCTTGGCAAGCCCATATGTGGGCTGTTGTTCCAGTCACTAAGAGGCTTTACATGAGGATAGGGCTCACGTTGAGGGTCACAATGTGTGTTTGTGCAAATTGTGGCCCTCAGGTATAGGTGGGGCCTCATAGTCCATGCTGCTTTCTCCTACAATGAACATTGGACAACATGCCAACCACTAGGTTTCTGGCCAAGGCGAAGGAGAAGTTCTGATTCTTGCATCACGTTCACTCCTGAGCAGTGAGTGGAGATAAGGTCTAGGTTCTGAAGGTGAAAACTGAGGTTGGGTAGAGATGATGGCCTAAAGCCATTGTGGGTGTGATATGCTCTGTGTACGGCTAGCTTTCTGGTTGTTGGCCTGGAGGTCTGCCCTCAGGCTGTGTCAGACAGGGCTTTAGAGCACAGGCTAGACTTTATAATTGGGGTATGGTCGAGTGGCATGCAGGTTGTTACTCATTTGGCGTTTCTGGTTAGCTCTATAGGGCAACATTTTTCTTCTGGAGGGCAGTCAGAGTGCTGCATTGTGTCTCCAGAATTGCCAAACTGGAGGGGTGTGGCCAGGATTGTGAAGTAGGAAGTCTGAAGACACAAGCTAGCACGAGTTTTGGGGCCAATAGCATGGCAGGCCCACTCTGCAGAGGCTGAATCGGGATCTCCTGCAGGTGAGGTCAGGGAGAGTATCAGATGTTGCCTCAAGCTGGAGTTTGTGTCCATGACGGCAACTTCTTGAAGGGGGTGGGGGCGTCATGAGGCCAAGGAGGTTTCCCTACGCTGGGAGTTGTGAGCTGCTCCAAACTTCAAAGTTTCCTTCTTCAGGACAGTCGAGTACTATTGGATGGTTCCAGGATGCCCCATACAGAAAGACTCGAGAGCAGGGGCCTAAGCATGGATGCCGAGACACGCCAACTCACCTTCCCATTGCCTGGTGGAGACAAGGCACGCTCAATCTGCGGGCTCTTGGGTGAGCTACCCAGAAGGCTGAGTTTAAATGGACTCTCCTGAGGATGAGTCATAATGTGGGTTGGTGGCCATGGAGACCTTGGAATGTGGCAGTAGCTAAGGGACTCTGCAGGATCCTCCAACCCGAACGGCTTGACACAACTCCAACAAGGAAGCTTCCCATGTGGAGATGAGAGGTCTTCTGTCTGGTGCCTCAGGAAAGCCCCGTATGCTGGTCTTCGAACCCAGGCCTCTGAGGAGTGATACCTGGACACCAAAGCAAGAGTTCATAATAGGGCCTAGGGGCCTGTCTGGTTCAATCTTCTGTCTCTGCGGATATCTGTCTGTGTGTCTGCATGGAGGTAGTAGTTGGTCAGCTTGTGTCATAATGCCCCTATTTGTCCAGTGCGGCTTGCGGTAGTGGGATGTCCTTGGGGACCTTGAGGTTTCTACTATTTTGTAGAGTTGTGGCCAATGGAATGGGCAGTTTCTTAGGAGAGCAGGCACAGTTCTGTGGTGTGGCTCCAGAGACCCCAGCCTGGAGGCTGTGTGGGCCATGGCTGTGCAGACAGACATCCAAAAACCCTAACTCAGCTCAGGTTTGGGGCCGAGATTACGGCAGGCCTGATCTACAGTCCATGAGGGGAGATCCTCTGGATATGAAAGAAGGGTGAGAGGGAGGCAGTTGCTCAGGCTTTTGTCTCTGGATGTTTTGTCCACAATGGCCGTTTAATGTAGGAGTTGCCTCATGGGTCGTAGAAGTCTCCCTCCCTGGTAGTTTGTCCAGCCCCCAAGAGTTTGGGGTTATTCTGTGGGATGGGAAGTGTCCTGTTTTCTGCTTCATGTGTCTCCCCAGTAGAGGGATTCTAGAGCATAGCAGTGGGTACTGACAACTGGAATACTCGCCCTCTGGTTGAGCCTGGGGGGCTATGGATATTACAAGCCCCATATGCAGGATCTTGGTCCAGCCACTGAGAGGCGTTACTTTAATACTGGACTCACGCTGCAGGTCACAATGCATGTCGGTGCCCTAGGCGGCCCTCAAGCACTGGCGTGGCCTTTCGGACAATGCAGGTTTTCCCACATTGAACGTTGGACAACATGCCAACCACAAGGTTTCTGGCCATGGGGAAGGAGGAATTCTAATTTCTGCATCACGTTCACCCCTGGGCAGTGATTGGAGATAAGGTCTAGGTTCTGAAGCCTGAAAACCGAGGTTGGGAAGAGATGACGACCTACAGCCATAGCGGGTCCTATGTGTCCAGGTTGGGGCCAGCTCTCTGGGTGTCGTTTGGGATGTCTTGTCTCAGGCTGTGCCAGACAGGGCATTAGAATACAGGGTGGGCTGTATAATTGCTTTACAATCGAGTGGCATGCATTAGAAAATCATTTGGGGTTTCTTATTAGCAGCATAGGGCAATGTTTTTCTCCTGGAGGGCAGGCAGAGTGCTGCATTGTGGCTTCGGAATTCCCAAACTGGAGGGCTTGTGGGCCAGGAGAGTGAGGACGGAAGTCTGAGAACACAAGCTAGGCTTAGGTTTCGGGGCAAGGACATGGCAGGCACACTCTGCAGAGCTGAATTGAGATCTCATGCGTCTGAAGTCAGGTCGAGGTTCAGACTTTGGCTCAGGTTTGAGTTTCTGTCCATGTTGGCCCCTTCAGGAAGGGGGGGCATTATGAGGCCATGGGGGTTTTCCCACTATTGGAGTTGTGAGATGCTCCAAACCGCAAGGATTCCTTCTTTGGGACAATTAAGATTTGTTGGATGGCTCCAGGACGTCTTATAAGGTATTTTTCCAGAACAGGGTTCTAAGTATGGATGCCTGGGCAGCCAGCCTCACATTCCAATTGTCTCCTAGCAACAAGAAACGTTTGATCTGCTGGCTTGGGGTAGCAACAGTCCATTTCAACAGAGGGGGCTGAGTTGAAATGGACTTTCCTGAGGATGGTCTTAATGTTGGTTTGAGTCCATGGAGACCTTGGTATGGGGCAGTGGCACCAGGGCCCTGAAGGATTCTCCTAACCAGAGGTTATGACAAAGCTCCAATGAGCAAGTTTTCCATGGGGAGACGAGATTTGTTCTTATTGGTGCCTCAGGAAACCACCATATGCTGGTATTGGAAACGAGGCCTCTGAGGAGAGATGCCTGAAAACCAAAGCAATGGATCTGATTAGGAACTAGGGGCCTGTCCGGTTCAATATTCTTCTCTGGGGACATCTGTTGTCTGAGTGGAGGTAGTTGCTCAGCTGGTTTGAGATCACCCCTGTTTGTCCTGGGCGGCCTACACTATTGGGATGGCCTCGGTGACTTTGGAGGTTTTTCCTCATTTGCAAGGTTGTGGCCAATGGAATGGGAAGAATTCCCTTGAACGGGAAGCACAGTCCTGAGGTGTGGCTCCAGGGACCCAAGTGTGGAGCGTGTGTGGTCCAGGGCTATTTGGACAAAAGTCTGAAAACACAAACTCCACGTAGGTTGGGGGATGTAGGTATGGCCGGCCCGATCTATAGACCGTGAGGAGAACTCTTCGGGATATGAACAAAGGGCGAATGTGAGGTGCTTGCTCATGCTTTTTTTTTTTTTTTTTTCTGGAAATGTGTCACCGATTGCCATGGAATGTCGGGGGGTCCTCATGGGCCATCGATGAGGCTCCTTTCTGGGGTTTTGACCTGATCCCAAGAGTTTGGGGTCATTCTGTGGGAAGGGAGGAGGCCTTTCTGTTTTTTTTTTTTTTGGTTTATTTATTTATTTATTTATTTTTTTTTTTTTACCTCAGGTGGACCAACAAAAGAGGGATTCCAGAGCAGAGTCGTGGGTGGGGGCAACTGGACAACCAGACCTCTGGTTAACATTGGGACCTAAGAACATGGCAAGCCCCATATGTGGGCTCTTGGTCCAGACACTGAGAGGCCTTCCTTGAGGATAGGTCTCACAATGAGTTTCACAATGTGTTTTTGTGCCCAAGGAGCCCCTCAAGTCAGGGCGTGGCCTAATGTACCATGCTGGTTTCTCCTACACTGAACGTTGCACAATATGGCAACCACAAGTTTTCTGGCCATGGGGAAGATGGAGTTCTAATTTCTGCAACACTTTCACTCCTGGACTGTGATTGGATTTAAGGTCTAGGTTCTGAAGCCTGAAAACTGAGGTTGGGAAGAGATGAAGACCTAAGGCCATGGTGTGTCTGATGTGCTCAGTGTTCGGCCAGCTGTTGAGTGTGGGTTGGGAGGTGCAGGCTCAGGCTGTGGCAGACAGGGAATTAGTGCCCAGGCTAGACTGTATCATTGGGGTGCAGTCGAGTTTCGTGCAGGATGGTAATCATTTGTGGTTACTGGGTAGCCCCAGAGGGCAACGTTTTTCTTCTGGAGGGAAGACACAGTGCCACATAGTGGCTCCAGAATTCGCAAACTGGAAGGCTTGTGGGCCAGGAGTGTGAGGAAAAAATTCTGAGAACACAAGCCAGACTTAGATTTCGGGGTGAGGGGACGGCAGGCACCCTCTGCAGAGATGATTCGAGATCCTGTATATCTGAAGACAGAGCTAGGATCAGACGTTGGCTTAGGTCGGAGTTTCTGTCCATGACGGCCCCTTCATGAAGGGGAGGGTGTCACGAGGACATGGAGGTTTTCCCACGATGGGAATTGTGAGATGCTCCAAACCGCAATGATTCCTTCTGTGGGACAGTCGAGACCTGTTGGATGGCTCCAGGACATCCCATAAGGAAGTTATCCAGAGCAGGGTTCTAAGGATGGATGCCTGGGCAGCCTGCCTCCCATTCCAAGTGTCTCATAGAGCCAAGGCATGTTCGATCTGCTGGATCTACGGGAGCAACCGAGGCGGGTGTGTTGAAATGGGTGAGTTGAGGATGGGTCATAATGTGCATTTGTGTCCATGTAGACCTTGGAATGGGGTGCTTGATCCGGGGCCTTGAGGGATGTTCATAACCGGAGGTTTTGATGGAGCTCTAAAGAGTATGTTTCCTATGTAGAGAAGAGAATTGTTTTGATGAGTGCCTAAGGAATCTCCCATATGCTGGTATTGGAAACCAGGCCTCTGAGGAGAGATGACTGGAATCAAAAGCAATGGATCTGATTAGAGCCTAAGTGCCTGTCCAGTTCAATCTTATACTATGGGGATATCTGTCTCTGGGTCTGAGTGGAGGTAGTTTCCTAACTTGTGAAAGATCATCCCAGTGTGTCCTGGGCAGCCAACACTATTCGGATGGCCTCGGGGAGTTCGGAGGATTCTCCTAATCTATAGGGTTGTGGACAATGGAAATGGCAGAATTCCCCTGGAGAGGGAAGCCACAGTCCTGAGGTGTGGCTCCAGGGGCCCCAGCTTAGATGGTGTATGGGCCAGGCCTGTGGGGACAGAAGTCTGAAAACACAAACTCAGCTTAGGTTTGGGGATGTATGTATGAAGGCTCGATCTACAGACCGTGAGAATTTTCCGGGCTATGAACAAAGGGCGAGTATGTGGCGCTTGCTCAGGCTTTTGTCTCTGGATTGTGTGTCAACGGTGGCCGTGTTTGTCGGGATGTCCTCAAGGGCCATGGTCAATTCTTTCTCTGGTGATATGGCCTGATCCCAAGTGGTTGGGATCATCTGTGGATTGGAAGAGTCCTTTCTGTATTTTTTTTTTTTTTTACCTCAGGTGTCCCAATAAAGAGGGATTCGGGAGTAGAGCCCTGAGTAGGGTGACTAGACATCTCGAACTCTGGTTGAGATTGGGGGACTAGGGGCTTGGCAAGCCCCATATGTGGGCTGTTGTTCCAGTCACTAAGAGGCTTTACATGAGGATAGGGCTCACGCTGAGGGTCACAATGTGTGTTTGTGCAAATTGTGGCCTTCAGGAATGGTGGGGCCTCATAGTCCATGCTGCTTTCTCCTACAATGAACATTGGACAACATGCCAACCACTAGTTTTCTTGCCAAGGCGAAGGAGAAGTTCTGATTCTTGCATCACGTTCACTCCTGAGCAGTGAGTGGAGATAAGGTCTAGGCTCTGAAGGTGAAAACTGAGGTTGGGTAGAGATGATGGCCTAAAGCCATTGTGGGTGTGATATGCTCTGTGTACGGCTAGCTTTCTGGTTGTTGGACTGGAGGTCTGCCCTCAGGCTGTGTCAGACAGGGCTTTAGAGCACAGGCTAGACTGTATAATTGGGGTATGGTCGAGTGGCATGCAGGTTGTTACTCATTTGGCGTTTCTGGTTAGCTCTATAGGGCAACATTTTTCTTCTGGAGGGCAGTCAGAGTGCTGCACTGTGTCTCCAGAATTCCCAAACTGGAGGGGTGTGGCCAGGATTGTGAGGAAGGAAGTCTGAAAACACAAGCTAGCACGAGTTTTGGGGCCAAGAGCATGGCAGGCCCACTCTGCAGAGGCTGAATCGAGATCTCCTGCAGGTGAGGTCAGGGCGAGTATCAGATGTTGCCTCAAGCTGGAGTTTGTGTCCATGACGGCCCCTTCAAGAAGGGGGTGGGGGCGTCATGAGGCCAGGGAGGTTTCCCTACGCTGGGAGTTGTGAGCTGCTCCAAACTTCAAAGTTTCCTTCTTCAGGACAGTCGAGTACTATTGGATGGTTCCAGGATGCCCCATACAGAAAGACTCGAGAGCAGGGGCCTAAGCATGGATGCCGAGACACGCCAACTCACCTTCCCATTGCCTGGTGGAGACAAGGCACGCTAAATCTGCGGGCTCTTGGGTGAGCTACCCAGAAGGCTGAGTTTAAATGGACTCTCCTGAGGATGAGTGATAATGTGGGTTGGTGGCCATGGAGACCTTGGAATGTGGCAGTAGCTAAGGGACTCTGCAGGATTCTCCAACCCGAAGGGCTTGACGCAACTCCAACAAGGAAGCTTCCCATGTGGAGATGAGAGGTCTTCTGTCTGGTGCCTCAGGAAAGCCCCGTATGCTGGTCTTCGAACCCAGGCCTCTGTGGAGTGATACCTGGACACCAAAGCAAGAGTTCATAATAGGGCCTAGGGGCCTGTCTGGTTCAATCTTCTGTCTCTGCGGATATCTGTCTGTGTGTCTGCATGGAGGTAGTAGTTGGTCAGCTGGTGTCGTAATGCCCCTATTTGTCCAGTGCGGCTTGCGGTAGTGGGATGTCCTTGGGGACCTTGAGGTTTCTACTATTTTGTAGAGTTGTGGCCAATGGAATGGGCAGTTTCTTAGGAGAGAGCAGGCACAGTTCTGTGGTGTGGCTCCAGAGACCCCAGCCTGGAGGCTGTGTGGGCCATGGCTGTGCAGACAGACATCCAAAAACCCTAACTCAGCTCAGGTTTGGGGCCGAGGTTACGGCAGGCCTGATCTACAGTCTATGAGGGGAGCTCCTCTGGATATGAAAGAAGGGTGAGAGGGAGGCAGTCGCTCAGGCTTTTGTCTCTGGATGTTTTGTCCACAATGGCCGTTTAATGTAGGAGTTGCCTCATGGGTCGTAGAAGTCTCCCTCTCTGGTAGTTTGTCCAGCCCCCAAGAGTTTGGGGTTATTCTGTGGGATGGGAAGTGTCCTGTTTTCTGCTTCATGTGTCTCCCCAGTAGAGGGATTCTAGAGCATAGCAGTGGGTACTGACAACTGGAATACTCGCCCTCTGGTTGAGCCTGGGGGGCTATGGATATTACAAGCCCCATATGCAGGATCTTGGTCCAGCCACTGAGAGGCGTTACTTTAATACGGGACTCACGCTGCAGGTCACAATGCATGTCGGTGCCCTAGGCGGCCCTCAAGCACTGGCGTGGCCTTTCGGACAATGCAGGTTTTCCCACATTGAACGTTGGACAACATGCCAACCACAAGGTTTCTGGCCATGGGGAAGGAGGAATTCTAATTTCTGCATCACGTTCACCCCTGGGCAGTGATTGGAGATAAGGTCTAGGTTCTGAAGCCTGAAAACCGAGGTTGGGAAGAGATGACGACCTACAGCCATAGCGGGTCCTATGTGTCCAGGTTGGGGCCAGCTCTCTGGGTGTCGTTTGGGATGTCTTGTCTCAGGCTGTGCCAGACAGGGCATTAGAATACAGGGTGGGCTGTATAATTGCTTTACAATCGAGTGGCATGCATTAGAAAATCATTTGGGGTTTCTTATTAGCAGCATAGGGCAATGTTTTTCTCCTGGAGGGCAGGCAGAGTGCTGCATTGTGGCTTCGGAATTCCCAAACTGGAGGGCTTGTGGGCCAGGAGAGTGAGGACGGAAGTCTGAGAACACAAGCTAGGCTTAGGTTTCGGGGCAAGGACATGGCAGGCACACTCTGCAGAGCTGAATTGAGATCTCATGCGTCTGAAGTCAGGTCGAGGTTCAGACTTTGGCTCAGGTTTGAGTTTCTGTCCATGTTGGCCCCTTCAGGAAGGGGGGGCATTATGAGGCCATGGGGGTTTTCCCACTATTGGAGTTGTGAGATGCTCCAAACCGCAAGGATTCCTTCTTTGGGACAATTAAGATTTGTTGGATGGCTCCAGGACGTCTTATAAGGTATTTTTCCAGAACAGGGTTCTAAGTATGGATGCCTGGGCAGCCAGCCTCACATTCCAATTGTCTCCTAGCAACAAGAAACGTTTGATCTGCTGGCTTGGGGTAGCAACAGTCCATTTCAACAGAGGGGGCTGAGTTGAAATGGACTTTCCTGAGGATGGTCTTAATGTTGGTTTGAGTCCATGGAGACCTTGGTATGGGGCAGTGGCACCAGGGCCCTGAAGGATTCTCCTAACCAGAGGTTATGACAAAGCTCCAATGAGCAAGTTTTCCATGGGGAGACGAGATTTGTTCTTATTGGTGCCTCAGGAAACCACCATATGCTGGTATTGGAAACGAGGCCTCTGAGGAGAGATGCCTGAAAACCAAAGCAATGGATCTGATTAGGAACTAGGGGCCTGTCCGGTTCAATATTCTTCTCTGGGGACATCTGTTGTCTGAGTGGAGGTAGTTGCTCAGCTGGTTTGAGATCACCCCTGTTTGTCCTGGGCGGCCTACACTATTGGGATGGCCTCGGTGACTTTGGAGGTTTTTCCTCATTTGCAAGGTTGTGGCCAATGGAATGGGAAGAATTCCCTTGAACGGGAAGCACAGTCCTGAGGTGTGGCTCCAGGGACCCAAGTGTGGAGCGTGTGTGGTCCAGGGCTATTTGGACAAAAGTCTGAAAACACAAACTCCACGTAGGTTGGGGGATGTAGGTATGGCCGGCCCGATCTATAGACCGTGAGGAGAACTCTTCGGGATATGAACAAAGGGCGAATGTGAGGTGCTTGCTCATGCTTTTTTTTTTTTTTTTTTCTGGAAATGTGTCACCGATTGCCATGGAATGTCGGGGGGTCCTCATGGGCCATCGATGAGGCTCCTTTCTGGGGTTTTGACCTGATCCCAAGAGTTTGGGGTCATTCTGTGGGAAGGGAGGAGGCCTTTCTGTTTTTTTTTTTTTTGGTTTATTTATTTATTTATTTATTTTTTTTTTTTTACCTCAGGTGGACCAACAAAAGAGGGATTCCAGAGCAGAGTCGTGGGTGGGGGCAACTGGACAACCAGACCTCTGGTTAACATTGGGACCTAAGAACATGGCAAGCCCCATATGTGGGCTCTTGGTCCAGACACTGAGAGGCCTTCCTTGAGGATAGGTCTCACAATGAGTTTCACAATGTGTTTTTGTGCCCAAGGAGCCCCTCAAGTCAGGGCGTGGCCTAATGTACCATGCTGGTTTCTCCTACACTGAACGTTGCACAATATGGCAACCACAAGTTTTCTGGCCATGGGGAAGATGGAGTTCTAATTTCTGCAACACTTTCACTCCTGGACTGTGATTGGATTTAAGGTCTAGGTTCTGAAGCCTGAAAACTGAGGTTGGGAAGAGATGAAGACCTAAGGCCATGGTGTGTCTGATGTGCTCAGTGTTCGGCCAGCTGTTGAGTGTGGGTTGGGAGGTGCAGGCTCAGGCTGTGGCAGACAGGGAATTAGTGCCCAGGCTAGACTGTATCATTGGGGTGCAGTCGAGTTCCGTGCAGGATGGTACTCATTTGTGGTTACTGGGTAGCCCCAGAGGGCAACGTTTTTCTTCTGGAGGGAAGACACAGTGCCACATAGTGGCTCCAGAATTCCCAAACTGGAAGGCTTGTGGGCCAGGAGTGTGAGGAAAAAATTCTGAGAACACAAGCCAGACTTAGATTTCGGGGTGAGGGGACGGCAGGCACCCTCTGCAGAGATGATTCGAGATCCTGTATATCTGAAGACAGAGCTAGGATCAGACGTTGGCTTAGGTCGGAGTTTCTGTCCATGACGGCCCCTTCATGAAGGGGAGGGTGTCACGAGGACATGGAGGTTTTCCCACGATGGGAATTGTGAGATGCTCCAAACCGCAATGATTCCTTCTGTGGGACAGTCGAGACCTGTTGGATGGCTCCAGGACATCCCATAAGGAAGTTATCCAGAGCAGGGTTCTAAGGATGGATGCCTGGGCAGCCTGCCTCCCATTCCAAGTGTCTCATAGAGCCAAGGCATGTTCGATCTGCTGGATCTACGGGAGCAACCGAGGCGGGTGTGTTGAAATGGGTGAGTTGAGGATGGGTCATAATGTGCATTTGTGTCCATGTAGACCTTGGAATGGGGTGCTTGATCCGGGGCCTTGAGGGATGTTCATAACCGGAGGTTTTGATGGAGCTCTAAAGAGTATGTTTCCTATGTAGAGAAGAGAATTGTTTTGATGAGTGCCTAAGGAATCTCCCATATGCTGGTATTGGAAACCAGGCCTCTGAGGAGAGATGACTGGAATCAAAAGCAATGGATCTGATTAGAGCCTAAGTGCCTGTCCAGTTCAATCTTATACTATGGGGATATCTGTCTCTGGGTCTGAGTGGAGGTAGTTTCCTAACTTGTGAAAGATCATCCCAGTGTGTCCTGGGCAGCCAACACTATTCGGATGGCCTCGGGGAGTTCGGAGGATTCTCCTAATCTATAGGGTTGTGGACAATGGAAATGGCAGAATTCCCCTGGAGAGGGAAGCCACAGTCCTGAGGTGTGGCTCCAGGGGCCCCAGCTTAGATGGTGTATGGGCCAGGCCTGTGGGGACAGAAGTCTGAAAACACAAACTCAGCTTAGGTTTGGGGATGTATGTATGAAGGCTCGATCTACAGACCGTGAGAATTTTCCGGGCTATGAACAAAGGGCGAGTATGTGGCGCTTGCTCAGGCTTTTGTCTCTGGATTGTGTGTCAACGGTGGCCGTGTTTGTCGGGATGTCCTCAAGGGCCATGGTCAATTCTTTCTCTGGTGATATGGCCTGATCCCAAGTGGTTGGGATCATCTGTGGATTGGAAGAGTCCTTTCTGTATTTTTTTTTTTTTTTACCTCAGGTGTCCCAATAAAGAGGGATTCGGGAGTAGAGCCCTGAGTAGGGTGACTAGACATCTCGAACTCTGGTTGAGATTGGGGGACTAGGGGCTTGGCAAGCCCCATATGTGGGCTGTTGTTCCAGTCACTAAGAGGCTTTACATGAGGATAGGGCTCACGCTGAGGGTCACAATGTGTGTTTGTGCAAATTGTGGCCTTCAGGAATGGTGGGGCCTCATAGTCCATGCTGCTTTCTCCTACAATGAACATTGGACAACATGCCAACCACTAGTTTTCTTGCCAAGGCGAAGGAGAAGTTCTGATTCTTGCATCACGTTCACTCCTGAGCAGTGAGTGGAGATAAGGTCTAGGCTCTGAAGGTGAAAACTGAGGTTGGGTAGAGATGATGGCCTAAAGCCATTGTGGGTGTGATATGCTCTGTGTACGGCTAGCTTTCTGGTTGTTGGACTGGAGGTCTGCCCTCAGGCTGTGTCAGACAGGGCTTTAGAGCACAGGCTAGACTGTATAATTGGGGTATGGTCGAGTGGCATGCAGGTTGTTACTCATTTGGCGTTTCTGGTTAGCTCTATAGGGCAACATTTTTCTTCTGGAGGGCAGTCAGAGTGCTGCACTGTGTCTCCAGAATTGCCAAACTGGAGGGGTGTGGCCAGGATTGTGAGGAAGGAAGTCTGAAAACACAAGCTAGCACGAGTTTTGGGGCCAAGAGCATGGCAGGCCCACTCTGCAGAGGCTGAATCGAGATCTCCTGCAGGTGAGGTCAGGGCGAGTATCAGATGTTGCCTCAAGCTGGAGTTTGTGTCCATGACGGCCCCTTCAAGAAGGGGGTGGGGGCGTCATGAGGCCAGGGAGGTTTCCCTACGCTGGGAGTTGTGAGCTGCTCCAAACTTCAAAGTTTCCTTCTTCAGGACAGTCGAGTACTATTGGATGGTTCCAGGATGCCCCATACAGAAAGACTCGAGAGCAGGGGCCTAAGCATGGATGCCGAGACACGCCAACTCACCTTCCCATTGCCTGGTGGAGACAAGGCACGCTAAATCTGCGGGCTCTTGGGTGAGCTACCCAGAAGGCTGAGTTTAAATGGACTCTCCTGAGGATGAGTGATAATGTGGGTTGGTGGCCATGGAGACCTTGGAATGTGGCAGTAGCTAAGGGACTCTGCAGGATTCTCCAACCCGAAGGGCTTGACACAACTCCAACAAGGAAGCTTCCCATGTGGAGATGAGAGGTCTTCTGTCTGGTGCCTCAGGAAAGCCCCGTATGCTGGTCTTCGAACCCAGGCCTCTGAGGAGTGATACCTGGACACCAAAGCAAGAGTTCATAATAGGGCCTAGGGGCCTGTCTGGTTCAATCTTCTGTCTCTGCGGATATCTGTCTGTGTGTCTGCATGGAGGTAGTAGTTGGTCAGCTTGTGTCATAATGCCCCTATTTGTCCAGTGCGGCTTGCGGTAGTGGGATGTCCTTGGGGACCTTGAGGTTTCTACTATTTTGTAGAGTTGTGGCCAATGGAATGGGCAGTTTCTTAGGAGAGCAGGCACAGTTCTGTGGTGTGGCTCCAGAGACCCCAGCCTGGAGGCTGTGTGGGCCATGGCTGTGCAGACAGACATCCAAAAACCCTAACTCAGCTCAGGTTTGGGGCCGAGATTACGGCAGGCCTGATCTACAGTCCATGAGGGGAGATCCTCTGGATATGAAAGAAGGGTGAGAGGGAGGCAGTTGCTCAGGCTTTTGTCTCTGGATGTTTTGTCCACAATGGCCGTTTAATGTAGGAGTTGCCTCATGGGTCGTAGAAGTCTCCCTCTCTGGTAGTTTGTCCAGCCCCCAAGAGTTTGGGGTTATTCTGTGGGATGGGAAGTGTCCTGTTTTCTGCTTCATGTGTCTCCCCAGTAGAGGGATTCTAGAGCATAGCAGTGGGTACTGACAACTGGAATACTCGCCCTCTGGTTGAGCCTGGGGGGCTATGGATATTACAAGCCCCATATGCAGGATCTTGGTCCTGCCACTGAGAGGCGTTACTTTAATACGGGACTCACGCTGCAGGTCACAATGCATGTCGGTGCCCTAGGCGGCCCTCAAGCACTGGCGTGGCCTTTCGGACAATGCAGGTTTTCCCACATTGAACGTTGGACAACATGCCAACCACAAATTTTCTGGCCATGGGGAAGGAGGAATTCTAATTTCTGCATCACGTTCACCCCTGGGCAGTGATTGGAGATAAGGTCTAGGTTCTGAAGCCTGAAAACCGAGGTTGGGAAGAGATGACGACCTACAGCCATAGCGGGTCCTATGTGTCCAGGTTGGGGCCAGCTCTCTGGGTGTCGTTTGGGATGTCTTGTCTCAGGCTGTGCCAGACAGGGCATTAGAATACAGGGTGGGCTGTATAATTGCTTTACAATCGAGTGGCATGCATTAGAAAATCATTTGGGGTTTCTTATTAGCAGCATAGGGCAATGTTTTTCTCCTGGAGGGCAGGCAGAGTGCTGCATTGTGGCTTCGGAATTCCCAAACTGGAGGGCTTGTGGGCCAGGAGAGTGAGGACGGAAGTCTGAGAACACAAGCTAGGCTTAGGTTTCGGGGCAAGGACATGGCAGGCACACTCTGCAGAGCTGAATTGAGATCTCATGCGTCTGAAGTCAGGTCGAGGTTCAGACTTTGGCTCAGGTTTGAGTTTCTGTCCATGTTGGCCCCTTCAGGAAGGGGGGGCATTATGAGGCCATGGGGGTTTTCCCACTATTGGAGTTGTGAGATGCTCCAAACCGCAAGGATTCCTTCTTTGGGACAATTAAGATTTGTTGGATGGCTCCAGGACGTCTTATAAGGTATTTTTCCAGAACAGGGTTCTAAGTATGGATGCCTGGGCAGCCAGCCTCACATTCCAATTGTCTCCTAGCAACAAGAAACGTTTGATCTGCTGGCTTGGGGTAGCAACAGAGGGGGCTGAGTTGAAATGGACTTTCCTGAGGATGGTCTTAATGTTGGTTTGAGTCCATGGAGACCTTGGTATGGGGCAGTGGCACCAGGGCCCTGAAGGATTCTCCTAACCAGAGGTTATGACAAAGCTCCAATGAGCAAGTTTTCCATGGGGAGACGAGATTTGTTCTTATTGGTGCCTCAGGAAACCACCATATGCTGGTATTGGAAACGAGGCCTCTGAGGAGAGATGCCTGAAAACCAAAGCAATGGATCTGATTAGGGCCTAGGGGCCTGTCCGGTTCAATATTCTTCTCTGGGGACATCTGTTGTCTGAGTGGAGGTAGTTGCTCAGCTGGTTTGAGATCACCCCTGTTTGTCCTGGGCGGCCTACACTATTGGGATGGCCTCGGTGACTTTGGAGGTTTTTCCTCATTTGCAAGGTTGTGGCCAATGGAATGGGAAGAATTCCCTTGAACGGGAAGCACAGTCCTGAGGTGTGGCTCCAGGGACCCAAGTGTGGAGCGTGTGTGGTCCAGGGCTATTTGGACAAAAGTCTGAAAACACAAACTCCACGTAGGTTGGGGGATGTAGGTATGGCCGGCCCGATCTATAGACCGTGAGGAGAACTCTTTGGGATATGAACAAAGGGCGAATGTGAGGTGCTTGCTCATGCTTTTTTTTTTTTTTTTTTTTCTGGAAATGTGTCACCGATTGCCATGGAATGTCGGGGGGTCCTCATGGGCCATCGATGAGGCTCCTTTCTGGGGTTTTGACCTGATCCCAAGAGTTTGGGGTCATTCTGTGGGAAGGGAGGAGGCCTTTCTGTTTTTTTTTTTTTTTTGGTTTATTTATTTATTTATTTATTTATTTATTTTTTTTACCTCAGGTGGACCAACAAAAGAGGGATTCCAGAGCAGAGTCGTGGGTGGGGGCAACTGGACAACCAGACCTCTGGTTAACATTGGGACCTAAGAACATGGCAAGCCCCATATGTGGGCTCTTGGTCCAGACACTGAGAGGCCTTCCTTGAGGATAGGTCTCACAATGAGTTTCACAATGTGTTTTTGTGCCCAAGGAGCCCCTCAAGTCAGGGCGTGGCCTAATGTACCATGCTGGTTTCTCCTACACTGAACGTTGCACAATATGGCAACCACAAGTTTTCTGGCCATGGGGAAGATGGAGTTCTAATTTCTGCAACACTTTCACTCCTGGACTGTGATTGGATTTAAGGTCTAGGTTCTGAAGCCTGAAAACTGAGGTTGGGAAGAGATGAAGACCTAAGGCCATGGTGTGTCTGATGTGCTCAGTGTTCGGCCAGCTGTTGAGTGTGGGTTGGGAGGTGCAGGCTCAGGCTGTGGCAGACAGGGAATTAGTGCCCAGGCTAGACTGTATCATTGGGGTGCAGTCGAGTTTCGTGCAGGATGGTACTCATTTGTGGTTACTGGGTAGCCCCAGAGGGCAACGTTTTTCTTCTGGAGGGAAGACACAGTGCCACATAGTGGCTCCAGAATTCCCAAACTGGAAGGCTTGT
Source organism: Mustela nivalis (assembly GCF_964662115.1). Taxonomy (NCBI): domain Eukaryota; kingdom Metazoa; phylum Chordata; class Mammalia; order Carnivora; family Mustelidae; genus Mustela; species Mustela nivalis. Next base: position 432,519 of record NW_028136159.1, read on the forward strand.
GGGCCAGGAGTGTGAGGAAAAAATTCTGAGAACACAAGCCAGACTTAGATTTCGGGGTGAGGGGACGGCAGGCACCCTCTGCAGAGATGATTCGAGATCCTGTATACCTGAAGACAGAGCTAGGATCAGACGTTGGCTTAGGTCGGAGTTTCTGTCCATGACGGCCCCTTCATGAAGGGGAGGGTGTCACGAGGACATGGAGGTTTTCCCACGATGGGAATTGTGAGATGCTCCAAACCGCAATGATTCCTTCTGTGGGACAGTCGAGACCTGTTGGATGGCTCCAGGACATCCCATAAGGAAGTTATCCAGAGCAGGGTTCTAAGGATGGATGCCTGGGCAGCCTGCCTCCCATTCCGGGTGTCTCATAGAGCCAAGGCAAGTTCGATCTGCTGGATCTACGGGAGCAACCGAGGCGGGTGTGTTGAAATGGGTGAGTTGAGGATGGGTCATAATGTGCATTTGTGTCCATGTAGACCTTGGAATGGGGTGCTTGAACCGGGGCCTTGAGGGATGTTCATAACCGGAGGTTTTGATGGAGCTCTAAAGAGTATGTTTCCTATGTAGAGAAGAGAATTGTTTTGATGAGTGCCTAAGGAATCTCCCATATGCTGGTATTGGAAACCAGGCCTCTGAGGAGAGATGACTGGAATCAAAAGCAATGGATCTGATTAGGGCCTAAGTGCCTGTCCAGTTCAATCTTATACTATGGGGATATCTGTCTCTGGGTCTGAGTGGAGGTAGTTTCCTAACTTGTGAAAGATCATCCCAGTGTGTCCTGGGCAGCCAACACTATTCGGATGGCCTCGGGGAGTTCGGAGGATTCTCCTAATCTATAGGGTTGTGGTCAATGGAAATGGCAGAATTCCCCTGGAGAGGGAAGCCACAGTCCTGAGGTGTGGCTCCAAGGGCCCCAGCTGAGATGGTGTGTGGGCCAGGCCTGTGGGGACAGAAGTCTGAAAACACAAACTCAGCTTAGGTTTGGGGATGTATGTATGAAGGCTCGATCTACAGACCGTGAGAATTTTCCGGGCTATGAACAAAGGGCGAGTATGTGGCGCTTGCTCAGGCTTTTGTCTCTGGATTTTGTGTCAACGGTGGCCGTGGAATGTCGGGATGTCCTCAAGGGCCATGGTCAATTCTTTCTCTGGTGATATGGCCTGATCCCAAGTGGTTGGGATCATCTGTGGATTGGAAGAGTCCTTTCTGTATTTTTTTTTTTTACCTCAGGTGTCCCATCAAAGTGGGATTCCCGAGTAGAGCCCTGAGTAGGGGTGACTAGACATCTCGAACTCTGGTTGAGATTGGGGGACTAGGGGCTTGGCAAGCCCCATATGTGGGCTGTTGTTCCAGTCACTAAGATGCTTTACATGAGGATAGGGCTCACGCTGAGGGTCACAATGTGTGTTTGTGCAAATTGTGGCCCTCAGGGATAGGTGGGGCCTCATAGTCCATGCTGCTTTCTCCTACAATGAACATTGGACAACATGCCAACCACTAGGTTTCTGGCCAAGGCGAAGGAGAAGTTCTGATTCTTGCATCACGTTCACTCCTGAGCAGTGAGTGGAGATAAGGTCTAGGTTCTGAAGGTGAAAACTGAGGTTGGGTAGAGATGATGGCCTAAAGCCATTGTGGGTGTGATATGCTCTGTGTACGGCTAGCTTTCTGGTTGTTGGCCTGGAGGTCTGCCCTCAGGCTGTGTCAGACAGGGCTTTAGAGCACAGGCTAGACTTTATAATTGGGGTATGGTCGAGTGGCATGCAGGTTGTTACTCATTTGGCGTTTCTGGTTAGCTCTATAGGGCAACATTTTTCTTCTGGAGGGCAGTCAGAGTGCTGCATTGTGTCTCCAGAATTGCCAAACTGGAGGGGTGTGGCCAGGATTGTGAAGTAGGAAGTCTGAAGACACAAGCTAGCACGAGTTTTGGGGCCAATAGCATGGCAGGCCCACTCTGCAGAGGCTGAATCGGGATCTCCTGCAGGTGAGGTCAGGGAGAGTATCAGATGTTGCCTCAAGCTGGAGTTTGTGTCCATGACGGCACCTTCTTGAAGGGGGTGGGGGCGTCATGAGGCCAAGGAGGTTTCCCTACGCTGGGAGTTGTGAGCTGCTCCAAACTTCAAAGTTTCCTTCTTCAGGACAGTCGAGTACTATTGGATGGTTCCAGGATGCCCCATACAGAAAGACTCGAGAGCAGGGGCCTAAGCATGGATGCCGAGACACGCCAACTCACCTTCCCATTGCCTGGTGGAGACAAGGCACGCTAAATCTGCGGGCTCTTGGGTGAGCTACCCAGAAGGCTGAGTTTAAATGGACTCTCCTGAGGATGAGTCATAATGTGGGTTGGTGGCCATGGAGACCTTGGAATGTGGCAGTAGCTAAGGGACTCTGCAGGATCCTCCAACCCGAACGGCTTGACACAACTCCAACAAGGAAGCTTCCCATGTGGAGATGAGAGGTCTTCTGTCTGGTGCCTCAGGAAAGCCCCGTATGCTGGTCTTCGAACCCAGGCCTCTGAGGAGTGATACCTGGACACCAAAGCAAGAGTTCATAATAGGGCCTAGGGGCCTGTCTGGTTCAATCTTCTGTCTCTGCGGATATCTGTCTGTGTGTCTGCATGGAGGTAGTAGATGGTCAGCTTGTGTCATAATGCCCCTATTTGTCCAGTGCGGCTTGCGGTAGTGGGATGTCCTTGGGGACCTTGAGGTTTCTACTATTTTGTAGAGTTGTGGCCAATGGAATGGGCAGTTTCTTAGGAGAGAGCAGGCACAGTTCTGTGGTGTGGCTCCAGAGACCCCAGCCTGGAGGCTGTGTGGGCCATGGCTGTGCAGACAGACATCCAAAAACCCTAACTCAGCTCAGGTTTGGGGCCGAGGTTACGGCAGGCCTGATCTACAGTCTATGAGGGGAGCTCCTCTGGATATGAAAGAAGGGTGAGAGGGAGGCAGTCGCTCAGGCTTTTGTCTCTGGATGTTTTGTCCACAATGGCCGTTTAATGTAGGAGTTGCCTCATGGGTCGTAGAAGTCTCCCTCTCTGGTAGTTTGTCCAGCCCTCAAGAGTTTGGGGTCATTCTGTGGGAAGGGAAGTGTCCTGTTTTCTGCTTCATGTGTCCCCCCAGTAGAGGGATTCTAGAGCATAGCAGTGGGTACTGACAACTGGAATACTCGCCCTCTGGTTAAGCCTGGGGGCCTATGGATATGACAAGCCCCATATGCAGGATCTTGGTCCAGCCACTGAGAGGCGTTACTTTAATACGGGACTCACGCTGCAGGTCACAATGCATGTCGGTGCCCTAGGCGGCCCTCAAGCACTGGCGTGGCCTTTCGGACAATGCAGGTTTTCCCACATTGAACGTTGGACAACATGCCAACCACAAATTTTCTGGCCATGGGGAAGGAGGAATTCTAATTTCTGCATCACGTTCACCCCTGGGCAGTGATTGGAGATAAGGTCTAGGTTCTGAAGCCTGAAAACCGAGGTTGGGAAGAGATGACGACCTACAGCCATAGCGGGTCCTATGTGTCCAGGTTGGGGCCAGCTCTCTGGGTGTCGTTTGGGATGTCTTGTCTCAGGCTGTGCCAGACAGGGCATTAGAATACAGGGTGGGCTGTATAATTGCTTTACAATCGAGTGGCATGCATTAGAAAATCATTTGGGGTTTCTTATTAGCAGCATAGGGCAAAGTTTTTCTCCTGGAGGGCAGGCAGAGTGCTGCATTGTGGCTTCGGAATTCCCAAACTGGAGGGCTTGTGGGCCAGGAGAGTGAGGACGGAAGTCTGAGAACACAAGCTAGGCTTAGGTTTCGGGGCAAGGACATGGCAGGCACACTCTGCAGAGCTGAATTGAGATCTCATGCGTCTGAAGTCAGGTCGAGGTTCAGACTTTGGCTCAGGTTTGAGTTTCTGTCCATGTTGGCCCCTTCAGGAAGGGGGGGCATTATGAGGCCATGGGGGTTTTCCCACTATTGGAGTTGTGAGATGCTCCAAACCGCAAGGATTCCTTCTGTGGGACAATTAAGATTTGTTGGAAGGCTCCAGGACGTCTTATAAGGTAAGTTCCAGAACAGGGTTCTAAGTATGGATGCCTGGGCAGCCAGCCTCACATTCCAATTGTCTCCTAGCAACAAGAAACGTTTGATCTGCTGGCTTGGGGTAGCAACAGAGGGGGCCGAGTTGAAATGGACTTTCCTGAGGATGGTCTTAATGTTGGTTTGAGTCCATGGAGACCTTGGTATGGGGCAGTGGCACCAGGGCCCTGAAGGATTCTCCTAACCAGAGGTTATGACAAAGCTCCAATGAGCAAGTTTTCCATGGGGAGACGAGATTTGTTCTTATTGGTGCCTCAGGAAACCACCATATGCTGGTATTGGAAACGAGGCCTCTGAGGAGAGATGCCTGAAAACCAAAGCAATGGATCTGATTAGGGCCTAGGGGCCTGTCCGGTTCAATATTCTTCTCTGGGGACATCTGTTGTCTGAGTGGAGGTAGTTGCTCAGCTGGTTTGAGATCACCCCTGTTTGTCCTGGGCGGCCTACACTATTGGGATGGCCTCGGTGACTTTGGAGGTTTTTCCTCATTTGCAAGGTTGTGGCCAATGGAATGGGAAGAATTCCCTTGAACGGGAAGCACAGTCCTGAGGTGTGGCTCCAGGGACCCAAGTGTGGAGCGTGTGTGGTCCAGGGCTATTTGGACAAAAGTCTGAAAACACAAACTCCACTTAGGTAGGGGGATGTAGGTATGGCCGGCCCGATCTATAGACCGTGAGGAGAACTCTTCGGGATATGAACAAAGGGCGAATGTGAGGTGCTTGCTCATGCTTTTTTTTTTTTTTTTCTGGAAATGTGTCACCGATTGCCATGGAATGTCGGGGGGTCCTCATGGGCCATCGATGAGGCTCCTTTCTGGGGTTTTGACCTGATCCCAAGAGTTTGGGGTCATTCTGTGGGAAGGGAGGAGGCCTTTCTGTTTTTTTTTTTTTTTGTTTATTTATTTATTTATTTATTTATTTATTTATTTTTTTTACCTCAGGTGGACCAACAAAAGAGGGATTCCAGAGCAGAGTCGTGGGTGGGGGCAACTGGACAACCAGACCTCTGGTTAACATTGGGACCTAAGAACATGGCAAGCCCCATATGTGGGCTCTTGGTCCAGACACTGAGAGGCCTTCCTTGAGGATAGGTCTCACAATGAGTTTCACAATGTGTTTTTGTGCCCAAGGAGCCCCTCAAGTCAGGGCGTGGCCTAATGTACCATGCTGGTTTCTCCTACACTGAACGTTGCACAATATGGCAACCACAAGTTTTCTGGCCATGGGGAAGATGGAGTTCTAATTTCTGCAACACTTTCACTCCTGGACTGTGATTGGATTTAAGGTCTAGGTTCTGAAGCCTGAAAACTGAGGTTGGGAAGAGATGAAGACCTAAGGCCATGGTGTGTCTGATGTGCTCAGTGTTCGGCCAGCTGTTGAGTGTGGGTTGGGAGGTGCAGGCTCATGCTGTGGCAGACAGGGAATTAGTGCCCAGGCTAGACTGTATCATTGGGGTGCAGTCGAGTTTCGTGCAGGATGGTACTCATTTGTGGTTACTGGGTAGCCCCAGAGGGCAACGTTTTTCTTCTGGAGGGAAGACACAGTGCCACATAGTGGCTCCAGAATTCCCAAACTGGAAGGCTTGTGGGCCAGGAGTGTGAGGAAAAAATTCTGAGAACACAAGCCAGACTTAGATTTCGGGGTGAGGGGACGGCAGGCACCTTCTGCAGAGATGATTCGAGATCCTGTATACCTGAAGACAGAGCTAGGATCAGACGTTGGCTTAGGTCGGAGTTTCTGTCCATGACGGCCCCTTCATGAAGGGGAGGGTGTCACGAGGACATGGAGGTTTTCCCACGATGGGAATTGTGAGATGCTCCAAACCGCAATGATTCCTTCTGTGGGACAGTCGAGACCTGTTGGATGGCTCCAGGACATCCCATAAGGAAGTTATCCAGAGCAGGGTTCTAAGGATGGATGCCTGGGCAGCCTGCCTCCCATTCCAAGTGTCTCATAGAGCCAAGGCATGTTCGATCTGCTGGATCTACGGGAGCAACCGAGGCGGGTGTGTTGAAATGGGTGAGTTGAGGATGGGTCATAATGTGCATTTGTGTCCATGTAGACCTTGGAATGGGGTGCTTGATCCGGGGCCTTGAGGGATGTTCATAACCGGAGGTTTTGATGGAGCTCTAAAGAGTATGTTTCCTATGTAGAGAAGAGAATTGTTTTGATGAGTGCCTAAGGAATCTCCCATATGCTGGTATTGGAAACCAGGCCTCTGAGGAGAGATGACTGGAATCAAAAGCAATGGATCTGATTAGAGCCTAAGTGCCTGTCCAGTTCAATCTTATACTATGTGGATATCTGTCTCTGGGTCTGAGTGGAGGTAGTTTCCTAACTTGTGAAAGATCATCCCAGTGTGTCCTGGGCAGCCAACACTATTCGGATGGCCTCGGGGAGTTCGGAGGATTCTCCTAATCTATAGGGTTGTGGACAATGGAAATGGCAGAATTCCCCTGGAGAGGGAAGCCACAGTCCTGAGGTGTGGCTCCAGGGGCCCCAGCTTAGATGGTGTATGGGCCAGGCCTGTGGGGACAGAAGTCTGAAAACACAAACTCAGCTTAGGTTTGGGGATGTATGTATGAAGGCTCGATCTACAGACCGTGAGAATTTTCCGGGCTATGAACAAAGGGCGAGTATGTGGCGCTTGCTCAGGCTTTTGTCTCTGGATTTTGTGTCAACGGTGGCCGTGGAATATCGGGATGTCCTCAAGGGCCATGGTCAATTCTTTCTCTGGTGATATGGCCTGATCCCAAGTGGTTGGGATCATCTGTGGATTGGAAGAGTCCTTTCTGTATTTTTTTTTTTTTTTACCTCAGGTGTCCCATCAAAGAGGGATTCGGGAGTAGAGCCCTGAGTAGGGTGACTAGACATCTCGAACTCTGGTTGAGATTGGGGGACTAGGGGCTTCGCAAGCCCCATATGTGGGCTGTTGTTCCAGTCACTAAGAGGCTTCACATGAGGATAGGGCTCACGCTGAGGGTCACAATGTGTGTTTGTGCAAATTGTGGCCTTCAGGAATGGTGGGGCCTCATAGTCCATGCTGCTTTCTCCTACAATGAACATTGGACAACATGCCAACCACTAGTTTTCTTGCCAAGGCGAAGGAGAAGTTCTGATTCTTGCATCACGTTCACTCCTGAGCAGTGAGTGGAGATAAGGTCTAGGCTCTGAAGGTGAAAACTGAGGTTGGGTAGAGATGATGGCCTAAAGCCATTGTGGATGTGATATGCTCTGTGTACGGCTAGCTTTCTGGTTGTTGGACTGGAGGTCTGCCCTCAGGCTGTGTCAGACAGGGCTTTAGAGCACAGGCTAGACTGTATAATTGGGGTATGGTCGAGTGGCATGCAGGTTGTTACTCATTTGGCGTTTCTGGTTAGCTCTATAGGGCAACATTTTTCTTCTGGAGGGCAGTCAGAGTGCTGCACTGTGTCTCCAGAATTGCCAAACTGGAGGGGTGTGGCCAGGATTGTGAGGAAGGAAGTCTGAAAACACAAGCTAGCACGAGTTTTGGGGCCAAGAGCATGGCAGGCCCACTCTGCAGAGGCTGAATCGAGATCTCCTGCAGGTGAGGTCAGGGCGAGTATCAGATGTTGCCTCAAGCTGGAGTTTGTGTCCATGACGGCCCCTTCAAGAAGGGGGTGGGGGCGTCATGAGGCCAGGGAGGTTTCCCTACGCTGGGAGTTGTGAGCTGCTCCAAACTTCAAAGTTTCCTTCTTCAGGACAGTCGAGTACTATTGGATGGTTCCAGGATGCCCCATACAGAAAGACTCGAGAGCAGGGGCCTAAGCATGGATGCCGAGACACGCCAACTCACCTTCCCATTGCCTGGTGGAGACAAGGCACGCTAAATCTGCGGGCTCTTGGGTGAGCTACCCAGAAGGCTGAGTTTAAATGGACTCTCCTGAGGATGAGTGATAATGTGGGTTGGTGGCCATGGAGACCTTGGAATGTGGCAGTAGCTAAGGGACTCTGCAGGATTCTCCAACCCGAAGGGCTTGACGCAACTCCAACAAGGAAGCTTCCCATGTGGAGATGAGAGGTCTTCTGTCTGGTGCCTCAGGAAAGCCCCGTATGCTGGTCTTCGAACCCAGGCCTCTGTGGAGTGATACCTGGACACCAAAGCAAGAGTTCATAATAGGGCCTAGGGGCCTGTCTGGTTCAATCTTCTGTCTCTGCGGATATCTGTCTGTGTGTCTGCATGGAGGTAGTAGTTGGTCAGCTTGTGTCGTAATGCCCCTATTTGTCCAGTGCGGCTTGCGGTAGTGGGATGTCCTTGGGGACCTTGAGGTTTCTACTATTTTGTAGAGTTGTGGCCAATGGAATGGGCAGTTTCTTAGGAGAGAGCAGGCACAGTTCTGTGGTGTGGCTCCAGAGACCCCAGCCTGGAGGCTGTGTGGGCCATGGCTGTGCAGACAGACATCCAAAAACCCTAACTCAGCTCAGGTTTGGGGCCGAGGTTACGGCAGGCCTGATCTACAGTCTATGAGGGGAGCTCCTCTGGATATGAAAGAAGGGTGAGAGGGAGGCAGTCGCTCAGGCTTTTGTCTCTGGATGTTTTGTCCACAATGGCCGTTTAATGTAGGAGTTGCCTCATGGGTCGTAGAAGTCTCCCTCTCTGGTAGTTTGTCCAGCCCTCAAGAGTTTGGGGTCATTCTGTGGGAAGGGAAGTGTCCTGTTTTCTGCTTCATGTGTCCCCCCAGTAGAGGGATTCTAGAGCATAGCAGTGGGTACTGACAACTGGAATACTCGCCCTCTGGTTAAGCCTGGGGGCCTATGGATATGACAAGCCCCATATGCAGGATCTTGGTCCAGCCACTGAGAGGCGTTACTTTAATACGGGACTCACGCTGCAGGTCACAATGCATGTCGGTGCCCTAGGCGGCCCTCAAGCACTGGCGTGGCCTTTCGGACAATGCAGGTTTTCCCACATTGAACGTTGGACAACATGCCAACCACAAATTTTCTGGCCATGGGGAAGGAGGAATTCTAATTTCTGCATCACGTTCACCCCTGGGCAGTGATTGGAGATAAGGTCTAGGTTCTGAAGCCTGAAAACCGAGGTTGGGAAGAGATGACGACCTACAGCCATAGCGGGTCCTATGTGTCCAGGTTGGGGCCAGCTCTCTGGGTGTCGTTTGGGATGTCTTGTCTCAGGCTGTGCCAGACAGGGCATTAGAATACAGGGTGGGCTGTATAATTGCTTTACAATCGAGTGGCATGCATTAGAAAATCATTTGGGGTTTCTTATTAGCAGCATAGGGCAATGTTTTTCTCCTGGAGGGCAGGCAGAGTGCTGCATTGTGGCTTCGGAATTCCCAAACTGGAGGGCTTGTGGGCCAGGAGAGTGAGGACGGAAGTCTGAGAACACAAGCTAGGCTTAGGTTTCGGGGCAAGGACATGGCAGGCACACTCTGCAGAGCTGAATTGAGATCTCATGCGTCTGAAGTCAGGTCGAGGTTCAGACTTTGGCTCAGGTTTGAGTTTCTGTCCATGTTGGCCCCTTCAGGAAGGGGGGGCATTATGAGGCCATGGGGGTTTTCCCACTATTGGAGTTGTGAGATGCTCCAAACCGCAAGGATTCCTTCTTTGGGACAATTAAGATTTGTTGGATGGCTCCAGGACGTCTTATAAGGTAAGTTCCAGAACAGGGTTCTAAGTATGGATGCCTGGGCAGCCAGCCTCACATTCCAATTGTCTCCTAGCAACAAGAAACGTTTGATCTGCTGGCTTGGGGTAGCAACAGAGGGGGCTGAGTTGAAATGGACTTTCCTGAGGATGGTCTTAATGTTGGTTTGAGTCCATGGAGACCTTGGTATGGGGCAGTGGCACCAGGGCCCTGAAGGATTCTCCTAACCAGAGGTTATGACAAAGCTCCAATGAGCAAGTTTTCCATGGGGAGACGAGATTTGTTCTTATTGGTGCCTCAGGAAACCACCATATGCTGGTATTGGAAACGAGGCCTCTGAGGAGAGATGCCTGAAAACCAAAGCAATGGATCTGATTAGGGCCTAGGGGCCTGTCCGGTTAAATATTCTTCTCTGGGGACATCTGTTGTCTGAGTGGAGGTAGTTGCTCAGCTGGTTTGAGATCACCCCTGTTTGTCCTGGGCGGCCTACACTATTGGGATGGCCTCGGTGACTTTGGAGGTTTTTCCTCATTTGCAAGGTTGTGGCCAATGGAATGGGAAGAATTCCCTTGAACGGGAAGCACAGTCCTGAGGTGTGGCTCCAGGGACCCAAGTGTGGAGCGTGTGTGGTCCAGGGCTATTTGGACAAAAGTCTGAAAACACAAACTCCACTTAGGTAGGGGGATGTAGGTATGGCCGGCCCGATCTATAGACCGTGAGGAGAACTCTTCGGGATATGAACAAAGGGCGAATGTGAGGTGCTTGCTCATGCTTTTTTTTTTTTTTTTCTGGAAATGTGTCACCGATTGCCATGGAATGTCGGGGGGTCCTCATGGGCCATCGATGAGGCTCCTTTCTGGGGTTTTGACCTGATCCCAAGAGTTTGGGGTCATTCTGTGGGAAGGGAGGAGGCCTTTCTGTTTTTTTTTTTTTTTTGTTTATTTATTTATTTATTTATTTATTTATTTTTTACCTCAGGTGGACCAACAAAAGAGGGATTCCAGAGCAGAGTCGTGGGTGGGGGCAACTGGACAACCAGAACTCTGGTTAACATTGGGACCTAAGAACATGGCAAGCCCCATATGTGGGCTCTTGGTCCAGACACTGAGAGGCCTTCCTTGAGGATAGGTCTCACAATGAGTTTCACAATGTGTTTTTGTGCCCAAGGAGCCCCTCAAGTCAGGGCGTGGCCTAATGTACCATGCTGGTTTCTCCTACACTGAACGTTGCACAATATGGCAACCACAAGTTTTCTGGCCATGGGGAAGATGGAGTTCTAATTTCTGCAACACTTTCACTCCTGGACTGTGATTGGATTTAAGGTCTAGGTTCTGAAGCCTGAAAACTGAGGTTGGGAAGAGATGAAGACCTAAGGCCATGGTGTGTCTGATGTGCTCAGTGTTCGGCCAGCTGTTGAGTGTGGGTTGGGAGGTGCAGGCTCATGCTGTGGCAGACAGGGAATTAGTGCCCAGGCTAGACTGTATCATTGGGGTGCAGTCGAGTTTCGTGCAGGATGGTACTCATTTGTGGTTACTGGGTAGCCCCAGAGGGCAACGTTTTTCTTCTGGAGGGAAGACACAGTGCCACATAGTGGCTCCAGAATTCCCAAACTGGAAGGCTTGTGGGCCAGGAGTGTGAGGAAAAAATTCTGAGAACACAAGCCAGACTTAGATTTCGGGGTGAGGGGACGGCAGGCACCCTCTGCAGAGATGATTCGAGATCCTGTATACCTGAAGACAGAGCTAGGATCAGACGTTGGCTTAGGTCGGAGTTTCTGTCCATGACGGCCCCTTCATGAAGGGGAGGGTGTCACGAGGACATGGAGGTTTTCCCACGATGGGAATTGTGAGATGCTCCAAACCGCAATGATTCCTTCTGTGGGACAGTCGAGACCTGTTGGATGGCTCCAGGACATCCCATAAGGAAGTTATCCAGAGCAGGGTTCTAAGGATGGATGCCTGGGCAGCCTGCCTCCCATTCCAAGTGTCTCATAGAGCCAAGGCATGTTCGATCTGCTGGATCTACGGGAGCAACCGAGGCGGGTGTGTTGAAATGGGTGAGTTGAGGATGGGTCATAATGTGCATTTGTGTCCATGTAGACCTTGGAATGGGGTGCTTGATCCGGGGCCTTGAGGGATGTTCATAACCGGAGGTTTTGATGGAGCTCTAAAGAGTATGTTTCCTATGTAGAGAAGAGAATTGTTTTGATGAGTGCCTAAGGAATCTCCCATATGCTGGTATTGGAAACCAGGCCTCTGAGGAGAGATGACTGGAATCAAAAGCAATGGATCTGATTAGAGCCTAAGTGCCTGTCCAGTTCAATCTTATACTATGGGGATATCTGTCTCTGGGTCTGAGTGGAGGTAGTTTCCTAACTTGTGAAAGATCATCCCAGTGTGTCCTGGGCAGCCAACACTATTCGGATGGCCTCGGGGAGTTCGGAGGATTCTCCTAATCTATAGGGTTGTGGACAATGGAAATGGCAGAATTCCCCTGGAGAGGGAAGCCACAGTCCTGAGGTGTGGCTCCAGGGGCCCCAGCTTAGATGGTGTATGGGCCAGGCCTGTGGGGACAGAAGTCTGAAAACACAAACTCAGCTTAGGTTTGGGGATGTATGTATGAAGGCTCGATCTACAGACCGTGAGAATTTTCCGGGCTATGAACAAAGGGCGAGTATGTGGCGCTTGCTCAGGCTTTTGTCTCTGGATTTTGTGTCAACGGTGGCCGTGGAATATCGGGATGTCCTCAAGGGCCATGTTCAATTCTTTCTCTGGTGATATGGCCTGATCCCAAGTGGTTGGGATCATCTGTGGATTGGAAGAGTCCTTTCTGTATTTTTTTTTTTTTTACCTCAGGTGTCCCATCAAAGAGGGATTCGGGAGTAGAGCCCTGAGTAGGGTGACTAGACATCTCGAACTCTGGTTGAGATTGGGGGACTAGGGGCTTCGCAAGCCCCATATGTGGGCTGTTGTTCCAGTCACTAAGAGGCTTCACATGAGGATAGGGCTCACGCTGAGGGTCACAATGTGTGTTTGTGCAAATTGTGGCCTTCAGGAATGGTGGGGCCTCATAGTCCATGCTGCTTTCTCCTACAATGAACATTGGACAACATGCCAACCACTAGTTTTCTTGCCAAGGCGAAGGAGAAGTTCTGATTCTTGCATCACGTTCACTCCTGAGCAGTGAGTGGAGATAAGGTCTAGGCTCTGAAGGTGAAAACTGAGGTTGGGTAGAGATGATGGCCTAAAGCCATTGTGGATGTGATATGCTCTGTGTACGGCTAGCTTTCTGGTTGTTGGACTGGAGGTCTGCCCTCAGGCTGTGTCAGACAGGGCTTTAGAGCACAGGCTAGACTGTATAATTGGGGTATGGTCGAGTGGCATGCAGGTTGTTACTCATTTGGCGTTTCTGGTTAGCTCTATAGGGCAACATTTTTCTTCTGGAGGGCAGTCAGAGTGCTGCACTGTGTCTCCAGAATTCCCAAACTGGAGGGGTGTGGCCAGGATTGTGAGGAAGGAAGTCTGAAAACACAAGCTAGCACGAGTTTTGGGGCCAAGAGCATGGCAGGAGGAATTCTAATTTCTGCATCACGTTCACCCCTGGGCAGTTATTGGAGATAAGGTCTAGGTTCTGAAGCCTGAAAACCGAGGTTGGGAAGAGATGACGACCTACAGCCATAGCGGGTCCTATGTGTCCAGGTTGGGGCCAGCTCTCTGGGTGTCGTTTGGGATGTCTTGTCTCAGGCTGTGCCAGACAGGGCATTAGAATACAGGGTGGGCTGTATAATTGCTTTACAATCGAGTGGCATGCATTAGAAAATCATTTGGGGTTTCTTATTAGCAGCATAGGGCAATGTTTTTCTCCTGGAGGGCAGGCAGAGTGCTGCATTGTGGCTTCGGAATTCCCAAACTGGAGGGCTTGTGGGCCAGGAGAGTGAGGACGGAAGTCTGAGAACACAAGCTAGGCTTAGGTTTCGGGGCAAGGACATGGCAGGCACACTCTGCAGAGCTGAATTGAGATCTCATGCGTCTGAAGTCAGGTCGAGGTTCAGACTTTGGCTCAGGTTTGAGTTTCTGTCCATGTTGGCACCTTCAGGAAGGGGGGGCATTATGAGGCCATGGGGGTTTTCCCACTATTGGAGTTGTGAGATGCTCCAAACCGCAAGGATTCCTTCTTTGGGACAATTAAGATTTGTTGGATGGCTCCAGGACGTCTTATAAGGTAAGTTCCAGAACAGGGTTCTAAGTATGGATGCCTGGGCAGCCAGCCTCACATTCCAATTGTCTCCTAGCAACAAGAAACGTTTGATCTGCTGGCTTGGGGTAGCAACAGAGGGGGCTGAGTTGAAATGGACTTTCCTGAGGATGGTCTTAATGTTGGTTTGAGTCCATGGAGACCTTGGTATGGGGCAGTGGCACCAGGGCCCTGAAGGATTCTCCTAACCAGAGGTTATGACAAAGCTCCAATGAGCAAGTTTTCCATGGGGAGACGAGATTTGTTCTTATTGGTGCCTCAGGAAACCACCATAGGCTGGTGTTGGAAACGAGGCCTCTGAGGAGAGATGCCTGAAAACCAAAGCAATGGATCTGATTAGGGCCTAGGGGCCTGTCCGGTTCAATATTCTTCTCTGGGGACATCTGTTGTCTGAGTGGAGGTAGTTGCTCAGCTGGTTTGAGATCACCCCTGTTTGTCCTGGGCGGCCTACACTATTGGGATGGCCTCGGTGACTTTGGAGGTTTTTCCTCATTTGCAAGGTTGTGGCCAATGGAATGGGAAGAATTCCCTTGAACGGGAAGCACAGTCCTGAGGTGTGGCTCCAGGGACCCAAGTGTGGAGCGTGTGTGGTCCAGGGCTATTTGGACAAAAGTCTGAAAACACAAACTCCACTTAGGTAGGGGGATGTAGGTATGGCCGGCCCGATCTATAGACCGTGAGGAGAACTCTTCGGGATATGAACAAAGGGCGAATGTGAGGTGCTTGCTCATGCTTTTTTTTTTTTTTTTTCTGGAAATGTGTCACCGATTGCCATGGAATGTCGGGGGGTCCTCATGGGCCATCGATGAGGCTCCTTTCTGGGGTTTTGACCTGATCCCAAGAGTTTGGGGTCATTCTGTGGGAAGGGAGGAGGCCTTTCTGTTTTTTTTTTTTTTTGTTTATTTATTTATTTATTTATTTATTTATTTTTTTTTTTTTTTACCTCAGGTGGACAAACAAAAGAGGGATTCCAGAGCAGAGTCGTGGGTGGGGGCAACTGGACAACCAGACCTCTGGTTAACATTGGGACCTAAGAACATGGCAAGCCCCATATGTGGGCTCTTGGTCCAGACACTGAGAGGCCTTCCTTGAGGATAGGTCTCACAATGAGTTTCACAATGTGTTTTTGTGCCCAAGGAGCCCCTCAAGTCAGGGCGTGGCCTAATGTACCATGCTGGTTTCTCCTACACTGAACGTTGCACAATATGGCAACCACAAGTTTTCTGGCCATGGGGAAGATGGAGTTCTAATTTCTGCAACACTTTCACTCCTGGACTGTGATTGGATTTAAGGTCTAGGTTCTGAAGCCTGAAAACTGAGGTTGGGAAGAGATGAAGACCTAAGGCCATGGTGTGTCTGATGTGCTCAGTGTTCGGCCAGCTGTTGAGTGTGGGTTGGGAGGTGCAGGCTCATGCTGTGGCAGACAGGGAATTAGTGCCCAGGCTAGACTGTATCATTGGGGTGCAGTCGAGTTACGTGCAGGATGGTACTCATTTGTGGTTACTGGGTAGCCCCAGAGGGCAACGTTTTTCTTCTGGAGGGAAGACACAGTGCCACATAGTGGCTCCAGAATTCCCAAACTGGAAGGCTTGTGGGCCAGGAGTGTGAGGAAAAAATTCTGAGAACACAAGCCAGACTTAGATTTCGGGGTGAGGGGACGGCAGGCACCCTCTGCAGAGATGATTCGAGATCCTGTATACCTGAAGACAGAGCTAGGATCAGACGTTGGCTTAGGTCGGAGTTTCTGTCCATGACGGCCCCTTCATGAAGGGGAGGGTGTCACGAGGACATGGAGGTTTTCCCACGATGGGAATTGTGAGATGCTCCAAACCGCAATGATTCCTTCTGTGGGACAGTCGAGACCTGTTGGATGGCTCCAGGACATCCCATAAGGAAGTTATCCAGAGCAGGGTTCTAAGGATGGATGCCTGGGCAGCCTGCCTCCCATTCCAAGTGTCTCATAGAGCCAAGGCATGTTCGATCTGCTGGATCTACGGGAGCAACCGAGGCGGGTGTGTTGAAATGGGTGAGTTGAGGATGGGTCATAATGTGCATTTGTGTCCATGTAGACCTTGGAATGGGGTGCTTGATCCGGGGCCTTGAGGGATGTTCATAACCGGAGGTTTTGATGGAGCTCTAAAGAGTATGTTTCCTATGTAGAGAAGAGAATTGTTTTGATGAGTACCTAAGGAATCTCCCATATGCTGGTATTGGAAACCAGGCCTCTGAGGAGAGATGACTGGAATCAAAAGCAATGGATCTGATTAGAGCCTAAGTGCCTGTCCAGTTCAATCTTATACTATGGGGATATCTGTCTCTGGGTCTGAGTGGAGGTAGTTTCCTAACTTGTGAAAGATCATCCCAGTGTGTCCTGGGCAGCCAACACTATTCGGATGGCCTCGGGGAGTTCGGAGGATTCTCCTAATCTATAGGGTTGTGGACAATGGAAATGGCAGAATTCCCCTGGAGAGGGAAGCCACAGTCCTGAGGTGTGGCTCCAGGGGCCCCAGCTTAGATGGTGTATGGGCCAGGCCTGTGGGGACAGAAGTCTGAAAACACAAACTCAGCTTAGGTTTGGGGATGTATGTATGAAGGCTCGTTCTACAGACCGTGAGAATTTTCCGGGCTATGAACAAAGGGCGAGTATGTGGCGCATGCTCAGGCTTTTGTCTCTGGATTTTGTGTCAACGGTGGCCGTGGAATGTCGGGATGTCCTCAAGGGCCATGGTCAATTCTTTCTCTGGTGATATGGCCTGATCCCAAGTGGTTGGGATCATTCTGTGGATTGGAAGAGTCCTTTCTGTATTTTTTTTTTTTTACCTCAGGTGTCCCATCAAAGAGGGATTCGGGAGTAGAGCCCTGAGTAGGGTGACTAGACATCTCGAACTCTGGTTGAGATTGGGGGACTAGGGGCTTCGCAAGCCCCATATGTGGGCTGTTGTTCCAGTCACTAAGAGGCTTTACATGAGGATAGGGCTCACGCTGAGGGTCACAATGTGTGTTTGTGCAAATTGTGGCCTTCAGGAATGGTGGGGCCTCATAGTCCATGCTGCTTTCTCCTACAATGAACATTGGACAACATGCCAACCACTAGTTTTCTTGCCAAGGCGAAGGAGAAGTTCTGATTCTTGCATCACGTTCACTCCTGAGCAGTGAGTGGAGATAAGGTCTAGGCTCTGAAGGTGAAAACTGAGGTTGGGTAGAGATGATGGCCTAAAGCCATTGTGGGTGTGATATGCTCTGTGTACGGCTAGCTTTCTGGTTGTTGGACTGGAGGTCTGCCCTCAGGCTGTGTCAGACAGGGCTTTAGAGCACAGGCTAGACTGTATAATTGGGGTATGGTCGAGTGGCATGCAGGTTGTTACTCATTTGGCGTTTCTGGTTAGCTCTATAGGGCAACATTTTTCTTCTGGAGGGCAGTCAGAGTGCTGCACTGTGTCTCCAGAATTCCCAAACTGGAGGGGTGTGGCCAGGATTGTGAGGAAGGAAGTCTGAAAACACAAGCTAGCACGAGTTTTGGGGCCAAGAGCATGGCAGGCCCACTCTGCAGAGGCTGAATCGAGATCTCCTGCAGGTGAGGTCAGGGCGAGTATCAGATGTTGCCTCAAGCTGGAGTTTGTGTCCATGACGGCCCCTTCAAGAAGGGGGTGGGGGCGTCATGAGGCCAGGGAGGTTTCCCTACGCTGGGAGTTGTGAGCTGCTCCAAACTTCAAAGTTTCCTTCTTCAGGACAGTCGAGTACTATTGGATGGTTCCAGGATGCCCCATACAGAAAGACTCGAGAGCAGGGGCCTAAGCATGGATGCCGAGACACGCCAACTCACCTTCCCATTGCCTGGTGGAGACAAGGCACGCTAAATCTGCGGGCTCTTGGGTGAGCTACCCAGAAGGCTGAGTTTAAATGGACTCTCCTGAGGATGAGTCATAATGTGGGTTGGTGGCCATGGAGACCTTGGAATGTGGCAGTAGCTAAGGGACTCTGCAGGATCCTCCAACCCGAACGGCTTGACACAACTCCAACAAGGAAGCTTCCCATGTGGAGATGAGAGGTCTTCTGTCTGGTGCCTCAGGAAAGCCCCGTATGCTGGTCTTCGAACCCAGGCCTCTGAGGAGTGATACCTGGACACCAAAGCAAGAGTTCATAATAGGGCCTAGGGGCCTGTCTGGTTCAATCTTCTGTCTCTGCGGATATCTGTCTGTGTGTCTGCATGGAGGTAGTAGTTGGTCAGCTTGTGTCATAATGCCCCTATTTGTCCAGTGCGGCTTGCGGTAGTGGGATGTCCTTGGGGACCTTGAGGTTTCTACTATTTTGTAGAGTTGTGGCCAATGGAATGGGCAGTTTCTTAGGAGAGAGCAGGCACAGTTCTGTGGTGTGGCTCCAGAGACCCCAGCCTGGAGGCTGTGTGGGCCATGGCTGTGCAGACAGACATCCAAAAACCCTAACTCAGCTCAGGTTTGGGGCCGAGGTTACGGCAGGCCTGATCTACAGTCCATGAGGGGAGCTCCTCTGGATATGAAAGAAGGGTGAGAGGGAGGCAGTCGCTCAGGCTTTTGTCTCTGGATGTTTTGTCCACAATGGCCGTTTAATGTAGGAGTTGCCTCATGGGTCGTAGAAGTCTCCCTCTCTGGTAGTTTGTCCAGCCCCCAAGAGTTTGGGGTGTTTCTGTGGGAAGGGAAGTGTCCTGTTTTCTGCTTCATGTGTCCCCCCAGTAGAGGGATTCTAGAGCATAGCAGTGGGTACTGACAACTGGAATACTCGCCCTCTGGTTAAGCCTGGGGGCCTATGGATATGACAAGCCCCATATGCAGGATCTTGGTCCAGCCACTGAGAGGCGTTACTTTAATACGGGACTCACGCTGCAGGTCACAATGCATGTCTGTGCCCTAGGCGGCCCTCAAGCACTGGCGTGGCCTTTCGGACAATGCAGGTTTTCCCACATTGAACGTTGGACAACATGCCAACCACAAGGTTTCTGGCCATGGGGAAGGAGGAATTCTAATTTCTGCATCACGTTCACCCCTGGGCAGTGATTGGAGATAAGGTCTAGGTTCTGAAGCCTGAAAACCGAGGTTGGGAAGAGATGACGACCTACAGCAATAGCGGGTCCAATGTGTCCAGGTTGGGGTCAGCTGTCTGGGTGTCGTTTGGGATGTCTTGTCTCAGGCTGTGCCAGACAGGGCATTAGTATACAGGGTAGGCTGTATAATTGCTTTACCATCGAGTGACATGCATTAGAAAATCATTTGGGGTTTCTTATTAGCAGCATAGGGCAAAGTTTTTCTTCTGGAGGGCAGGCAGAGTGCTGCATTGTGGCTTCGGAATTCCCAAACTGGAGGGCTTGTGGGCCAGGAGAGTGAGGACGGAAGTCTGAGAACACAAGCTAGGCTTAGGTTTCGGGGCAAGGACATGGCAGGCACACTCTGCAGAACTGAATTGAGATCTCATGCGTCTGAAGTCAGTCGAGGTTCAGACTTGGCTCAGGGTTGAGTTTCTGTCCATGTTGGCCCCTTCAAGAAGAGGGGTGATTATGAGGCCATGGGGGTTTTGCCACTATTGGAGTTGTGAGATGCTCCAAACCGCAAGGATTACTTCTGTGGGACAATTAAGATTTGTTGGATGGCTCCAGGACGTCTTATAAGGTATTTTTCCAGAACAGGGTTCTAAGTATGGATGCCTGGGCAGCAGCCTCACATTCCAATTGTCTCCTAGCAACAAGAAACGTTTGATCTGCTGGCTTGGGGTAGCAACAGAGGGGGCTGAGTTGAAATGGACTTTCCTGAGGATGGTCTTAATGTTGGTTTGAGTCCATGGAGACCTTGGTATGGGGCAGTGGCACCAGGGCCCAGATGGATTCTCCTACCCAGAGGTTATGACAAAGCTCCAATGAGCAAGTTTTCCATGGGGAGACGAGATTTGTTCTTATTGGTGCCTCAGGAAACCACCATATGCTGGTATTGGAAACGAGGCCTCTGAAGAGAGATGCCTGAAAACCAAAGCAATGGATCTGATTAGGGCCTAGGGGCCTGTCCGGTTCAATATTCTTCTCTGGGGACATCTGTTGTCTGAGTGGAGGTAGTTGCTCAGCTGGATTGAGATCACCCCTGTTTGTCCTGGGCGGCCTACACTATTGGGATGGCCTCGGTGACTTTGGAGGTTTTTCCTCATTTGCAAGGTTGTGGCCAATGGAATGGGAAGAATTCCCTTGAAAGGGAAGCACAGTCCTGAGGTGTGGCTCCAGGGACCCAAGTGTGGAGCGTGTGTGGTCCAGGTATATTTGGAAAAAAGTCTGAAAACACAAACTCCACTTAGGTTGGGGGATGTAGGTATGGCCGGCCAGATCTATAGACCGTGAGGAGAACTCTTCGGGATATGAACAAAGGGCGAATGTGAGGTGCTGGCTCATGCTTTTTTTTTTTTTTTTCTGGAAATGTGTCACCGATTGCCATGGAATGTCAGGGTGTCCTCCTGGGCCATCGATGAGGCTCCCTTTCTGGGGATTTGACCTGATCTCAAGAGTTTGGGGTCATTCTGTGGGAAGGGAGGAGGCCTTTCTGGTTTTTCTGTTTATTTTATTTATTTACTTATTTATTTATTTATTTATTTATTTTTATCTCAGGTGGACCACCAAAAGAGGGATTCCAGAGCAGAGTCGTGGGTTGGGGCAACTGGACAACCAGACCTCTGGTTAACATTGGACCTAAGAACATGGCAAGCCCCATATGTGGGCTCTTGGTCCAGACACTGAGAGGCCTTCCTTGAGGATAGGTCTCACACTGAGTTTCACAATGTGTTTTTGTGTCCAAGGAGCCCCTCAAGTCAGGGCGTGGCCTAATGTACCATGCTGGTTTCTCCTACACTGAACGTTGCACAATATGGTAATCACAAGTTTTCTGGCCATGGGGAAGATGGAGTTCTAATTTCTGCAACACTTTCACTCCTGGACTGTGATTGGATTTAATGTCTAGGTTCTGAAGCCTGAAAACTGATGTTGGGAAGAGATGAAGACCTAAGGCCATGGTGTGTCTGATGTGCTCAGTGTTCGGCTAGCTGTTGAGTGTGGGTTGGGAGGTGCAGGCTCATGCTGTGGCAGACAGGGAATTAGTGCCCAGGCTAGACTGTATCATTGGGGTGCAGTCGAGTTTCGTGCAGGATGGTACTCATTTGTGGTTACTGGGTAGCCCCAGAGGGCAACGTTTTTCTTCTGGAGGGAAGACACAGTGCCACATAGTGGCTCCAGAACTCCCAAACTGGAAGGCTTGTGGGCCAGGAGTGTGAGGAAAAAATTCTGAGAACACAAGCCAGACTTAGATTTCGGGGTGAGGGGACGGCAGGCACCCTCTGCAGAGATGATTCGAGATCCTGTATACCTGAAGACAGAGCTAGGATCAGACGTTGGCTTAGGTCGGAGTTTCTGTCCATGACGGCCCCTTCATGAAGGGGAGGGTGTCACGAGGACATGGAGGTTTTCCCACGATGGGAATTGTGAGATGCTCCAAACCGCAATGATTCCTTCTGTGGGACAGGTGAGACCGGTGGATGGCTCCAGGACATCCCATAAGGAAGTTATCCAGAGCAGGGTTCTAAGGATGGATGCCTGGGCAGCCTGCCTCCCATTCCGGGTGTCTCATAGAGCCAAGGCAAGTTCGATCTGCCTGATCTAGGGGAGCAACCGAATCGGGTGTGTTGAAATGGGTGAGTTGAGGATGGGTCATAATGTGCATTTGTGTCCATGGAGACCTTGGAATGGGGTCTTGATCCGGGTCCTTGAGGGATGTTCATAACCGGAGGTTTTGATGGAGCTCTAAAGAGTATGTTTCCTATGTAGAGAAGAGAATTGTTTTGATGAGTGCCTAAGGAATCTAACATATGCTGGTATTGGAAACCAGGCCTCTGTGGAGAGATGACTGGAAACAACAGCAATGGATATGATTAGAGCCTAGGTGCCTGTCCGGTTCAATCTCTTTGCTGGGGATACGTGTCTAAGTATCTGAGGTGAGTTAGTTGCTCAGATTGTGTCAGATCGCCCCTGTTTGCCCTTGGCGGCCTATAATATTGGAATGGCCTCGGGACTTTGGAGTTTCTTTTAATCTATAGGGTTGTGGTCAATGGAATGGGCAGAAATCCCCTGGAGAGGGCAGGCAAAGTTCTGAGTTTGGCGCTAGGGGCCCAACCTTGAGGGTGTGTGGGCCAGGCCTGTGGAGCAAAAATCTGAAAACACAAACTCCGCTTAGGATTGGGGACATAGTTATGGCACTCCCAATCTACAGACCGTGATAACACTTCAGGATATGAAAAAGTGTGAGTCTGAGGTGCTTGCTCAGATTTTGTCTCTGGATTTGTGTCAACAATGTGGATGGAATGCTGGCGTGGCCTCATGGGTTGTGGATGGCTTTCCTTCTCTGAGGATTTGACCCAATCCCAAGAGTTTGGATATTTTCTGTGGGATGGGAGGAGTCCTTTCTGTTTTTTATTTTATTTTATTTTATTTTTTGTACCTCATGTGTCCCAATAAAGGAGGGATTCCAGAGCAGAGTCCTCGGGAGGGACAACTGGACAACCCCACCTCTGTTTTAGTTTGGGGGCCTAGGGGCATGGCAAGTCCAATATGTGGGCTCTTGATTTAGACACTGAGAGGCCTTCCTTGAGGACAGGGCTCATGCTGAGGGTCACAATGCCTATTTGTGCCAACAAGGCCCTCAAGCATGGGAAGGGCCTCATGGGCCACGCTGGATTCTCCGACACTGAACGTTGGAGAATATGCCAACCACAAGGTTTCTGGCCATGGCGAAGGAAGAGTTGTGACTTCTGCATCACGTTCACCCCTGGACAGTGTTTGGAGTTTAGGTCTAGGTTCTGAAACCCGAAAACCGAGGTTGGGAAGAGATGAAGACCTAAGGACCTGTTTGGTCCAATGAGCTCAGTGTGCGGCCAGCTGTTGAGCGTACGTCTGGAGGTGTGGGCTCATGCTGTGTCAGACAAGGCAATAGACAGGGTAGACTGTATATTTGGGGTGCAGTCGAGTGGCGTTCAATTGATCCTCATTCGGGTTTCTAGGTAGTTCCATAAGGCAACGTTTTTTCTCCTGGAGGGCAGGCAGAGTGCTGCATTGTGGCCCCAGGATTTCCAAACTGTAGGGCTTTTGGGCCAGGGGTGTGAGGACTGTAGTCTGAGAACACAAGCTAGGCTTAGTTTTTGGGGTGAGGGCACAGAAGGCACACTCTGCAGAGCTGAATCATGATCTCATGCACCTGAAGTCCGGGCGAATATCAGACGTTTGCTCAGGTTGGAGTTTCTGTCCATGATGGCCACTTTATAAAGTGGAGCGTCACAAGAGGCCATGTAGATTTTCCCACAATGGGAGTTCTGAGATGCTCCAGACTGCAAAGATTCCTTCTGTGGGACACTTGAGACCTGTTGGATGGCTCTAGGATGTCCCATATGGAATGATTCCAGAGTAGGGTTCTAAGGATTGATGCCTAGGCAGCCCACCTCCCATTCTAGTTGTCTCCTAGTGACAAGGCAGGTTTGATCTGCAGGCCCTGGGGGAGAAACCAAGGGGGTTGAGTTGACATGGACGCTCCCGAGGATAGATCATAATGTGGGTTTAAGTCCATGGAGACCTTGGAATGGGGCGCTTGATCCGGGGCCCTGAAAGATTCTCCTAAACAGAGGTTTTTATAGAGCTCCAAAGAGTACATTTCCTATGTGGAGACGAGATTTTTCTGATGAGTGCCTCAGTAATCCCCCTATGCTGGTATTGGAAACCAAGCCTCTGAGGAGAGATGCCTGGAAACAAAAGCAATGGATCTGATTAGGGCCTAAGTGCCTGTCCAGTTCAATCTTATTCTATGGGGATATCTGTCTCTGGGTCTGAGTGGAGGTAGTTTCCTAACTTGTGAGAGATCATCCCTGTTTGTCCTGGGCAGCCAACACTATTCGGATGGCCTCGGGGAGTTTGGAGGTTTCTCCTAATCTATAAGGTTGTGGCCAATGGAAATGGCAGAATTCCCCTGGAGAGGGAAGCCACAGTCCTGAGGTGTGGCTCCAGGGGCCCCAGCTTGGATGGTGTGTGGGCCAGGCCTGTGGGGACAGAAGTCTGAAAACACAAACTCAGCTTAGGTTTGGGGATGTATGAATGAAGGCTCGATCTACAGACCGTGAGAATTTTCCGGGCTATGAACAAAGGGCGAGTATGTGGCGCTTGCTCAGGCTTTTGTCTCTGGATTGTGTGTCAACGGTGGCCGTGGAATGTCGGGGTGTCCTCAAGGGCCATGGACAATTCTTTCTCTGGTGATTTGGCCTGATCCCAAGGGGTTGGGATCATTCTGTGGATGGGAAAAGTCCTTTTTTTTTTTTTTTTTTTTTTTTTTTTACCTCAGGTGTCCCACCAAAGAGGGATTCCAGAGCAGAGCCCTGAGTCGGGTGACTAGACATCTCGAACTCTGGTTGAGATTGGGGGACTAGGGGCTTGGCAAGCCCCATATGTGGGCTGTTGTTCCAGTCACTAAGATGCTTTGCATGAGGATAGGGCTCACGCTGAGGGTCACAATGTGTGTTTGTGCAAATTGTGGCCCTCAGGGATAGGTGGGGCCTCATAGTCCATGCTGCTTTCTCCTACAATGAACATTGGACAACATGCCAACCACTAGGTTTCTTGGCAAGGCGAAGGAGAAGTTCTGATTCTTGCATCACGTTCACTCCTGAGCAGTGAGTGGAGATAAGGTCTAGGTTCTGAAGGTGAAAACTGAGGTTGGGTAGAGATGATGGCCTAAAGCCCTTGTGGGTGTGATATGCTCTGTGTACGGCCAGCTGTCTGGGTTTTGGACTGGAGGGCTGCCCTCAGGCTGTGTCAGACAGGGCTTTAGTGCACAGGCTAGACTGTATAATTGGGGTATGGTCGAGTGGCATGCAGGTTGTTACTCATTTGGCGTTTCTGGTTAGCCCTATAGGGCAACATTTTTCTTCTGGAGGCCAGGCAGAGTGCTGCATTGTGTCTCCAGAATTTCCAAACTGGAGGGGTGTGGCCAGGATTCTGAGGACGGAAGTCTGAGAACACAAGGTAGGCTTAGGTTTCGGGGCGAGGGCCCAGCAGGCACACTCTCAAGTGCTGAATCGAGATCCTATGCTTCTGAATTTAGGGCGAGGATCAGACTTTGGCTTAGGATGGAGTTTCTGTCCATGATGGCCCATTTATGAAGGTGTGGGGCATCATGAGGAAATGGAGGTTTTCTCACAGTGTTATTGTGTGATGCTTCAAACCACAAGGATTCATTCTGCGAGACAGTCAAGACAGGTTGGTTGGATTCAAAACGTCCCATAAAGAAGTTCTCCAGAGCAGGGTTCTAAGGATGGATGCCTGGGCAGCCCGCCTCCCATTCTAACTGTCTCCTAGTGACAAGGAAGGTTTGATCTGCTGGCTCTGGGTGAGCAGCCGAGGGGGCTGATTTGAAATGGACTCTCCTGAGAATGGTTCATAATGTAAGTTTGTGTCCTTGGAGACCTTGGGATTGGGCCATGGTGCCAGCGCCCTGAAGGATCCTCCTAACCTGAGGTATTGACACAGCTCCAAAGAGCAAGTTTCCCATGTGGAGATGAGATCTGTTCTGATTGTTTCCTTAGGAAACCCCCATATTCTGATATTGGAAACCAGGCCTCTGAGGAGAGATACCTAGAAACCAAAGCAATGCATCAGAAGTTGGCTCAGGTTGGAGTTTCTGTCCATGATGGCCCCTTTATAAAGGGGAGCATCTCATGAGGCCATGTAGGTTTTCCCACGATAGGAGTTGTGAGATGCTCCAATCTGCAAGGATTCCTTCTGTGGGACAGTCAAGACCTGTTGGAAGGCTCCAGGACATCCCATATGGAACGGCGCCAGAGCAGGATTCCAAGGATGGATGCCTAGAGAGTCTGCTTTGCATTCCAGTTGTCTCCTAGCGACAAGGCAGGTTTGATATTCTGCCTCTGGGGGAGTAATCGACGGGGCTGAGTTGAAATGTACTCTCCTGCTGAATGGTCATAATGCGGGTATTTGTCCATGGAGACCTTGGAATAGGGCGGTTTTTCCGGCTACCTGAAGGTTTCTCCTAACTGGAGGCTTTTACAGAGCTCCAAAGGATAAGTTTCCCATGTGAAGACAAGATTTGTTCTGATTGGTATCTCTGGAATCCCTCATATGCTGGTATTGGAAAACAGGCCTCTGAGGAGAGATGCTTAGAAAAAAAAGCAATGGAACCAATTACATTCTAGGGGCCAGTCCAGTTTAATCTTCTTCTCTTGGGTTATCTGTCTACGGGTGAGTTGACGTCGTTGCTCAGCTTGTGAGAGATCGCCCCTCTTTGTCCTGGGTGGCCTACACTATTGGAATGGCCTCTGGGACTTTGGAGGTTTCTCCTTATCTGTAGGGTTGTGGCCAATGGAATGGGAAGAATTTCCTTGGAGAGGGCAGGCACAGTCCTGAGGTGTGGCTCCAGGGGCCTCAGTCTGGAGGGTGTGTGGGACAGGGATGTCAGGATAGAAGTCTGAAAACACAAACTCGGCTTAGGTTTGGGGACGTAGGTATGGCAGGCCCAATCTACAGACTATGAGGAGAATTTTTTGGGCTATGACCTAAGGGTGAGTGTGAACGCTTGCTGAAGCTTATGTCTCTGGATTTTGTGTCAATAGTGGCCATGGAATGTCGGGCTGGCCTCATGGGCCATGTACAAGTCTTTCTCTCTGGACCCCAATCACTTGGGATGGCCCAATCCCAAGTGATTGGGGTCATTCTGTGAGTGGGAGGAGTCCTTTCTGTGTTTATTTACCTCAAATGTCCCACCAAAGAGGGATTCCAGAGCAGAGCCCTGAGTAGGGGTGACTAGATGTCTCTACCTCTGGTTAAGATTGGGTGACTTGGGGCATGGCAGGCCCCATATGCGGGCTCATGGTCCAGCCACTGAGAGGCTTTACTTGAGGACAGGGCTCAAACTGAGGGTCCCAATGTGTGTTTGAGCCCACCGCAGCTCTTAAGCATAGGCAGGGCCTCAGGGACCCTCCACTACCCTCAGGGGCCCTACTACTACCCCTGTAGGCCCTACAGGGGTCCTACACTGAACGTTGGACAAGATGCCAACCACAAGATTCTGGCGAGAGGGAAGGAGGAGTTCTGATTTCTGCATCACGTTCACCCATGGGAAGTGAGTAGAGATAAGGTCTAGGATTCTGTAGCCTGAAAACCGAAGTTGGAAAGAGATGGCGACCTAAGGCCATGGCGGTTCAGATGTTCTCAGTGTACTGCAAGCTGTCTGGGTGTCGGTTGGGAATTCAGGCCTCAGGTTCTGTCAGACAGGGCATTAGTGCACAGGCTAGACTATATAATTGGTGTACAGTTGAGTGACGTGCAGGTTTATCCTCATTTGAGGTTTCTGGGTAGACCCATAGGGCAATATTTTTCTTCTAGAGGGCAGGCAGAGTGCAGCACTGTGTCATCGGAAATCCCAAAATAGAGGGCGTGTGGTCCAGGAGAGTGAGGACGGAAGTCGGAGAACACTAGCTACGCTTAGGTTTTGGGGTGAGGGCACAGCAGGTACACTCTGAAGAGCTGAATCAAGATCTCGTGCATCTGAAGTCAAGGCGAGATCAGCTGTTGGCTCAGGTTGGAGTTTCTTTCCATGATCTGCCTTCATGAAGATTGGGGGCATCATGTGACCTTGGAAGCTTTCCATGATATGAGTTGTTAGGTGGTCCATGCACAAGGACTCCTGTGGGACAGTCGAGACCTGTTGGATGGCTCAAGGATGTCCCATAAGGAATGACGCAAGAGCAGGGTTCTAAGGATGGATGCCTGAAGAGCCCAACTCGCATTTCAATTGTCTCCTAGCGACAAGGCAGGTTCAATCTGCTGGCTCTGGGGTAGCAACCGAGGGGGTTTAGTTGAAATGGACTCTCCTGAGGATGGGTCATAATTTGGGATTGTGTCCATGGAGATATTCAAATGGGGCAGTGGCTCCAGTGACCTGAAGTTTTCTCCTAACTGGAGGTTATGACACAGCTCCATAGAGCAAGATTCCCATGTGGAGACGAGATTTTTTCTGATAGGTAGCTCTGGAAACCCCCTTATGCTGGTATTGGAATCCAGGCCTCTGAGGAGAGATGCCTGAAAACAAAAGCAATGGATCCAATTAGGGCCTAAGTGCCTGTCTTGTTCAATATTCTTTTCTATGGATATCTGTCCAAGGTTCTGATTGGAGGTAGTGGCTCAGCTTGTGCCAGAGGGTCCCTGTATGTCCAGGACATCCTACACTATTGCGATGGCCTCAGAGATTTTGGATGATTCTCCTAATCTGTCAGGTTGTGCCAAATGAATGAGCAGAATTCCCTTGGAGAGGGCAGGCACAGTCCTGAGGTGTGGCTCCATGGGGCCCAGCCTTTAGGGTGTGTGGGTGAGGACAATGGAGACAGAAGTCTGAAAACACAAACTCGGCTTAGGTTTGGGGACATAGGTATGGCAGGCCCGATCTACAGACCTTGAGAATTTTGGGGGCTCTGAACAAAGGGCAAGTGTGTGGCGTTTTTCAGGTTTTTGTCTCCGGATTTTGTGTCAATGGTGGCCGTGGAATGTCAGGCTGGCCTCATCGACCATGGACGAGTATTTCTCTCTGTGGATTTGGCCAAATTCCAAGTGTTTGGGGTCATTCTTTGGATGGTAGGAGTCCTTATTTTTTTTTTTTCTTTATCTTGTTTTTTTTTTTTTTTTTTTTTTTTTTTTTTTTTTTTTTTTTTTTTTACTTTATGTGTCCCACCAAAGAGGGATTCCAGATAAGAGCTCTGAATAAGGTTGACTAGACTTCTCAAGCTCTGGCTAGGATTGGGGGAGTAGGGGCATGGCAAGTCCCATATGCAGGCTCTTGGTCCAGCCCCGGAGAGGCTTTACTTGAGACCAGGGTTCATGCTTAGTGTCCTAATGTGTGTTTGTGCCCATCGCAGCCCTCAAGCATGTCTGAGGCCTCATGGGCCATGCTGGGTTCTCATATACTGAACGTTGGACAACATGCCAACCACAAGGTTTCTGGTCATGGGGAAGGTGAAGTTCTGACTTCTGCATCACGTACATCACTTAGTTGTGAGTGGAGATAATGTCTAGGTTCTGAAGCCTGAAGACCAAGGTTGGGAAGAGATGATGACCTAAGGCCATGGCATGTTCGATGTGTTCAGTGTGAGGCCAGGTGTCTGGGTGTCGGTCACGAGGTCTGGGGTCAGGCTGTGTCAGACAGGGCATTAGTGCCCAGGCTAGACTGTATAATTGGGGTACAGTCTAGAGAATTGCAGGTTGATCCTCATTTGATGTTTCTGGGTAGACCCCTAGGGCAAAGTCTCTCTTCTGGAGGGCAGGCAGAGTGCTGCATTTTGTCTCCAGAATTCCCAAAGTGGAAGGCTTGTGGGCCAGGAGTGTGAGGATGGAAGTCTGAGAACGCGAGCTGGCTTAGGTTTTGGGGCGAGGGCAAGGCAGGCACACTCTGCAGAGCTGCATTGAGATCTCATGCATCTGAAGTCAGGGCGAGGATCAGACGGGAGTTTCTGTCCATGATGTCCTCTACCTGAAGGTGGAGGCATCACGAGGCCATGGAGGTTTTCCCACGGTGCAAGTGTGTGATGCTGCAAACTACAAGGATTCCTTCTGCAGGACAGTTGAGACCTGTTGAATGGATCAAGGACACCCCATTAGGAATTTCTCCAGAGCAGAGTTCTAACAACGGATACCTGGGCAACAAACTCGCATTCCAATTGTCTCCTAGTGACAAAGCAGGTTTGATCTGCTGGCACTGGGTGAGCAACCGCCAGGTTTGAGTTGAAATGGACTCTCCTGAGGATGGGCCATAATGTGGGATTGTGTGCATTGAGACATTGGAATGGGGCGGTGGCTCCAGTGACGTGAAATTTTCTCCTAACTGGAGGTTTAGACACAGTTCCATATAGCATGATTCCCATGTGGCATGCGATTTGTTCTGATTGGTAGCTCCAGAAACCCCCATGTGCTGGTATTGGAATCCAGGCCTCTGAGGAGAGATACGTGAAAACAAAAGCAATGGATCCGTTTAGGGCCTAGGTGCCTGTCCTGTTCAATCTTCTTTTCTATGGATATCTATCTACAGGTCTGATTGGAGGTAGTGGCTCAGCTTGTGGCAGATGGTCCCTGTTTGTCCCGGACATCCTACAATATTGGGGTGGCCTCGGGGACTTCGGATGTTTCTCCTAATCTGTCAGGTTGTGCCAAAGGAATGAGCAGAATTCCCATTGAGAGGGCAGGCACAGTCCTGAGGTGTGGCTCCAGGGGGCCAAGCCTTGAGGGTATGTGGGCCAGGACAATGGAGACAGAAGTCTGAAAACACAAACTTGGCTTAGGTTTGGGGACATAGGTATGGCAGGCCCGATCTACAGACCGTGAGAATTTTTCAGGCTTTGAACAAAGGGCGAGTGTGTGGCGCTTTTTCAGGCTTTTGTCTCCGGATTTTGTGTCAATGGTGGCCGTGGAATGTCAGGATGGCCTCATCAGCCATGGACGAGTATTTCTCTCTGTGAATTTGGCCCAATTCCAAGTGTTTGCGGTCATTCTTTGGACGGTAGAAGTCCTTTCTCTATTTTTTTTTAACCTCATGTGTCCCACCAAGGAGGGATTCTAGAGAAGAGATCTGAGTAGGGGTGTCTAGACTTCTCAAGCACTGGTTAAGGTTTGGGGAGTAGGGGCATGGTAATCTCCATATATGGGCTCTTGGTCCAGCCCCGGAGAGGCTTTACTTGAGGCCAGGGTTCATGCTTAGGGTCCTAATGTGTGTTTGTGCCCATCGCAGCCCTCAAGCATGTCTGAGGCCTCATGGGCCATGCTGGTTTCTCCTACACTGCACGTTGGACAACATGCCAACCACAGGGTTTCTGGTCATGGGGAAGGAGGAGTTCTGATTTCTGCATCACGTACACGGCATGGCAGTGAGTAGAGATAAGGTCTAGAATCTGAAGCCTGAAAACCGAGGTTGGTAAGAGATGACGACCTAAGGCCATGGTGGGTCCGATGCACTTAGTGTGCGGCCAGATGTCTGTGTCCATCATGAGGACTGGGCTCAGGCTGTGTCAGGCAGGGCATTAGTCCCCAGGCTAGACTGTATAATTGGGGTACAGTCGAGTGATGTGAAGGTTGGTCCTCATTTGGGGTTTCTGGTTGGCCCCATAGGGCAAAGATTTTCTTCTGGAGGGCAGGCAGAGTGCTGCATTCTGGCTCCAGAATTGCCAACTTCAGGGCTTGTGGGCCAGGTGTTTTAGGACAGAAGTCTGAGAACACAAGTTCAGCTTTGAATTCGCAGCGGTGACATGGCAGGCAAACTCTACAGACCTGAAATGAGATCTCGTGCATCTGAAGTCAGGGCGAGGATCAGATGTTGGCTTAGGTTGGAGTTTCTGTACATGATGTCCCCTTCATGAAGGTGGGGGGGGATCAGGAAACCATGGAAGATTTCCAACTTTGTGAGTGTGTGATGCTCCAAACCACAAGGATTCCGTCAGCAAGACAGTCACGACCTTTTGGATGGATCAAGGACGTCCCATAAGAAATGCTCCAAAGCACAGTTCTAATGATGGACGCCTGGGCAGTCCAACTTGCATTCCAGTTGTGTCCTAGTGAAAAGGAGGATTTGATCTGCTGTCACTGGGGGAACAACCGAGGGGGCTGAATTGAAATGGAATCTCATGAGGATCAGTCATGATGTGGATTTGTGTCCATGGATCCCTTGGAATGGGGCAGTGGCTCTGTTGCCCTGAAGAATTCTCCTAACCTGAGGTTTTGATGCAGCTCCAAAGAGCAAGTTTCCCATGTAGAGACGAGATTTGTTCTGAAACCCCCACAACCTGGTATTGGAAACCAAGCATCTGGGGAACAATGCCTGGAATCCAAAGCAATGGATCTGATTACGGTCTAGGGGCCTGTCCTTTTCAATATTCTCCTCTGAGTGTCTCTGTCTAAGATTCAGAATGGAGGTCACTGCTCAGCTTGTGTCAGATCACCCATGTTTGTTGGGGGAGACTGGTCTTGGGAATTGGAGGTTTCTCCTAATCTGTAAGGTTGTGGCAAATGAAACGGGCAGAGTTCCCTTGGAGAGCACTGGCACAGTCCTTAGGTGTGACACCACCTTTCTGGGTGTCATCCAGGAGGTCCAGGCTCAGGCTGTGTCAGACAGGGCATTAGTGCCAAGCTTAGACTGTATAATTGGAGTAAAGTTGAGTGGCATGCAGGTTGATCCTCATTTGGCGTTTCTGGGTAGCCCCAGGGGCAACGTTTTTCTTCTGGAGGGAAGGAAGAGTGCTGCATTGTGGCGACGGAATTCTCACACTGGAGGGCTTGTGGGCCAGAATTGTGAGGAAGGAAGTGTGAGAACACCAGCTAGGCTTAGGTTTTGGGTCAAGATCATGGCAGGCACACTCTGTAGAGCTAAATCTAAATCTCATGCATCTGAAGTCAGGGCGAGGATCAGACGTAGGCTCAGGTTGAGGTTTCTGTTCAGGATGGCCCCTTCATGATGGTGGGGGGCATCATGGGGCTATGGAGACTTTCCCACAATTGGCATTGTAAGTTGCTCCAATCGGCAAGGATTCCTTCTACGGGACAGTCGAGACCGGTCAGATTGCTCCAGGACGTCCCATGCGGAACCACGGCAGTGCAGGGTTCTAAGGATGGATTCCTGGAGTGCCCGCCTCACATTCCTATTGTCTCCTAGTGACAAGGCAGGTTCGATCTGCTTCTATTGGGGAGCAACCAAAGGGGATGTGTTGAAATGGACTCGCCTGCGGATGGGTCATAATGTGGGTTTGTGTCCATGGAGACCTTGGAATGGGGTGTTGGCTGCTGGGACCTGAAGGTTTCCCTTAACTGGAGGTTGTGACACAGCTCCAAAATGCATGTTTCCCATGTGGAAATGAGATTTGTTCAGACTGGTACCTCCAGAAGAACACATATGCTAGTATTGGAAACCAGGCCTCTGAGGAGAGATGCCTGGAATCAAAAGCAATGGATCTGATTAGGGCCTAGGTGCCTGTCCGGTTCAATCTTCTTCTCTGGGGTTATCTGTCTATGGGTCTGAGTTGAGGTAGTTGCTCATCTTGGGACAGATCACCCTGTTTGCCCTGAGTGGCCAACACTATTGGGATGGCCTCAGGGACGTTGGAGTGTTCTCCTAATCTTTAGGGTTTTGGCCAATGGAATGGGCAGAATTTGCTTGGAGAAGGCAGGCACAGTCCTGAGGCATGGCTCCAGGGGCCCCAGCCTGGAAGGTGTGTGGGCCAGGACAGTGGGGACAGAAATCTGAAAACCAAAACTCAGCTTAGGTTGGGGGACGTAGGTATGACAGGCCTGATCTATAGACCGTGAGGAGAATTTTTCAGGCTATGAACAAAGGGCAAGTGTGAGGCATATCTCCAGGCTTTTGTCTCTAGATTTTGTGTCAATGGTGGCCATGGAATGACGGGATGGCCTCTTTGGCCATGGATGATTCTTTCTCTTTTAAGATTTGGTCAGATCCCAAGTTTTGGGGCTCATTCAGGGGATGGAGGAGACCCTTCAATATTTTTTTCCTCAGGGGTTTCAGAGCAGAGACCTGAATAGGGGTGACTAGACCTCTCAACCTCTCATTAATATTGGGGGACTAGGGATGGCAATGCGGGTTCGTGGTCCAGCCCCTGAGAGGCTTTAATTGAGGACAGGGCTCACACTGAGGGTCCCAATGTGTTTGTGCCCATTGCGGTTCTCAAGTATGGGCGGGGACTCATGGGATACACTGGATTCTCCTACACTGAACGTTGGAAAACATGCCAACCACAAGGTTTTTTGCATTGAGGAAGAAGGAGTTTCATTTCTGCATCACGTTCACCCCTGGGTAGGGAGTATATATAAGGTCTAGGTTCTGAAGCCTGAAAACCAAGGTTGGGAAGAGATGATGACCTAAAGCCATGGCGGGTCTGATGTGCTCAGTGTACAGCCAGCTGTCTGGGTGTCGGTTGGGAATTCAGACCTCAGGCTGTGCAAGACAGGGCATTAACGCCGAAGCGAAACTGTATAATTGGGGTAGAGTCAACTGGCATGCAGGTTGATCCTCATTTGGTGTTTCTGGTTAGCCCCATAGGACGTTTCTCTTCTGGAGGGCAGTCAGAGTGCTGCATTGTGTCTCTCCAGAATTCCCTAACTGGAGGGCTGGTGGGCTCGGAGTGTGAGGACGAAGTCTGAGAACAATAGCTAGGTTTTGCTTCGGGGCGGGGTTTCGGCAGGCACACTCTGCAGAGTTGAATCAAGATTTCGTGCATCTGAAGTCAGGGCGAGGATTAGACGTTGGCTCAGGTTGGAGTTTCTGTCCAAGATGGCTCTTTCATGAAGGGGACGGTGCACCACGAGGCCACAGAGCTTTTCCCATGATGGGAGTAGTGAGGTGCTCCAAAGCGCAAGGATTCCTTCTGCAGGACAGCTGTGACCTGTTGGATGGCTCCAGGACGTCCCATATGGAATTACTTCAGAGTAGATTTCTACAGATGGATGCCTAGGCAGCCCGCCTCACATTCCAATTGTCTCCTAGTGACAAGATAGGTTCGATCTGCTGGCTCTAGGGGAGCACCCAAGGGCACTGAGTTGAAATAGACTCTCCTGCAGATGGGTCCTAATGTGGGATTGTGTCCATGGAGACCTTGGAATGAGGTGGTGGCACCGGGGCCCTGAAGGATTTTCCTAGCCGGAGGTTTTGACACAGCTTGAAAGAGCACGTTTCCCATGTGGAGAAGACATTTGTTCTGACTGATGACTCAGGAAACCCCGATATGGTGGTATTGAAAACCAGGCCTCTGAGGTTCTGACATAGCTCCACGAGCAAGTTTCCAATGGCAGACAAGACTTGCTCTGAAGGGGCCTCTGGAAACCCAATAGGCTGGTATTGGAAACCAGGCCTCTGAGAAGAGATGCCTGGAAACCAAAGCAATGGATCTGATTAGGGCCTAGAGGCCTGTCCAGTTCAATGTTCTTCTCTGGGGACATCTGTCTCCGAGCCTGTGTGGAGCTAGTTGCTCAGCTAGTGTCAGATCACCCCTGTTTGTTCCGAGCGGCCTACAATATTGGGATGGTCCCAGGGACATTGGAGATTTCTCCTGATTTATATGGTTGTGGCCAATGGAATATGAAGAATTCCCTTTGAGAGGGCAGGAACAATCCTGAGGTGTGGTTCCAGGGGCCCTAGCCTGGAGGGTGTGTGTTTTCAGACAACTGTCCAAACAGCCCAGGCCTACACAACCTACAGGCTCAGGCCCCTGGAGCCAAACCTGAGGACTGTACTTGCCCTCTCCAAGGGAATTGTGTGTGCCCATTCCAATGGCCACAACACTTCTAATAGGATAAACCTCCAAAGTCCCTGATCCATCTCAATAGTGGTGGCTTCCCAGGAAAAACAGGGGCAATCTGAGCCCAACTGAGCACCTACCTGCACTCAAACCCATAGACAGATGTCCCCAGAGGTAAAAAGGAAAAAACAGGCCCCTAGGCACTAATCAGATCCATTGCTTAGGTTTCCAGGCATCTCTCCTCAGAGGCCTGGATTTCAAAAGCAGCATATAGCTGTTTCTTGACTCACCCATCAGAAAACATCTCTTCTACACATGGGAAACTTGCACGTTGGAGCTGTGTCAAAGCCTCTGTTTAGGAGAACCCTTTAGGGCCCCAGTGCCACCGCTTCATTCCAAGGTCTCCATAGACACAAAAGCACATTAGGACCCATCCCCAGGGGTGTCCATTTCATCTCAGCGTCCTCGGTTGCTCCCCACAGATCCAGGAGATCTAACCTGTCTTGTTGCTAGGAGACAATTGGAATGCGAGGTGGGCTACCCAGCCATCCATCCTTATAACCCTGCTCAGAATCATTGGCCTGGAGCCAAACAACAGGTCTCAATTGTCCTGCAGAAGACTCTCTGCACTTTGGAGCTTCTCACAACTCCCATCGTGGGAAAACACCCATGGCCTCGTGATGCCCCCCCCCATTCATGAAGGGGCCATCAGGGACAGAAACTCCAACCTGAGCGATCGTCTGATCCTCGCCCTGACTTCAGATGCACGAGATCTCGATTCAGGTCTGTAGATTGTGCATGCCATGGCCTCACCCAGAAACCTAAGCCTAGCTTGTGTTCTCAGACTTTTGTCGTCAGACTACTGGCCCACAAGCCCTCCACTTTGGCAATCCAGAACTACAATGCAGCACTCTGCCTGCCCTCCAGAAGAAAAACATTGTCCTCTGGGGCTACCCAGTAACCCCAAATGAGGATCAACCTGCACCGACCTTGGCTGTACCCAAAATACATAGGCTTACCAGGGCACTAATGCCCTTTCTGACACAGCCTGAGCCTGGACCCCCTGGACCCACCCAGACAGCTGGCCGCACACTGAGCACATCGAGCCGCCATGGCCTTAGGTCGTCATCTCTTCCCAAAATCGGTTTTCAGGTTTCAGAACCTAGACCTTATCTCCAATCACTGCCCAGGGTTGAAGGTGATGCAGAAATCAGAACTCCTTCCCCATGGCAAGAAACCTTGTGGTTGGCATGTTGTCCAACGTTCAGTGTAGTTGAAACCAGTGTGGCCCATGAGGCCCCGCCCATGCTCACGGGCCACATTGGTCACAAACACACATTGTGACCCTCAGGCTGAGCCCAGTCCTCAAGTAAGGCCACTCAGTGGCTGGATGAAGAGATAGTATATTGGGCTTGCCATGCCCCTAGGCCCCAATTTTTAACCATAGTTCGGCTTGTCCCTTCAGTCTTCCCCACGGCTTGGCTTTGGAATTCCTCTTTTGGTGGGACACCTGAGGTAACAAAACTGAAATGAGTCCTCCCATCACACAGATTGACGAAAAGCAATTGGAAATCAGGCCAAATCCTCAGAGAGGAAGATTCGTCCATAGCCATGAGGCCTCCCCGACATCCACGGAAGTCACTGATACAAAATCCAGAGAAAAAAGCCTGAGCAAGCGCCTCAGACTCGCACTTTCTTCATATCCTGAAGAGTTCTTCTCATGGTTTGTCAATTGTGCCTGCCATACCTACGTCCCCAAACCTAAGCTGAGTTTGTGTTTCCAGACTTCTGTCCTCAAAGTCTTGGGCCACACACCCTCCAGGCTGGGCCCCTGGAGCCACACATTAGGACTGTGCCTAACAATCCATGGGAATTCTGCCCATTCCATGGTCCAAAATCGTACAAATTAGGAGAAACCTCCAAAGTCCCTGAGGCCATCCCAATAGTGTAGGTCGACCGGAACAAACAAGGGCTGTCTGACACCAGCTGATAATCGACCTCCACTCATACCATAGATGGATGTCCCCAGAGAAGAAGATTGAACCAGACAGGACCCTAGGACATAATAGGATCCATTGCTTTGGATCCAATACGAGCATAGGGGTTTTCCTTAGGCACCCATCAGAACTCATCTCGTCTCCACAAGGAAATTTGTGCATGGGAGCCATGCCCAAAGCTTAGGAGAGTACTTCAGGGTCCCGGTGCCACCGCCCCATTCCAAGGCCCTCATGGACACAAAAACACATTAGGACCCATCCTTAGGAAAGTCCATTTCAACTCAGCCACCCCGGTTGCTCCCATAGAGCCATCAGATCTAAACAGTCTTGTTGCTAGGAGACAATTGGAATACGAGGCGGGCTTCCCAGGCATCCGTCCGCGAACGGTGCTCTGGAGTCATTCCATTTGGGATGTCCTGGAGCTGTCCAACAGGTCTCAATTGTCCCGCAGAAGGAATCCTTGAAGGGGGCATCCCACAGCTCCCAACGTGGGAAAACCCCAATGGCCTCGAGATTCCGCTCCCTTCATGAAGCGGCCGTCATGCACAGCAACTCCAACCTGAGCCAACGTCTGATCCTCGCCCTGACTTCAGATGCATGAGATATTGGTTCAGATCTGCAGGGGGTACCTGCCGTGCCCTCGCCCTGAAACCCAAGTCTAGCTTGTCTTCTCAGACTTCCATCCTCACACTCCTGGCCCCGAAGCCCTCAAGTTTGGCAATTCCGGACCCACAATGCAGCACTCTGCCTGCTCTCTAGAAAAAAAATTAGTGCCTCATGAGCTGCCCAGGCACCTTAAATGAGGATAAACCTACACAGTACTCGACTTTACCCAAATTATATAGTCTAACCTGGGCACTAATGCACTGTCGAACACAACCGGAGCCGGGACCTCCTGACCAACACCCAGAAAGCTGACCGCACACTGAGCACATAAAACCCGCCATGGCCTTAGGTCATCATCTCTTCCCTACCTCAGTATTCAGGCTTCAGAACCGAGACCTTACTCCAATCACTGCCAGGGGTGAGTGTGATGCAGAAATCAGAACTCCTCCTTACCCATGGCAAGAAGCCTTGTGGTTGGCACGT
Organism: Mustela nivalis; assembly: GCF_964662115.1. NCBI lineage: Eukaryota > Metazoa > Chordata > Mammalia > Carnivora > Mustelidae > Mustela > Mustela nivalis. The sequence continues at coordinate 470,905 of NW_028136159.1, forward strand.
TGTCCAACGTTCAGTGTAGGAGAAACCAGCATTCACTCTGAGGCCCCGCCCATTCTTGAGTGCGACGAGGGCATACACACGCATTGTGACCCTCACCATGAGTCCTGTCCTCTAGTAAGTCCTCTCAGTGCCTGGACCATTAGATGTCATATTGGGCTTGACATGTCCCTAGGCCCCAATTTTTAACCAGATTTCTGATTGTCCAGTCGCCCCTCCCCAGGGCTCTACTGTGGAATCCCTCATTTGGTGGGACACCTGAGGTTAAAAAAGAAAACAACAACAACAACAACAAAAAACGGACTTCTTCCAGCCCACAGAATGACCCCAAACTCTTTGGACGGGGCCAAACCACCAGAGAGTAAGACTCGTCCATTTCCCCTGAAGTCTCCCAGAAATTCCACGACCATGAGTGACCCGATATCCAGAGACAAAAACTTGAGCAGGAGCCTCACACTCGCCCTTCTTTCAAATCCCGAAGTGTTCTCCTCATGGTCTCTAGATCAGTCCTGCCATACCTATGACCCGAAACATAAGCCGAGTTTGTGTTTTCAGACAACTGTCCAAACAGCCCTGGCCTACACAACCTACAGGCTCAGGCCCCTGGAGCCAAACCTGAGGACTGTACTTGCCCTCTCCAAGGGAATTGTGTGTGCCCATTCCAATGGCCACAACCCTTCTCATAGGATAAACCTCCAAAGTCCCTGATCCATCTCAATAGTGGTGGCTTCCCAGGAAAAACAGGGGCAATCTGAGCCCAACTGAGCACCTACCTGCACTCAGACCCATAGACAGATGTCCCCAGAGGTAAAAAGGAAAGAACAGGCCCCTAGGCACTAATCAGATCCATTGCTTTGGTTTCCAGGCATCTCTCCTCAGAGGCCTGGATTTCAAAAGCAGCATATAGCTGTATCTTGACTCACCCATCAGAAAACATCTCATCTACACATGGAAAATTTTCACGTTGGAGCTGTGCCAAAGAATCTGTTTAGGAGAACCCTTTAGGGACCCAGTGCCACCGCTTCATTCCAAGGTCTCCATAGACACAAAAGCACGTTAGGACCCAACGCCAGGGGTGTCCATTTCAACTCAGCGTCCTCGGTTGCTCCCCACAGATCCAGGAGATCTAACCTGCCTTGTGGCTAGGAGACAATTGGAATGCGAGGTGGGCTACCCAGCCATCCATCCTTGGAACCCTGCTCAGAATCATTGGCCTGGAGCCAAACAACAGGTCTCAATTGTCCTGCAGAAGACTCTCTGCAGTTTGGAGCTTCTCACAACTCCCATCGTGGGAAAAACCCCATGGCCTCGTGATGCCCCCCCATTCATGAAGGGGCCATCAGGGACAGAAACTCCAACCTGAGCGATCGTCTGATCCTCGCCCTGACTTCAGATGCACGAGATCTCGATTCAGGTCTGTAGATTGTGCCTGCCAGGCCTCACCCAGAAACCTAAGCCTAGCTTGTGTTCTCAGACTTTTGTCGTCAGACTACTGGCCCACAAGTCCTCCAGTTTGGCAATCCAGAACTACAATGCAGCACTCTGCCTGCCCTCCAGAAGACAAACATTGTCCTCTGGGGCTACCCAGTAACCCCAAATGAGGATCAACCTGCACCACCTTGGCTGTACCCCAAATACATAGGCTGACCAGGGCACTAATGCCCTTTCTGACACAGCCTGAGCCTGAAACCACGGCCCCTCCCAGACAGCTGGCCGCACACTGAGCACATCGAGCCGACATGGACTTAGGTCGTCATCTCTTCCCAACCTCGGTTTTCAGGTTTCAGAACGTAGACCTTATCTCCAATCACTGCCCAGGGTTGAAGGTGATGCGGAAATCAGAACTCCTTCCCCATGGCAAGAAACCTTGTGGTTGGCATGTTGTCCAACGTTCAGTGTATTTGAAACCATTGTGGCCCATGAGGCCCCGCCCATGCTCGCGGGACACATTGGTCACAAACAAACACTGTGACCCTCAGGCTGAGCCCAGTCCTCAAGTAAGGCCACTCAGTGGCTGGATGAAGAGATAGCATATTGGGCTTGCCATGCCCCTAGGCCCCAATTTTTAACCATAGTTCGGGTTGTCCCTTCCGTCTTCCCCACGGCTTGGCTTTGAAATTCCTTTTTTGGTGGGACATCTGAGGTAACAAACCTGAAAGGAGACCTCCCATCCCACAGATTGATGAAAAGCAATTGGGAATCAGAGCAAATCCTCAGAGAGGAAGATTCTTCCATGGCCCATGAGGCCTCCCCGACATTCCACGGCCATCTCTGATACAAAATCCAGAGACAAAAGCCTGAGCAAGCGCCTCAGACTCGCACTTTCTTCATATCCTGAAGAGTTCTTCTCATGGTTTGTAGATCGGGGCTGCCATACCTACGTCCCCAAACCTAAGCTGAGTTTGTGTTTTTGGACTTCTGTCCTCAAAGTCTTGGGCCACACACCCTCCAGGCTGGGCCCCTGGAGCCACACATTAGGACTGTGCTTACCAAACCATGGGAATTCTGCCCATTCCATGGTCCAAGATCGTACAAATTAGGAGAAACCTCCAAAGTCCCTGAGGCCATCCCAATAGTGTTGGTCGCCCGGAACAAACAAGGGCTGTCTGACACCAGCTGATTATCGACCTCCACTCATACCATAGATGGATGTCCCCAGAGAAGAAGATTGAACCAGAAAGGACTATAGGCCATAATCGGATACATTGCTTTGGATTACAGGCATGTGTCCTCAAAAGCCTGATTCCAATACGAGCATAGGGGTTTTCCTGAGGCACCCATCAGAACTCATCTCGTCTCCACAATGAAACCAGTGCATGGGAGCCATGTCCAAAGCTTAGGAGAGTACTTCAGGGTCCCGGTGCCACCGCCCCATTCCAAGGCCCTCATGGACACAAAAACACATTAGGACCCATCCTCAGGAAAGTCCATTTCAACTCAGCCACCCCGGTTGCTCCGGCAGAGCCATCAGATCTAAACTGTCTTGTTGCTAGGAGACAATTGGAATGCGAGGCGGGCTTCCCAGGCATCCATCCCGGAACGGTGCTCTGCAGTCATTCCATATGGGATGTCCTGGAGATGTCCAACAGGTCTCAATTGTCCCACAGAAGGAATCCTTGAAGGGGGCATCCCACAACTCCCAACGTGGGAAAACCCCAATGGCCTCGAGATTCCGCTCCCTTCATGAAGCGGCTGTCATGCACAGCAACTCCAACCTGAGCCAACGTCTGATCCTCGCCCTGACTTCAGATGCATGAGATATTGGTTCAGATCTGCAGGGGGTACCTGCCGTGCCCTCGCCCTGAAACCCAAGTCTAGCTTGTCTTCTCAGACTTCCGTCCTCACACTCCTGGCCCCGAAGCCCTCAAGTTTGGCAATTCCGGACCCACAATGCAGCACTCTGCCTGCCCTCTAGAAAAAAAATTAGTGCCTCATGAGCTGTCCAGGCACCTTAAATGAGGATAAACCTACACAGTACTCGACTTTACCCAAATTATATAGTCTAACCTGGGCACTAATGCACTGTTGAACACAACCTGAGCCGGGACCTCCTGACCAACACCCAGAAAGCTGACCGCACACTGAGCACATAAAACCCGCCATGGCCTTAGGTCATCATCTCTTCCCTACCTCCGTTTTCAGGCTTCAGAACCGAGACCTTCTCTCCAATCACTGCCCAGGGGTGAGTGTGATGCAGAAATCAGAACTCCTCCTTACCCATGGCAAGAACCCTTGTGGTTGGCACGTTGTCCAACGTTCAGTGTAGGAGAAACCAGCATTCACCCTGAGGCCCCGCCCATTCTTGAGTGCGACGAGGGCATACACACGCATTGTGACCCTCAGCATGAGTCCTGTCCTCTAGTAAGTCCTCTCAGTGCCTGGACCATTAGATGTCATATTGGGCTTGACATGTCCCTAGGCCCCAATTTTTAACCAGATTTCTGATTGTCCAGTCGCCCCTCCCCAGGGCTCTACTGTGGAATCCCTCATTTGGTGGGACACCTGAGGTTAAAAAAAAAACAACAACAACAACAACAAAAAACGGACTTCTTCCAGCCCACAGAATGACCCCAAACTCTTTGGACGGGGCCAAACCACCAGAGAGTAAGACTCGTCCATTTCCCCTGAAGTCTCCCAGAAATTCCACGACCATGAGTGACCCGATATCCAGAGACAAAAACTTGAGCAGGAGCCTCACACTCGCCCTTCTTTCAAATCCCGAAGTGTTCTCCTCATGGTCTCTAGATCAGTCCTGCCATACCTATGACCCGAAACATAAGCCGAGTTTGTGTTTTCAGACAACTGTCCAAACAGCCCTGGCCTACACAACCTACAGGCTCAGGCCCCTGGAGCCAAACCTGAGGACTGTACTTGCCCTCTCCAAGGGAATTGTGTGTGCCCATTCCAATGGCCACAACCCTTCTCATAGGATAAACCTCCAAAGTCCCTGATCCATCTCAATAGTGGTGGCTTCCCAGGAAAAACAGGGGCAATCTGAGCCCAACTGAGCACCTACCTGCACTCAGACCCATAGACAGATGTCCCCAGAGGTAAAAAGGAAAGAACAGGCCCCTAGGCACTAATCAGATCCATTGCTTTGGTTTCCAGGCATCTCTCCTCAGAGGCCTGGATTTCAAAAGCAGCATATAGCTGTATCTTGACTCACCCATCAGAAAACATCTCATCTACACATGGAAAACTTTCACGTTGGAGCTGTGCCAAAGCCTCTTTTTAGGAGAACCCTTTAGGGCACCAGTGCCACCGCTTCATTCCAAGGTCTCCATAGACACAAAAGCACGTTAGGACCCAACGCCAGCGGTGTCCATGTCAACTCAGCGTCCTCGGTTGCTCCCCACAGATCCAGGAGATCTAACCTGCCTTGTAGCTAGGAGACAATTGGAATGCGAGGTGGGCTACCCAGCCATCCATCCTTAGAACCCTGTTCAGAATCATTGGCCTGGAGCCAAACAACAGGTCTCAATTGTCCTGCAGAAGACTCTCTGCAGTTTGGAGCTTCTCACAACTCCCATCGTGGGAAAAACCCCATGGCCTCGTGATGCCCCCCCATTCATGAAGGGGCCATCAGGGACAGAAACTCCAACCTGAGCGATCGTCTGATCCTCGCCCTGACTTCAGATGCACGAGATCTCGATTCAGGTCTGTAGATTGTGCCTGCCAGGCCTCACCCAGAAACCTAAGCCTAGCTTGTGTTCTCAGACTTTTGTCGTCAGACTACTGGCCCACAAGTCCTCCAGTTTGGCAATCCAGAACTACAATGCAGCACTCTGCCTGCCCTCCAGAAGACAAACATTGTCCTCTGGGGCTACCCAGTAACCCCAAATGAGGATCAACCTGCACCGACCTTGGCTGTACCCCAAATACATAGGCTGACCAGGGCACTAATGCCCTTTCTGACACAGCCTGAGCCTGAAACCACGGCCCCTCCCAGACAGCTGGCCGCACACTGAGCACATCGAGCCGACATGGACTTAGGTCGTCATCTCTTCCCAACCTCGGTTTTCAGGTTTCAGAACGTAGACCTTATCTCCAATCACTGCCCAGGGTTGAAGGTGATGCGGAAATCAGAACTCCTTCCCCATGGCAAGAAACCTTGTGGTTGGCATGTTGTCCAACGTTCAGTGTATTTGAAACCATTGTGGCCCATGAGGCCCCGCCCATGCTCGCGGGACACATTGGTCACAAACAAACACTGTGACCCTCAGGCTGAGCCCAGTCCTCAAGTAAGGCCACTCAGTGGCTGGATGAAGAGATAGCATATTGGGCTTGCCATGCCCCTAGGCCCCAATTTTTAACCATAGTTCGGGTTGTCCCTTCCGTCTTCCCCACGGCTTGGCTTTGAAATTCCTTTTTTGGTGGGACATCTGAGGTAACAAACCTGAAAGGAGACCTCCCATCCCACAGATTGATGAAAAGCAATTGGGAATCAGAGCAAATCCTCAGAGAGGAAGATTCTTCCATGGCCCATGAGGCCTCCCTGACATTCCACGGCCATCTCTGATACAAAATCCAGAGACAAAAGCCTGAGCAAGCGCCTCAGACTCGCACTTTCTTCATATCCTGAAGAGTTCTTCTCATGGTTTGTAGATCGGGCCTGCCATACCTACGTCCCCAAACCTAAGCTGAGTTTGTGTTTTTGGACTTCTGTCCTCAAAGTCTTGGGCCACACACCCTCCAGGCTGGGCCCCTGGAGCCACACATTAGGACTGTGCTTACCAAACCATGGGAATTCTGCCCCTTCCATGGTCCAAGATCGTACAAATTAGGAGAAACCTCCAAAGTCCCTGAGGCCATCCCAATAGTGTTGGTCGCCCGGAACAAACAAGGGCTGTCTGACACCAGCTGATTATCGACCTCCACTCATACCATAGATGGATGTCCCCAGAGAAGAAGATTGAACCAGAAAGGACTATAGGCCATAATCGGATACATTGCTTTGGATTACAGGCATGTGTCCTCAAAAGCCTGATTCCAATACGAGCATAGGGGTTTTCCTGAGGCACCCATCAGAACTCATCTCGTCTCCACAATGAAACCAGTGCATGGGAGCCATGTCCAAAGCTTAGGAGAGTACTTCAGGGTCCCGGTGCCACCGCCCCATTCCAAGGCCCTCATGGACACAAAAACACATTAGGACCCATCCTCAGGAAAGTCCATTTCAACTCAGCCACCCCGGTTGCTCCGGCAGAGCCATCAGATCTAAACTGTCTTGTTGCTAGGAGACAATTGGAATGCGAGGCGGGCTTCCCAGGCATCCATCCCGGAACGGTGCTCTGCAGTCATTCCATATGGGATGTCCTGGAGATGTCCAACAGGTCTCAATTGTCCCACAGAAGGAATCCTTGAAGGGGGCATCCCACAACTCCCAACGTGGGAAAACCCCAATGGCCTCGAGATTCCGCTCCCTTCATGAAGCGGCTGTCATGCACAGCAACTCCAACCTGAGCCAACGTCTGATCCTCGCCCTGACTTCAGATGCATGAGATATTGGTTCAGATCTGCAGGGGGTACCTGCCGTGCCCTCGCCCTGAAACCCAAGTCTAGCTTGTCTTCTCAGACTTCCGTCCTCACACTCCTGGCCCCGAAGCCCTCAAGTTTGGCAATTCCGGACCCACAATGCAGCACTCTGCCTGCCCTCTAGAAAAAAAATTAGTGCCTCATGAGCTGTCCAGGCACCTTTAATGAGGATAAACCTACACAGTACTCGACTTTACCCAAATTATATAGTCTAACCTGGGCACTAATGCACTGTCGAACACAACCTGAGCCGGGACCTCCTGACCAACACCCAGAAAGCTGACCGCACACTGAGCACATAAAACCCGCCATGGCCTTAGGTCATCATCTCTTCCCTACCTCCGTTTTCAGGCTTCAGAACCGAGACCTTCTCTCCAATCACTGCCCAGGGGTGAGTGTGATGCAGAAATCAGAACTCCTCCTTACACATGGAAAGAACCCTTGTGGTTGGCACGTTGTCCAACGTTCATGTAGGAGAAACCAGCATTCACCCTGAGGCCCCGCCCATTCTTGAGTGCGACGAGGGCATACACACGCATTGTGACCCTCAGCATGAGTCCTGTCCTCTAGTAAGTCCTCTCAGTGCCTGGACCATTAGATGTCATATTGGGCTTGACATGTCCCTAGGCCCCAATTTTTAACCAGATTTCTGATTGTCCAGTCGCCCCTCCCCAGGGCTCTACTGTGGAATCCCTCATTTGGTGGGACACCTGAGGTTAAAAAAGAAAACAACAACAACAACAACAAAAAACGGACTTCTTCCAGCCCACAGAATGACCCCAAACTCTTTGGACGGGGCCAAACCACCAGAGAGTAAGACTCGTCCATTTCCCCTGAAGTCTCCCAGAAATTCCACGACCATGAGTGACCCGATATCCAGAGACAAAAACTTGAGCAGGAGCCTCACACTCGCCCTTCTTTCAAATCCCGAAGTGTTCTCCTCATGGTCTCTAGATCAGTCCTGCCATACCTATGACCCGAAACATAAGCCGAGTTTGTGTTTTCAGACAACTGTCCAAACAGCCCTGGCCTACACAACCTACAGGCTCAGGCCCCTGGAGCCAAACCTGAGGACTGTACTTGCCCTCTCCAAGGGAATTGTGTGTGCCCATTCCAATGGCCACAACCCTTCTCATAGGATAAACCTCCAAAGTCCCTGATCCATCTCAATAGTGGTGGCTTCCCAGGAAAAACAGGGGCAATCTGAGCCCAACTGAGCACCTACCTGCACTCAGACCCATAGACAGATGTCCCCAGAGGTAAAAAGGAAAGAACAGGCCCCTAGGCACTAATCAGATCCATTGCTTTGGTTTCCAGGCATCTCTCCTCAGAGGCCTGGATTTCAAAAGCAGCATATAGCTGTATCTTGACTCACCCATCAGAAAACATCTCATCTACACATGGAAAACTTTCACGTTGGAGCTGTGCCAAAGCCTCTTTTTAGGAGAACCCTTTAGGGCACCAGTGCCACCGCTTCATTCCAAGGTCTCCATAGACACAAAAGCACGTTAGGACCCAACGCCAGGGGTGTCCATGTCAACTCAGCGTCCTCGGTTGCTCCCCACAGATCCAGGAGATCTAACCTGCCTTGTAGCTAGGAGACAATTGGAATGCGAGGTGGGCTACCCAGCCATCCATCCTTAGAACCCTGTTCAGAATCATTGGCCTGGAGCCAAACAACAGGTCTCAATTGTCCTGCAGAAGACTCTCTGCAGTTTGGAGCTTCTCACAACTCCCATCGTGGGAAAAACCCCATGGCCTCGTGATGCCCCCCCATTCATGAAGGGGCCATCAGGGACAGAAACTCCAACCTGAGCGATCGTCTGATCCTCGCCCTGACTTCAGATGCACGAGATCTCGATTCAGGTCTGTAGATTGTGCCTGCCAGGCCTCACCCAGAAACCTAAGCCTAGCTTGTGTTCTCAGACTTTTGTCGTCAGACTACTGGCCCACAAGTCCTCCAGTTTGGCAATCCAGAACTACAATGCAGCACTCTGCCTGCCCTCCAGAAGACAAACATTGTCCTCTGGGGCTACCCAGTAACCCCAAATGAGGATCAACCTGCACCGACCTTGGCTGTACCCCAAATACATAGGCTGACCAGGGCACTAATGCCCTTTCTGACACAGCCTGAGCCTGAAACCACGGCCCCTCCCAGACAGCTGGCCGCACACTGAGCACATCGAGCCGACATGGACTTAGGTCGTCATCTCTTCCCAACCTCGGTTTTCAGGTTTCAGAACGTAGACCTTATCTCCAATCACTGCCCAGGGTTGAAGGTGATGCAGAAATCAGAACTCCTTCCCCATGGCAAGAAACCTTGTGGTTGGCATGTTGTCCAACGTTCAGTGTATTTGAAACCATTGTGGCCCATGAGGCCCCGCCCATGCTCGCGGGACACATTGGTCACAAACAAACACTGTGACCCTCAGGCTGAGCCCAGTCCTCAAGTAAGGCCACTCAGTGGCTGGATGAAGAGATAGCATATTGGGCTTGCCATGCCCCTAGGCCCCAATTTTTAACCATAGTTCGGGTTGTCCCTTCCGTCTTCCCCACGGCTTGGCTTTGAAATTCCTTTTTTGGTGGGACATCTGAGGTAACAAACCTGAAAGGAGACCTCCCATCCCACAGATTGATGAAAAGCAATTGGGAATCAGAGCAAATCCTCAGAGAGGAAGATTCTTCCATGGCCCATGAGGCCTCCCTGACATTCCACGGCCATCTCTGATACAAAATCCAGAGACAAAAGCCTGAGCAAGCGCCTCAGACTCGCACTTTCTTCATATCCTGAAGAGTTCTTCTCATGGTTTGTAGATCGGGCCTGCCATACCTACGTCCCCAAACCTAAGCTGAGTTTGTGTTTTTGGACTTCTGTCCTCAAAGTCTTGGGCCACACACCCTCCAGGCTGGGCCCCTGGAGCCACACATTAGGACTGTTCTTACCAAACCATGGGAATTCTGCCCATTCCATGGTCCAAGATCGTACAAATTAGGAGAAACCTCCAAAGTCCCTGAGGCCATCACAATACTGTTGGTCGCCCGGAACAAACAAGGGCTGTCTGACACCAGCTGATTATCGACCTCCACTCATACCATAGATGGATGTCCCCAGAGAAGAAGATTGAACCAGAAAGGACCCTAGGCCATAATCGGATACATTGCTTTGGATTACAGGCATGTGTCCTCAAAAGCCTGATTCCAATACGAGCATAGGGGTTTTCCTGAGGCACCCATCAGAACTCATCTCGTCTCCACAATGAAACCAGTGCATGGGAGCCACGTCCAAAGCTTAGGAGAGTACTTCAGGGTCCCGGTGCCACCGCCCCATTCCAAGGCCCTCATGGACACAAAAACACATTAGGACCCATCCTCAGGAAAGTCCATTTCAACTCAGCCACCCCGGTTGCTCCCATAGAGCCATCAGATCTAAACTGTCTTGTTGCTAGGAGACAATTGGAATGCGAGGCGGGCTTCCCAGGCATCCATCCCGGAATGGTGCTCTGCAGTCATTCCATATGGGATGTCCTGGAGATGTCGAACAGGTCTCAATTGTCCCGCAGAAGGAATCCTTGAAGGGGGCATCCCACAACTCCCAACGTGGGAAAACCCCAATGGCCTCGAGATTCCGCTCCCTTCATGAAGCGGCTGTCATGCACAGCAACTCCAACCTGAGCCAACGTCTGATCCTCGCCCTGACTTCAGATGCATGAGATATTGGTTCAGATCTGCAGGGGGTACCTGCCGTGCCCTCGCCCTGAAACCCAAGTCTAGCTTGTCTTCTCAGACTTCCGTCCTCACACTCCTGGCCCCGAAGCCCTCAAGTTTGGCAATTCCGGACCCACAATGCAGCACTCTGCCTGCCCTCTAGAAAAAAAATTAGTGCCTCATGAGCTGTCCAGGCACCTTAAATGAGGATAAACCTACACAGTACTCGACTTTACCCAAATTATATAGTCTAACCTGGGCACTAATGCACTGTCGAACACAACCTGAGCCGGGACCTCCTGACCAACACCCAGAAAGCTGACCGCACACTGAGCACATAAAACCCGCCATGGCCTTAGGTCATCATCTCTTCCCTACCTCCGTTTTCAGGCTTCAGAACCGAGACCTTCTCTCCAATCACTGCCCAGGGGTGAGTGTGATGCAGAAACCAGAACTCCTGCTTACCCATGGCAAGAAGCCTTGTGGTTGGCACGTTGTCCAACGTTCAGTGTAGGAGAAACCAGCATTCACCCTGAGGCCCCGCCCATTCTTGAGTGCGACGAGGGCATACACACGCATTGTGACCCTCAGCATGAGTCCTGTCCTCTAGTAAGTCCTCTCAGTGCCTGGACCATTAGATGTCATATTGGGCTTGACATGTCCCTAGGCCCCAATTTTTAACCAGATTTCTGATTGTCCAGTCGCCCCTCCCCAGGGCTCTACTGTGGAATCCCTCATTTGGTGGGACACCTGAGGTTAAAAAAGAAAACAACAACAACAACAACAAAAAACGGACTTCTTCCAGCCCACAGAATGACCCCAAACTCTTTGGACGGGGCCAAACCACCAGAGAGTAAGACTCGTCCATTTCCCCTGAAGTCTCCCAGAAATTCCACGACCATGAGTGACCCGATATCCAGAGACAAAAACTTGAGCAGGAGCCTCACACTCGCCCTTCTTTCAAATCCCGAAGTGTTCTCCTCATGGTCTCTAGATCAGTCCTGCCATACCTATGACCCGAAACATAAGCCGAGTTTGTGTTTTCAGACAACTGTCCAAACAGCCCTGGCCTACACAACCTACAGGCTCAGGCCCCTGGAGCCAAACCTGAGGACTGTACTTGCCCTCTCCAAGGGAATTGTGTGTGCCCATTCCAATGGCCACAACCCTTCTCATAGGATAAACCTCCAAAGTCCCTGATCCATCTCAATAGTGGTGGCTTCCCAGGAAAAACAGGGGCAATCTGAGCCCAACTGAGCACCTACCTGCACTCAGACCCATAGACAGATGTCCCCAGAGGTAAAAAGGAAAGAACAGGCCCCTAGGCACTAATCAGATCCATTGCTTTGGTTTCCAGGCATCTCTCCTCAGAGGCCTGGATTTCAAAAGCAGCATATAGCTGTATCTTGACTCACCCATCAGAAAACATCTCATCTACACATGGAAAACTTTCACGTTGGAGCTGTGCCAAAGCCTCTTTTTAGGAGAACCCTTTAGGGCACCAGTGCCACCGCTTCATTCCAAGGTCTCCATAGACACAAAAGCACGTTAGGACCCAACGCCAGGGGTGTCCATGTCAACTCAGCGTCCTCGGTTGCTCCCCACAGATCCAGGAGATCTAACCTGCCTTGTAGCTAGGAGACAATTAGAATGCGAGGTGGGCTACCCAGCCATCCATCCTTAGAACCCTGTTCAGAATCATTGGCCTGGAGCCAAACAACAGGTCTCAATTGTCCTGCAGAAGACTCTCTGCAGTTTGGAGCTTCTCACAACTCCCATCGTGGGAAAAACCCCATGGCCTCGTGATGCCCCCCCATTCATGAAGGGGCCATCAGGGACAGAAACTCCAACCTGAGCGATCGTCTGATCCTCGCCCTGACTTCAGATGCACGAGATCTCGATTCAGGTCTGTAGATTGTGCCTGCCAGGCCTCACCCAGAAACCTAAGCCTAGCTTGTGTTCTCAGACTTTTGTCGTCAGACTACTGGCCCACAAGTCCTCCAGTTTGGCAATCCAGAACTACAATGCAGCACTCTGCCTGCCCTCCAGAAGACAAACATTGTCCTCTGGGGCTACCCAGTAACCCCAAATGAGGATCAACCTGCACCGACCTTGGCTGTACCCCAAATACATAGGCTGACCAGGGCACTAATGCCCTTTCTGACACAGCCTGAGCCTGAAACCACGGCCCCTCCCAGACAGCTGGCCGCACACTGAGCACATCGAGCCGACATGGACTTAGGTCGTCATCTCTTCCCAACCTCGGTTTTCAGGTTTCAGAACGTAGACCTTATCTCCAATCACTGCCCAGGGTTGAAGGTGATGCTGAAATCAGAACTCCTTCCCCATGGCAAGAAACCTTGTGGTTGGCATGTTGTCCAACGTTCAGTATATTTGAAACCATTGTGGCCCATGAGGCCCCGCCCATGCTCGCGGGACACATTGGTCAAAACAAACACTGTGACCCTCAGGCTGAGCCCAGTCCTCAAGTAAGGCCACTCAGTGGCTGGATGAAGAGATAGCATATTGGGCTTGCCATGCCCCTAGGCCCCAATTTTTAACCATAGTTCAGGTTGTCCCTTCCGTCTTCCCCACGGCTTGGCTTTGAAATTCCTTTTTTGGTGGGACATCTGAGGTAACAAACCTGAAAGGAGACCTCCCATCCCACAGATTGATGAAAAGCAATTGGGAATCAGAGCAAATCCTCAGAGAGGAAGATTCTTCCATGGCCCATGAGGCCTCCCCGACATTCCACGGCCATCTCTGATACAAAATCCAGAGACAAAAGCCTGAGCAAGCGCCTCAGACTCGCACTTTCTTCATATCCTGAAGAGTTCTTCTCATGGTTTGTAGATCGGGCCTGCCATACCTACGTCCCCAAACCTAAGCTGAGTTTGTGTTTTTGGACTTCTGTCCTCAAAGTCTTGGGCCACACACCCTCCAGGCTGGGCCCCTGGAGCCACACATTAGGACTGTTCTTACCAAACCATGGGAATTCTGCCCATTCCATGGTCCAAGATCGTACAAATTAGGAGAAACCTCCAAAGTCCCTGAGGCCATCACAATAGTGTTGGTCGCCCGGAACAAACAAGGGCTGTCTGACACCAGCTGATTATCGACCTCCACTCATACCATAGATGGATGTCCCCAGAGAAGAAGATTGAACCAGAAAGGACCCTAGGCCATAATCGGATACATTGCTTTGGATTACAGGCATGTGTCCTCAAAAGCCTGATTCCAATACGAGCATAGGGGTTTTCCTGAGGCACCCATCAGAACTCATCTCGTCTCCACAATGAAACCAGTGCATGGGAGCCACGTCCAAAGCTTAGGAGAGTACTTCAGGGTCCCGGTGCCACCGCCCCATTCCAAGGCCCTCATGGACACAAAAACACATTAGGACCCATCCTCAGGAAAGTCCATTTCAACTCAGCCACCCCGGTTGCTCCCATAGAGCCATCAGATCTAAACTGTCTTGTTGCTAGGAGACAATTGGAATGCGAGGCGGGCTTCCCAGGCATCCATCCCGGAATGGTGCTCTGCAGTCATTCCATATGGGATGTCCTGGAGATGTCGAACAGGTCTCAATTGTCCCGCAGAAGGAATCCTTGAAGGGGGCATCCCACAACTCCCAACGTGGGAAAACCCCAATGGCCTCGAGATTCCGCTCCCTTCATGAAGCGGCTGTCATGCACAGCAACTCCAACCTGAGCCAACGTCTGATCCTCGCCCTGACTTCAGATGCATGAGATATTGGTTCAGATCTGCAGGGGGTACCTGCCGTGCCCTCGCCCTGAAACCCAAGTCTAGCTTGTCTTCTCAGACTTCTGTCCTCACACTTCTGGCCCCGAAGCCCTCAAGTTTGGCAATTCCGGACCCACAATGCAGCACTCTGCCTGCCCTCTAGAAAAAAAATTAGTGCCTCATGAGCTGTCCAGGCACCTTAAATGAGGATAAACCTACACAGTACTCGACTTTACCCAAATTATATAGTCTAACCTGGGCACTAATGCACTGTCGAACACAACCTGAGCCGGGACCTCCTGACCAACACCCAGAAAGCTGACCGCACACTGAGCACATAAAACCCGCCATGGCCTGAGGTCATCATCTCTTCCCTACCTCCGTTTTCAGGCTTCAGAACCGAGACCTTCTCTCCAATCACTGCCCAGGGGTGAGTGTGATGCAGAAATCAGAACTCCTGCTTACCCATGGCAAGAAGCCTTGTGGTTGGCACGTTGTCCAACGTTCAGTGTAGGAGAAACCAGCATTCACCCTGAGGCCCCGCCCATTCTTGAGTGCGACGAGGGCATACACACGCATTGTGACCCTCAGCATGAGTCCTGTCCTCTAGTAAGTCCTCTCAGTGCCTGGACCATTAGATGTCATATTGGGCTTGACATGTCCCTAGGCCCCAATTTTTAACCAGATTTCTGATTGTCCAGTCGCCCCTCCCCAGGGCTCTACTGTGGAATTCCTCATTTGGTGGGACACCTGAGGTTAAAAAAGAAAACAACAACAACAACAACAACAACAACAACAAAAACCGGACTTCTTCCAGCCCACAGAATGACCCCAAACTCTTTGGACGGGGCCAAACCACCAGAGAGTAAGACTCGTCCATTTCCCATGAAGTCTCCCAGAAATTCCACGACCATGAGTGACCCGATATCCAGAGACAAAAACTTGAGCAGGAGCCTCACACTCGTCCTTCTTTCAAATCCCGAAGAGTTCTCCTCATGGTCTCTAGATCAGTCCTGCCATACCTATGACCCGAAACATAAGCCGAGTTTGTGTTTTCAGACAACTGTTCAAAAAGCCCTGGCCTACACAACCTACAGGCTCAGGCCCCTGGAGCCAAACCTGAGGACTGTACTTGCCCTCTCCAAGGGAATTGTGTGTGCCCATTCCAATGGCCACAACCCTTCTCATAGGATAAACCTCCAAAGTCCCTGATCCATCTCAATAGTGGTGGCGTCCCAGGAAAAACAGGGGCAATCTGAGCCCAACTGAGCACCTACCTGCACTCAGACTCATAGACATGTCCCCAGAGGTAAAAAGGAAAGAACAGGCCCCTAGGCACTAATCACATCCATTGCTTTGGTTTCCAGGCATCTCTCCTCAGAGGCCTGGATTTCAAAAGCAGCATATAGCTGTTTCTTGACTCACCCATCAGAAAACATCTCATCTACACATGGGAAACTTGCACGTTGGAGCTGTGTCAAAGCCTCTGTGTAGGAGAACCTTTAGGGCCCCAGTGCCACCGCTTCATTCCAAGGTCTCCATAGACACAAAAGCACATTAGGACCCATCCCCAGGGGTGTCCATTTCAACTCAGCGTCCTCGGTTGCTCCCCACAGATCCAGGAGATCGAACCTGTCTTGTTGCTTGGAGACAATTGGAATGCGAGGTGGGCTACCCAGCCATCCATCCTTATAACCCTGCTCAGAATCATTGACCTGGAGCCAAACAACAGGTCTCAATTGTCCTGCAGAAGACTCTCTGCAGTTTGGAGCTTCTCACAACTCCCATCGTGGGAAAACCCCCATGGCCTCGTGATGCCCACCCCCATTCATGAAGGGGACATCAGGGACAGAAACTCCAACCTGAGCGATCGTCTGATCCTCGCCCTGACTTCAGATGCACGAGATCTCGATTCAGGTCTGTAGATTGTGCCTGCCATGGCCTCACCCAGAAACCTAAGCCTAGCTTGTGTTCTCAGACTTTTGTCGTCAGACTACTGACACACAAGCCCTCCAGTTTGGCAATCCAGAACTACAATGCAGCACTCTGCCTGCCCTCCAGAAGAAAAACATTGTCCTCTGGGGCTACCCAGTAACCCCAAATGAGGATCAACCTGCACCGACCTTGGCTGTACCCCCAATACATAGGCAGAACAGGGCAGTAATGCCCTTTCTGACACAGCCTGAGCCTGGACCAAGGCCCCTCCTAGACAGCTGTCCGCACACTGAGCACATCGAGCCGCCATGGCCTTAGGTCGTCATCTCTTCCCAACCTCGGTTTTCAGGTTTCAGAACCTAGACCTTATCTCCAATCACTGCCCAGGGTTGAAGGTGATGCAGAAATCAGAACTCCTTCCCCATGGCAAGAAACCTTGTGGTTGGCATGTTGTCCAACGTTCAGTGTAGTTGAAACCAGTGTGGCCCATGAGGCCCCGCCCATGCTCACGTGCCACATTGGTCACAAACACACATTGTGACCCTCAGGCGGAGCCCAGTCCTCAAGTAAGGCCACTCAGTGGCTGGATGAAGAGATAGCATATTGGGCTTGCCATGCCCCTAGGCCCCAATTTTTAACCATAGTTTGGGTTGTCCCTTCAGTCTTCCCCACGGCTTGGCTTTGGAATTCCTTTTTTGGTGGGACATCTGAGGTAACAAACCTGAAAGGAGACCTCCCATCCCACAGATTGACGAAAAGCAATTGGGAATCGGGCCAAATTTTCAGAGAGGAAGATTCGTCCATGCCCCATGAGGCCTCCCCGACATTCCACGGCCATCGCTGATACAAAATCCAGAGACAAAAGCCAGAGCAAGAGCCTCAGACTCGCACTTTCTTCATATCCTGAAGAGTTCTTCTCATGGTTTGTAGAAAGGGCCTGCCAAACCTACGTCCCCAAACCTAAGCTGAGTTTGTTTTTTCAAACTTCTGTCCTCAAAGTCTTGGGCCACACACCCTCCAAGCTGGGCCCCTGGAGCCACACATTAGGACTGTGCCTACCAATCCATGGGAATTCTGCCCATTCCATGGTCCAAAATCGTACAAATTAGGAGAAACCTCCAAAGTCCCTGAGGCCATCCCAATAGTGTAGGTCGACCGGAACAAACAAGGGCTGTCTGACACCAGCTGATAATCGACCTCCACTCATACCATAGATGGATGTCCCCAGAGAAGAAGATTGAACCAGACAGGACCCTAGGACATAATAGGATCCATTGCTTTGGATCCAATACGAGCATAGGGGTTTTACTTAGGCACCCATCAGAACTCATCTCGTCTCCACAAGGAAATTTGTGCATGGGAGCCATGCCCAAAGCTTAGGAGAGTACTTCAGGGTCCCGGTGCCACCGCCCCATTCCAAGGCCCTCATGGACACAAAAACACATTAGGACCCATCCTCAGGAAAGTCCATTTCAACTCAGCCACCCCGGTTGCTCCCATAGAGCCATCAGATCTAAACTGTCTTGTTGCTAGGAGACAATTGGAATACGAGGCGGGCTTCCCAGGCATCCGTCCGCGAACGGTGCTCTGGAGTCATTCCATTTGGGATGTCCTGGAGCTGTCCAACAGGTCTCAATTGTCGCGCAGAAGGAATCCTTGAAGGGGGCATCCCACAGCTCCCAACGTGGGAAAACCTCAATGGCCTCGAGATTCCGCTCCCTTCATGAAGCGGCCGTCATGCACAGCAACTCCAACCTGAGCCAACGTCTGATCCTCGCCCTGACTTCAGATGCATGAGATATTGGTTCAGATCTGCAGGGGGTACCTGCCGTGCCCTCGCCCTGAAACCCAAGTCTAGCTTGTCTTCTCAGACTTCCATCCTCACACTCCTGGCCCCGAAGCCCTCAAGTTTGGCAATTCCAGACCCACAATGCAGCACTCTGCCTGCCCTCTAGAAAAAAAATTAGTGCCTCATGAGCTGCCCAGGCACCTTAAATGAGGATAAACCTACACAGTACTCGACTTTACCCAAATTATATAGTCTAACCTGGGCACTAATGCACTGTCGAACACAACCGGAGCCGGGACCTCCTGACCAATACCCAGAAAGCTGACCGCACACTGAGCACATAAAACCCGCCATGGCCTTAGGTCATCATCTCTTCCCTACCTCAGTATTCAGGCTTCAGAACCGAGACCTTACTCCAATCACTGCCCAGGGGTGAGTGTGATGCAGAAATCAGAACTCCTCCTTACCCATGGCAAGAAGCCTTGTGGTTGGCACGTTGTCCAACGTTCAGTGTAGGAGAAACCAGCATTCACCCTGAGGCCCCGCCCATTCTTGAGTGCGACGAGGGCATACACACGCATTGTGACCCTCACCATGAGTACTGTCCTCTAGTAAGTCCTCTCAGTGGCTGGACCATTAGATGTCATATTGGGCTTGACATGTCCCTAGGCCCCAATTTTTAACCAGATTTCTGATTGTCCAGTCGCCCCTCCCCAGGGCTCTACTCTGGAATCCCTCATTTGGTGGGACACCTGAGGTTAAAAAAGAAAACAACAACAAAAAAAAAAAAACGGACTTCTTCCAGCGCACAGAATGACCCCATACTCTTTGGACGGGGCCAAACCACCAGAGAGTAAGACTCGTCCATTTCTCATGAAGTCACCCAGAAATTCACGACCATGAGTGACACGATATCCAGAGACAAAAACTTGAGCAGGAGCCTCACACTCGCCCTTCTTTCATATCCCGAAGAGTTCTCCTCATGGTCTGTAGATCAGTCCTGCCATACATATGACCCGAAACATAAGCCGAGTTTGTGTTTTCAGACAACTGTCCAAACAGCCCTGGCCTACACAACCTACAGGCTCAGGCCCCTGGAGCCAAACCTGAGGACTGTACTTGCCCTCTCCAAGGGAATTGTGTGTGCCCATTCCAATGGCCACAACCCTTCTCATAGGATAAACCTCCAAAGTCCCTGATCCATCTCAATAGTGGTGGGTCCCAGGAAAAACAGGGGCAATCTGAGCCCAACTGAGCACCTACCTGCACTCAGACTCATAGACATGTCCCCAGAGGTAAAAAGGAAAGAACAGGCCCCTAGGCACTAATCACATCCATTGCTTTGGTTTCCAGGCATCTCTCCTCAGAGGCCTGGATTTCAAAAGCAGCATATAGCTGTTTCTTGACTCACCCATCAGAAAACATCTCATCTACACATGGGAAACTTGCACGTTGGAGCTGTGTCAAAGCCTCTGTGTAGGAGAACCTTTAGGGCCCCAGTGCCACCGCTTCATTCCAAGGTCTCCATAGACACAAAAGCACATTAGGACCCATCCCCAGGGGTGTCCATTTCAACTCAGCGTCCTCGGTTGCTCCCCACAGATCCAGGAGATCGAACCTGTCTTGTTGCTTGGAGACAATTGGAATGCGAGGTGGGCTACCCAGCCATCCATCCTTATAACCCTGCTCAGAATCATTGACCTGGAGCCAAACAACAGGTCTCAATTGTCCTGCCGAAGACTCTCTGCAGTTTGGATCTTCTCACAACTCCCATCGTGGGAAAACCCCCATGGCCTCGTGATGCCCACCCCCATTCATGAAGGGGACATCAGGGACAGAATCTCCAACCTGAGCGATCGTCTGATCCTCGCCCTGACTTCAGATGCACGAGATCTCGATTCAGGTCTGTAGATTGTGCCTGCCATGGCCTCACCCAGAAACCTAAGCCTAGCTTGTGTTCTCAGACTTTTGTCGTCAGACTACTGACACACAAGCCCTCCAGTTTGGCAATCCAGAACTACAATGCAGCACTCTGCCTGCCCTCCAGAAGAAAAACATTGTCCTCTGGGGCTACCCAGTAACCCCAAATGAGGATCAACCTGCACCGACCTTGGCTGTACCCCCAATACATAGGCAGAACAGGGCAGTAATGCCCTTTCTGACACAGCCTGAGCCTGGACCAAGGCCCCTCCTAGACAGCTGTCCGCACACTGAGCACATCGAGCCGCCATGGCCTTAGGTCGTCATCTCTTCCCAACCTCGGTTTTCAGGTTTCAGAACCTAGACCTTATCTCCAATCACTGCCCAGGGTTGAAGGTGATGCAGAAATCAGAACTCCTTCCCCATGGCAAGAAACCTTGTGGTTGGCATGTTGTCCAACGTTCAGTGTAGTTGAAACCAGTGTGGCCCATGAGGCCCCGCCCATGCTCACGTGCCACATTGGTCACAAACACACATTGTGACCCTCAGGCGGAGCCCAGTCCTCAAGTAAGGCCACTCAGTGGCTGGATGAAGAGATAGCATATTGGGCTTGCCATGCCCCTAGGCCCCAATTTTTAACCATAGTTTGGGTTGTCCCTTCAGTCTTCCCCACGGCTTGGCTTTGGAATTCCTTTTTTGGTGGGACATCTGAGGTAACAAACCTGAAAGGAGACCTCCCATCCCACAGATTGACGAAAAGCAATTGGGAATCGGGCCAAATTTTCAGAGAGGAAGATTCGTCCATGCCCCATGAGGCCTCCCCGACATTCCACGGCCATCGCTGATACAAAATCCAGAGACAAAAGCCAGAGCAAGAGCCTCAGACTCGCACTTTCTTCATATCCTGAAGAGTTCTTCTCATGGTTTGTAGAAAGGGCCTGCCAAACCTACGTCCCCAAACCTAAGCTGAGTTTGTTTTTTCAAACTTCTGTCCTCAAAGTCTTGGGCCACACACCCTCCAGGCTGGGCCCCTGGAGCCACACATTAGGACTGTGCCTACCAATCCATGGGAATTCTGCCCATTCCATGGTCCAAAATCGTACAAATTAGGAGAAACCTCCAAAGTCCCTGAGGCCATCCCAATAGTGTAGGTCGACCGGAACAAACAAGGGCTGTCTGACACCAGCTGATAATCGACCTCCACTCATACCATAGATGGATGTCCCCAGAGAAGAAGATTGAACCAGACAGGACCCTAGGACATAATAGGATCCATTGCTTTGGATCCAATACGAGCATAGGGGTTTTCCTTAGGCACCCATCAGAACTCATCTCGTCTCCACAATGAAACCAGTGCATGGGAGCCATGTCCAAAGCTTAGGAGAGTACTTCAGGGTCCCGGTGCCACCGCCCCATTCCAAGGCCCTCATGGACACAAAAACACATTAGGACCCATCCTCAGGAAAGTCCATTTCAACTCAGCCACCCCGGTTGCTCCCATAGAGCCATCAGATCTAAACTGTCTTGTTGCTAGGAGACAATTGGAATACGAGGCGGGCTTCCCAGGCATCCGTCCGCGAACGGTGCTCTGGAGTCATTCCATTTGGGATGTCCTGGAGCTGTCCAACAGGTCTCAATTGTCCCGCAGAAGGAATCCTTGAAGGGGGCATCCCACAGCTCCCAACGTGGGAAAACCCCAATGGCCTCGAGATTCCGCTCCCTTCATGAAGCGGCCGTCATGCACAGCAACTCCAACCTGAGCCAACGTCTGATCCTCGCCCTGACTTCAGATGCATGAGATATTGGTTCAGATCTGCAGGGGGTACCTGCTGTGCCCTCGCCCTGAAACCCAAGTCTAGCTTGTCTTCTCAGACTTCCATCCTCACACTCCTGGCCCCGAAGCCCTCAAGTTTGGCAATTCCAGACCCACAATGCAGCACTCTGCCTGCCCTCTAGAAAAAAAATTAGTGCCTCATGAGCTGCCCAGGCACCTTAAATGAGGATAAACCTACACAGTACTCGACTTTACCCAAATTATATAGTCTAACCTGGGCACTAATGCACTGTCGAACACAACCGGAGCCGGGACCTCCTGACCAACACCCAGAAAGCTGACCGCACACTGAGCACATAAAACCCGCCATGGCCTTAGGTCATCATCTCTTCCCTACCTCAGTATTCAGGCTTCAGAACCGAGACCTTACTCCAATCACTGCCCAGGGGTGAGTGTGATGCAGAAATCAGAACTCCTCCTTACCCATGGCAAGAAGCCTTGTGGTTGGCACGTTGTCCAACGTTCAGTGTAGGAGAAACCAGCATTCACCCTGAGGCCCCGCCCATTCTTGAGTGCGACGAGGGCATACACACGCATTGTGACCCTCAGCATGAGTCCTGTCCTCTAGTAAGTCCTCTCAGTGGCTGGACCATTAGATGTCATAATGGGCTTGACATGTCTCTAGGCCCCAATTTTTAACCAGATTTCTGATTGTCCAGTCGCCCCTCCCCAGGGCTCTACTCTGGAATCCCTCATTTGGTGGGACACCTGAGGTTAAAAAAGAAAACAACAACAACAACAAAAAAAAAAACGGACTTCTTCCAGCCCACAGAATGACCCCATACTCTTTGGACGGGGCCAAACCACCAGAGAGTAAGACTCGTCCATTTCTCATGAAGTCACCCAGAAATTCACGACCATGAGTGACACGATATCCAGAGACAAAAACTTGAGCAGGAGCCTCACACTCGCCCTTCTTTCATATCCCGAAGAGTTCTCCTCATGGTCTGTAGATCAGTCCTGCCATACCTATGACCCGAAACATAAGCCGAGTTTGTGTTTTCAGACAACTGTCCAAACAGCCCTGGCCTACACAACCTACAGGCTCAGGCCCCTGGAGCCAAACCTGAGGACTGTACTTGCCCTCTCCAAGGGAATTGTGTGTGCCCATTCCAATGGCCACAACCCTTCTCATAGGATAAACCTCCAAAGTCCCTGATCCATCTCAATAGTGGTGGCTTCCCAGGAAAAACAGGGGCAATCTGAGCCCAACTGAGCACCTACCTGCACTCAGACCCATAGACAGATGTCCCCAGAGGTAAAAAGGAAAGAACAGGCCCCTAGGCACTAATCAGATCCATTGCTTTGGTTTCCAGGCATCTCTCCTCAGAGGCCTGGATTTCAAAAGCAGCATATAGCTGTATCTTGACTCACCCATCAGAAAACATCTCATCTACACATGGAAAACTTTCACGTTGGAGCTGTGCCAAAGAATCTGTTTAGAAGAACCCTTTAGGGCCCCAGTGCCACCGCTTCATTCCAAGGTCTCCATAGACACAAAAGCACGTTAGGACCCAACGCCAGGGGTGTCCATTTCAACTCAGCGTCCTCGGTTGCTCCCCACAGATCCAGGAGATCTAACCTGCCTTGTGGCTAGGAGACAATTGGAATGCGAGGTGGGCTACCCAGCCATCCATCCTTAGAACCCTGCTCAGAATCATTGGCCTGGAGCCAAACAACAGGTCTCAATTGTCCTGCCGAAGACTCTCTGCAGTTTGGAGCTTCTCACAACTCCCATCGTGGGAAAAACCCCATGGCCTCGTGATGCCCCCCCATTCATGAAGGGGCCATCAGGGACAGAAACTCCAACCTGAGCGATCGTCTGATCTTCGCCCTGACTTCAGATGCACGAGATCCCGATTCAGGTCTGTAGATTGTGCCTGTCAGGCCTCACCCAGAAACCTAAGCCTAGCTTGTGTTCTCAGACTTTTGTCGTCAGACTACTGGCCCACAAGTCCTCCAGTTTGGCAATCCAGAACTACAATGCAGCACTTTGCCTGCCCTCCAGAAGACAAACATTGTCCTCTGGGGCTACCCAGTAACCCCAAATGAGGATCAACCTGCACCGACCTTGGCTGTACCCCAAATACATAGGCTGACCAGGGCACTAATGCCCTTTCTGACACAGCCTGAGCCTGAAACCACGGCCCCTCCCAGACAGCTGGCCGCACACTGAGCACATCGAGCCGCCATGGCCTTAGGTCGTCATCTCTTCCCAACCTCGGTTTTCAGGTTTCAGAACGTAGACCTTATCTCCAATCACTGCCCAGGGTTGAAGGTGATGCGGAAATCAGAACTCCTTCCCCATGGCAAGAAACCTTGTGGTTGGCATGTTGTCCAACGTTCAGTGTATTTGAAACCATTGTGGCCCATGAGGCCCCGCCCATGCTCGCGGGCCACATTGGTCACAAACAAACACTGTGACCCTCAGGCTGAGCCCAGTCCTCAAGTAAGGCCACTCAGTGGCTGGATGAAGAGATAGCATATTGGGCTTGCCATGCCCCTAGGCCCCAATTTTTAACCATAGTTCAGGTTGTCCCTTCCGTCTTCCCCACGGCTTGGCTTTGGAATTCCTTTTTTGGTGGGACATCTGAGGTAACAAACCTGAAAGGAGACCTCCCATCCCACAGATTGATGAAAAGCAATTGGGAATCAGAGCAAATCCTCAGAGAGGAAGATTCTTCCATGGCCCATGAGGCCTCCCCGACATTCCACGGCCATCTCTGATACAAAATCCAGAGAAAAAAGCCTGAGCAAGCGCCTCAGACTTGCACTTTCTTCATATCCTGAAGAGTTCTTCTCATGGTTTGTAGATCGGGCCTGCCATACCTACGTCCCCAAACCTAAGCTGAGTTTGTGTTTTTGGACTTCTGTCCTCAAAGTCTTGGGCCACACACCCTCCAGGCTGGGCCCCTGGAGCCACACATTAGGACTGTGCTTACCAAACCATGGGAATTCTGCCCATTCCATGGTCCAAGATCGTACAAATTAGGAGAAACCTCCAAAGTCCCTGAGGCCATCACAATAGTGTTGGTCGCCCGGAACAAACAAGGGCTGTCTGACACCAGCTGATTATCGACCTCCACTCATACCATAGATGGATGTCCCCAGAGAAGAAGATTGAACCAGAAAGGACCCTAGGCCATAATCGGATACATTGCTTTGGATTACAGGCATGTGTCCTCAAAAGCCTGATTCCAATACGAGCATAGGGGTTTTCCTGAGGCACCCATCAGAACTCATCTCGTCTCCACAATGAAACCAGTGCATGGGAGCCACGTCCAAAGCTTAGGAGAGTACTTCAGGGTCCCGGTGCCACCGCCCCATTCCAAGGCCCTCATGGACACAAAAACACATTAGGACCCATCCTCAGGAAAGTCCATTTCAACTCAGCCACCCCGGTTGCTCCCATAGAGCATTCAGATCTAAACTGTCTTGTTGCTAGGAGACAATTGGAATGCGAGGCGGGCTTCCCAGGCATCCATCCCGGAATGGTGCTCTGCAGTCATTCCATATGGGATGTCCTGGAGATGTCCAACAGGTCTCAATTGTCCCGCAGAAGGAATCCTTGAAGGGGGCATCCCACAACTCCCAACGTGGGAAAACCCCAATGGCCTCGAGATTCCGCTCCCTTCATGAAGCGGCTGTCATGCACAGCAACTCCAACCTGAGCCAACGTCTGATCCTCGCCCTGACTTCAGATGCATGAGATATTGGTTCAGATCTGCAGGGGGTACCTGCCGTGCCCTCGCCCTGAAACCCAAGTCTAGCTTGTCTTCTCAGACTTCTGTCCTCACACTTCTGGCCCCGAAGCCCTCAAGTTTGGCAATTCCGGACCCACAATGCAGCACTCTGCCTGCCCTCTAGAAAAAAAATTAGTGCCTCATGAGCTGTCCAGGCACCTTAAATGAGGATAAACCTACACAGTACTCGACTTTACCCAAATTATATAGTCTAACCTGGGCACTAATGCACTGTCGAACACAACCTGAGCCGGGACCTCCTGACCAACACCCAGAAAGCTGACCGCACACTGAGCACATAAAACCCGCCATGGCCTGAGGTCATCATCTCTTCCCTACCTCCGTTTTCAGGCTTCAGAACCGAGACCTTCTCTCCAATCACTGCCCAGGGGTGAGTGTGATGCAGAAATCAGAACTCCTGCTTACCCATGGCAAGAAGCCTTGTGGTTGGCACGTTGTCCAACGTTCAGTGTAGGAGAAACCAGCATTCACCCTGAGGCCCCGCCCATTCTTGAGTGCGACGAGGGCATACACACGCATTGTGACCCTCAGCATGAGTCCTGTCCTCTAGTAAGTCCTCTCAGTGCCTGGACCATTAGATGTCATATTGGGCTTGACATGTCCCTAGGCCCCAATTTTTAACCAGATTTCTGATTGTCCAGTCGCCCCTCCCCAGGGCTCTACTGTGGAATTCCTCATTTGGTGGGACACCTGAGGTTAAAAAAGAAAACAACAACAACAACAACAACAACAACAACAAAAACCGGACTTCTTCCAGCCCACAGAATGACCCCAAACTCTTTGGACGGGGCCAAACCACCAGAGAGTAAGACTCGTCCATTTCCCATGAAGTCTCCCAGAAATTCCACGACCATGAGTGACCCGATATCCAGAGACAAAAACTTGAGCAGGAGCCTCACACTCGTCCTTCTTTCAAATCCCGAAGAGTTCTCCTCATGGTCTCTAGATCAGTCCTGCCATACCTATGACCCGAAACATAAGCCGAGTTTGTGTTTTCAGACAACTGTCCAAAAAGCCCTGGCCTACACAACCTACAGGCTCAGGCCCCTGGAGCCAAACCTGAGGACTGTACTTGCCCTCTCCAAGGGAATTGTGTGTGCCCATTCCAATGGCCACAATCCTTCTCATAGGATAAACCTCCAAAGTCCCTGATCCATCTCAATAGTGGTGGCGTCCCAGGAAAAACAGGGGCAATCTGAGCCGAACTGAGCACCTACCTGCACTCAGACTCATAGACATGTCCCCAGAGGTAAAAAGGAAAGAACAGGCCCCTAGGCACTAATCACATCCATTGCTTTGGTTTCCAGGCATCTCTCCTCAGAGGCCTGGATTTCAAAAGCAGCATATAGCTGTTTCTTGACTCACCCATCAGAAAACATCTCATCTACACATGGGAAACTTGCACGTTGGAGCTGTGTCAAAGCCTCTGTGTAGGAGAACCTTTAGGGCCCCAGTGCCACCGCTTCATTCCAAGGTCTCCATAGACACAAAAGCACATTAGGACCCATCCCCAGGGGTGTCCATTTCAACTCAGCGTCCTCGGTTGCTCCCCACAGATCCAGGAGATCGAACCTGTCTTGTTGCTTGGAGACAATTGGAATGCGAGGTGGGCTACCCAGCCATCCATCCTTATAACCCTGCTCAGAATCATTGACCTGGAGCCAAACAACAGGTCTCAATTGTCCTGCAGAAGACTCTCTGCAGTTTGGAGCTTCTCACAACTCCCATCGTGGGAAAACCCCCATGGCCTCGTGATGCCCACCCCCATTCATGAAGGGGACATCAGGGACAGAAACTCCAACCTGAGCGATCGTCTGATCCTCGCCCTGACCTCAGATGCACGAGATCTCGATTCAGGTCTGTAGATTGTGCCTGCCATGGCCTCACCCAGAAAC
Organism: Mustela nivalis; assembly: GCF_964662115.1. Lineage (NCBI taxonomy): Eukaryota > Metazoa > Chordata > Mammalia > Carnivora > Mustelidae > Mustela > Mustela nivalis. Next base: position 498,523 of record NW_028136159.1, read on the forward strand.
CTAAGCCTAGCTTGTGTTCTCAGACTTTTGTCGTCAGACTACTGACACACAAGCCCTCCAGTTTGGCAATCCAGAACTACAATGCAGCACTCTGCCTGCCCTCCAGAAGAAAAACATTGTCCTCAGGGGCTACCCAGTAACCCCAAATGAGGATCAACCTGCACCGACCTTGGCTGTACCCCCAATACATAGGCAGAACAGGGCAGTAATGCCCTTTCTGACACAGCCTGAGCCTGGACCAAGGCCCCTCCTAGACAGTTGTCCGCACACTGAGCACATCGAGCCGCCATGGCCTTAGGTCGTCATCTCTTCCCAACCTCGGTTTTCAGGTTTCAGAACCTAGACCTTATCTCCAATCACTGCCCAGGGTTGAAGGTGATGCAGAAATCAGAACTCCTTCCCCATGGCAAGAAACCTTGTGGTTGGCATGTTGTCCAACGTTCAGTGTAGTTGAAACCAGTGTGGCCCATGAGGCCCCGCCCATGCTCACGTGCCACATTGGTCACAAACACACATTGTGACCCTCAGGCGGAGCCCAGTCCTCAAGTAAGGCCACTCAGTGGCTGGATGAAGAGATAGCATATTGGGCTTGCCATGCCCCTAGGCCCCAATTTTTAACCATAGTTTGGGTTGTCCCTTCAGTCTTCCCCACGGCTTGGCTTTGGAATTCCTTTTTTGATGGGACATCTGAGGTAACAAACCTGAAAGGAGACCTCCCATCCCACAGATTGACGAAAAGCAATTGGGAATCGGGCCAAATTTTCAGAGAGGAAGATTCGTCCATGCCCCATGAGGCCTCCCCGACATTCCACGGCCATCGCTGATACAAAATCCAGAGACAAAAGCCAGAGCAAGAGCCTCAGACTCGCACTTTCTTCATATCCTGAAGAGTTCTTCTCATGGTTTGTAGAAAGGGCCTGCCAAACCTACGTCCCCAAACCTAAGCTGAGTTTGTTTTTTCAAACTTCTGTCCTCAAAGTCTTGGGCCACACACCCTCCAGGCTGGGCCCCTGGAGCCACACATTAGGACTGTGCCTACCAATCCATGGGAATTCTGCCCATTCCATGGTCCAAAATCGTACAAATTAGGAGAAACCTCCAAAGTCCCTGAGGCCATCCCAATAGTGTAGGTCGACCGGAACAAACAAGGGCTGTCTGACACCAGCTGATAATCGACCTCCACTCATACCATAGATGGATGTCCCCAGAGAAGAAGATTGAACCAGACAGGACCCTAGGACATAATAGGATCCATTGCTTTGGATCCAATACGAGCATAGGGGTTTTACTTAGGCACCCATCAGAACTCATCTCGTCTCCACAAGGAAATTTGTGCATGGGAGCCATGCCCAAAGCTTAGGAGAGTACTTCAGGTTCCCGGTGCCACCGCCCCATTCCAAGGCCCTCATGGACACAAAAACACATTAGGACCCATCCTCAGGAGTGTCCATTTCAACTCAGCGTCCTCGGTTGCTCCCCACAGATCCAGGAGATCTAACCTGCCTTGTGGCTAGGAGACAATTGGAATGCGAGGTGGGCTACCCAGCCATCCATCCTTGGAACCCTGCTCAGAATCATTGGCCTGGAGCCAAACAACAGGTCTCAATTGTCCTGCAGAAGACTCTCTGCAGTTTGGAGCTTCTCACAACTCCCATCGTGGGAAAAACCCCATGGCCTCGTGATGCCCCCCCATTCATGAAGGGGCCATCAGGGACAGAATCTCCAACCTGAGCGATCGTCTGATCTTCGCCCTGACTTCAGATGCACGAGATCTCGATTCAGGTCTGTAGATTGTGCCTGTCAGGCCTCACCCAGAAACCTAAGCCTAGCTTGTGTTCTCAGACTTTTGTCGTCAGACTACTGGCCCACATGTCCTCCAGTTTGGCAATCCAGAACTACAATGCAGCACTCTGCCTGCACTCCAGAAGACAAACATTGTCCTCTGGGGCTACCCAGTAACCCCAAATGAGGATCAACCTGCACCGACCTTGGCTGTACCCCAAATACATAGGCTGACCAGGGCACTAATGCCCTTTCTGACATAGCCTGAGCCTGAAACCACGGCCCCTCCCAGACAGCTGGCCGCACACTGAGCACATGGAGCCGACATGGACTTAGGTCGTCATCTCTTCCCAACCTCGGTTTTCAGGTTTCAGAACCTAGACCTTATCTCCAATCACTGCCCAGGGTTGAAGGTGATGCTGAAATCAGAACTCCTTCCCCATGGCAAGAAACCTTGTGGTTGGCATGTTGTCCAACGTTCAGTGTATTTGAAACCATTGTGGCCCATGAGGCCCCGCCCATGCTCGCGGGCCACATTGGTCACAAACAAACACTGTGACCCTCAGGCTGAGCCCAGTCCTCAAGTAAGGCGACTCAGTGGCTGGATGAAGAGATAGCATATTGGGCTTGCCATGCCCCTAGGCCCCAATTTTTAACCATAGTTCGGGTTGTCCCTTCCGTCTTCCCCACGGCTTGGCTTTGGAATTCCTTTTTTGGTGGGACATCTGAGGTAACAAACCTGAAAGGAGACCTCCCATCCCACAGATTGATGAAAAGCAATTGGGAATCAGAGCAAATCCTCAGAGAGGAAGATTCTTCCATGGCCCATGAGGCCTCCCCGACATTCCACGGCCATCTCTGATACAAAATCCAGAGACAAAAGCCTGAGCAAGCGCCTCAGACTCGCACTTTCTTCATATCCTGAAGAGTTCTTCTCATGGTTTGTAGATCGGGCCTGCCATACCTACGTCCCCAAACCTAAGCTGAGTTTGTGTTTTGGACTTCTGTCCTCAAAGTCTTGGGCCACACACCCTCCAGGCTGGGCCCCTGGAGCCACACATTAGGACTGTGCTTACCAAACCATGGGAATTCTGCCCATTCCATGGTCCAAGATCGTACAAATTAGGAGAAACCTCCAAAGTCCCTGAGGCCATCACAATAGTGTTGGTCGCCCGGAACAAACAAGGGCTGTCTGACACCAGCTGATTATCGACCTCCACTCATACCATAGATGGATGTCCCCAGAGAAGAAGATTGAACCAGAAAGGACTATAGGCCATAATCGGATACATTGCTTTGGATTACAGGCATGTGTCCTCAAAAGCCTGATTCCAATACGAGCATAGGGGTTTTCCTGAGGCACCCATCAGAACTCATCTCGTCTCCACAATGAAACCAGTGCATGGGAGCCATGTCCAAAGCTTAGGAGAGTACTTCAGGGTCCCGGTGCCACCGCCCCATTCCAAGGCCCTCATGGACACAAAAACACATTAGGACCCATCCTCAGGAAAGTCCATTTCAACTCAGCCACCCCGGTTGCTCCGGCAGAGCCATCAGATCTAAACTGTCTTGTTGCTAGGAGACAATTGGAATGCGAGGCGGGCTTCCCAGGCATCCATCCCGGAACGGTGCTCTGCAGTCATTCCATATGGGATGTCCTGGAGATGTCCAACAGGTCTCAATTGTCCCGCAGAAGGAATCCTTGAAGGGGGCATCCCACAACTCCCAACGTGGGAAAACCCCAATGGCCTCGAGATTCCGCTCCCTTCATGAAGCGGCTGTCATGCACAGCAACTCCAACCTGAGCCAAAGTCTGATCCTCGCCCTGACTCAGATGCATGAGATATTGGTTCAGATCTGCAGGGGGTACCTGCCGTGCCCTCGCCCTGAAACCCAAGTCTAGCTTGTCTTCTCAGACTTCCGTCCTCACACTCCTGGCCCCGAAGCCCTCAAGTTTGGCAATTCCGGACCCACAATGCAGCACTCTGCCTGCCCTCTAGAAAAAAAATTAGTGCCTCATGAGCTGTCCAGGCACCTTAAATGAGGATAAACCTACACAGTACTCGACTTTACCCAAATTATATAGTCTAACCTGGGTACTAATGCACTGTCGAACACAACCTGAGCCGGGACCTCCTGACCAACACCCAGAAAGCTGACCTCACACTGAGCACATAAAACCCGCCATGGCCTTAGGTCATCATCTCTTCCCTACCTCCGTTTTCAGGCTTCAGAACCGAGACCTTCTCTCCAATCACTGCCCAGGGGTGAGTGTGATGCAGAAATCAGAACTCCTCCTTACCCATGGCAAGAAGCCTTGTGGTTGGCACGTTGTCCAACGTTCAGTGTAGGAGAAACCAGCATTCACCCTGAGGCCCCGCCCATTCCTGAGAACGATGAGGGCATAAACACGCATTGTGACCCTCAGCATGAGTCCTGTCCTCTATTAAGTCCTCTCAGTGCCTGGACCATTAGATGTCATATTGGGCTTGACATGTCCCTAGGCCCCAATTTTTAACCAGATTTCTGATTGTCCAGTCGCCCCTCCCCAGGGCTCTACTGTGGAATCCCTCATTTGGTGGGACACCTGAGGTTAAAAAAGAAAACAACAACAACAACAACAAAAAACGGACTTCTTCCAGCCCACAGAATGACCCCAAACTCTTTGGACGGGGCCAAACCACCAGAGAGTAAGACTCGTCCATTTCCCATGAAGTCTCCCAGAAATTCCACGACCATGAGTGACCCGATATCCAGAGACAAAAACTTGAGCAGGAGCCTCACACTCGCCCTTCTTTCAAATCCCGAAGAGTTCTCCTCATGGTCTCTAGATCAGTCCTGCCATACCTATGACCCGAAACATAAGCCGAGTTTGTGTTTTCAGACAACTGTCCAAAAAGCCCTGGCCTACACAACCTACAGGCTCAGGCCCCTGGAGCCAAACCTGAGGACTGTACTTGCCTTCTCCAAGGGAATTGTGTGTGCCCATTCCAATGGCCACAACCCTTCTCATAGGATAAACCTCCAAAGTCCCTGATCCATCTCAATAGTGGTGGCTTCCCAGGAAAAACAGGGGCAATCTGAGCCCAACTGAGCACCTACCTGCACTCAGACCCATAGACAGATGTCCCCAGAGGTAAAAAGGAAAGAACAGGCCCCTAGGCACTAATCAGATCCATTGCTTTGGTTTCCAGGCATCTCTCCTCAGAGGCCTGCATTTCAAAAGCAGCATATAGCTGTATCTTGACTCACCCATCAGAAAACATCTCATCTACACATGGAAAACTTTCACGTTGGAGCTGTGCCAAAGCCTCTTTTTAGGAGAACCCTTTAGGGCACCAGTGCCACCGCTTCATTCCAAGGTCTCCAAGACACAAAAGCACATTAGGACCCATCGCCAGGGGTGTCCATTTCAACTCAGCGTCCTCGGTTGCTCCCCACAGATCCAGGAGATCTAACCTGCCTTGTGGCTAGGAGACAATTGGAATGCGAGGTGGGCTACCCAGCCATCCATCCTTAGAACCCTGTTCAGAATCATTGGCCTGGAGCCAAACAACAGGTCTCAATTGTCCTGCAGAGACTCTCTGCAGTTTGGAGCTTCTCACAACTCCCATCGTGGGAAAACCCCCATGGCCTCGTGATGCCCCCCCATTCATGAAGGGGCCATCAGGGACAGAAACTCCAACCTGAGCGATCGTCTGATCCTCGCCCTGACTTCAGATGCACGAGATCTCGATTCAGGTCTGTAGATTGTGCCTGCCAGGCCTCACCCAGAAACCTAAGCCTAGCTTGTGTTCTCAGACTTTTGTCGTCAGACTACTGGCCCACAAGTCCTCCAGTTTGGCAATCCAGAACTACAATGCAGCACTCTGCCTGCACTCCAGAAGACAAACATTGTCCTCTGGGGCTACCCAGTAACCCCAAATGAGGATCAACCTGCACCGACCTTGGCTGTACCCCAAATACATAGGCTGACCAGGGCACTAATGCCCTTTCTGACACAGCCTGAGCCTGAAACCACGGCCCCTCCCAGACAGCTGGCCGTACACTGAGCACATGGAGCCGACATGGACTTAGGTCGTCATCTCTTCCCAACCTCGGTTTTCAGGTTTCAGAACGTAGACCTTATCTCCAATCACTGCCCAGGGTTGAAGGTGATGCTGAAATCAGAACTCCTTCCCCATGGCAAGAAACCTTGTGGTTGGCATGTTGTCCAACGTTCAGTGTATTTGAAACCATTGTGGCCCATGAGGCCCCGCCCATGCTCGCGGGCCACATTGGTCACAAACACACACTGTGACCCTCAGGCTGAGCCCAGTCCTCAAGTAAGGCCACTCAGTGGCTGGATGAAGAGATAGCATATTGGGCTTGCCATGCCCCTAGGCCCCAATTTTTAACCATAGTTCGGGTTGTCCCTTCCGTCTTCCCCACGGCTTGGCTTTGGAATTTCTTTTTTGGTGGGACATCTGAGGTAACAAACCTGAAAGGAGACCTCCCATCCCACAGATTGATGAAAAGCAATTGGGAATCAGAGCAAATCCTCAGAGAGGAAGATTCTTCCATGGCCCATGAGGCCTCCCCGACATTCCACGGCCATCTCTGATACAAAATCCAGAGACAAAAGCCTGAGCAAGCGCCTCAGACTCGCACTTTCTTCATATCCTGAAGAGTTCTTCTCATGGTTTGTAGATCGGGCCTGCCATACCTACGTCCCCAAACCTAAGCTGAGTTTGTGTTTTTGGACTTCTGTCCTCAAAGTCTTGGGCCACACACCCTCCAGGCTGGGCCCCTGGAGCCACACATTAGGACTGTGCTTACCAAACCATGGGAATTCTGCCCCTTCCATGGTCCAAGATCGTACAAATTAGGAGAAACCTCCAAAGTCCCTGAGGCCATCAGAATAGTGTTGGTCGCCCGGAACAAACAAGGGCTGTCTGACACCAGCTGATAATCGACCTCCACTCATACCATAGATGGATGTCCCCAGAGAAGAAGATTGAACCAGAAAGGACCCTAGGTCATAATCGGATACATTGCTTTGGATTACAGGCATGTGTCCTCAAAAGCCTGATTCCAATACGAGCATAGGGGTTTTCCTGAGGCACCCATCAGAACTCATCTCGTCTCCACAATGAAACCAGTGCATGGGAGCCACGTCCAAAGCTTAGGAGAGTACTTCAGGGTCCCGGTGCCACCGCCCCATTCCAAGGCCCTCATGGACACAAAAACACATTAGGACCCATCCTCAGGAAAGTCCATTTCAACTCAGCCACCCCGGTTGCTCCCATAGAGCCATCAGATCTAAACTGTCTTGTTGCTAGGAGACAATTGGAATGCGAGGCGGGCTTCCCAGGCATCCATCCCGGAATGGTGCTCTGCAGTCATTCCATATGGGATGTCCTGGAGATGTCCAACAGGTCTCAATTGTCCCGCAGAAGGAATCCTTGAAGAGGGCATCCCACAACTCCCAACGTGGGAAAACCCCAATGGCCTCGAGATTCCGCTCCCTTCATGAAGCGGCTGTCATGCACAGAAACTCCAACCTGAGCCAACGTCTGATCCTCGCCCTGACTTCAGATGCATGAGATATTGGTTCAGATCTGCAGGGGGTACCTGCCATGCCCTCGCCCTGAAACCCAAGTCTAGCTTGTCTTCTCAGACTTCCGTCCTCACACTTCTGGCCCCGAAGCCCTCAAGTTTGGCAATTCCGGACCCACAATGCAGCACTCTGCCTGCCCTCTAGAAAAAAAATTAGTGCCTCATGAGCTGTCCAGGCACCTTAAATGAGGATAAACCTACACAGTACTCGACTTTACCCAAATTATATAGTCTAACCTGGGCACTAATGCACTGTCGAACACAACCTGAGCCGGGACCTCCTGACCAACACCCAGAAAGCTGACCGCACACTGAGCACATAAAACCCGCCATGGCCTTAGGTCATCATCTCTTCCCTACCTCCGTTTTCAGGCTTCAGAACCGAGACCTTCTCTCCAATCACTGCCCAGGGGTGAGTGTGATGCAGAAATCAGAACTCCTCCTTACCCATGGCAAGAAGCCTTGTGGTTGGCACGTTGTCCAACGTTCAGTGTAGGAGAAAACAGCATTCACCCTGAGGCCCCGCCCATTCTTGAGTGCGACGAGGGCATACACACGCATTGTGACCCTCAGCATGAGTCCTGTCCTCTAGTAAGTCCTCTCAGTGCCTGGACCATTAGATGTCATATTGGGCTTGACATGTCCCTAGGCCCCAATTTTTAACCAGATTTCTGATTGTCCAGTCGCCCCTCCCCAGGGCTCTACTGTGGAATCCCTCAATTGGTGGGACACCTGAGGTTAAAAAAGAAAACAACAACAACAACAACAACAACAACAAAAACCGGACTTCTTCCAGCCACAGAATGACCCCAAACTCTTTGAACGGGGCCAAACCACCAGAGAGTAAGACTCGTCCATTTCCCATGAAGTCTCCCAGAAATTCCACGACCATGAGTGACCCGATATCCAGAGACAAAAACTTGAGCAGGAGCCTCACACTCGTCCTTCTTTCAAATCCCGAAGAGTTCTCCTCATGGTCTCTAGATCAGTCCTGCCATACCTATGACCCGAAACATAAGCCGAGTTTGTGTTTTCAGACAACTGTCCAAAAAGCCCTGGCCTACACAACCTACAGGCTCAGGCCCCTGGAGCCAAACCTGAGGACTGTACTTGCCCTCTCCAAAGGAATTGTGTGTGCCCATTCCAATGGCCACAACCCTTCTAATAGGATAAACCTCCAAAGTCCCTGATCCATCTCAATAGTGGTGGCTTCCCAGGAAAAACAGGGGCAATCTGAGCCCAACTGAGCACCTACCTGCACTCAGACTCATAGACATGTCCCCAGAGGTAAAAAGGAAAGAACAGGCCCCTAGGCACTAATCAGATCCATTGCTTTGGTTTCCAGGCATCTCTCCTCAGAGGCCTGGATTTCAAAAGCAGCATATAGCTGTTTCTTGACTCACCCATCAGAAAACATCTCATCTACACATGGGAAACTTGCACGTTGGAGCTGTGTCAAAGCCTCTGTGTAGAAGAACCTTTAGGGCCCCAGTGCCACCGCTTCATTCCAAGGTCTCCATAGACACAAAAGCACATTAGGACCCATCCCCAGGGGTGTCCATTTCAACTCAGCGTCCTCGGTTGCTCCCCACAGATCCAGGAGACGAACCTGTCTTGTTGCTTGGAGACAATTGGAATGCGAGGTGGGCTACCCAGCCATCCATCCTTATAACCCTGCTCAGAATCATTGACCTGGAGCCAAACAACAGGTCTCAATTGTCCTGCAGAAGACTCTCTGCAGTTTGGAGCTTCTCACAACTCCCATCGTGGGAAAACCCCCATGGCCTCGTGATGCCCACCCCCATTCATGAAGGGGACATCAGGGACAGAAACTCCAACCTGAGCGATCGTCTGATCCTCGCCCTGACTTCAGATGCACGAGATCTCGATTCAGGTCTGTAGATTGTGCCTGCCATGGCCTCACCCAGAAACCTAAGCCTAGCTTGTGTTCTCAGACTTTTGTCGTCAGACTACTGACACACAAGCCCTCCAGTTTGGCAATCCAGAACTACAATGCAGCACTCTGCCTGCCCTCCAGAAGAAAAACATTGTCCTCTGGGGCTACCCAGTAACCCCAAATGAGGATCAACCTGCACCGACCTTGGCTGTACCCCCAATACATAGGCAGAACAGGGCAGTAATGCCCTTTCTGACACAGCCTGAGCCTGGACCAAGGCCCCTCCTAGACAGCTGTCCGCACACTGAGCACATCGAGCCGCCATGGCCTTAGGTCGTCATCTCTTCCCAACCTCGGTTTTCAGGTTTCAGAACCTAGACCTTATCTCCAATCACTGCCCAGGGTTGAAGGTGATGCAGAAATCAGAACTCCTTCCCCATGGCAAGAAACCTTGTGGTTGGCATGTTGTCCAACGTTCAGTGTAGTTGAAACCAGTGTGGCCCATGAGGCCCCGCCCATGCTCACGGGCCACATTGGTCACAAACACACATTGTGACCCTCAGGCGGAGCCCAGTCCTCAAGTAAGGCCACTCAGTGGCTGGATGAATAGATAGCATATTGGGCTTGCCATGCCCCTAAACCCCAATTTTTAACCATAGTTTGGGTTGTCCCTTCAGTCTTCCCCACGGCTTGGCTTTGGAATTCCTTTTTTGGTGGGACATCTGAGGTAACAAACCTGAAAGGAGACCTCCCATCCCACAGATTGACGAAAAGCAATTGGGAATCGGGCCAAATTTTCAGAGAGGATGATTCGTCCATGCCCCATGAGGCCTCCCCGACATTCCACGGCCATCGCTGATACAAAATCCAGAGACAAAAGCCAGAGCAAGAGCCTCAGACTCGCACTTTCTTCATATCCTGAAGAGTTCTTCTCATGGTTTGTAGATCGGGCCTACCATACCTACGTCTCCAAAACTAAGCTGAGTTTGTGTTTTCAGACTTCTGTCCTCAAAGTCTTGGGCCACACACCCTCCAGGCTGGGCCCCTGGAGCCACCCATTAGGACTGTGCTTACCAATCCATGGGAATTCTGCCCATTCCATGGTCCAAGATTGTACAAATTAGGAGAAACCTCCAAAGTCCCTGAGGCCATCCCAATAGTGTAGGTCGCCCGGAACAAACAAGGGCTGTCTGACACCAGCTGATAATCGACCTCCACTCATACCATAGATGGATGTCCCCAGAGAAGAAGATTGAACCAGACAGGACCCTAGGCCATAATAGGATCCATTGCTTTGGGTTACAGGCATGTGTCCTCAAAAGCCTGATTCCAATACGAGCATAGGGGTTTTCCTGAGGCACCCATCAGAACTCATCTCGTCTCCACAAGGAAACCTGTGCATGGGAGCCATGTCCAAAGCTTAGGAGAGTACTTCAGGGTCCCGGTGCCACCGCCCCATTCCAAGGCCCTCATGGACACAAAAACACATTAGGACCCATCCTCAGGAAAGTCCATTTCAACTCAGCCACCCTGGTTGCTCCCGCAGAGGCAGCAGATCTAAACTGTCTTGTTGCTAGGAGACAATTGGAATGCGAGGCGGGCTTCCCAGGCATCCATCCGCGAACGGTACACTGGAGTCATTCCATATGGGATGTCCTGGAGCTGTCCAACAGTTCTCAATTGTCCCGCAGAAGGAATCCTTGAAGGGGGCATCCCACAACTCCCAACGTGGGAAAACCCCAATGGCCTCGAGATTCCGCTCCTTTCATGAAGCGGCCGACATGCACAGCAACTCCAACCTGAGCCAACGTCTGATCCTCGCCCTGACTTTAGATGCATGAGATATTGGTTCAGATATGCAGGGGGTACCTGCCGTGCCCTCGCCCTGAAACCCAAGTCTAGCTTGTCTTCTCAGACTTCCGTCCTCACACTCCTGGCCCCGAAGCCCTCAAGTTTGGCAATTCCGGACCCACAATGCAGCACTCTGCCTGCCCTCTAGAAAAAAAATTAGTGCCTCATGAGCTGTCCAGGCACCTTAAATGAGGATAAACCTACACAGTACTCGACTTTACCCAAATTATATAGTCTAACCTGGGCACTAATGCACTGTCGAACACAACCTGAGCCGGGACCTCCTGACCAACACCCAGAAAGCTGACCTCACACTGAGCACATAAAACCCGCCATGGCCTTAGGTCATCATCTCTTCCCTACCTCCGTTTTCAGGCTTCAGAACCGAGACCTTCTCTCCAATCACTGCCCAGGGGTGAGTGTGATGCAGAAATCAGAACTCCTCCTTACCCATGGCAAGAAACCTTGTGGTTGGCACGTTGTCCAACGTTCAGTGTAGGAGAAACCAGCATTCACCCTGAGGCCCCGCCCATTCTTGAGTGCGACGAGGGCATACACACACATTGTGACCCTCAGCATGAGTCCTGTCCTCTAGTAAGTCCTCTCAGTGGCTGGACCATTAGATGTCATAATGGGCTTGACATGTCCCTAGGCCCCAATTTTTAACCAGATTTCTGATTGTCCAGTCGCCCCTCCCCAGGTCTCTACTCTGGAATCCATCATTTGGTGGGACGCCTGAAAATAAAAAAGAAAACAACAAAAAAAAAAAAAAAAAAAAAACGGACTTCTTCCAGCCCACAGAATGACCCCATACTCTTTGGACGGGGCCAAACCACCAGAGAGTAAGACTCGTCCATTTCCCATGAAGTCACCCAGAAATTCCACGACCATGAGTGACCCGATATCCAGAGACAAAAACTTGAGCAGGAGCCTCACACTCGCCCTTCTTTCAAATCCCGAAGAGTTATCCTCATGGTCTGTAGATCAGTCCTGCCATACCTATGACCCGAAACATAAGCCGAGTTTGTGTTTTCAGACAACTGTCCAAACAGCCCTGGCCTACACAACCTACAGGCTCAGGCCCCTGGAGCCAAACCTGAGGACTGTACTTGCCCTCTCCAAGGGAATTGTGTGTGCCCATTCCAATGGCCACAACCCTTCTAATAGGATAAACCTCCAAAGTCCCTGATCCATCTCAATAGTGGTGGCTTCCCAGGAAAAACAGGGGCAATCTGAGCCCAACTGAGCACCTACCTGCACTCAGACTCATAGACATGTCCCCAGAGGTAAAAAGGAAAGAACAGGCCCCTAGGCACTAATCAGATCCATTGCTTTGGTTTCCAGGCATCTCTCCTCAGAGGCCTGGATTTCAAAAGCAGCATATAGCTGTTTCTTGACTCACCCATCAGAAAACATCTCATCTACACATGGGAAACTTGAACGTTGGTGTGTGTCAAAGCCTCTGTTTAGGAGAACCCTTTAGGGCCCCAGTGCCACCGCTTCATTCCAATGTCTCCATAGACACAAAAGCACATTAGGACCCATCCTTAGGGGTGTCCATTTCAACTCAGCGTCCTCGGTGCTTTCCACAGATCCACGAGATCTAACCTGTCTTGTTGCTGGGAGACAATTGGAATGTGAGGTGGGCTACCCAGCCATCCATCCTTAGAACCCTGCTCAGAATCATTGGCCTGGAGCCAAACAACAGGTCTCAATTGTCCTGCAGAAGACTCTCTGCAGTTTGGAGCTTCTCACAACTCCCATCGTGGGAAAACCCCCATGGCCTCGTGATGCCCCCCCCATTCATGAAGGGGCCATCAGGGACAGAAACTCCAACATGAGCGATCGTCTGATCCTCGCCCTGACTTCAGATGCACGAGATCTCGATTCAGGTCTGTAGATTGTGCCTGCCATGGCCTCACCCAGAAACCTAAGCCTAGCTTGTGTTCTCAGACTTTTGTCGTCAGACTACTGGCCCACAAGCCCTCCACTTTGGCAATCCAGAACTACAATGCAGCACTCTGCCTGACATCCAGAAGAAAAACATTGTCCTCTGGGGCTACCCAGTAACCCCAAATGAGGATCAACCTGCACCGACCTTGGCTGTACCCCCAATACATAGGCTGAACAGGGCACTAATGCCCTTTCTGACACAGCCTGAGCCTGGACCCACGGCCCCTCCCAGACAGCTGGCCGCACACTAAGCACATCGAGCCGCCATGGCCTTAGGTCGTCATCTCTTCCCAACCTCGGTTTTCAGGTTTCAGAACCTAGACCTTATCTCCAATCACTGCCCAGGGTTGAAGTTGATGCAGAAATCAGAACTCCTTCCCCATGGCAAGAAACCTTGTGGTTGGCATGTTGTCCAACGTTCAGTGTCGTTGAAACCAGTGTGGCCCATGAGGCCCCGCCCATGCTCACGGGCCACATTGGTCACAAACACACATTGTGACCCTCAGGCTGAGCCCAGTCCTCAAGTAAGGCCACTCAGTGGCTGGATGAAGAGATAGTATATTGGGCTTGCCATGCCCCGAGGCCCCAATTTTTAACCATAGTTCGGGTTGTCACTTCCGTCTTCCCCACGGCTTGGCCTTGGAATTCCTTTTTTGGTGGGACATCTGAGGTAACAAACCTGAAAGGAGACCTCCCATCCCAGAGATTGACGAAAAGCAATTGGAAATCGGGCCAAATCCTCAGAGAAGAAGATTCGTCCATGCCCCATGAGGCCTCCCCGACATTCCACGGCCATCGCTGATACAAAATCCAGAGACAAAAGCCAGAGCAAGAGCCTCAGACTCGCACTTTCTTCATATCCTGAAGAGTTCTTCTCATGGTTTGTAGATCGGGCCTGCCATACCTACGTCCCCAAACCTAAGCTGAGTTTGTGTTTTCAGACTTCTGTCCTCAAAGTCTTGGGCCACACACCCTCCAGGCTGGGCCCCTGGAGCCACACATTAGGACTGTGCTTACCAATCCATGGGAATTCTGCCCATTCCATGGTCCAAGATCGTACAAATTAGGAGAAACCTCCAAAGTCCCTGAGGCCATCCCAATAGTTTAGGTCGCCCGGAACAAACAAGGGCTGTCTGACACCAGCTGATAATCGACCTCCACTCATACCATAGATGGATGTCCCCAGAGAAGAAGATTGAACCAGACAGGACCCTAGGCCATAATAGGATCCATTGCTTTGGGTTATAAGCATGTGTCCTCAAAAGCCTGATTCCAATACGAGCATAGGGGTTTTCCTGAGGCACCCATCAGAACTCATCTCGTCTCCACAAGGAAACCTGTGCATGGGAGCCATGTCCAAAGCTTAGGAGAGTACTTCAGGGTCCCGGTGCCACCGCCCAATTCCAAGGCCCTCATGGACACAAACACACATTAGGACCCATCCTCAGGAAAGTCCATTTCAACTCAGCCACCACGGTTGCTCCGGCAGAGCCATCAGATCTAAACTGTCTTGTTGCTAGGAGACAATTGGAATGCGAGGCGGGCTTCCCAGGCATCCATCCGCGAACGGTGCTCTGGAGTCATTCCATATGGTATGTCCTGGAGCTGTCCAACAGGTCTTAATTGTCCCGCAGAAGGAATCCTTGAAGGGGGCATCCCAAAACTCCCAACGTGGGAAAACACCAATGGCCTCGAGATTCCGCTCCCTTCATGAAGCGGCCGTCATGCACAGCAACTCCAACCTGAGCCAACGTCTGATCCTCGCCCTGACTTTAGATGCATGAGATATTGGTTCAGATCTGCAGGGGGTACCTGCCGTGCCCTCGCCCTGAAACCCAAGTCCAGCTTGTCTTCTCAGACTTCCGTCCTCACACTCCTGGCCCCGAAGCCCTCAAGTTTGGCAATTCCGGACCCACAATGCAGCACTCTGCCTGCCCTCTAGAAAAAAAATTAGTGCCTCATGAGCTGCCCAGGCACCTTAAATGAGGATAAACCTACACAGCACTCGACTTTACCCAAATTATATAGTCTAACCTGGGCACTAATGCACTGTCGAACACAACCTGAGCCGGGACCTCCTGACCAACACCCAGAAAGCTGACCGCACACTGAGCACATAAAACCCGCCATGGCCTTAGGTCATCAACTCTTCCCTCCCTCAGTTTTCAGGCTTCAGAACCGAGACCTTATCTCCAATCACTGCCCAGGGGTGAGTGTGATGCAGAAATCAGAACTCCTGCTTACCCATGGCAAGAAGCCTTGTGGTTGGCACGTTGTGCAACGTTCAGTGTAGGAGAAACCAGCATTCACCCTGAGGCCCCGCCCATTCTTGAGTGCGACGAGGGCAATCACACGCATTGTGACCCTCAGCATGAGTCCTGTCCTCTAGTAAGTCCTCTCAGTGCCTGGACCATTAGATGTCATAATGGGCTTGACATGTCCCTAGGCCCCAATTTTTAACCATATTTCTGATTCTCCAGTCGCCCCTCCCCAGGGCTCTACTGTGGAATCCCTCATTTGGTGGGACACCTGAGGTTAAAAAAGAAAACAACAACAACAACAACAACAACAAAAAACGGACTTCTTCCAGCCCACAGAATGACCCCAAACTCTTTGGACGGGGCCAAACCACCAGAGAGTAAGACTCGTCCATTTCACATGAAGTCACCCAGAAATTCCACGACCATGAGTGACCCGATATCCAGAGACAAAAACGTGAGCAGGACCCTCACACTCGCCCTTCTTTCAAATCCCGAAGAGTTTTCCTCATGGTCTGTAGATCAGTCCTGCCATACCTATGACCCGAAACATAAGCCGAGTTTGTGTTTTCAGACAACTGTCCAAACAGCCCTGGCCTACACAACCTACAGGCTCAGGCCCCTGGAGCCATACCTGAGGACTGTACTTGCCCTCTCCAAGGGAATTGTGTGTGCCCATTCCAATGGCCACAACTCTTCTAATAGGATAAACCTCCAAAGTCCCTGATCCATCTCAATAGTGGTGGCTTCCCAGGAAAAACAGGGGCAATCTGAGCCCAACTGAGCACCTACCTGCACTCAGACTCATAGACATGTCCCCAGAGGTAAAAAGGAAAGAACAGGCCCCTAGGTACTAATCAGATCCATTGCTTTGGTTTCCAGGCATCTCTCTTCAGAGGCCTGGATTTCAAAAGCAGCATATAGCTGTTTCTTGACTCACCCATCAGAAAACATCTCATCTACACATGGGAAACTTGCACGTTGGAGCTGTGTCAAAGCCTCTGTGTAGGAGTACCCTTTAGGGCCCCAGTGCCACCGCTTCATTCCAAGGTCTCCATAGACACAACAGCACATTAGGACCCATCCCCAGGGGTGTCCATTTCAAATCAGCGTCCTCGGTTGCTCCCCACAGATCCAAGAGATCTAACCTGTCCTGTTGCTAGGAGACAATTGGAATGCGAGGTGGGCTACCCAGCCATCTATCTTTAGAACCCTGCTCAGAATCATTGGCCTGGAGCCAAACAACAGGTTTCAATTGTCCTGCAGAAGACTCTCTGCAGTTTGGAGCTTCTCACAACTGCCATCCTGTGAAAAACCCCATGGCCTCGAGATGCCCCCCCCATTTATGAAGGGGCCATCAGGGACAGAAACTCCAACCTGAGCGATCGTCTGATCCTCGCCCTGACTTCACATGCACGAGATCTTGATTCAGGTCTGTAGATTGTGCCTGCCATGGCCTCACCCAGAAACCTAAGCCTAGCTTGTGTTCTCAGACTTTTGTCGTCAGACTACTGGCCCACAAGCCATCCATTTGGCAACCAGAACTACAATGCAGCACTCTGCCTGCCCTCCAGAATAAAAAAATTGTCCTCTGGGGCTACCCAGTAACCCCAAATGAGGATCAACCTGCACCGACCTTGGCTGTACCCCCAATACATAGGCAGAACAGGGCAGTAATGCCCTTTCTGACACAGCCTGAGCCTGGACCCACGGCCCCTCCCAGACCGCTGGCCGCACACTAAGCACATCGAGCCGCCATGGCCTTAGGTCGTCATCTCTTCCCAACCTCGGTTTTCAGGTTTCAGAACCTAGACCTTATCTCCAATCACTGCCCAGGGTTGAAGGTGATGCAGAAATCAGAACTTCTTCTCCATGGCAAGAAACCTTGTGGTTGGCATGTTGTCCAACTTTCGGTGTACTTGAAACCAGTGTGGCCCATGAGGCCCCGCCCATGCTCGCGGGCTACATTGGTCACAAACACACATTGTGACCCTCAGGCTGAGCCCAGTCCTCAAGTAAGGCTACTCAGTGGCTGGATGAAGAGATAGCATATTGGGCTTGCCATGCCCCTAGGCCCCAATTTTTAACCATAGTTCGGGGTGTCCCTTCAGTCTTCCCCACGGCTTGGCTTTGGAATTCCTTTTTTGGTGGGACATCTGAGGTAACAAACCTGAAAGGAGACCTCCCATCCCACAGATTGAGGAAAAGCAATTGGGAATCGGGCCAAATCCTCAGAGAGGAAGATTCGTCCATGCCCCATGAGGCCTCCCCGACATTCCACGGCCATCGCTGATACAAAATCCAGAGACAAAAGCCTGAGCAAGCGCCTCAGACTCGCACTTTCTTCATATCCTGAAGAGTTCTTCTCATGGTTTGTCGATCGGGCCTGCCATACCTACGTCCCCAAACCTAAGCTGAGTTTGTGTTTTCAGACTTCTGTCCTCAAAGTCTTGGGCCACACACCCTCCAGGCTGGGCCCCTGGAGCCACACATTAGGACGGTGCTTACCAATCCATGGGAATTCTGCCCATTCCATGGTCCAAAATCGTACAAATTAGGAGAAACCTCCAAAGTTCCTGAGGCCATCCCAATAGTTTAGGTCGCCCGGAACAAACAAGGGCTGTCTGACACCAGCTGATAATCGACCTCCACTCATACCATAGATGGATGTCCCCAGAGAAGAAGATTGAACCAGACAGGACCCTAGGCCATAATAGGATCCATTGCTTTGGGTTATAGGCATGTGTCCTCAAAAGCCTGATTCCAATACGAGCATAGGGGTTTTCCTGAGGCACCCATCAGAACTCATCACGTCTCCACAAGGAAACCTGTGCATGGGAGCCATGTCCAAAGCTTAGGAGAGTACTTCAGTGTCCCGGTGCCACCGCCCAATTCCAAGGCCCTCATGGACACAAAAACACATTAGGACCCATCCTCACGAAAGTCCATTTCAACTCAGCCACCCCGGTTGCTCCCGCAGAGCCATCAGATCTAAACTTTCTTGTTGCTAGGAGACAATTGGAATGCGAGGCGGGCTTCCCAGGCATCCATCCGCGAACGGTGCTCTGGAGTCATTCCATATGGGATGTCCTGGAGCTGTCCAACAGGTCTCAATTGTCCCGCAGAAGGAATCCTTGAAGGGGGCACCCCACAACTCCAAACGTGGGAAAACCCCTATGGCCTCGAGATTCCACTCCCTTCATGAAGCGGCCGTCATGCAGAGCAACTCCAACCTGAGCCAACGTCTGATCCTAGCCCTGACTTCAGATGCATGAGATATTGGTTCAGATCTGCAGGGGGTACCTGCCGTGCCCTCGCCCTGAAACCCAAGTCCAGCTTGTCTTCTCAGACTTCCGTCCTCACACTCCTGGCCCCGAAGCCCTGAAGTTTGGCAATTCCGGACCCACAATGCAGCACTCTGCCTGCCCTCTAGAAATAAATTAGTGCCTCATGAGCTGCCCAGGCACCTTAAATGAGGATAAACCTACACAGCACTCGACTTTACCCAAATTATATAGTCTAACCTGGGCACTAATGCACTGTCGAACACAACCTGAGCCGGGACCTCCTGACCAACACCCAGAAAGCTGACCGCACACTGAGCACATAAAACCCGCCATGGCCTTAGGTCATCATCTCTTCCCTACCTCAGTTTTCAGGCTTCAGAACCGAGACCTTATCTCCAATCACTGCCCAGGGGTGAGTGTGATGCAGAAATCAGAACTCCTCCTTACCCATGGCAAGAACCCTTGTGGTTGGCACGTTGTCCAACGTTCAGTGTAGGAGAAAACAGCATTCACCCTGAGGCCCCGCCCATTCTTGAGTGCGACGAGTACATACACACGCATTGTGACCCTCAGCATGAGTCCTGTCCTCTAGTAAGTCCTCTCAGTGGCTGGACCATTAGATGTCATAATGGGCTTCACATGTCCCTAGGCCCCAATTTTTAACCAGACTTCTGATTGTCCAGTCGCCCCTCCCCAGGGCTCTACTGTGGAATCCCTCATTTGGTGGGACACCTGAGGTTAAAAAAGAAAACAACAACAACAACAAAAAAAAATAACGGACTTCTTCCAGCCCACAGAATGACCCCAAACTCTTTGGACGAGGCCAAACCACCAGAGAGTAAGACTTGTCCATTTCCCATGAAGTCACCCAGAAATTCCACGACCATGAGTGACACGATTTCCAGAGACAAAAACTTGAGCAGGAGCCTCCCACTCGCCATTCTTTCAAATCCCGAAGAGTTCTCCTCATGGTTTCTAGATCAGTCCTGCCATACCTATGACCCGAAACATAAGCCGAGTTTGTGTTTTCAGACAACTGTCCAAAAAGCCCTGGCCTACACAACCTACAGGCTCAGGCCCCTGGAGCCAAACCTGAGGACTGTACTTGCCCTCTCCAAGGGAATTGTGTGTGCCCATTCCAATGGCCACAACCCTTCTAATAGGATAAACCTCCAAAGTCCCTGATCCATCTCAATAGTGGTGGCTTCCCAGGAAAAACAGGGGCAATCTGAGCCCAACTGAGCACCTACCTGCACTCAGACTCATAGACATATCCCCAGAGGTAAAAAGGAAAGAACAGGCCCCTAGGCACTAATCAGATCCATTGCTTTGGTTTCCATGCATCTCTCCTCAGAGGCCTGGATTTCAAAAGCAGCATATAGCTGTTTCTTGACTCAGCCATCAGAAAACATCTCATCTGGGGAGGAGTCAAGATGGCGGAGAAGTAGCTTGCGGAGACTACTTCAGCTAGCCAGAGATCAGCTAGATAGCTTATCTAAATATTGCAAACACCTGAAAATCCATCGGCAGATCTAGAGAAGAAGAACAGCAATTCTGGAAACAGAAAAACAACCACTTTCTGAAAGGTAGGACTGGCGGAGAAGTGAATCCAAAGCGAGGGAAGATAGACCCTGGGGGGAGGGGCTGGCTCCCGGCAAGCGGGGGAGCATCCGTGCACAAAATCAGGACTTTTAAAAGTCTGTTCCGCTGAGGGACATTGCTCCAGAGGCTAAACCGGGGCGCAGCCCACGCGGGGTCAGCGTGGCCTCAGGTCCTGCAGGGTCACAGAAGGATCGGGGGTGTCTGAGTGTCGCAGAGCTTGCGGGTATTGGAACGGGAAAGCCGGCTACAGAGACAGAGCCAACAGTAAGCTCACAGCTCGGTGTTACATTGAACAGGTCCAGGCTTGGTGAGCTCGGAGCGCGGCCGGAGGTCAGGCAGACATGAGTAACTGGGCGCTATTCTCTGAGGGCGCACTGAGGAGTGGGGCCCTGGGCTCTCGGCTCCTCCGGGCCGGAGACCAGGAGGCCGCCATTTGTATTCCCGTACTCCGGAACTGTACGGAAAGGGCTCAGGGAACAAAACCTCCTGAAAGCAAACCTGAGCGGATTACTCACCCCGGCCCCGGGTAAGGGCGGTGTAATTCTGCCTGGGGCAAAGACACTTGAGAATCACTACAACAGGCCCCTCCCCCAGAAGTTCAACAAGAAATCCAGCGGAAACCAAGTTCACCTACCAAGGAGTGCGGTTTCAATACCAAGGAGAGCAGCAGAATTCCAGAGAAGGAGAAAGCCAAGCACGGAACTCATGGCTTTTTTCCTGTGATTTTTTTTAGTCTTGCAGTTAATTTAATTTTTTCTTTTTCTTTTTTTTTTTTTTTCTTCTTGCCTTCGGGTAAAAAAATTTTTTTTTAACTGTTACCTTTTTCTTTTTTAAGGATTTTTTACTAGTTTATCTAATATATAATTTTTTTCTTTTTTACATTTTTCTTAGGTGTTTTCTTTTTTAAAAAATTTTTTTCTTTTCTTTTTTTTTTTCTTTATTCTTTTTTTTTTCCCTTCGGGTAAATTTTTTTTTTTTTTAACTGTTACCTTTTTCTTTTTTAACGATTTTTTACTAGTTTATCTAATACATATATTTTTTCTTTTTTATATTTTTCTTAGGTGTTTTCTTTTTTTTTTAATTCTTTTCTTTTTTTTTACTCTTTTTTCTTTTTTTTTTATTTCTTCCTTTTTGAAGCTCTTTTTATCCCTTTTCTCCCCCCTCACGATTTTGGATCTCTTCTAATTTGGTTAAAGCATATTTTCCTGGGGTTGTTGCCACCCTTTTAGTATTTTACTTGCCCCTTCATATACTCTTATCTGGACAAAATGACAAGACGGAAAAATTCAACACAAAAAAAAAAAGAACAAGAGGCAGTACCGAAGGCTAGGGACCTAATCAATACAGACATTGGTAATATGTCAGATCTAGAGTTCAGAATGACAATTCTCAAGGTTCTAACCAGGCTCGAAAAAGGCATGGAAGATATTAGAGAAACCCTCTCGAGAGATATAAAAGCCCTTTCTGGAGAAATAAAAGAACTAAAATCTAACCAAGTTGAAATCAAAAAAGCTATTAATGAGGTGCAATCAAAAATGGAGGCTCTCACTGCTAGGATAAATGAGGCAGAAGAAAGAATTAGTGATATAGAAGACCAAATGACAGAGAATAAAGAAGCTGAGCAAAAGAGGGACAAACAGCTACTGGACCACGAGGGGAGAATTCGAGAGATAAGTGACACCATAAGACGAAACAAGATTAGAATAATTGGGATTCCAGAAGAAGAAGAAACAGAGAGGGGAGCAGAAGGTATACTAGAGAGAATTATTGGGGAGAATTTTCCCAATATGGCAAAGGGAACGAGCATCAAATTTCAGGAGGTTCAGAGAACGCCCCTCAAAATCAATAAGAATAGGCCCACACCCCGTCACCTAATAGTAACATTTACAAGTCTCAGTGACAAAGAGAAAATCCTGAAAGCAGCCCGGAAAAAGAAGTCTGTAACATACAATGGTAAAAATATTAGATTGGCAGCTGACTTATCCACAGAGACCTGGCAGGCCAGAAAGAGCTGGCATGATATTTTCAGAGCACTAAATGAGAAAAACATGAAGCCCAGAATACTATATCCAGCTAGGCTATCATTGAAAATAGAAGGAGAGATTAAAAGCTTCCAGGACAAACAACAACTGAAAGAATTTGCAAACACCAAACCAGCTCTATAGGAAATCTTGAAAGGGGTCCTCTAAGCAAAGAGAGATCCTACAAGTGGTAGATCAGAAAGGAACAGAGACCATATATAGTAACAGCCACCTTACAGGCAATACAATGGCCCTAAATTCATATCTCTCAATAGTTACCCTGAATGTTAATGGGCTAAATGCCCCTGTCAAAAGACACAGGGTATCAGAATGGATAAAAAAAACAAAACCCATCTATATGTTGTCTCCAAGAAACACATTTTAAGCCCGAAGACACCTCCAGATTTAAAGTGAGGGGGTGGAAAAGAATTTACCATGCTAATGGACATCAGAAGAAAGCAGGAGTGGCAATCCTTATATCAGATCAATTAGATTTTAAGCCAAAAACTATAATAAGAGATGAGGAAGGACACTATATCATACTCAAAGGGTCTGTCCAACAAGAAGATTTAACAATTTTAAATATCTATGCCCCCAACGTGGGAGCAGCCAACTATATAAACCAATTAATAACAAAATCAAAGAAACACATCAACAATAATACAATAATAGTAGGGGACTTTAACACTCCCCTCACTAAAATGGACAGATCATCCAAGCAAAAGATCAGCAAGGAAATAAAGGCCTTAAACGACACACTGGACCAGATGGACATCACAGATATATTCAGAACATTTCATCCCAAAGCAACAGAATACACATTCTTCTCTAGTGCACATGGAACATTCTCCAGAATAGATCACATCCTCGGTCCTAAATCAGGACTCAACCGGTATCAAAAGATTGGGATCATTCCCTGCATATTTTCAAACCACAATGCTCTAAAGCTAGAACTCAACCACAAAGGGAAGTTTGAAAAGAACCAAAATACATGGAGACTAAACAGCATCCTCTAAAGAATGAATGGGTCAACCGGGAAATTAAAGAAGAATTGAAAAAAATCATGGAAACAAATGAAAATGAAAATACAACGGTTCAAAATCTGTGGGACACAACAAAGGCAGTCCTGAGAGGAAAATATATAGCGGTACAAGCCTTTCTCAAGAAACAAGAAAGGTCTCAGGTACACAATCTAACCCTACACCTAAAGGAGCTGGAAAAAGAACAAGAAAGAAACCCTAAGCCTAGTAGGAGAAGAGAGATCATAAAGATCAGAGCAGAAATCAATGAAATAGAAACCAAAAAAACAATAGAACAAATCAACGAAAGTAGGAGCTGGTTCTTTGAAAGAATTAATAAAATTGATAAACCCCTGGCCCGACTTATCAAAAAGAAAAGAGAAAGGACCCAAATAAATAAAATCATGAATGAAAGAGGAGAGATCACAACTAACACCAAAGAAATACAAACTATTATAAGAACATACTATGAGCAACTCTACGGCAATAAATTTGACAATCTGGAAGAAATGGATGCATTCCTAGAAACATATAAACTACCACAACTGAACCAGGAAGAAATAGAAAGCCTGAACAGACCCATAACCAGTAAGGAGATTGAAACAGTCATTAAAAATCTCCAAACAAACAAAAGCCCAGGGCCAGACGGCTTCCCAGGGGAATTCTACCAAACATTTAAAGAAGAACTAATTCCAATTCTCCTGAAACTGTTCCAAAAAATAGAAATGGAAGGAAAACTTCCAAACTCATTTTATGAGGCCAGCATCACCTTGATCCCAAAACCAGGCAAGGATCCCACCAAAAAAGAGAGCTATAGACCAATATACTTGATGAACACAGATGCGAAAATACTCAACAAAATACTAGCCAATAGGATTCAACAGTACATTAAAAAGATTATTCACCACGACCAAGTGGGATTTATTCCAGGGCTGCAAGGTTGGTTCAACATCCGCAAATCAGTCAATGTGATACAACACATCAATAAAAGTAAGAACAAGAACCATATGATACTCTCAATAGATGCTGAAAAAGCATTTGACAAAGTACAGCATCCCTTCCTGATCAAAACTCTTCAAAGTGTAGGGATAGAGGGCACATACCTCAATATCATCAAAGCCATCTATGAAAAACCCACCGCAAATATCATTCTCAATGGAGAAAAACTGAAAGCTTTTCCGCTAAGGTCAGGAACACGGCAGGGATGTCCATTATCACCACTGCTATTCAACATAGTACTAGAGGTCCTAGCCTCAGCAATCAGACAACAAAAGGAAATTAAAGGCATCCAAATCGGCAAAGAAGAAGTCAAATTATCACTCTTCGCAGATGATATGATACTATATGTGGAAAACCCAAAAGACTCCACTCCAAAACTGCTATAACTTATACAGGAATTCAGTAAAGTGTCAGGATATAAAATCAATGCACAGAAATCAGTTGCATTTCTCTACACCAACAGCAAGACAGAAGAAAGGGAAATTAAGGAGTCAATCCCATTTACAATTGCACCCAAAACCATAAGATACCTAGGAATAAACCTAACCAAAGAGACACAGAATCTATACTCAGAAAACTATAAAGTACTCATGAAAGAAATTGAGGAAGACACAAAGAAATGGAAAAATGTTCCATGCTCCTGGATTGGAAGAATAAATGTGAAAATGTCTATGTTACCTAAAGCAATCTACACATTTAATGCAATTCCTATCAAAGTACCATCCATCTTTTTCAAAGAAATGGAACAAATAATTCTAAAATTTATATGGAACCAGAAAAGACCTCGAAGAGCTAAAGGGATATTGAAAAAGAAAGCCAACGTTGGTGGCATCACAATCCCGGACTTCAAGCTCTATTACAAAGCTGTCATCATCAAGACAGCATGGTACTGGCACAAAAACAGACCCATAGATCAATGGAACAGAATAGAGAGCCCAGAAATAGACTCTCAACTCTATGGTCAACTAATCTTCGACAAAGCAGGAAAGAATGTCCAATGGAAAAAAGACAGCCTCTTCAATAAATGGTGCTGGGAAAATTGGACAGCCACATGCAGAAAAATGAAATAGGACCATTTCCTTACACCACACACAAAAATAGACTCAAAATGGATGAAGGACCTCAATGTGCGAAAGGAATCCATCAAAATCCTTGAGGAGAACACAGGCAGCAACCTCTTCGACCTCAGCCGCAGCAACATCTTCCTAGGAACAACGCCAAAGGCAAGGGAAGCAAGGGCAAAAATGAACTATTGGGATTTCATCAAGATCAAAAGCTTTTGCACAGCAAAGGAAACAGTTAACAAAATCAAAAGACAACTGACAGAATGGGAGAAGATATTTGCAAACGACATATCAGATAAAGGACTAGTGTCCAGAATCTATAAAGAACTTAGCAAACTCAACACCCAAAGAACAAATAATCCAATCAAGAAATGGGCAGAGGACATGAACAGACATTTCTGCAAAGAAGACATACAGATGGCCAACAGACACATGAAAAAGTGCTCCATATCACTCGGCATCAGGGAAATACAAATCAAAACCACAATGCGATATCACCTCACACCAGTCAGAATGGCTAAAATCAACAAGTCAGGAAATGACAGATGCTGGCGAGGATGCGGAGAAAGGGGAACCCTCCTACACTGTTGGTGGGAATGCAAGATGGTGCAACCTCTCTGGAAAACAGCATGGAGGTTCCTCAAAATGTTGAAAATAGAACTGCCCTATGACCCAGCAATTGCACTATTGGGTATTTACCCTAAAGATACAAACGTAGTGATCCAAAGGGGCACGTGTACTCGAATGTTTATAGCAGCAATGTCCACAATAGCCAAACTATGGAAAGAACCTAGATGTCCATCAACAGATGAATGGATCAAGAAGATGTGGTATATATACACAATGGAATACTATGCAGCCATCAAAAGAAATGAAATCTTGCCATTTGCGACAACATGGATGGAACTAGAGCATATCATGCTTAGCGAAATAAGTCAAGCAGAGAAAGACAACTATCATATGATGTTCCTGATATGAGGAAGTGGTGATGCAACATAAGGGCTTAAGTGGGTATGAGAAGAATAAATGAAAGAAGATGGGATTGGGAGGGATACAAACCATAAGTGACTCTTAATCTCACAAAACAAACTGAGGGATGCTGGGGGGAGGGGGTTTGGGAGAAGGGGCTGGTATTATGGACATTGAGGAGGGTATGGGTTTTGGTGAGTGCCGTGAAGTGTGTAAACCTGGTGATTCACAGACCTGTACCCCTGGGGATAAAAATATATGTTTATAAAAAATAAAAAATTATATTAAAAAAAAAAAAGAAAACATCTCATTTACACATGGTAAACTTGCACGTTGGAGCTGTGTCAAAGCCTCTGTTTAGGAGAACCCTATAGGGCCCCAGTGCCACCGCTTCATTCCAAGGTCTCCATAGACACAAAAGCACATTAGGTCCCATCCCCAGGGATGTCCATTTCAAATCAGCGTCCTCGGTTGCTCCCCACAGATCCAGGAGAACTAACATGTCTTGTTGCTAGGAGACAATTGGAATGCGAGGTGGGCTACCCAGCCATCCATCCTTAGAACCCTGCTCAGAATCATTGGACTGGAGCCAAACAACAGGTCTCAATTGTCCTGCAGAAGACTCTCTGCAGTTTGGAGCTTCTCACAACTCCCATCGTGGGAAAAACGCCATGGCCTTGTGATGCCCCGCCCCCATTCATGAAGGGGCCATCAGGGACAGAAACTCCAACCTCAGCGATCGTCTGATCCTCGCCCTGACTTCAGATGCACGAGATCTCGATTCAGGTCTGTAGATTGTGCCTGCCATGGCCTCACCCAGAAACCTAAGCCTAGCTTGTGTTCTCAGACTTTTGTCGTCAGACTACTGGCCCACAAGCCCTCCACTTTGGCAATCCAGAACTACAATGCAGCACTCTGCCTGCCCTACAGAAGAAAAACATTGTCCTCTGGGACTACCCAGTAACCCCAAATGAGGATCAACCTGCACCGACCTTGGCTGTACCCCAAATACATAGGCTGACCAGGGCACTAATGCCCTTTCTGACACAGCCTGAGCCTGGACCCCCGGCCCATCCCAGACAGCTGTCCGCACACTGAGCACATCGAGCCGCCATGGCCTTAGGTCGTCATCTTTTCCAAACCTCGGTTTTCAGGTTTCAGAACCTAGACCTTATCTCCAATCACTGCCCAGGGTTGAAGGTGATGCAGAAATCAGAACTCCTTCCCCATGGCTAGAAACCATGTGGTTGGCATGTTGTCCAACGTTCAGTGTAGTTGAAACCAGTATGGCCCATGAGGCCCCGCCCATGCTTGCGGGCCACATTGGTCACAAACACACATCGTGACGCTCAGGCTGAGCCCAGTCCTCAAGTAAGGCCACTCAGTGGCTGGATGAAGAGATAGCATATTGGGCTTGCCATGCCCCTAGGCCCCAATTTTTAACCATAGTTCGGGTTTTCACTTCAGTCTTCCCCACGGCTTGGCTTTGGAATTCCTCTTTTGGTGGGACACCTGAGGTAACAAAACTGAAATGAGTCCTCCCATCCCACAGATTGACCAAAAGCAATTGGGAATCGGGCCAAATCCTCAGAGAGGAAGATTCGTCCATGGCCCATGAGGCCTCCCCGACATTCCACGGCCATCGCTGATACAAAATCCAGAGACAAAAGCCTGAGCAAGCGCCTCAGACTCGCACTTTCTTCATATCCTGAAGAGTTCTTCTCATGGCTTGTAGATCGGGCCTGCCATACCTACGTCCCCAAACCTAAGCTGAGTTTGTGTTTTCAGACTTCTGTCCTCAAAGTCCTGGGCCACACACCCTCCAGGCTGGACCCCTGGAGCCACACATTAGGACTGTGCCTACCAATCCATGGGAATTCTGCCCATTCCATGGTCCAAAATCGTACAAATTAGGAGAAACCTCCAAAGTCCCTGAGGCCATCCCAATAGTGTAGGTCGCCCGGAACAAACAAGGGCTGTCTGACACCAGCTGATAATCGACCTCCACTCATACCATAGATGGATGTCCCCAGAGAAGAAGATTGAACCAGACAGGACCCTAGGCCATAATAGGATCCATTGCTTTGGGTTACAGGCATGTGTCCTCAAAAGCCTGATTCCAATACGAGCATAGGGGTTTTCCAGAGGCACCCATCAGAACTCATCTCATCTCCACAAGGAAACCTGTGCATGGGAGCCATGTCCAAAGCTTAGGAGAGTACTTCAGGGTCCCGGTGCCACCGCCCCATTCCAAGGCCCTCATGGACACAAAAACACATTAGGACCCATCCTCACGAAAGTCCATTTCAAATCAGCCACCCCAGTTGCTCCCGCAGAGCCATCAGATCTAAACTGTCTTGTTGCTAGGAGACAATTGGAATGCTAGGCGGGCTTCCCAGGCATCCATCCTCGAACGGTGCTCTGGAGTCATTCCATATGGGATGTCCTGGAGCTGTCCAACAGGTCTCAATTGTCTCGCAGAAGGAATCCTTGAAGGGGGCATCCCACAACTCCCAACGTGGGAAAAGCTCTATGGCCTCGAGATTCCGCTCCCTTCAGGAAGCGGCCGTCATGCTCAGAAACTCCAACCTGAGCCAACTTCTGATGCTCGCCCTGACTTCAGATGCATGAGATATTGGTTCAGAATGCAGGGGGTACCTGCCGTGCCCTCGCCCTGAAACCCAAGTCTAGCTTGTCTTCTCAAACTTCCGTCCTCACACTCCTGGCCCCGAAGCCCTGAAGTTTGGCAATTCCGGACCCACAATGCAGCACTCTGCCTGCCCTCTAGAAAAAAAATTATTGCCTCATGAGCTGCTCAGGCACCTTAAATGAGGGTAAAACTACACAGCACTCGACTTTACCCAAATTATATAGTCTAACCTGGGCACTAATGCACTGTTGAACACAACCTGAGCCCGGACCTCCTGACCAACACCCAGAAAGCTGACCGCACACTGAGCACATAAAACCCGCCATGGCCTTAGGTCATCATCTCTTCCCTACCTCAGTTTTAAGGCTTCAGAACCGAGACCTTATCTCCAATCACTGCCCAGGGGTGAGTGTGATGCAGAAATCAGAACTCCTCCTTACCCATGGCAAGAACCCTTGTGGTTGGCACGTTGTCCAACGTTCAGTGTAGGAGAAACCAGCATTCACCCTGAGGCGCCGCCCATTCTTGAGTGTTACGAGGGCATACACACGCGTTGTGACCCTCAGCATGAGTCTTGACCTCTAGTAAGTCCTCTCAGTGACTGGATCATTAGATGTCATATTGGGCTTGACATGTCCCTAGGCCACAATTTTTAACCAGATTTCTGATTGTCCAGTCGCCCCTCCCCAGGGCTCTACTCTGGAATCCATCATTTGTTGGGACACCTGAGGTTAAAAAAGAAAAAAAACAACATCAACAACAAAAAATAAAACGGACTTCTTCCAGCCCACAGAATGACCCCAAACTCGTTGGACGGGGCCAAACCATCAGAGAGTAAGACACGTCCATTTCTCATGAAGTCACCCAGAAATTCCACGACCATGAGTGACACGATATCCAGAGACAAAAACTTGAGCAGAGCCTCACACTCGCCCTTCTTTCAAATCCCGAAGAGTTCTCCTCATGGTCTGTAGATCAGTCCTGCCATACCTATGACCCGAAACATAAGCCGAGTTTGTGTTTTCAGACAACTGTCCAAACAGCCCAGGCCTACACAACCTACAGGCTCAGGCCCCTGGAGCCAAACCAGAGGACTGTACTTGCCCTCTCCAAGGGAATTGTGTGTGTCCATTCCAATGGCCACAGCCCTCCTAATAGGATAAACCTCCAAAGTCCCTGATTCCTCTCAATAGTGGTGGCTTCCCAGGAAAAACAGGGGCAACCTGAGACCAACTGAGCACCTACCTGCACTCAGACCCATAGACAGATGTCCCCAGAGGTAAAAAGGAAAGAACAGGCCCCTAGGCACTCATCAGATCCATTTCTTTGGTTTCCAGGCATCTCTCCTCAGAGGCCTGGATTTCAAAAGCAGCATATAGCTGTTTCTTGAATCACCCATCAGAAAACATCTCATCTACACATGGGAAACTTGCACGTTGGAGCTGTGTCAAAGCCTCTGTTTAGGAGAACCCTTTAGGGACCCAGTGCCACCGCTTCATTCCAAGGTCTCCATAGACACAAAAGCACGTTAGGACCGATCCCCAGGGGTGTCCATTTCAACTCAGCGTCCTCGGTTGCTCCCCACAGATCCAGGAGATCTAACCTGTCTTGTTGCTAGGAGACAATTGGAATGCGAGGTGGGCTACCCAGCCATCCATCCTTAGAACCCTGCTCAGAATCATTGGCCTGGAGCCAAACAACAGGTCTCAATTGTCCTGCAGAAGACTCTCTGCTGTTTGGAGCTTCTCACAACTCCTTCGTGGGAAAAACACCATGGCCTCGTGATGCCCCCCCATTCATGAAGGGGAAATCAGGGACAGAAACTCCAACCTGAGCGATCATCTGATCCTCGCCCTGACTTCAGATGCACGAGATCTCGATTCAGGTCTGTAGATTGTGCCTGCCATGGCCTCACCCAGAAACCTAAGCCTAGCTTGTGTTCTCAGACTTTTGTCGTCAGACTACTAGCCCACAAGGGCTCCAGTTTGGCAATCCAGAACTACAATGCAGCACTCAGCCGGCCCTCCAGAAGAAAAACATTGTCCTCTGGGGCTACCCAGTAATCCCAAATGAGGATCAACCTGCACCGACCTTGGCTGTACCCCAAATACATAGGCTGACCAGGGCACTAATGCCCTTTCTGACACAGCCTGAGCCTGGACCCCCTGGCCACTCCCAGACAGCTGTCCGCACACTGAGCACATCGAGCCGCCATGGCCTTAGGTCGTCATCTCTTCCCAACCTCGGTTTTCAGGTTTCAGAACCTAGACCTTATCTCCAATCACTGCCCAGGGTTGAAGGTGATGCAGAAATCAGAACTCCTTCCCCATGGCAAGAAACCTTGTGGTTGGCATGTTGCCCAACGTTCAGTGTAGTTGAAACCAGTGTGGCCCATGAGGCCCGCCCATGCTCGCGGGCCACATTGGTCACAAACACACATTGTGACGCTCAGACTGAGCCCAGTCCTCAAGTAAGGCCACTCAGTGGCTGGATGAAGAGATAGTATATTGGGCTTGCCATGCCCCTAGCCCCCAATTTTTAACCATAGTTCGGGTTGTCCCTTCAGTCTTCCTCAAGGCTTGGCTTTGGAATTCCTCTTTTGGTGGGACACCTGACGTAACAAAACTGAAATGAGTCCTCCCATCAAACAGATTGACGAAAACCAATTGGGAATCGGGCCAAATACTCAGAGAGGAAGATTCGTCCATGGCCCATGAGGCTTCCCCGACATTCCACGGCCATCGCTGATACAAAATCCAGAGACAAAAGCCTGAGCAAGCGCCTCAGACTCGCACTTTCTTCATATCCTGAAGAGTTCTTCTCATGGTTTGTCGATCGGGCCTGCGATACCTACGTCCCCAAACCTAAGCTGAGTTTGTGTTTTCAGACTTCTGTCCTCAAAGTTTTGGGCCACACACCCTCCAGGCTGGGCGCCTGGAGCCACACATTAGGACTGTGCCTACCAGTCCATGGGAATTCTGCCCATTCCATGGTCCAAAATCGTACAAATTAGGAGAAACCTCCAAAGTCCCTGAGGCCATCCCAATAGTGTAGGTCGCCCGGAACAAACAAGGGCTGTCTGATACCAGCTGATAATCGAACTACACTCGTAGCATAGATGGATGTCCTTAGAGAAGACGATTGAACCAGACAGGACCCTAGGCCATAATAGGATCCATTGCTTTGGGTTACAGGGATGTGTCCTCAAAAGCCTGATTTCAATACGAGCATAGGGGTTTTCCTGAGGCACCCATCAGAACTCATCTCGTTCCACAAGGAAACCTGTGCATGGGAGCCATGTCCAAAGCTTAGGATAGTACTTCAGGGTCCCGGAGCCACCGCCCCATTCCAAGGCCCTCATGGACACAAAATCACATTAGGACCCATCCTCAGGAAAGTCCATTTCAACTCAGCCAACCCGGTTGCTCTGGCAGAGCCATCAGATCTAAACTGTCTTGTTGCTAGGAGACAATTGGAATGCGAGGCGGGCTTCCCAGGCATCCATCCGCGAACGGTGCTCTGGAGTCATTCCATATGGGATGTCCTGGAGCTGTCCAACAGGTCTCAATTGTCCCGCAGAAGGAATCCTTGAAGGGGGCATCCCACAACTCCCAACGTGGGAAAACCTCAATGGCTTCGAGATTCCGCACCCTTCATGAAGCGGCCGTCATGCACAGAAACTCCAACCTGAGCCAACGTCTGATCCTCGCCCTGACTTCAGATGCATGAGATATTGGTTCAGATCTGCAGGGGGTACCTGCCGTGCCCTCGCCCTGAAACCCAAGTCTAGCTTGTCTTCTCAGACTTCCGTCCTCACACTCCTGGCCCCGAAGACCTCAAGTTTGGCAATTCCGGACCCACAATGCAGCACTCTGCCTGCCCTCTATAAAAAAATTATTGCCTCATGAGCTGCCCAGGCAACTTAAATGAGGGTAAACCTACACAGCACTCGACTTTACCCAAATTATATAGTCTAACCTGGGCACTAATGCACTGTCGAACACAACCTGAGCCCGGACCTTCTGACCAACACCAGAAAGCTGACCGCACACTGAGCACATAAAACCCGCCATGGCCTTAGGTCATCTTCTCTTCCCTACCTCAGTTTTCAGGCTTCAGAACCGATACCTTATCTCCAATCACTGCCCAGGGGTGAGTGTGATGCAGAAATCAGAACTCCTTTTTACCCATGGCAAGAACCCTTGTGGTTGGCACGTTGTCCAACGTTCAGTGTAGGAGAAAACAGCATTCACCCTGAGGCCCCGCCCATTCAGAGTGTTACGAGGGCATACACACGCATTGTGACCCTCAGCATGAGTACTGTCCTCTAGTAAGTCCTCTCAGTGGCTGGACCATTAGATGTCATAATGGGCTTGACATGTCCCTAGGCCCCAATTTTTAACCAGATTTCTGATTGTCCAGTCGCCCCTCCCCAGGGCTCTACTCTGGAATCCATCATTTGGTGGGACACCTGAGGTTAAAAAGGAAAACAACAACAACCACAACAACAACAACAAAAAAAAACGGACTTCTTCCAGCCCACAGAATGACCCCAAACTCTTTGGATGGGGCCAAACCACCAGAGAGTAAGACTCGTCCATTTCCCATGAAGTCACCCAGAAATTGCATGACCATGAGTGACACGATATCCAGAGGCCAAAACGTGAGCAGGAGCCTCACACTCGCCCTTCTTTCAAATCCCGAAGTGTTCTCCTCATGGTCTGTAGATCAGTCCTGACATACCTATGACCCGAAACATAAGCCGAGTTTCTGTTTTCAGACAACTGTCCAAACAGCCCTGGCATACACAACCTACAGGCTCAAGCCCCTGGAGCAAAACCTGAGGACTGTACTTGCCCTCTCCAAGGGAATTGTGTGTGCCCATTCCAATGGCCACAACACTTCTAATAGGATAAACCTCCAAAGTCCCTGATCCATCTCAATAGTGGTGGCTTCCCAGGAAAAACAGGGGCAATCTGAGCCCAACGGAGCACCTACCTGCACTCAGACCCATAGACCGATGTCCCCAGAAAAAAAGGAAAGAACAGGCCCCTAGGCACTCATCAGATCCATTGCTTTGGTTTCCAGGCATCTCTCCTCAGAGTTCTGGATTTCAAAAGCAGCATATAGCTGTTTCTTGACTCACCCATCAAAAAACATCTCATCTACACATGGGAAACTTGCACGTTGGAGCTGTGTCAAAGCCTCTGTTTAGGAGAACCCTTTAGGGCCCCAGTGCCACCGCTTCATTCCAACGTCTCCATAGACACAAAAGCACGTTAGGACCCATCCCCAGGGGTGTCCATTTCAACTCAGCGTCCTCGGTTGCTCCACAAAGATCCAGGAGATCTAACCTGTCTGGTTGCTAGGAGACAATTGGAATGCGAGGTGGGCTACCCAGCCATCCATCCTTAGAACCCTGCTCAGAATCATTGGCCTGGAGCCAAACAACAGGTCTCAATTGTCCTGCAGAAGACTCTCTGCTGTTTGGAGCTTCTCACAACTCACATCGTGGGAAAACACCCATGGCCTCGTGATGCCCCCCCCATTCATAAAGGGCCATCAGGGACAGAAACTCCAAACTGAGCGATCGTCTGATCCTCGCCCTGACTTCAGATGCATGAGATCTCGATTCAGGTCTGTAGATTGTGCCTGCCATGGCCTCACCCAGAAACCTAAGCCTACCTTGTGTTCTCAGACATTTGTCGTCAGACTACTGGCTCACAAGCCCCCCAGTTTGGCAATCCAGAACTACAATGCAGCACTCTGCCTGCCCTCCAGAAGAAAAACATTGTCCTCTGGGTCTACCCAGTAACCCCAAATGAGGATCAACCTGCACCGACCTTGGCTGTACCCCAAATACATAGGCTGACCAGGGCACTAATGCCCTTTCTGACACATACTGAGCCTGGTCCCCCTGGCCCCTTCCAGACAGCTGGCCGCACACTGAGCACATTGAGCCGCCATGGCCTTAGGTCGTCATCTCTTCCCAACCTCGGTTTTCAGGTTTCAGAACCTAGACCTTATCTCCAATCACTGCCCAGGGTTGAAGGTGATGCAGAAATCAGAACTCCTTCCCCATGGCAAGAAACCTTGTGGTTGGCATGTTGTCCAACGTTCAGTGTAGTTGAAACCAGTGTGGCCCATGAGCCCCCGCCCATGCTTGCGGGCCACATTGATCACAAACACATTGTGACCCTCAGGCTGAGC
This sequence comes from Mustela nivalis, assembly GCF_964662115.1. Lineage (NCBI taxonomy): Eukaryota > Metazoa > Chordata > Mammalia > Carnivora > Mustelidae > Mustela > Mustela nivalis. The sequence continues at coordinate 533,683 of NW_028136159.1, forward strand.
CCAGTCCTCAAGTAAGGCCACTCAGTGGCTGGATGAAGAGATAGCATATTGGGCTTGCCATGGCCCTAGGCCCCAATTTTTAACCATAGTTCGGGTTGTCCCTTCAGTCTTCCCCACGGCTTGGCTTTGGAATTCCTCTTTTGGTAGGACACCTGAGGTAACAAAATTGAAAAGAGTCCTCCCATCCCACAGATTGACGAAAAGCAATTGGGAATCGAGCCAAATCCTCAGAGAGGAATATTTGTCCATGGCCCATGAGGCCTCGACGACATTCCACGGTCATCGCTGATACAAAATCCAGAGACAAAAGCCAGAGCAAGCGCCTCAAACTCGCACTTTCTTCATATCCTGAAGAGTTCTTCTCATGGTTTGTAGATCGGGCCTGCCATACCTACGTCCCCAAACCTAAACTGAGTTTGTGTTTTCAGACTTCTGTCCTCAACGTCTTGGGCCACACACCTTCCAGGCTGGGCCCCTGGAGCCACACATTAGGACTGTGCCTACCAATCCATGGGAATTCTGCCCATTCCATGGTCCCAAATCGTACAAATTAGGAGAAACCTCCAAATTCCCTGAGGCCATTCCAATAGTGTAAGTCGCCCGGAACAAACAAGGGCTGTCTGACATCAGCTGATAATTGAACTCCACTCATACCATAGGTGGATGTCCCCAGAGAAGAAGATTGAACCAGACAGGACCCTATGCCATAATAGGATCCATTGCTTTGGGTTACAGTCATGTGTCCTCAAAAGCCTGATTCCAATACGAGCATAGGGGTTTTCCTGAGGCACCCATCAGAACTCATCTCGTCTCCACAAGGAAACCTGTGCATGGGAGCCATGTCCAAAGCTTAGGAGAGTACTTCAGGGTCCCGGTGCCACGCCCCATTCCAAGGCCCTCATGGACACAAAAACACATTAGGACCCATCCTCAGGCAAGTCCATTTCAACTCAGCCACCCCGCTTGCTCAGGCAGAGCCATCAGATCTAAACTGACTTGTTGCTAGAAGACAATTGGAATGCGAGGCGGGCTTCCCAGGCATCCATCCGCGAACGGTGCTCTGGAGTCATTCCATATGGGATGTCCTGGAGCTGTCCAATAGGTCTCAATTGTCCCGCAGAAGGAATCCTTGAAGGGGGCATCCCACAACTCCCAACGTGGGAAAACCTCAATGGCCTCGAGATTCCGCTCCCTTCATGAAGCGGCCGTCATGCTCAGAAACTCCAACCTGAGCCAACGTCTGATCCTCGCCCTGACTTCAGATGCATGAGATATTGTTTCAGATCTGCAGGGGGTACCTGCCGTGCCCTCGCCCTGAAACCCAAGTCTAGCTTGTCTTCTCAGACTTCCGTCCTCACACTTCTGGCCCCGAAGCCCTCAAGTTTGGCAATTCCGGAACCCACAATGCAGCACTCTGCCTGCCCTCTAGAAAAAAAATTATTGCCTCATGAGCTGCCCAGGCATTTAAATGAGGTAAAACCTACACAGCACTCGACTTTACCCAAATTATATAGTCTAACCTGGGCACTAATGCACTGTCGAACACAACCTGAGCCCGGACCTCCTGACCAACACCCAGAATGCTGACCGCACACTGAGCACATAAAACACGCCATGGCCTTAGGACATCATCTCTTCCCTACCTCAGTTTTCAGGCTTCAGAACCGAGACCTTATCTCCAATCACTGCCCAGGGGTGAGTGTGATGCAGAAATCAGAACTCCTACTTACCCATGGCAAGAACCCTTGTGGTTGGCACGTTGTCCTACATTCAGTGTAGGAGAAACCAGCATTCACTCTGAGGCCCCGCCCATTCTTGAGTGTTATGAGGGCATTGACAAGCATTGTGACCCTATGCATGAGTCCTGTCCTCTAGTAAGTCCTCTCAGTGACTGGACCATTAGATGTCATAAAGGGCTTGACATGTCCCTAGGCCCCAATTTTTAACCAGATTTCTGATTGTCCAGACGCCCCTCCCCAGAGCTCTACTCTGGAATCCATCATTTGGTGGGACACCTGAGGTTAAAAAAGGAAACAACAACAACAACAACAAAAAAACGGACTTCTTCCAGCCCACGGAATGACCCCAAACTCTTTGGACGGGACCAAACCACCAGAAAGTATGACTCGTCCATTTCCCATGAAGTCACCCAGAAATTCCACGAGCATGAGTGACACGATATCCAGAGACCAAAACGAGAGCAGGAGACTCTCACTCGCCCTTCTTTCAAATCCCGAAGAGTTCTCCTCATGGTCTGTAGATCAGTCCTGCCATACCTATGACCCGAAACATAAGCCGAGTTTGTGTTTTCAGACAACTGTCCAAACAGCCCTGGCCTACACAACTACAGGCTCAGGCCCCTGGAGCCATACCTGAGGACTGTACTTGCCCTCTCCATGGGAATTGTGTGTGCCCATTCCAAAGGCCACAACCCTTCTAATAGGATAAACCTCCAAAGTCCCTGATCCATCTCAATAGTGGTGGCTTCCCAGGAAAACAGGGGCAATCTGAGCCCAAAGGAGCACCTACCTGCACTCAGACCCATAGACCGATGTCCCCAGAGGTAAAAAGGAAAGAACAAGCACCTAGGCACTCATCAGATCCATTGATTTGGTTTCCAGGCATCTCTCCTCAGAGGCCTGGATTTCAAAAGCAGCATATAGCTGTTTCTTGACTCACCCATCAGAAAACATCTCATCTACACATGGGAAACTTGCACGTTGGAGCTGTGTCAAAGCCTCTGTTTAGGAGAACCCTTTAGGGCCCCAGTGCCACCGCTTCATTCCAAGGTCTCCATAGACACAAAAGCACGTTAGGACCCATCCCCAGGGGTGTCCATTTCAACTCAGCGTCCTCGGTTGCTCCCCACAGATCCAGGAGATCTAACCTGTATTGTTGCTAGGAGAAAATTGGAATGCGAGGTGGGCTACCCAGGCATCCATCCTTAGAACCCTGCTCAGAATCATTGGCCTGGAGCCAAACAACAGGTCTCAATCGTCCTGCAGAAGACTCTCTGCAGTTTGGAGCTTCTCACAACTCCCATCGTGGGAAAACACCCATGTCCTCGTGATGCCCCCGCCATTCATGAAGGGGAAATCAGGGACAGAAACTCCAACCTGAGCGATCGTCTGATCCTCGCCCTGACTTCTCATGCACGAGATCTCGATTCAGGTCTGTAGATTGTGCCTGCCATGGCCTCACCCAGAAACCTAAGCCTAGCTTGTGTTCTCAGACATTTGTCGTCAGACTACTGGCTCTCAAGCCCCCCAGTTTGGCAATCCAGAACTACAATGCAGCACTCTGCCGGCCCTCTAGAAGAAAAACATTGTCCACTGGGGCTTCCCAGTAACCCCAAATGAGGATCAACCTGCACCGACCTTGGCTGTACCCCAAATACATAGGCTGACCAGGGCACTAATGCCCTTTCTGACACATACTGAGCCTGGTCCCCCTGGCCCCTCCCAGACAGCTGGCCGCACACTGAGCACATGGAGCTGCAATGGCCTTAGGTCGTCATCTCTTCCCAACCTCGGTTTTCAGGTTTGAGAACCTAGACCTTATCTCCAATCACTGCCCAGGGTTGAAGGTGATGCAGAAATCAGAACTCCTTCCCCATGGCAAGAAACCTTGTGGTTGGCATGTTGTCCAACGTTCAGTGTAGTTGAAACCAGTGTGGCCCATGAGGCCCCGCCCATGCTCGCGGCCACATTGGTCACAAAAACACATTGTGACCCTCAGGTGAGCCCAGTCCTCAAGTAAGGCCACTCAGTGGCTGGATGAAGAGATAGCAATTTGGTTTGCGATGCCCCTAGGCCCCAATTTTTAACCATAGTTCGGGTTCTCCCTACAGTTTCTCCCACGGCTTGGCTTTGGAATTCCTCTTTTGGTGGGACACCTTAGGTAACAAAACTGAAAAGATTCCTCCCATCCCACAGATTGACGAAAATCAATTGGGAATCGGGCCAAATCCTCAGAGAGGAAGATTCGTCCATGGCCCATGAGGCCTCCCAACATTCCACGGCCATCGCTGATACAAAATCCAGAGACAAAAGCCTGAGCAAGCGTCTCAGACTCGCACTTTCTTCATATCCTGAAGATTTCTTCTCATGGTTTGTCGATCGGGCCTGCCATACCTACGTCCCCAAACCTAAGCTGAGTTTGTGTTTTCAGACTTCTGTCCTCAAAGTCCTGGACCCCACACCCTTCAGCCTGGACCCCTGGAGCCACACATTCGGACTGTGCCTACCAATCATGGGAATTCTGCCCATTCCATGGTCCAAAATCGTACAAATTAGGAGAAACCTCCAAAGTCCCTGAGGCCATCCCAATAGTGTAGGTCGCCAGGAACAAACAAGGGCTGTCTAACGCCAGCTGATAATCGACCTCCATTCATACCATAGATGGATGTCCCCAGAGAAGAAGATTGAACCAACCCGGACCCTAGGCCATAATAGGACCCATTGCTTTGGGATACAGGCATGTGTCCTCAAAAGCCTGATTCCAATACGAGCATAGGGGTTTTCCTGAGGCACCCATCAGAACTCATCTCGTCTCCACAAGGAAACCTGTGCATGGGAGCCATGTCCAAAGCTTAGGAGAGTACTTCAGGGTCCCGGTGCCACCGCCCCATTCCAAGGCCCTCATGGACACAAAAAACATTAAGACCCATCTTCACGAAAGTCCATTTCAACTCAGCCTCCCCGGTTGCTCCGGCAGAGCCATCAGATCTAAACTGTCTTGTTGCTAGGAGACAATTGGAATGCGAGGCGGGCTGCCCAGGCATCCATCCGCGAACGCTGCTCTGGAGTCATTCCATATGGGATGTCCTGGAGCAGTCCAACAGGTCTAATTTTCCCGCAGAAGGAATCCATGAAGGGGGCATCCCACAACTCCCAACGTGGGAAAACCTCAATGGCCTCGAGATTCCGCTCCCTTCATGAGACGGCCGTCCTGCTCAGAAACTCCAACCTGAGCCAACGTCTGATCCTCGCCCTGATTTCAGATGAATGAGATATTGGTTCCGATCTGCAGGGGGTACCTGCCGTGCCCTCACCCTGAAACCCAAGTCTAGCTTGTCTTCTCAGACTTCCGTCCTCACACTCCTGGCCCCGAAGCCCTCAAGTTTGGCAATTCCGGACCCACAACGCAGCACTCTGCCTGCCCTCTAGAAAAAAAATTATTGCCTCATGATCTGCCCAGGCACCTTAAATGAGGATAAAGCTACACAGCACTCGACTTTACCCAAATTATATAGTCTAACCTGGGCACTAATGCACTGTCGAACACAACCTGAGCCCGGACCTCCTGACCAACACCCAGAAAGCTGACCGCACACTGAGCACATAAAACCCGCCATGGCCTTAGGTCATCATCTCTTCCCTACCTCAGTTTTCAGATTTCAGAACCGAGACCTTATCTCCAATCTCTGCACAGGGGTGAGTGTGATGCAGAAATCAGAACTCCTCCTTACCAATGGCAAGAACCCTTGTGGTTGGCACGTTGTCCAAAGTTCAGTGTAGGAGAAACCAGCATTCACCCTGAGGCCCCTCCCATTCTTGAGTGTTGCGAGGGCATACACACGCATTGTGACCCTCAGCATGAGTCCTGTCCTCTAGTATGTCCTCTCAGTGGATGGACGATTAGATGTCATAATGGGCTTGACATGTCCCTAGGCCCCAATTTTTAACCAGATTTCTGATTTTCCAGTCGCCCCTCCCCAGGGCTCTACTCTGGAATCCATCATTTGGTGGGACACCTGAGGTTAAAAAAGAAAAAAACAACAACAACAACAACAAAAAACGGAATTCTTCCAGCCCACAGAATGACCCCAAACTCTTTGTACCTGACCAAACCACCAGAGAGTAAGACTCGTCCATTTCTAATGAAGTCACCCAGAAATTGCACGACCATGAGTGACTCGATATCCAGAGACAAAAACTTGAGAAGGAGCCTCACACTCGCCCTTCTTTCAAATCCCGAAGAGTTCTCCTCATGGTCTGTAGATCAGTCCTGCCATATCTATGACCTGAAACATAAGCCGAGTTTGTGTTTTCAGACAACTGTCCAAACAGCCCTGGCCTACACAACCTACAGGCTCAGGCCCCTGGAGCCAAACCTGAGGACTGTACTTGCCCTCTCCAAGGGAATTGTGTGTGCCCATTCCAATGGCCACAACCCTTCTAATAGGATAAACCTCCAAAGACCCTGATCCATCTCAATATTGGTGGCTTCCCAGGAAAAACAGGGGCAATCTGAGCCCAACGGAGCACCTACCTGCACTCAGACCCATAGACAGATGTCCCCAGAGGTAAAAAGGAAAGAACAGGCCCCTAGTCACTCATCAGATCCATTGCTTTGGTTTCCAGGCATCTCTCCTCAGAGGCCTGGATATCAAAAGCAGCATATAGCTGTTTCTTGACTCACCCATCAGAAAACATCTCATCTACACATGGGAAACTTGCATGTTGGAGCTGTGTCAAAGCCTCTGTTTAGGAGAACCCTTTAGGGCCCCAGTGCCACCGCTTCATTCCAAGGTCTCCATAGACACAAAAGCACGTTAGGACCCATCCCCAGGGGTGTCTATTTCAACTCAGCGTCCTCGGTTGCTCCCCACAGATCCAGGGGATCTAACCAGTCTGGTTGCTAGGAGACAATTTGAATGCGAGGTGAGCTACCCAGGCATCCATCCTTAGAACCCTGCTCAGAATCATTGGCCTGGAGCCAAACAACAGGACTCAATTGTCCTGCAGAAGACTCTCTGCAGTTTGGGCTTCTCACAACTCCCATCGTGGGAAAACACCCATGGCCTCGTGATTCCCCCCCCATTCATGAAGGGGCCCTCCGGGACAGAAACTCCAACCTGAGCGATCGTCTGATCCTCGCCCTGACTTCAGATGCACGAGATCTCAATTCAGGTCTGTAGATTGTGCCTGCCAGGCCTCACCCAGAAACCTAAGCCTAGCTTGTGTCTCAGACTTTTGTCGTCAGACTACTGGCCCACAAGCCCTCCAGTTTGGAAATCCAGAACTACAATGCAGCACTCTGCGGGCCCTCCAGAAGAAAAACATTGTCCTCCTAGGCTACCCAGTAACCCCAAATGAGGATCAACATGCACCGACCTTGGCTGTACCCCAAATACATATGCTGACCAGGGCACTAATGCCCTTTCTGACACAGCCTGAGCCTGGACCCTCCCAGACAGCTGGCCGCACACTGAGCACATCGAGCCGCCATGGCTTTAGGTCGTCATCTCTTCCAAATCTCGGTTTTCTGGTTTCAGAACCTAGACCTTATCTCCAATCACTGCCCAGGGTTGAAGGTGATGCAGAAATCAGAACTCCTCCTTACCAATGGCAAGAACCCTTGTGGTTGGCACGTTGTCCAAAGTTCAGTGTAGGAGAAACCAGCATTCACCCTGAGGCCCCGCCCATTCTTGAGTGTTGCGAGGGCATACACACGCATTGTGACCCTCAGCATGAGTCCTGTCCTCTAGTATGTCCTCTCAGTGGATGGACCATTAGATGTCATAATGGGCTTGACATGTCCCTAGGCCCCAATTTTTAACCAGATTTCTGATTGTCCAGTCGCCCCTCCCCAGGGCTCTACTCTGGAATCCCTCATTTGCTGGGACACCTGAGGTTAAAAAAGAAAAAAAAAAACAACAACAAAAACAACAACAACAACAACAAAAAACGGAATTCTTCCAGCCCACAGAATGACCCCAAACTCTTTGTACGGGACCAAACCACCAGAGAGTAAGACTCGTCCATTTCTAATGAAGTCACCCAGAAATTGCACGACCATGAGTGACACGATATCCAGAGACAAAAACTTGAGAAGGAGCCTCACACTCGCCCTTCTTTCAAATCCCGAAGAGTTCTCCTCATGGTCTGTAGATCAGTCCTGCCATATCTATGACCTGAAACATAAGCCGAGTTTGTGTGTTCAGACAACTGTCCAAACAGCCCTGGCCTACACAACCTACAGGCTCAGGCCCCTAAGCCAAACCTGAGGACTGTACTTGCCCTCTCCAAGGGAATTGTGTGTGCCCATTCCAATGGCCACAACCCTTCTAATAGGATAAACCTCCAAAGACCCTGATCCATCTCAATATTGGTGGCTTCCCAGGAAAAACAGGGGCAATCTGAGCCCAACGGAGCACCTACCTGCACTCAGACCCATAGACAGATGTCCCCAGAGGTAAAAAGGAAAGAACAGGCCCCTAGTCACTCATCAGATCCATTGCTTTGGTTTCCAGGCATCTCTCCTCAGAGGCCTGGATATCAAAAGCAGCATATAGCTGTTTCTTGACTCACCCATCAGAAAACATCTCATCTACACATGGGAAACTTGCATGTTGGAGCTGTGTCAAAGCCTCTGTTTAGGAGAACCCTTTAGGGCCCCAGTGCCACCGCTACATTCCAAGGTCTCCATAGACACAAAAGCACGTTAGGACCCATCCCCTGGGGTGTCTATTTCAACTCAGCGTCCTCAGTTGCTCCCCACAGATCCAGGGGATCTAACCAGTCTGGTTGCTAGGAGACAATTGGAATGCGAGGTGAGCTACCCAGGCATCCATCCTTAGAACCCTGCTCAGAATCATTGGCCTGGAGCCAAACAACAGGACTCAATTGTCCTGCAGAAGACTCTCTGCAGTTTGGGCTTCTCACAACTCCCATCGTGGGAAAACACCCATGGCCTCGTGATTCCCCCCCCCATTCATGAAGGGGCCCTCCGGGACAGAAACTCCAACCTGAGCGATCGTCTGATCCTCGCCCTGACTTCAGATGCATGAGATCTCAATTCAGGTCTGTAGATTGTGCCTGCCAGGCCTCACCCAGAAACCTAAGCCTAGCTTGTGTCTCAGACTTTTGTCGTCAGACTACTGGCCCACAAACCCTCCAGTTTGGAAATCCAGAACTACAATGCAGCACTCTGCGGGCCCTCCAGAAGAAAAACATTGTCCTCCTAGGCTACCCAGTAACCCCAAATGAGGATCAACATGCACCGACCTTGGCTGTACCCCAAATACATATGCTGACCAGGGCACTAATGCCCTTTCTGACACAGCCTGAGCCTGGACCCTCCCAGACAGCTGGCCGCACACTGAGCACATCGAGCCGCCATGGCTCTAGGTTGTCATCTCTTCCCAACCTCTGTTTTCTGGTTTCAGAACCTAGACCTTATCTCCAATCACTGCCCAGGGTGAAGGTGATTCAGAAATCAGAACTCCTTACCCATGGCAAGAAATTTGTGGTTGGCATGTTGTCTAACGTTCAGTGTAGTTGAAACCAGTGTGGCCCATGAGGCCCCGCCCATGCTCGCGGACCACATTGGTCACAAACACACATTGTGACGCTCAGACTGAGCCCAGTCCTCAAGTAAGGCCACTCAGTGGCTGGATGAAGAGATAGCATATTGGGCTTGCCATGCCCCTAGGCCCCAAATTTTAACCATAGTTCGGGTTGTCCCTTCAGTCTTCCCCACGGCTTGGCTTTGGAATTCCTCTTTTGGTGGAACACCTGAGGTAACAAAACTGAAAAGAGTCCTCCCATCCCACAGATTGACGAAAAGCAATTGGGAATCGGGCCAAATCCTCAGAGAGGAAGATTCGTCCATGGCTCCTGAGGCCTCCCCGACATTCCACGGCCATCGCTGGTACAAAATCCAGAGACAAAAGCCTGAGCAAGCGCCTCAGACTCGCACTTTCTTCATATCCTGAAGAGTTCTTCTCATGGTTTGTAGATAGGGCCTGCCATACTTACGTCCCCAAACCTAAGCTGAGTTTGTGTTTTCAGACTTCTGTCTTCAAAGTCTTGGGCCACACACCCTCCAGGCTGGGCCCCTGGAGCCACACATTAGGACTGTGCCTACCAATACATGGGAATTCTGCCCATTACATGGTCCAAAATCGTACAAATTAGGAGAAACCTCCAAAGTCCCTGAGGCCATCCCAATAGTGTAGGTCAAGGGGAACAAACAAGGGCTGTCTAACGCCAGCTGATAATCGACATCCACTCATACCATAGATGGATGTCCCCAGAGAAGAAGATTGAACCAGACAAGACCCTAGGCCATAATAGGATCCATTGCTTTGGGTTACAGGCATGTGTCCTCAAAAGCCTGATTCCAATACGTGCATAGCGGTTTTCCTGAGGCACCCATCAGAACTCATCTCGTCTCCACAAGGAAACCTGTGCATGGGAGCCATGTCCAAAGCTTAGGAGAGTACTTCAGGGTCCCGGTGCCACCGCCCCATTCCAAGGCCCTCATGGACACAAAAACACATTAGGACCCATCCTCAGGAAAATCCCTTTCAACTCAGCCACCCCGGTTGCTCCCGCAGAGCCATCAGATCTAAACTGTCTTGTTGCTAGGAGACAATTGGAATGTGAGGCGGGCTTCCCAGGCATCCATCCACGAACGGTGCGCTGGAGTCATTCCATATGGGATGTCCTGGAGCTGTCCAACAGGTCTCAATTGTCCCGCAGAAGGAATCCTTGAAGGGGGCATCCCACAACACCCAACGTGGGAAAACCTCAATGGCCTCGAGATTCAGCTCCCTTCATGAAACGGCCGTCAGGCTCAGAAACTCCAACCTGAGCCAGCGTCTGATCCTCGCCCTGACTTCAGATGCATGATATATTGGTTCAGATCTGCAAGGGGAACCTGCCGTGCCCTCGCCCTGAAACCCAAGTCTAGCTTGTCTTCTCAGACTTCCGTCCTCACACTCCTGGCCCTGAAGCCCTCAAGTTTGGCAATTCCGGACCCACAATGCAGCACTCTGCCTGCATTCTAGAAAAAAAATTATTGCCTCATGAGATGCCCAGGCACTTTAATGAGGGTAAACCTACACAGCACTCGACTTTACCCAAATTATATAGTCTAACCTGGGCACTAATGCACTGTCGAACACAACCTGAGCCCGGACCTCCTGACCAACACCCAGAAAGCTGACCGCACACTGAGCACATAAAACACGCCATGGCCTTAGGTCATCATCTCTTCCCTACCTCAGTTTTCAGGCTTCAGAACCGAGACCTTATCTCCAATCACTGCCCAGGGGTGAGTGTGATGCAGAAATCAGAACTCCTCCTTACCCATGGCAAGAACCCTTGTGGTTGGCACGTTGTCCAACGTTCAGTGTAGGAGAAACCAGCATTCACCCTGAGGCCCCGCCCATTCTTGAGTGCGACGAGGGTATACACACGCATTGTGACCCTCATCATGAGTCCTGTCCTCTAGTATGTCCTCTCAGTGGCTGGTCCATTAGATGTCATAATGGGCTTGACATGTCTTTAGGCCCCAATTTTTAACCAGAATTCTGATTGTCCAGTCGCCCCTCTCCAGGGCTCTACTCTGGAATCCATCATTTGGTCGGACAGCTGAGGTTAAAAAAGAAAACAAAAAAAAAAAAAAAAAAAAAAAAACGGACTTCTTCCAGCCCACAGAATGACCCCAAACTCTTTGGACGGGGCCAAACCACCAGAGAGTAAGACTCGTCCATTTCCCATGAAGTCACCCAGAAATTCCACAACCATGAGTGACACGATATCCAGAGACAAAAACTTGAGCAGGAGCCTCACACTCGCCCTTCTTTCAAATCCCGAAGAGTTCTCCTCATGGTCTGTAGATCAGTCCTGCCATACCTATGACCCGAAACATAAGCCGAGTTTGTGTTTTCAGACAACTGTCCAAACAGCCCTGGCCTACACAACCTACAGGCTCAGGCCCCTGGAGCCAAACCTGAGGACTGTACTTGCCCTCTCCAAGGGAATTGTGTGTGCCCATTCCAATGGCCACAACCCTTGTAATAGGATAAACCTCCAAAGTCCCTGATCCATCTCAATAGTGGTGGCTTCCCAGGAAAAACAGGGGCAATCTGAGCCCAACTGAGCACCTACCTGCATTCAGACCCATAGACAGATGTCCCCAGAGGTAAAAAGGAAAGAACAGGCCCCTAGGCACTAATCAGATCCATTGCTTTGGTTTCCAGGCATCTCTCCTCAGAGGCCTGGATTTCAAAAGCAGCATATAGCTGTTTCTTGACTCACCCATCAGAAAACATCTCATCTACACATGGGAAACTTGCATGTTGGAGCTGTGTCAAAGCCTCTGTTTAGGAGAACCCTTTAGGGCCCCAGTGCCACCGCTTCATTCCAAGGTCTCCATAGACACAAAAGCACGTTAGGACCCATCCCCAGGGGTGTCCATTTCAACTCAGCGTCCTCGGTTGCTTCCCACAGATCCAGGAGATCTAACCAGTCTGGTTTCTAGGAGACAATTTGAATGCGAGGTGAGCTACCCAGAACATCCATCCTTAGAACCCTGCTGAGAATCATTGGCCTGGAGCCAAACAACAGGACTCAATTGTCCTGCAGAAGACTCTCTGCAGTTTGGGCTTCTCACAACTCCCATCGTGGGAAAACACCCATGGCCTCGTGATTCCCCCCCATTCATGAAGGGGTCCTCAGGGACAGAAACTCCAACCTGAGCGATCGTCTGATCCTCGCCCTGACTTCAGATGCACGAGATCTCAATTCAGGTCTGTAGATTGTGCCTGCCAGGCCTCACCCAGAAACCTAAGCCTAGCTTGTGTCTCAGACTTTTGTCGTCAGACTACTGGCCCACAAGCCCTCCAGTTTAGCAATCCAGAACTACAATGCAGCACTCTGCGGGCCTTCCAGAAGAAAAACATTGTCCTCCTAGGCTACCCAGTAACCCCAAATGAGGATCAACATGCACCGACCTTGGCTGTACCCCAAATACATATGCTGACCAGGGCACTAATGCCCTTTCTGACACAGCCTGAGCCTGGACCCTCCCAGACAGCTGGCCGCACACTGAGCACATCGAGCCGCCATGGCTTTAGGTCGTCATCTCTTCCCAACCTCGGTTTTCTGGTTTCAGAACCTAGACCTTATCTCCAATCACTGCCCAGGGTTGAAGGTGATGCAGAAATCAGAACTCCTTACCCATGGCAAGAAACTTTGTGGTTGGCATGTTGTCTAACGTTCAGTGTAGTTGAAACCAGTGTGGCCCATGATGCCCCGCCCAAGCTCGCGGGCCACATTGGTCACAAACACACATTGTGACGCTCAGACTGAGCCCAGTCCTCAAGTAGGGCCACTCAGTGGCTGGATGAAGAGATAGCATATTGGGCTTGCCATGCCCCTAGGCCCCAAATTTTAACCATAGTTCGTGTTGTCCCTTCAGTCTTCCCCACGGCTTGGCTTTGGAATTCCTCTTTTGGTGGGACACCTGGGGTAACAAAACTGAAAAGAGTCCTCCCATTCCACAGATTGACGAAAAGCAATTGGGAATCGGGCCAAATCTTCAGAGAGGAAGATTCGTCCATGGCCCCTGAGGTCTCCCCGACATTCCACGGCCATCGCTGGTACAAAATCCAGAGACAAAAGCCTGAGCAAGCGCCTCAGACTCGCACTTTCTTCATATCCTGAAGAGTTCTTCTCATGGTTTGTAGATCGGGCCTGCCATACCTACGTCCCCAAACCTAAGCTGAGTTTGTGTTTTCAGACTTCTGTCTTCAAATTCGTGGGCCACACACCCTCCAGGCTGGGCCCCTGGAGCCACACATTAGGACTGTGCCTACCAATCCATGGGAATTCTGCCCATTACATGGTCCAAAATCGTACAAATTAGGAGAAACCTCCAAAGTCCCTGAGGCCATCCCAATAGTGTAGGTCGCCAGGAACAAACAAGGACTGTCTAACGCCAGCTGATAATCGACCTCCACTCATACCATAGATGGATGTCCCCAGAGAAGAAGATTGAACCAGACAAGACCCTAGGCCATAATAGGATCCATTGCTTTGGGTTACAGGCATGTGTCTTCAAAAGCCTGATTCCAATACGAGCATAGGGGTTTTCCTGAGGCACCCATCAGAACTCATCTCGTCTCCACAAGGAAACCTGTGCATGGGAGCCATGTCCAAAGCTTAGGAGAGTACTTCAGTGTCCCAGTGCCACCGCCCCATTCCAAGGCCCTCATGAACACAAAAACACATTAGGACCCATCCTCAGGAAAATCCCTTTCAACTCAGCCACCCCGGTTGCTCCCGCAGAGCCATCAGATCTAAACTGTCTTGTTGCTAGGAGACAATTGGAATGTAGGCGGGCTTCCCAGACATCCATCCGCGAACGGTGCTCTGGAGTCATTCCATATGGGATGTCCTGGAGCTGTCCAACAGGTCTCAATTGTCCCGCAGAAGGAATCCTTGAAGGGGGCATCCCACAACTCCCAACGTGGGAAAACCTCAATGACCTCGAGATTCCGCTCCCTTCATGAAGCGGCCGTCATGCTCAGAAACTCCAACCTGAGCCAACATCTGATCCTCGCCCTGACTTCAGATGCATGAGATATTGGTTCAGATCTGCAAGGGGTACCTGCCGTGCCCTCGCCCTGAAACCCAAGTCTAGCTTGTCTTCTCAGACTTCCGTCCTCACACTCCTGGCCCCGAAGGCCTCAAGTTTGGCAATTCCGGACCCAAAATGCAGCACTCTGCCTGCTTTCTAGAAAAAAAATTATTGCCTCATGAGGTGCCCAGGCACTTTAATGAGGGTAAACCTACACAGCACTCGACTTTACCCAAATTATATAGTCTAACCTGGGCACTAATGCACTGTCGAACACAACCTGAGCCCGGACCTCCTGACCAACACCCAGAAAGCTGACCGCACACTGAGCACATAAAACCCGCCATGGCCTTAGGTCATCATCTCTTCCCTACCTCAGTTTTCAGGCTTCAGAACCGAGACCTTATCTCCAATCACTGCCCAGGGGTGAGTGTGATGCAGAAATCAGAACTCCTCCTTACCCATGGCAAGAACCCTTGTGGTTGGCACGTTGTCCAACGTTCAGTGTAGGAGAAACCAGCATTCACCCTGAGGCCCCGCCCATTCTTGAGTATGACGAGGGCATACACACGCATTGTGACCCTCATCATGAGACCTGTCCTCTAGTATGTCCTCTCAGTGGCTGGTCCATTAGATGTCATAATGGGCTTGACATGTCCCTAGGCCCCAATTTTTAACCAGAATTCTGATTGTCCAGTCGCCCCTCCCCAGGGCTCTACTCTGGAATCCATCATTTGGTCGGACAGCTGAGGTTAAAAAAGAAAACAACAACAACAACAACAAAAAAAAAACGGACTTCTTCCAGCCCACAGAATGACCCCAAACTCTTTGGACGGGGCCAAACACCAGAGAGTAAGACTCGTCCATTTCCCATGAAGTCACCCAGAAATTCCACGACCATGAGTGACCCGATATCCAGAGACAAAAACTTGAGCAGGAGCCTCACACTCGCCCTTCTTTCAAATCCCGAAGAGTTCTCCTCATGGTCTGTAGATCAGTCCTGCCATACCTATGACCCGAAACATAAGCCGAGTTTGTGTTTTCAGACAACTGTCCAAACACCCTGGCCTACACAACCTACAGGCTCAGGCCCCTGGAGCCAAACCTGAGGACTGTACTTGCCCTCTCCAAGGGAATTGTGTGTGCCCATTCCAATGGCCACAACCCTTCTAATAAGATAAACCTCCAAAGTCCCTGATCCATCTCAATAGTGGTGGCTTCCCAGGAAAAACAGGGGCAATCTGAGCCCAACGGAGCACCTACCTGCACTCAGACCCATAGACAGAGGTCCCCAGAGGTAAAAAGGAAAGAACAGGCCCCTAGGCACTAATCAGATCCATTGCTTTGGTTTCCAGGCATATCTCCTCAGAGGCCTGGATTTCAAAAGCAGCATATAGCTGTTTCTTGAATCACCCATCAGAAAACATCTCATCTACACATGGGAAACTTGCACGTTGGAGCTGTGTCAAAGCCTCTGTTTAGGAGAACCCTTTAGGGCCCCAGTGCCACCGCTTCATTCCAAGGTCTCCATAGACACAAAAGCACGTTAGAACCCATCCCTAGGGGGTCCATTTCAACTCAGCGTCCTAGGTTGCTCCCCACAGATCCAGGAGATCTAACCTGTCTGGTTGCTAGGAGACAATTGGAATGCGAGGTGGGCTACCCAGCCCTCCATCCTTAGAACCCTGCTCAGAATCATTGGCCTGGAGCCAAACAACAGGTCTCAATTCTCCTGCAGAAGAATATCTGCAGTTTGGAGCTTCTCACAACTCCCATTGTGGGAAAACACCCATGGCCTCGTGATGCCCCCCTCATTCATGAAGGGGCCATCAGGGACAGAAACTCCAACCTGAGCGATCGTCTGATCCTCGCCCTGACTTCAGATGCAAGAGATCTCGATTCAGGTCTGTAGATTGTGCCTGCCATGGCCTCACCCAGAAACCTAAGCATAGCTTGTGTTCTCAGACTTTTGTCGTCAGACTACTGGCCCACAAGTCCTCCAGTTTGGCAATCCAGAACTACAATGCAGCACTCTGCCGGCCCACCAGAAGAAAATGATTGTCCTCTGGGGCTACCCAGTAACCCCAAATGAGGATCAACCTGCACCGACTTTGGGTGTACCCCAAATACATAGGCTGACCAGGCACTAATGCCCTTTCTGACACAGCCTGAGCCTGGACCAACCATCTCTTCCCAACCTCTTCCCAACCTTGGTTTCCAGGTTTCAGAACATAGACCTTATCACCAATCACTGCCCAAGGTTGAAGGTGATGGAGAAATCAGAACTCCTTCCCCATGGCAAGAAACCTTGTGGTTGGCATGTTGTCCAAAGTTCAGTGTAGTTGAAACATGTGTGGCCCAAGAGGTCCCGCCCAAGCTCGCGGGCAACATTGGTCACAAACTCACATTGTGACCATCAGGCTGAGCCCAGTCCTCAAGTAAGGCCACTCAGTGGCTGGATGAAGAGATAGCATATTGGGCTTGCCATGCCCCTAGGCCCCAATTTTTAACCATAGTTCGGGTTGTCCATTCAGTCTTCCCCACGGCTTTGCTTTGGAATTCCTCTTTTGGTGGGACACCTGAGGTAACAAACCTGAAATGAGTCCTCCCATCCCACAGATTGACGAAAAGCAATTGGGATTCGGGCCAAATCCTCAGAGAGGAAGATTCGTCCATGGCCCATGATGCCTCACCGACATTCCACGGCCATCGCTGATACAAAATCCAGAGACAAAAGCCTGAGCAAGCGACTCAGACTTACACTTTCTTCATATCCTGAAGAGTTCTTCTCATGGTTTGTAGAAAGGGCCTGCCAAACCTACGTCCCCATACCTAAGCTGAGTTTGTTTTTTCAAACTTCTGTCCTCAAAGTCTTGGGCCACACACCCTCCAGACTGGGCCCCTGGAGCCACACATTAGGACTGTGCCTACCAATCCATGGGAAATCTGCCCATTCCATGGTCCAAAATCGTACAAATTAGGAGAAACCTCCAAAGTCCCTGAGGCCATCCCAATAGTTTAGGTCGCCCAGAACAAACAAGGGCTGTCTGACACCAGGTGATAATCGACCTCCACTCATACCATAGATGGATGTCCCCAGAGAAGAAGATTGAACCAGACAGGACCCTAGGCCATAATAGGATCCATTGCTTTGGGTTACAGGCATGTGTCCTCAAAAGCCTGATTCCAATACGAGCATAGGGGTTTTCCTGAGGCACCCATCAGAACTCATCTCGTCTCCACAAGGAAACCTGTGCATGGGAGCCATGTCCAAAGCTTTGGAGAGTACTTCAGGGTGCCGGTTCCACCGCCCCATTCCAAGGCCCTCATGAACACAAAAACACATTAGGACCCATCCTCAGGAAAGTCCATTTCAACTCAGCCACCCCGGTTGCTCCGGCAGAGCCATCAGATCTAAACTGTCTTATTGCTAAAAGACAATTGGAATGCGAGGCGGGCTTCCTAGCCATCCATCCGCGAACGGTGCTCTGGAGTCATTCCATATGGGATGTCCTGGAGCTGTCCAAAAGGTCTCAATTGTCCCGCAGAAGGAATCCTTGAAGGGGACATCCCGCAACTCTCAACGTGGGAAAACCACAATGGCCTCGAGATTCCTCTCCCTTCAAGAAGCGGCCGTCATGCTCAGAAACTCCAACCTGAGCCAACGTCTGATCCTCGCCCTGACTTCAGATGCATGAGATATTGTTTCAGATCTGCAGGGGGTACCTGCCGTGCCCTCGCCCTGAAACCGAAGTCTAGCTTGTCTTCTCAGAATTCCTTCCTCACACTCCTGGCCCCGATGCCCTCAAGTTTGGCAATTCCGGGCCCACAATGCAGCACTCTGCCTGCCCTCTAGAAAAAAAATTATTGCCTCATGAGCTTCCCAGGCAAATTAAATGAGGGTAAACCTACACAGCACTCGACTTTCCCCAAATTATATAGTCTAACCTGGGCACTAATGTACTGTCAAAGACAACCTGAGCCCGGACCTCCTGACCAACACCCAGAAAGCTGAACGCACACTGAGAACATAAAACCCCCCATGGCCTTAGGGCATCATCTCTTCCCTACCTCAGTTTTCAGTCTTTAGAACCGAGAACTTATCTCCAATCACTGCCCAGGGGTGAGTGTGATGCAGAAATCAGAACTCCTCCTTACCCAAGGCAAGAACCCTTGTGGTTGGCACGTTGTCCAACGTTCAGTGTAGGAGAAACCAGCATTCACCCTGAGGCCCCGCCCATTCTTGAGTGCTACGAGGGCATACACACGCATTGTGACCCTCAGCATGAGTCCTGTCCTCTAGTAAGTCCTCTCAGTGGCTGGACCTTTAGATGTCATAATGGGCTTGACATGTCCCTAGGACCCAATTTTTAACCAGATTTCTGACTGTCCAGTCGCCCCTCCCCAGGGCTCTACTCTGGAATCCCTCATTTGCTGGGACACCTGAGGTTAAAAAAGAAAAAAAAAAACAACAACAACAACAAAAAAAAACGGACTTCTTCCAGCCCACAGAATGACCCCAACTCTTTGGACGTGGCCAAACCACCAGAGAGTAAAACTCGTCCATTTCCCATGAAGTCACCCAGAAATTCCACGACCATGAGTGACCCGATATCCAGAGACAAAAACTTGAGCAGGAGCCTCACACTCGCCCTTCTTTCAAATCCCGAAGAGTTCTCCTCATGGTCTGTAGATCAGTCCTGCCATACCTATGACCTGAAACATAAGCCGAGTATGTGTTTTCAGAAACTGTCCAAAAAGGCTTGCCTACACAACTTACAGGCTCAGGCCCCTGGAGCCAAACCTGAGGACTGTACTTGCCCTCTCCAAGGGAATTGTGTGTGCCCATTCCAATGGCCACAACCCTTCTAATAGGGTAAACCTCCAAAGCCCCTGATCCATCTCAATACTGGAGGCTTCCCAGGAAAAACAGGGGCAATCTGAGCCCAACTGAGCACCTACCTGTACTCAGACTCATAGACAGATGTCACCAGAGGTAAAAAGGAAAGAACAGGGCCCTAGGCACTAATCAGACCTATTGCTTTGGTTTCCAGGCATCTCTCCTCATAGGCCTGGATTTCAAAAGCAGCATATAGCTGTTTTTTGATTCACCCATCAGAAAACATCTCATCTACACATGGGAAACTTGCACGTTGGAGCTGTGTCAAAGCCTCTGTTTAGGAGAACCCTTTAGGGCCCCCGTGCCACCGCTTCATTCCAAGGTCTCCATAGACACAAAAGCACATTAGGACCCATCCTTAGGGGTGTCCATTTCAACTCAGCGTCCTCGGTTGCTCCCCACAGATCCAGGAGATCTAACCTGTCTTGTTGCTAGGAGACAATTGGAATGCGAGGTGGGCTACGCATCCATCTAACCTTAGAACCCTGCTCAGAAACATTGGCTTGGAGCCAAGAAATAGGTCTCAATTGACCTGCAGAAGACTCTCTGCTGTTTGGAGCTTCTCATAACTCCCATCGTGGGAAAACCCTCGTGTTCTCGTGATGCCCCCCCATTCATGAAGGGGCCATCAGGGACAGAAACTCTAACCTGAGCGATCGTCTGATCTTCGCTCTGACTTCACATGCACGAGATCTCGATTCAGGTCTGTAGATTGTGCCTGCCATGGCCTCACCCAGAAACCTAAGCCTCGCTGTGTTCTCAGACTTTTGTCGTCAGACTACTGGCCCACAAGCCCTCCAGTTTGGCAATCCAGAACTACAATGCAGCACTCTGCCTGCCCTCCAGAAGTAAAACATTGTCCTCTGGGGCTACCCAGTAACCCCAAATGAGGATCAACCTGCACCGAACTTGGCTGTACCCCAAATACATAGGCTGACCAGGGCACTAATGCCCTTTCTGACACCGCCTGAGCCTAGACTCCTTGGCCCGTCCCAGACAGCTGGCCGCACACTGAGCTCATCGAGCCTCCGTGGCCTTAGGTCGTCATCTCTTCCCAACCTCGGTTTCCAGGTTTCAGAACATAGACCTTATCACCAATCACTGCCCAAGGTTGAAGGTGATGGAGAAATCAGAACTCCTTCCCCATGGCAAGAAACCTTGTGGTTGGCATGTTGTCCAAAGTTCAGTGTAGTTGAAACATGTGTGGCCCAAGAGGCCCCGCCCAAGCTCGCGGGCCACATTGGTCACAAACTCACATTGTGACCATCAGGCTGAGCCCAGTCCTCAAGTAAGGCCACTCAGTGGCTGGATGAAGAGATAGCATATTGGGCTTGCCATGCCCCTAGGCCCCAATTTTTAACCATAGTTCGGGTTGTCCCTTCAGTGTTCCCCACGGCTTGGCTTTGGAATTCCTCTTTTGGTGGGACACCTGAGGTAACAAACCTGAAATGAGTCCTCCCATCCCACAGATTGACGAAAAGCAATTGGGATTCGGGCCAAATCCTCAGAGAGGAAGATTCTTCCATGTCCCATGAGGCCTCCACGACATTCCACGGCCATCGCTGATACAAAATCCAGAGACAAAAGCCTGAGCAAGCGACTCAGACTCACACTTTCTAAATATCCTGAAGAGTTCTTCTCATGGTTTGTAGAACGGGCCTGCCATACCTACGTCCCCAAACCTAAGCTGAGTTTGTTTTTTCAGACTTCTGTCCTCAAAGTCCTGGGCCACACACCCTCCAGGCTGGGCCCCTGGAGCCACACATTAGGACTGTGCCTACCAATCCATGGGAAATCTGCCCATTCCATGGTCCAAAATCGTACAAATTAGGAGAAACCTCCAAAGACCCTGAGGCCATCCCAATAGTGTAGGTCGCCCGGAACAAACAAGGGCTGTCTGACACCAGGTGATAATCGACCTCCACTCATACCATAGATGGATGTCCCCAGAGAAGAAGATTGAACCAGACAGGACCCTAGGCCATAATAGGATCCATTGCTTTGGGTTACAGGCATGTGTCCTCAAAAGCCTGATTCCAATACGAGCATAGGGGTTTTCCTGAGGCACCCATCAGAACTCATCTCGTCTCCACAAGGAAACCTGTGCATGGGAGCCATGTCCAAAGCTTTGGAGAGTACTTCAGGGTGCCGGTGCCACCGCCCCATTCCAAGGCCCTCTTGGACACAAAAACACATTAGGACCCATCCTCAGGAAAGTCCATTTCAACTCAGCCACCCCGGTTGCTCCCGCAGAGCCATCAGATCTAAACAGTCTTGTTGCTAGGAGACAATAGGAATGCGAGGCGGGCTTCCCAGGCATCCATCCGCGAATGGTGCTCTGGAGTCACTCCATATGGGATGTCCTGGAGCTGTCCAACAGGTCTCAATTGTCCCGCAGAAGGAATCCTTGAAGGGGGCATCCCACAACTCCCAATGTGGGAAATCCTCAATGGGCCCGAGATCCGCTCCCTTCATGAATCGGCCGTCATGCACAGGAACTCCAACCTGAGCCAACGTCTGATCCTCGCCCTGAATTCAGAAGCACGAGATATTGGTTAAGATCTGCAGGGGGTACCTGCCGTGCCCTCTCCCTGAAACCCAAGTCTCGCTTGTTTTCTCACACTTCCGTCCTCACACTACAGGCCCCGAAGTCCTAATATTTGGCAATTCCGGACCCACAATGCAGCACTCGGCCGGCCCTCTAGAAAAAAGAAATTATTGCCTCATGAGCTACCCAGGCACCTTAAATGAGGATAAACCTACACAGCACTCGACCTAACCCTAATTATATAGTCTAACCTGGGCACTAATGCACTGTCGAACACAACCTGAGCCCGGACCTCCTGACCAACACCCAGAAAGCTGACCGCACAATGAGCACATAAAACCCGCCATGGCCTTAGGTCATCATCTCTTCCCTACCAGAGTTTTCAGGCTTCAGAACCGAGACCTTATCTCCAATCACTGCCCAGGGGTGAATGTGATGCAGAAATCAGAACTCCTCCTTACCCAAGGCAAGAACCCTTGTGGTTGGCACGTTGTCCAACATTCAGTGTAGGAGAAACCAGCATTCACCCTGAGGCCCCGCCCATTCTTGAGTGGGACGAGGGCATACACACGCATTGTGACCCTCAGCATGAGTCCTGTGCTCTAGTAAGTCCTCTCAGTGGCTGGACCTTTAGATGTCATAATGGGCTTGACATGTCCCTAGGCCCCAATTTTTAACCAGATTTCTGACTGTCCAGTCGCCCCTCCCCAGGGCTCTACTCTGGAATCCCTCATTTGGTGGGAAACCTGAGGTTAAAAAAGAAAAAAAAAAAAAAAAAAAAAAAACGGACTTCTTCCAGCCCACAGAATGACCCCAACTCTTTGGACGTGGCCAAACCACCAGAGAGTAAGACTCGTCCATTTCCCATGAAGTCACCCAGAAATTCCACGACCATGAGTGACACGATATCCAGAGACAAAAACTTGAGCAGGAGCCTCACACTCGCCCTTTTTACAAATCCCGAAGAGTTCTCCTCATGGTCTGTAGATCAGTCCTGCCATACCTATGACCCGAAACATAAGCCGAGTTTGTGTTTTCAGACAACTGTCCAAACAGCCCTGGCCTACACAACCTACAGGCTCAGGCCCCTGGAGCCAAACCTGAGGACTGTACTTGCCCTCTCCAAGGGAATTGTGTGTGCCCATTCCAATGGACACAACCCTTCTAATAGGGTAAACCTCCAAAGCCCCTGATCCATCTCAATACTGGTGGCTTTCCAGGAAAAACAGGGGCAATCTGAGCCCAACTGAGCACCTACCTGCACTCAGACTCATAGACAGATGTCACAAGAGGTAAAAAGGAAAGAGCAGGCCCCTAGGCACTAATCAGATCCATTGCTTTGGTTTCCAGGCATCTCTCCTCAGAGGCCTGAATTTCAAAAGCAGCATATAGCTGTTTTTTGATTCACCCATCAGAAAACATCTCTTCTACACATGGGAAACTTGCACGTTGGAGCTGTGTCAAAGCCTCTGTTTAGGAGAACCCTTTAGGGCCCCCGTGCCACCGCTTCATTCCAAGGTCTCCATAGACACAAAAGCACATTAGGACCCATCCTTAGGGGTGTCCATTTCAACTCAGCGTCCTCGGTTGCTCCCCACAGATCCAGGAGATCTAACCTGTCTTGTTGCTAGGAGACAATTGGAATGCGAGGTGGGCTACGCAGCCATCTAACCTTAGAACCCTGCTCAGAAACATTGGCTTGGAGCCAAGCAACAGGTCTCAATTGACCTGCAGAAGACTCTCTGCTGTTTGGAGCTTCTCATAACTCCCATCGTGGGAAAACCCTCGTGTTCTCGTGATGCCTCCCCATTCATGAAGGGGCCATCAGGGACAGAAACTCTAACCTGAGCGATCGTCTGATCTTCGCTCTGACTTCACATGCACGAGATCTCGATTCAGGTCTGTAGATTGTGCCTTCCATGGCCTCACCCAGAAACCTAAGCCTCGCTTGTGTTCTCAGACTTTTGTCGTCAGACTACTGGCCCACAAGCCCTCCAGTTTGGCAATCCAGAACTACAATGCAGCACTCTGCCTGCCCTCCAGAAGTAAAACATTGTCCTCTGGGGCTACCCAGTAACCCCAAATGAGGATCAACCTGCACCGACCTTGGCTGTACCCCAAATACATAGGCTGACCAGGGCACTAATGCCCTTTCTGACACCGCCTGAGCCCAGACTCCTTGGCCCGTCCCAGACAGCTGGCCGCACACTGAGCTCATCGAGCCTCCCTGGCCTTAGGTCGTCATCTCTTCCCAACCTCGGTTTCCAGGTTTCAGAACATAGACCTTATCACCAATCACTGCCCAAGGTTGAAGGTGATGGAGAAATCAGAACTCCTTCCCCATGGCAAGAAACCTTGTGGTTGGCATGTTGTCCAAAGTTCAGTGTAGTTGAAACATGTGTGGCCCAAGAGGCCCCGCCCAAGCTCGCGGGCCACATTGGTCACAAACTCACATTGTGACCCTCAGGCTGAGCCCAGTCCTCAAGTAAGGCCACTCAGTGGCTGGATGAAGAGATAGCATATTGGCTTGCAATTCCCCTAGGCCCCAAATTTTAACCATATTTCGGGATGTCCCTTCAGTCTTCCCCACGGCTTGGATTTGGAATTCCTTTTTTGGTGGGACACCAGAGGTAACAAACCTGAAATGAGTCCTCTCATCCCACAGATTGACGAAAAGCAATTGGGAATCGGGCCAAATCCTCAGAGAGGAAGATTCGTCCATGGCCCATGAGGCCTCCCCGACATTCCACGGCCATCGCTGATTAAAAATCCAGAGACAAAAGCCTGAGCAAGCGCCTCAGACTCGCACTTTCTTCATATCCTGAAGAGTTCTTCTCATGGTTTGTAGATCGGGCCTGCCGTACCTACGTCCCCAAACCTAAGCTGAGTTTGTGTTTTCAGACTTCTGTCCTCAAAGTCTTGCGCCACACACCCTCCAGGCTGGGCGCCTGGAGCCACACATTAGGACTGTGCCTACCAATCCATGGGAATTCTGCCCATTCCATGGTCCCAAATCGTACAAATTAGGAGAAACCTCCAAAGTCCCTGAGGCCATCCCAATAGTGTAGGTCGCCCGGAACAAACAAGGGCTGTCTGACACCAGCTGATAATCGACCTCCACTCATACCATAGATGGATGTCCCCAGAGAAGAAGATTGAACCAGACAGGACCCTAGGCCATAATAGGATCCATTGCTTTGGGTTACAGGCATGTGTCCTCAAAAGCCTGATTCCAATACGAGCATAGGGGTTTTCCTGAGGCACCCATCAGAACTCATCGCGTCTCCACAAGGAAACCTGTGCATGGGAGCCATGTCCAAAGCTTAGGAGAGTACTTCAAGGTCCCGGTGCCACCGCCCCGTTCCAAGGCCCTCATGGACACAAAAACACATTAGGACCCATCCTCAGGAAAGTCCATTTCAACTCAGCCACCCCGGTTGCTCCGGTAGAGCCATCAGATCAAAACTGTCTTGTTGCTAGGAGACAATTGGAATGCGAGTCGGGCTTCCCAGGCATCCATCCGCGAAAGGTGCTCTGGAGTCATTCCATATGGGATGTCCTGGAGCTGTCCAACAGGTCTCAATTGTCCCGCAGAAGGAATCCTTGAAGGGGGCATCCCACAACTCCCAACGTGGGAAAACCTCCATGGCCTCGAGATTCCGCTCCCTTCATGAAGCGGCCGTCATGCTCAGAATCTCCCCCCTGAGCAAACATCTGATCCTCGCCCTGACTTCAGATGCATGAGATATTGGTTCAGATCTGCAGGGGGTACCTGTCGTGCCCTCGCCCTGAAACCCACGTCTAGCTTGTCTTCTCACACTTCCGTCCTCACACTCCTGGCCCCGAAGTCCTAAAATTTGGCAATTCCGGACCCACAGTGCAGCACTCTGCCGGCCCTCTAGAAAAAAAAAATTATTGCCTCATGAGCTGCCCAGGCACCTTAAACGAGGATAAACCTACACAGCACTCGACCTTACCAAAATTATATAGTCTAACCTGGGCACTCATGCACTGTCGAACACAACCTGAGCCCGGACCTCCTGACCAACACCCAGAAAGCTGACCGCACACTGAGCACATAAAACCCGCCATGGCCTTAGGTCATCATCTCTTCCCTACCTCAGTTTTCAGGCTTCAGAACCGAGACCTTATCTCCAATCACTGCCCAGGGGTGAATGTTATGCAGAAATCAGAACTCCTCCTTACCCATGGCAAGAACCCTTGTGGTTGGTACGTTGTCAAACGTTCAGTGTAGGAGAAACCAGCATTCACCCTGAGGCCCCGTCCATTCTTGACTGCGACGAGGGCATACACACGCATTGTGACCCTCAGCATGAGTCCTGTCCTCTAGTAAGTCCTCTCAGTGGCTGGATCATTAGATGTCATAATGGGCTTGACATGTCCCTAGGCCCCAATTTTTAACCAGATTTCTGACTGTCCAGTCGCCCCTCCCCAGGGCTCTACTCTGGAATCCCTCATTTGGTGGGACACCGGATTTAAAAAAGAAAACAACAACAACAACAAAAAAAAAAAACCGGACTTCTTCCAGCCCACAGAATGACCCCAAACTCTTTGGACGGGGCCAAACCACCAGAGAGTAAGACTCGTCCATTTCCCATGAAGTCACCCAGAAATTCCACGACCATGAGTGACACGATATCCAGAGACAAAAACTTGAGCAGGAGCCTCACACTCGCCCTTCTTTCAAATCCCGAAGAGTACTCCTCATGGTCTGTAGATCAGTCCTGCCATACCTATGACCCGAAACATAAGCCGAGTTTGTGTTTTCAGACAACTCTCCAAACAGCCCTGACCTACACAACCTACAGGCTCAGGCCCCTGGAGCCAAACCTGAGGACTGTACTTGCCCTCTCCAAGGGAATTGTGTGTGCCCATTCCAATGGCCACAACACTTCTAATAGGATAAACCTCCAAATTCCCTGATCCATCTCAGTAGTGGTGGCTTCCCAGGAAAAATAGGGGCAATCTGAGCCCAACTGAGCACCACCTGCACTCAGACTCATAGACAGATGTCACAAGAGGTAAAAAGGAAAGAACAGGCCCCTAGGCACTAATCAGATCCATTTCTTTGGTTTCCAGGCATCTCTCCTCATAGGCCTGGATTTCAAAAGCAGCATATAGCTGTTTCTTGACTCACCCATCAGAAAACATCTCATCTACACATGGGAAACTTGCACGTTGGAGCTGTGTCAAAGACTCTGTTTAGGAGAACCATTTAGGGCCCCAGCGCCACCGCTTTATTCCAAGGTCTCCATAGACACAAAAGCACATTAGGACCCATCCTTAGGGGTGTCCATTTCAACTCAGCGTCCTCGGTTGCTCCCCACAGATCCAGGAGATCTAACCTGTCTTGTTGCTAGGAGAAAATTGGAATGCGAGGTGGGCTACACAGCCATCCATCCTTAGAAACCTGCTCAGAATCATTGGCCTGGAGCCAAGCAACAGGTCTCAATTGACCTGCAGAAGACTCTCTGCTGTTTGGAGCTTCTCATAACTCCCATCGTGGGAAAACCCTCATGGTCTCATGATCTCCCCCCCATTCATGAAGGGGCCATCAGGGACAGAAACTCCAACCTGAGCGATCGTCTGATCCTCGCCCTGACTTCTCATGCACGAGATCTCGATTCAGGTCTGTAGATTGTGCCTGCCATGGCCTCACCCAGAAACCTAAGCCTAGCTTGTGTTCTCAGACTTTTGTCGTCAGACTACTGGCCCACAAGCCCTCCAGTTTGGCAATCCAGAACTACAATGCAGCACTCTGCCGGCCCTCCAGAAGAAAAACATTGTCCTCTGGGGCTACCCAGTAACCCCTAATGAGGATCAACCTGCACCGACCTTGGTTGTACCCCAAATACATAGGCTGACCAGGGCACTAATGCCCTTTCTGACACAGCCTGAGCCTAGACTCCCTGGCCCGTCCCAGACAGCTGGCCGCACACTGAGCTCATCGAGCCTCCGTGGCCTTAGGTCGTCATCTCTTCCCAACCTCGGTTTCCAGGTTTCAGAACATAGACCTTATCACCAATCACTGCCCAAGGTTGAAGGTGATGGAGAAATCAGAACTCCTTCCCCATGGCAAGAAACCTTTGGTTGGCATGCTGTCCAATTTCAGTGTAGTTGAAACATGTGTGGCCCAAGAAGCCCCGCCCAAGCTCGCGGGCCACATTGGTCACAAACTCACATTGTGACCCTCAGGTTGAGCCCAGTCCTCATGGCCATGGCCTTAGGTCATCATCTCTTCCCTACCTCAGTTTTCAGGCTTCAGAACCGAGACCTTCTCTCCAATCACTGCCCAGGGGTGAGTGTGATGCAGAAATCAGAACTCCTCCTTACCCATGGCAAGAACACTTGTGGTTGGCACGTTGTCCAAAGTTCAGTGTAGGAGAAATCAGCATTCACCCTGAGGCCCCTCCCATTCTTGAGTGCGACGAGGGCATACACACGCATTGTGACCCTCAGCATGAGACCTGTCCTCTAGTAAGTCCTCTCAGTGGCTGGACCATTAGATGTCATAATGGGCTTGACATGTCCCTAGGCCCCAATTTTTAACAAGATTTCGGATTGGCGAGTCGCCCCTCCCCTGGGCTCTACACTGGAATCCATCATTTGGTGGGACACCTGAGGTTAAAAAAGAAAACAACAACAACAACAACAAAATAAAACGGACTTCTTCAAGCCCACAAAATGACCCCAAACTCTTTGGACGGGGCCAAACCACCAGAGAGTAAGACTCGTCCATTTCCCATGAAGTCACCCAGAAATTCCACGACCATGAGTGACACGATATCCAGAGACAAAAACTTGAGCAGGAGCCTCACACTCGCCCTTCTTTCAAATCCTGAATAGTTCTCCTCATGGTCTGTAGATAAGTCCTTCCATACCTATGACCTGAAACATAAGCCGAGTTTGTGTTTTCAGACAACTGTCCAAACAGCCCTGGCCTACACAACCTACAGGCTCAGGTCCCTGGAGCCATACCTGAGGACTGTACTTGCCCTCTCCAAGGGAATTGTTTGTGCCCATTCCGATGGCCACAACCCTTCTAATAGGATAAACCTCCAAAGTCCCTGATCCAATTAAAAATTGGTGGCTTCCCAGGAAAAACAGGGGCAAACTGAGCCCAAATGTGCACCTACCTGCCCTCAGACCCATAGACAGATGTCCCCAGAGGTAAAAAGGAAAGAACAGGCCCCTAGGCACTAATCAGATCCATTGCTTTGGTTTCCAGGCATCTCTTCTCAGAGGCCTGGATTTCAAAAGCAGCATGTAGCTGTTTCTTGATTCACCCATCGGAAAACATCTCATCTACACATGGGAAACTTGCACGTTGGAGCTGTGTCAAAGCCTCTGTTTAGGAGAAGCCTTGAGGGCACCAGTGCCACCTCTTCATTCCAAGGTCTCCATAGACACAAAAGCACATTAGGACCCATCCTTAGGGGTTTCCATTTCAACTCAGCGTCCTCGGTTGCTCCCCACAGATCCAGGAGATCTAACCTGTCTTGTTGCTAGGAGAAAATTGGAATGCGAAGTGGGCTACACAGCCATCCATCCTTAGAACCCTGCTCAGAATCACTGGCCTAGAGCCAAGCAACAGGTCTCAATTGACCTGCAGAAGACTCTCTGCTGTTTGGAGCTTCTCATAACTCCCATCGTGGGAAAAACCCCATGGCCTCGTGATGCCCCCCCATTCATGAAGGGGCCATCAGGGACAGAAACTCCAACCTCAGCGATCCTCTGAACCTCGCCCTGATTTCAGATGCACGAGATCTCGATTCATGTCTGTAGATTGTGCCAGCCATGGCCTCACCCAGAAACCTAAGCCTAGCTTGTGTTCTCAGACTTTTGTCGTCAGACTACTGGCCCACAAGCCCTCCATTTGGCAATCCAGAACTACAATGCAGCACTCTGCCTGCCCTCCAGAAGAAAAACATTGTCCTCTGGGGCTACCCAGTAACCCCAAATGAGGATCAACCTGCACCGACCTTGGCTGTACCCCAAATACATAGGCTGACCAGGGCACTAATGCCCTTTCAGACACAGCCTGAGCCTGGACCCCCTGGCCCGTCCCAGACAGCTGGCCGCACACTGAGCACATCGAGACTCCATGGCCTTAGGTCGTCATCTTTTCCCAACCTCGGTTTCCAGGTTTCAGAACCTATACCTTTTCTCCAATCACTGCCCAAGATTGAAGGTAATGCAGAAATCAGAACTCCTTCCACATGGCAAGAAACCTTGTGGTTGGCATGTTGTCCAACGTTCAGTGTGATTGAAACCCTTGTGGCCCATGAGGCCCCGCCCATGCTTTCGGGCCACATTGGTCACAAACACACATTGTGACCCTCAGGCTGAGCCCAGTCCTCAAGTAAGGCCACTCAGTGGCTGGATGAAGAGATAGCATATTGGGCTTGCCATGCCCCTAGGCCCCAATTTTTAACCATAGTTCGGGTTTTCCCTTCAGTCTTCTCCACGGCTTGGCTTTGGAATTCCTCTTTTGGTGGGACACCTGAGGTAACAAACCTGAAATGAGTCCTCCCATGCCACAGATTGATGAAAGTCAATTGGGAATCGGGCCAAATCATCAGAGCGGAAGATTCGTCCATGGCCCAGGAGCCCTCCATCAATCCACGGCCATCGCTGATACAAAATCCAGAGACAAAAGCCTGAGCAAGTGACTGAGACTCGCACTTTCTTCATATCCTAAAGAGTTCTTCTCATGGTTTGTAGATCGGGCCTGCCATACCTACGTCCCCAAACCTAAGCTGAGTTTGTTTTCAGACAACTGTCCAAACAGCCCTGGCCTACACAACCTACAGGCTCAGGCCCGTGAGCCGAACCTGAGGACTGTACTTGCCCTCTCCAAGGGAATTGTATGTGCCCATTCCAATGGCCACAACCCTTCTAATAGTATAAACCTCCAAAGACCCTGATCCATCTTATAAGTGGTGGCTTCCCAGGAAAAACAGGGGCAATCTGAGCCCAAATTAGCACCTACCTGCACTCAGACCCATAGACAGTTGTCCCCAGAGGTATAAAAGGAAAGAATAGGCCCCTAGGCACTAATCAGATTTATTGCTTTGGTTTCCAGGCTTCTCTACTTAGAGGCCTGGATATCAAAAGCAGCATATAGCTGTTTCTTGATTCACCCATCAGAAAACATCTCATCTACACATGGGAAACTTGCACGTTGGAGTGGTGTCAAAGCCTCTGTTTAGGAGAACCATTTAGGGCCCCAGTGCCACCGCTTCATTCCAAGGTCTCCATAGACACAAAAGCACATTAGGACCCATCCCCAGGGGTGTCCATTTCAACTCAGCATCCTCGATAGCTCCCCACAGATCCAGGAGATCTAACCTGTCTTGTTGCTATGACAATTGGAATGCGAGGTGGGCTACCCAGCCATCCATCCTTAGAACCCTGCTCAGAATCATTGGCCTGGAGCCAAACAACAGGTCTCAATTGTCCTGCAGAAGACTCTCTGCAGTTTGGAGCTTCTCCCAACTCCCATCGTGGGAAAACCCCCATGGCCTTGTGATGCCCCCCCATTCATGAAGGGGCCATCAGGGACAGAAACTCCAACCTGAGCGATCGTCTGATCCTCGCCCTGACTTCTCATGCACGAGATCTCGATTCAGGTCTGTAGATTGTGCCTGCCATGGCCTCACCCAGAAACCTAAGCCTAGCTTGTGTTCTCAGACTTTTGTCGTCAGACTACTGGCCCACAAGCCCTCCAGTTTGGCAATCCAGAACTACAATGCAGCACTCTGCCGGCCCTCCAGAAGAAAAACATTGTCCTCTGGGGCTACCAGTAACCCCAAATGAGGATCAACCTGCACCGACCTTGGCTGTACCCCAAATACATAGGCTGACCAGGGCACTAATGCCCTTTCTGACACAGCCTGAGCCTGGACTCCCTGGCCCGTCCCAGACAGCTGGCCGCACACTGAGCACATCGAGCCGCCATGGCCTTAGGTCGTCATCTCTTTCCATCCTCGGTTTTCAGGTTCCAGAACCTAGACCTTATCTCCAATCACTGCCCAAGGTTGAAGGTGATGCAGAAATCAGAACTCCTTCCCCATGGCAAGAAACCTTGTGGTTGGCATGTTGTCCAACGTTCAGTGTCATTGAAACCAGTGTGGCCCATGAGGCCCCGCCCATGCTCGCGGGCCACATTGGTAACAAACACACATTGTGACCCTCAGGCTGAGCCCAGTCCTCAAGTAAGGCCACTCAGTGACTGGATGAGGAGATAGCATATTGGGCTTGCCATGCCCCTAGGCCCCAACTTTTAACCATAGTTCGGGATGTCCCTTCAGTCTTCCCCACGGCTTGGATTTGGAATTCCTCTTTTGGTGGGACACCTGAGGTAACAAACCTGAAAGGAGACCTCCCATCCCACAGAATGACGAAATGCAAATGGGAATCGGGCCAAATCCTCAGAGAGGAAGATTCGTCCATGGCCTATGAGGCCTCCCCGACATTCCACGGCCATCGCTGATAAAAAATCCAGAGACAAAAGCCTGAGCAAGCGCCTCAGACTCACACTTTCTTCATACCCTGAAGAGTTCTTCTCATGGTTTGTAGATCGGGCCTGCCATACCTACGTCCCCAAACTATGCTGAGTTTGTGTTTTCAGACTTCTGTCCTCAAAGTCTTGGGCCACACACCCTCCAGGCTGGGCGCCTGGAGCCACACATTCAGACTGTGCATACCAATCCATGGGAATTCTGCCCATTCCATGGTCCCAAATCGTACAAATTAGGAGAAACCTCCAAAGTCCCTGAGGCCATCCCAATAGTGTAGGTCGACCGGAACAAACAAGGGCTGTCTGACACCAGCTGATAATCGACCTCCACTCATACCATAGATGGATGTCCCCAGAGAAGAAGATTGAACCAGACAGGACCCTAGGCCATAATAGGATCCATTGCTTTGTGTTACAGGCATGTGTCCTCAAAAGCCTGATTCCAATATGAGCATAGGGGTTTTCCTGAGGCACCCATCAGAACTCACCTCGTCTCCACAAGGAAACGTGTGCATGGGAGGCTAGTCCAAAGCTTAGGAGAGTACTTCAGGTTGCCGGTGCCACCGCCCGGTTCCAAGGCCCTCATGGACACAAAAACACATTAGGACCCATCCTCAGGAAAGTCCATTTCAACTCAGCCACCACGGTTGCTCCGGCAGAGCCATCAGATCAAAACTGTCTTGTTGCTAGGAGACAATTGGAATGCGAGGCGGGCTTTCCAGGCATCCATCCGCGAATGGTGCTCTAGAGTATTTCCATATGGGATATCCTGGAGCTGTCTAACAGGTCTCAATTGTCCCGCAGAAGGAATCCTGGAAGGGGGCTATCCCACAACTCCCAACGTGGGAAAACCTCAATGGCCTCGAGATTCCGCTCCCTTCATGAAGTGGCCGTCATGCACAGGAACTCCTACCTGACCCAACGTCTGATCCTCGCTCTGACTTCAGAAACATGAGATATTGGTTCAGATCTGCAGGGGGTACATGCCGTGCCCTCGCCCTGAAACCCAAGTCTAGCTTGTCTTCTCACACTTCCGTCCTCACACTCCTGGCCCCGAAGTCCTAAAATTTGGCAATTCCAGACCCACAATGCAGCACTCTGCTGGTTCTCTAGAAAAAAAAAAAAAACTATTGCCTCATGAGCTACCCAGGCACCTTAAATGAGGATAAACCTACACAGCGCTCGACCTTACCCAAATTATATAGTTTAACCTGGGCACTAATTCATTGTCGAACTCAGCCTGAGCCCAGACCTCCTGACCAAAACCCAGAAAGCTGACCGCACACTGAGCACATAAAACCCGCCATGGCCTTAGGTCATCATCTCTTCCCTAACTCAGTTTTCAGGCTTCAGAACCGAGACCTTATCTCCAATCACTGCCCAGGGGTGAATGTGATGCAGAAATCAGTACTCCGCCTTACACATGGCAAGAACCCTTGTGGTTGGCACGTTGTCCAATGTTCAGTAAGGAGACCATTATTCACCCTGAGGCCCCACCCATTCTTGAGTGCGACGAGAGCATACACACGCATTGTGACCTCAGCATGAGTCCTGTCCTCTAGTAAGTCCTCTCAGTGGCTGGATCATTAGATGTCATAATGGGCTTGACATGTCCCTAGGCCCCAATTTTTAACCAGATTTCTGATTGTCCAGTCGCCCATCCCCAGGGCTCTACTCTGGAATTCCTCATTTAGTGGGACACCTGAAGTTAAAAAAGAAAACAACAACAACAACAACAACAACAACAACAACAACAACAACAACAAAACGGACTTCTTCCAGCCCACAGAATGACCCCAAACTCTTTGGACGGGGCCAAACCACCAGAGAGTAAGACTCGTCCATTTCCCATGAAGTCACCCAGAAATTCCACGACCATGAGTGACACGATATCCAGAGACAAAAACTTGAGCAGGAGCCTCACACTCGCCCTTCTTTCAAATCCCGAAGAGTTCTCCTCATGGTCTGTAGATCAATCCTGCCATACCTATGACCCGAAACATAAGCCGAGTTTGTGTTTTCAGACAACTGTCCAAACAGCCCTGGCCTACACAACCTACAGGCTCAGGCCCATGGAGCCAAACCTGAGGACTGTACTTGCCCTCTCCAAGGGAATTGTGTGTGCCCATTCCAATGGCCACAACCCTTCTAATAGGATAAACCTCCAAAGTCCCTGATCGATCTCAATAGTGGTGGCTTCCCAGGAAAAACAGGGGCAATCTGAGCCCAAATGTGCACCTACCTGCCCTCAGACCCATAGACAGATGTCCCCAGAGGTAAAAAGGAAAGAACAGGCCCCTAGGCACTAATCAGATCCATTTCTTTGGTTTCCAGGCATCTCTCCTCAGAGGCCTGGATTTCAAAAGCAGCATATAGCTGTTCCTTGACTCACCCATCAGAAAACATCTCAACTACACATGGGAAACTTGCACGTTGGAGCTGTGTCAAAGCCTCTGTTTAGGAGAACCATTTAGGGCACCAGTGCCACCTCTTTATTCCAAGGTCTCCATAGACACAAAAGCACATTAGGACCCATCCTTAGGGGTGTCCATTTCAACTCAGCGTCCTCGGTTGCTCCCCACAGATCCAGGAGATCTAACCTGTCTTGTTGCTAGGAGACAATTGGAATGCGAGGTGGGCTATGCAGCCATCCATCCTTAGAACCCTGCTCAGAATCATTGCCTGGAGCCAAGCAACAGGTCTCAATTGACCTGCCGAAGACTCTCTGCTGTTTGGAGCTTCTCATAAATCCCATCGTGGGAAAACCCCCATGGCCTAGTGATGCCCCCCCCCATTCATGAAGGGGCCATCAGGGACAGAAACTCCAACCTGAGCGATCGTCTGATCCTCGCCCTGACTTCACATGCACGAGATCTCGATTCATGTCTGTAGATTGTGCCTGCCATGGCCTCACCCAGAAACCTAAGCCTAGTTTGTGTTCTCACACTTTTGTCGTCAGACTACTGGCCCACAAGCACACCAGTTTGGCAATCCAGAACTACAATGCAGCACTCTGCCGGCCCTCCAGAAGAAAAACATTGTCCTCGGGGCTACCCAGTAACCCCAAATGAGGATCAACCTGCACCGACCTTGGCTGTACCCCAAATACATAGGCTGACCAGGGCACTAATGCCCTTTCTGACACAGCCTGAGCCTGGACCCCCTGGCCCGTCCCAGACAGCTGGCCGCACACTGAGCACATCGAGCCTCCGTGGCTTAGGTCGTCATTTCTTCCCAACCTCGGTTTCCAGGTTTCAGAACCTAGACCTTATCTCCAATCACTGCCCAAGTTTGAACTGATGCAGAAATCCGAACTCCTTCCCCATGGCAAGAAACCTTGTGGTTGGCATGTTGTCCAACGTTCAGTGTGGTTGAAACCAGTGTGGCCCATGAGGCCCCGCCCATGCTCGCGGGCCACATTGTTCACAAACACACATTGTGACCCTCAGGCTGAGCCCAGTCCTCAAGTAAGGCCACTCAGTGGCTGGATGAAGAGATAGCATATTGGGCTTGCCATGCCCCTAGGCCCCAATTTTTAACCATAGTTCGGGTTGTCCCTTCAGTCTTCCCCACGGCTTTGCTTTGGAATTACTCTTTTGGTGGGACACCTGAGGTAACAAACCTGAAATGAGTCCTCCCATCCTACAGATTGACGATAAGCAATTGGGAATCGGGCCAAATCCTCAGAGAGGAAGATTCGTCCATGGCCCATGAGGCCTCCCCGACATTCCACGGCCATCGCTGATACAAAATCCAGAGACAAAAGCCTGAACAAGCGACTCAGTCTCGCACATTCTTCATATCCTAGAGTTCTTCTCATGGTTTGTAGATCGGGCCTGCCATACCTAAGTCCCCAAACCTAAGCTGAGTTTGTGTTTTCAGACTTCTGTCTTCAGAGTCTTGGGCCAGACACCCTCCAGGCTGGGTGCCTGAAGCCACACAATAGGACTGTGCCTACCAATCCATGGGAATTCTGCCCATTCCATGGTCCCAAATCGTACAAATTAGGAGAAACCTCCAAAGTCCCTGAGGCCATCCCAATAGGGTAGGTCGCCCGGAACAAACAAGGGCTGTCTGACACCAGCTGATAATCGACCTCCACTCATACCATAGATGGATGTCCCCAGAGAAGAAGATTGAACCAGACAGGACCCTAGGCCATAATAGGATCCATTGCTTTGGGTTACAGGCATGTGTCCTCAAAAGCCTGATTCCAATACGAGCATAGGGGTTTTCCTGAGGCACCCATCAGAACTCATATCGTCTCCACAAGGAAACCTGTGCATGGGAGCCATGTCCAAAGCTTAGGAGAGTACTTCAGGGTCCCGGTGCCACCGCCCCATTCCAAGGCCCTCATGGACATAAAAACACATTAGGTCCCATCTTGAGGAAAGTCCATTTCAACTCAGCCACCCCGGTAGCTCCGGTAGAACCATCAGATCAAAACTGTCTTGTTGCTAGGAGACAATTGGAATGCGAGGCAGGCTTCCCAGGCATCCATCCGCGAATGGTGCTCTAGAGTATTTCCATATGGGATGTCCTGGAGCTGTCCAACAGGTCTCAATTGTCCCGCAGAAGGAATCCTGGAAGGGGTCATCCCACAACTTTCAACGTGGGAAAACTTCAATGGCCCCGAGATTCCGCTCCCTTCATGAAGCGCCGGTCATGCACAGGAACTCCAACCTGAGCCAACGTCTGATCCTCGCCCTGACTTCAGAAGCATGAGATATGGTTCAGATCTGCAGGGGGTACCTGCCGTGCCCTCGCCCTGAAACCCAAGTCTAGCTTTTCTTATCACACTTCCGTCCTCACACTCCTGGCCCCGAAGTCCTAAAATTTGGCAATTCCGGACCCACAATGCAGCACTCTGCCGGCCCTCTAGAAAAAAAAAAATTTCCTCATGAGCTTCCCAGGCACCTTAAATGAGGATAAACCTACACAGCACTCGACCTTACCCAAATTATATAGTCTAACCTGGGCACTAATGCACTGTCGAACACAACCTGAGCCCGGACCTCCTGACCAACACCCAAAAAGCTGACCAAACACTGAGCACATAAAACCCGCCATGGCCTTAGGTCATCATCTCTTCCCTACCTCAGTTTTCAGGCTTCAGAACTGAGACCTTATCTCCAATCACTTCCCAGGGGTGTAT
The DNA here is from genome assembly GCF_964662115.1 of Mustela nivalis. Classification (NCBI taxonomy): domain Eukaryota; kingdom Metazoa; phylum Chordata; class Mammalia; order Carnivora; family Mustelidae; genus Mustela; species Mustela nivalis. The sequence goes on from NW_028136159.1 coordinate 571,205, forward strand.
GTGATGCAGAAATCAGTACTCCGCCTTACACATGGCAAGAACCCTTGTGGTTGGCACGTTGTCCAATGTTCAGTGTAGGAGAAACCAGCATTCACCATGAGGCCCCGCCCATTCTTGAGTGCGACGAGGGCATACACACGCATTGTGACCCTCAGCATGAGTCCTGTCCTCTAGTAAGTCCTCTCAGTGGCTGGATCATTAGATGTCATAATGGGCTTGACATGTCCCTAGGCCCCAATTTTTAACCAGATTTCTGATTGTCCAGTCGCCCCTCCCCAGGGCTCTACTCTGGAGTTCCTCATTTAGTGGGACACCTGAGGTTAAAAAAGAAAACAACAACAACAACAAAAACAACATCAAAACGGACTTCTTCCAGCCCACAGAATGACCCCAAACTCTTTGGAGGGGGCCAAACCACCAGTGAGTAAGACTCGTCCATTTCCCATGAAGTCACCCAGAAATTCCACGACCATGAGTGACACGATATCCAGAGACAAAAACTTGAGCAGGAGCCTCATACTCGCCCTTCTTTCAAATCCTGAATAGTTCTCCTCATGTTCTGTAGATCAGTCTTTCCATACCTATGACCTGAAACATAAGCCGAGTTTGTGTTTTCAGACAACTGTCCAAACAGCCCTGGCCTACACAACCTACAGGCTCAGGCCCTTGGAGCCAAACCTGAGGACTGTACTTGACCTCTCCAAGGGAATTGTGTGTGCCCATTCCGATGGCCACAACCCTTCTAATAGGATAAACCTCCAAAGATACTGATCTATCTCAATAGTGGTGGCTTCCCAGGAAAAACAGGGGCAATCTGAGCCCAAATGAGCACCTACTTGCACTCAGACCCAAAGACAGATGTCCCCAGAGGTAAAAAGGAAAAACAGGCCCCTAGGCACTAATCAGATCCTTGCTTTGGTTTCCAGGCATCTCTCCTCAAAGGCCTGGATTTCAAAAGCAGCATATAGCTGTTTCTTGATTCACCCATCAGAAAACATCTCATCTACACATGGGAAACTTGCACGTTGGAGCTCTGTCAAAGCCTCTGTTTAGAAGAACCCTTGAGGGCCCCAGTGCCACCGCTTCATTCCAAGGTCTCCATAGACACAAAAGCACATTAGGACCCATCCCCAGGGGTGTCCATTTCAACACAGCATCCTCGGTAGCTCCCCACAGATCCAGGAGATCTAACCTGTCTTGTAGCTAGGAGACAATTGGAATGCGAGGTGAGCTCCCCAGCCATCCATCCTTAGAACCCTGCTCAGAATCATTGGCCTGGTACCAAACAACAGGTCTCAATTGTCCTGCAGAAGACTCTCTGCAGTTTGGAGCTTCTCACAACTCCCATAGTGGGAAAACCCCCATGGACTCGTGATGCCCCCCCATTCATGAAGGGGCCATCAGGGACAGAAACTCCAACATGAGCGATCGTCTGATCCTCGCCCTGACTTCAGATGCACGAGATCTCGATTCATGTCTATAGATTGTGCCTGCCATGCCCTCACCCAGAAACCTAAGCCTAGCTTGTGTTCTCAGACTTTTGTCGTCAGACTACTGGCCCACAAGCCCTCCATTTGGCAATCCAGAACTACAAAGCAGCACTCTGGCAGCCCTCCATAAGAAAAACATGGTCCTCTGGGGTTACCAGTAACCCCAAATGAGGATCAACCTGCACCGACCTTGGCTGTACCCCCAATACATAGGCTGACCAGGGCACTAATGCCCTTTCTGACACAGCCTGAGCCTGGACCTTTTGGCCCCACCCAAACAGCTGGCCGCACACTGAGCACATCCGGCCGCCATGGCCTTAGGTCGTCATCTCTTCCCAACCTCGGTTTTCAGGTTCCAGAACCTAGACCTTATCTCCTATCACTGCCCAGGGTTGAAGGTGATGCAGAAATCCGAACTCCTTCCCCATGGCAAGAAACCTTGTGGTTGGCATGTTGTCCAACGTTCAGTGTCGTTGAAACCAGTGTGGACCATGAGGCCCCGCCCATGCTCCTGGGCCATATTGGTCACAAACACACATTGTGACCCTCAGGCTGAGCCCAGTCCTCATGTAAGGCCACTCAGTGGCTGGATGAAGAGATAGCATATTGGGCTTGCAATGCCCCTAACCCCAACTTTAACCATAGTTCGGGTTGTCCCTTCAGTCTTCCCCACGGCTTTGCTTTGGAATTCCTCTTTTGGTGGGACTCCTGAGGTAACAAACCTGAAATGAGTCCTCCCATCCCACAGATTGACGAAATGCAATTGGGATTCTGGCCAAATCCTCAGAGAGGAAGATTCGTCCATGGCCCATGAGGCCTCCCCGATATTCCACGGCCATCGCTGATACAAAATCCAGAGACAAAAGCCTGAGCAAGCGCCTCAGACTCGCACTTTCTTCATATCCTGAAGAGTTCTTCTCATGGTTTGTAGATCGGGCCTGCCATACCTACGTCCCCAAACCTAAGCTGAGTTTGTTTTTTCAAACTTCTGTCCTCAAAGTCATGGGCCACACACCCTCCAGGCTGGGCGCCTGGAGCCACATATTAGGACTGTGCCTACCAATCCATGGGAATTCTGCCCATTCCATGGTCCCAAATCGTACAAATTAGGAGAAACCTCCAAAGTCCCTGAGGCCATCCCAATAGTTTAGGTCGCCCGGAACAAACAAGGGCTGTCTGACACCAGCTGATAATTGACCTCCACTCATACCATAGATGGATGTCCCCAGAGAAGAAGATTGAAACAGACAGGACCCTAGGCCATAATAGGATCCATTGCTTTGGTTTACAGGCATGTGTCCTCAAAAGCCTGATTCAAATACGAGCACAGGGGTTTTCCTGAGGCACCCATCAGAACTCATCTCGTCTCCACAAGGAAACCTGTGCATGGGAGCCATGTCCAAAGCTTTGGAGAGTACTTCAGGGTGCCGGTGCCACCGCCCCATTCCAAGGCCCTCATGGACACAAAAACACATTAGGACCCATCCTCAGGAAAGTCCATTTCAACTCAGCCACCCCGGTTGCTCCGGCAGAGCCATCAGATCTAAACTGTCTTGTTGCTAGGAGACAATAGGAATGCGAGGCGGGCTTTCCAGGCCTCCATCCGCGAAATGTGCTCTGGAGTCATTCCATATGGGATGTCCAGGAGCTGTCCAACAGGTCTCAATTGTCCCGCAGAAGGAATCCTTGAAGGGGGCATCCCACAACTCCCAACGTGGGAAAACCTCAATGGCCTCGAGATTCCGCTCCCTTCATGAAGCGGCCGTCATGCTCAGAATATCCCCCATGAGCAAACATCTGATCTTCGCCCTGACTTCAGATGCATGAGATATTGGTTCAGATCTGCAGGGGGTACCTGCCTTGCCCTCGCCCTGAAACCCAAGTATAGCTTGTCTTCTCAGACGTCCGTCCTCACACTCCTGGCCCCGAAGCCCTCAAGTGTGGCAATTCCGGACCCACAATGTACCACTCTGCCTGCCCTCTAGAAAAAAAATTATTGCCTCATGAGATGCCCAGGCACCTTAAATGAGGATAAACCTACACAGCACTCGACTTTACCCAAATTTTATAGTCTAACCTGGGCACTCATGCACTGTCGAACACAACCTGAGCCCGGAACTCCTGACCAACACCCAGAAAGCTGACCGCACACTGAGCACATAAAACCCGCCATGGCCTTAGGTCATCATCTCTTCCCTACCTCAGTTTTCAGGCTTCAGAACCGAGACCTTATCTCCAATCACTGTCCAGGGGTGAGTGTGATGCAGAAATCAGAACTCCTCCTTACCCATGGCAAGAACACTTGTGGTTGGCACGTTGTCCAACGTTCAGTGTAGGAGAAACCAGTATTCACCCTGAGGCCCCGCCCATTCTTGAGTGCGAGGAGGGTATACACACACATTGTGACCCTCAGCATAAGTCCTGTCCTCTCATAAGTCCTCTCAGTGGCTGGACCATTAGATGTCATAATGGGCTTGACATGTCCCTAGGCCCCAATTTTTAACCAGATTTTGGATTATCCAGTCGCCCCTCCCCAGGGCTCTACTCTGGAATCCCTCATTTGGTGGGACACCTGAGGTTAAAAAAGAAAAACCACAACAACAACAAAATAAAACGGACTTCTTCAAGCCCACAGAATGACCCCAAACTCTTTGGACGGGGCCAAACCACCAGAGAGTAAGACTCGTCCATTTCCCATGAAGTCACCCAGAAATTCCACGACCATGAGTGACACGATATCCAGAGACAAAAACTTGAGCAGGAGCCTCACACTCGCTCTTCTTTCAAATCCTGAATAGTTCTCCTCATGGTCTGTAGATCAGTCCTGCCATACCTATGACCCGAACATAAGCCGAGTTTGTGTTTTCAGACAATTGTCCAAACAGCCTTGGCCTACACAACCTACAGGCTCAGGCCCCTGGAGCCAAACCTGAGGACTGTACTTGCCCTCTCCAAGGGAATTTTGTGTGCCCATTCCGATAGCCACAACCCTTCTAATAGGATAAACCTCCAAAATCCCTGATCTATCTCAATAGTGGTGGCTTCCCAGGAAAAACAGGGGCAATCTGAGCCCAACTGAGCACCTACTTGCACTCAGACCCATAGACAGATGTCCCCAGAGGTAAAAAGGAAAGAACAGGCCCCTAGGCACTAATCAGATCCATTGCTTTGGTTTCCAGGCATCTCTCCTCAGAGGTCTGGATTTCAAAAGCAGCATATAGCTGTTTCTTGATTCACCCATCAGAAAGCATCTCATCTACACATGGGAAACTTGCACGTTGGAGCTCTGTCAAAGCCTCTGTTTAGGATAACCCTTTAGGGCCCCAGTGCCACCGCTTCATTCCAAGGTCTCCATAGACACAAAAGCACATTAGGACCCATCCCCAGGGGTGTCCATTTCAACTCAGCATCCTCGGTAGCTCCCCACAGATCCAGGAGATCTAATTTGTCTTGTTGCTAGGAGACAATTGGAATGCGAGGTGGGCTACCCAGCCATCCATCCTTAGAACCCTGCTCAGAATCATTGGCCTGGAGCCAAACAACAGGTCTCAATTGTCCTGCAGAAGACTCTCTGCAGTTTGGAGCTTCTCACAACTCCCATAGAGGGAAAACCCCCATGGCCTCGTGATGCCCCCCCATTCATGAAGGGGCCATCAAGGACAGAAACTACAACCAGAGCGATCGTCTGATCCTCGCCCTGACTTCAGATGCACGAGATCTCGATTCAGGTCTGTAGATTGTGCCTGCCATGGCCTCACCCAGAAACCTAAGCCTAGCTTGTGTTCTCAGACTTTTGTCGTCAGACTACTGGCCAACAAGCCCTCCATTTGACAATTCAGAACTACAATGCAGCACTCTGCCTGCCCTCCAGAAAAAAAACATTGTCCTCTGGGGCTACCCAGTAACCCCAAATGAGGATCAACCTGCACCGACCTTGGCTGTACCCCCAATACATAGGCTGACCAGGGCACTAATGCCCTTTCTGACACAGCCTGAGCCTGGACCTTTTGGCCCCACCCAAACAGCTGGCCGCACACTGAGCACGTCCAGCCGCCATGGCCTTAGGTCGTCATCTCTTCCCAACCTAGGTTTTCAGGTTTCAGAACCTAGACCTTATCTCCAATCACTGCCCAGGGTTGAAGGTGATGCAGAAATCAGAACTCCTTCCCCATGGCAAGAAACCTTGTGGTTGGCATGTTGTCCAACGTTCAGTGTCGTTGAAACCAGTGTGGCCCATGAGGCCCCGCCCATGCTCCTGGGCCATATTGGTCACAAACACACATTGTGACCCTCAGGCTGAGCCCAGTCCTCAAGTAAGGCCACTCAGTGGCTGGATGAAGAGATAGCATATTGGGCTTGCAATGCCCCTAGGCCCCATCTTTTAACCATAGTTCGGGATGTCCCTTCAGTCTTCCCCACGGCTTGGATTTGGAATTCCTTTTTTGGTGGGACACCTGAGGTAACAAACCTGAAAGGAGACCTCCCATCCCACAGATTGATGAAAAGCAATTGGGAATCGGGCCAAATCCTCAGAGAGGAAGATTCGTCCTTGGCCCATGAGGCCTCCCCGACATTCCACGGCCTTCGCTGATACAAAATCCAGAGAAGAAAGCCTGAGCAAGCGCCTCAGACTCGCACTTTCTTCATATCCTGAAGAGTTCTTCTCATGGTTTGTAGATCGGGCCTGCCATACCTACGTCCCCAAACCTAAGCTGAGTTTGTGTTTTCAGACTTCTGTCCTCAAAGTCTTGGGCCACACACCCTCCAGGCTGGGCGCCTGGAGCCACACATTAGGACTGTGCCTACCAATCCATGGGAATTCTGCCCATTCCATGGTCCAAAATCGTACAAATTAGGAGAAACCTCCAACGACTTCGAGGCCATCCCAAAAGTTATAAGTCGCCGGAAAAAACAAGGGCTGTTTGACAGCAGCTGATAATTGACCTCCACTCATACCATAGATGGATGTCCCCAGAGAAGAAGATTGAACCAGACAGGACCCTAGGCCATAATTGGATCCATTGCTTTGGGTTACAGGCATGTGTCCTCAAAAGCCTGATTCCAATACGAGCATAGGGGTTTTCCTGAGGCACCCATCAGAACTCATCTCGTCTCCACAAGGAAACCTGTGCATGGGAGCCATGTCCAAAGCTTTGGAGAGTACTTCAGGGTCCCGTTGCCACCGCCCCATTCCAAGGCCCTCATGGACACAAAAACACATTAGGACCCATCCTCAGGAAAGTCCATTTCAACTCAGCCACCCTGGTTGCTCCCGCAGAGCCATCAGATCTAAACTGTCTTGTTGCTAGGAGACAATTGGAATGCGAGGCGGGCTTCCCAGGCATCCATCCGCATAAGGTGCTCTGGAGTCATTCCATATGGGATGTCCTGGAGCTGTCCAACAGGTCTCAATTGTCCCGCAGAAGGAATCCTTGAAGGGGGCATCCCACAACTCCCAACGTGGGAAAACCTCAATGGCCTCGAGATTCCGCTCCCTTCATGAAGCGGCCGTCATGCTCAGAAACTCACACCTGAGCCAACGTCTGATCCTCGCCCTGATTTCAGATGCATGAGATATTGCTTCAGATCTGCAGGGGGTAACTGCCGTGCCCTCGCCCTAAAACCCAAGTATAGCTTGTCTTCTCAGACGTCTGTCCTCACACTCCTGGCCCCGAAGCCCTCATGTGTGGCAATTCCGGTCCCACAATGTAGCACTCTGCCAGCCCTCTAGAAAAAAAATTATTGCCTCATGAGCTGCCCAGGCACCTTAAATGAGGATAAACCTACACAGCACTCGACTTTACCCAAATTTTATAGTCTAACCTGGGCACTCATGCACTGTCGAACACAACCTGAGCTCGGAACTCCTGACCAACACCCAGAAAGCTGACTGCACACTGAGCACATAAAACCCGCCATGGCCTTAGGTCATCATCTCTTCCCTACCTCCGTTTTCAGGCTTCAGAACCGAGACCTCTTTCCAATCACTGCCCAGGGGTGCGTGTGATGCAGAAATCAGAACTCCTCCTTACCCATGGCAAGAAAACTTGTGGTTGGCACGTTGTCCAACGTTCAGTGTAGGAGAAACCAGCATTCACCCTGAGGCCCCGCCCATACTTGAGTGCGACGAGGGCATACACACGCATTGTGACCCTCAGCATGAGTCCTGTCCTCTAGTAAGTCCTCTCAGTGGCTGGACCATTAGATGTCATAATGGGCTTGACATGTCCCTAGGCCCCAATTTTTAACCAGATTTCGGATTGTCAAGTCGCCCCTCCCCAGGGCTCTACTCTGGAATCCCTCATTTGGTGGGACACCTGAGGTTAAAAAAGAAAACAATAACAACAACAACAAAATAAAACGGACTTCTTCAAGCCCACAGAATGACCCCAAACTCTTTGGACGGGGCCAAACCACCAGAGAGTAAGACTCGTCCATTTCCCATGAAGTCACCCAGAAATTCCACGACCATGAGTGACACGATATCCAGAGACAAAAACTTGAGCAGGAGCCTCATACTCGCCCTTCTTTCAAATCCTGAATAGTTCTCCTCATGTTCTGTAGATCAGTCTTTCCATACCTATGACCTGAAACATAAGCCGAGTTTGTGTTTTCAGACAACAGTCCAAACAGCCCTGGCCTACACAACCTACAGGCTCAGGCCCCTGGAGCCAAACCTGAGGACTGTACTTGCCCTCTCCAAGGGAATTGTGTGTGCCCATTCCGATGGCCACAACCCTTCTAATAGGATAAACCTCCAAAGTTACTGATCTATCTCAATAGTGGTGGCTTCCCAGGAAAAAAAGGGGCAATCTGAGCCCAAATGAGCACCTACTTGCACTCAGACCCATAGACAGATGTCCCCAGAGGTAAAAAGGAAAGAACAGGCCCCTAGGCACTAATCAGATCCATTGCTTTGGTTTCCAGGCATCTCTCCTCAAAGGCCTGGATTTCAAAAGCAGCATATAGCTGTTTCTTGTTTCACCCATCAGAAAACATCTCATCTACACATGGGAAACTTGCACGTTGGAGCTCTGTCAAAGCCTCTGTTTAGAAGAACCCTTTAGGGCCCCAGTGCCACCGCTTCATTCCAAGGTCTCCATAGACACAAAAGCACATTAGGACCCATCCCCAGGGGTGTCCATTTCAACTCAGCATCCTCGGTAGCTCCCCACAGATCCAGGAGATCTAACCTGTCTTGTTGCTAGGAGACAATTGGAATGCGAGGTGAGCTACCCAGCCATCCATCCTTAGAACCCTGCTCAGAATCATTGGCCTGGAGCCAAACAACAGGTCTCAATTGTCCTGCAGAAGACTCTCTGCAGTTTGGAGCTTCTCACAACTCCCATCGTGGGAAAACACCCATGGCCTCGTGATGCCCCCCCCATTCATGAAGGGGCCATCAGGGACAGAAACTCCAACCTGAGCGATCGTCTGATCCTCGCCCTGACTTCACATGCACGAGTTCTCAATTCATGTCTATAGATTGTGCCTGCCATGGCCTCACCCAGAAAGCTAAGCCTAGCTTGTGTTCTCAGACTTTTGTCATCAGACTACTGGCCCACAAGCCCTCCATTTGGCAATCCAGAACTACAATGCAGCACTCTGCCTGCCCTCCAGAAGAAAAACATTGTCCTCTGGGGCTACCAGTAACCCCAAATGAGGATCAACCTGCACCGACCTTGGCTGTACCCCCAATACATAGGCTGAGCAGGGCACTAATGCCCTTTCTGACACAGCCTGAGCTTGGACCTTTTGGCCCCACCCAAACAGCTGGCCGCACACTGAGCACGTCCAGCCGCCATGGCCTTAGGTCGTCATCTCTTCCCAACCTCGGTTTTCAGGTTCCAGAACCTAGACCTTATCTCAAATCCCTGCCCAGGGTTGAAGGTGATGCAGAAATCAGAACTCCTTCCCCATGGCAAGAAACCTTGTGGTTGGCATGTTGTCCAACGTTCAGTGTCGTTGATACCAGTGTGGCCCATGAGGCCCCGCCCATGCTCCTGGGCCATATTGGTCACAAACACACATTGTGACCCTCAGGCTGAGCCCAGTCCTCAAGTAAGGCCACTCAGTGGCTGGATGAAGAGATAGCATATTGGGCTTGCAATGCCCCTAGGCCCCAACTTTTAACCATAGTTCGGGATGTCCCTTCAGTCTTCCCCACGGCTTGGATTTGGAATTCCTTTTTTGGTGGGACACCTGAGGTAACAAACCTGAAATGAGTCCTCCCATCCCACAGATTGATGAAAAGCAATTGGGAATCGGGCCAAATCCTCAGAGAGGAAGATTCGTCCATGGCCCATGAGGCCTCCCCGACATTCCACGGCCATCGCTGATACAAAATACAGAGACAAAAGCCTGAGCAAGCGCCTCAGACTCGCACTTTCTTCATATCCTGAAGAGATCTTCTCATGGTTTGTAGATCGGGCCTGCCGTACCTACGTCCCCAAACCTAAGCTGAGTTTGTGTTTTCAGACTTCTGTCCTCAAAGTCTTGGGCCACACACCCTCCAGGCTGGGCGCCTGGAGCCACACATTAGGACTGTGCCTACCAATCCATGGGAATTCTGCCCATTCCATGGTCCCAAATCGTACAAATTAGGAGAAACCTCCAAAGACCCTGAGGCCATCCCAATAGTGTAGGTCGCCCGGAACAAACAAGGGCTGTCTGACACCAGCTGATAATCGACCTCCACTCATACCATAGATGGATGTCCCCAGAGAAGAAGATTGAACCAGACAGGACCCTAGGCCATAATAGGATCCATTGCTTTGGGTTACAGGCATGTGTCCTCAAAAGCCTGATTCCAATACGAGCATAGGGGTTTTCCTGAGGCACCCATCAGAACTCATCTCGTCTCCACAAGGAAACCTGTGCATGGGAGCCATGTCCAAAGCTTAGGAGAGTACTTCAGGGTCCCGGTGCCACCGCCCCATTCCAAGGCCCTCATGGACACAAAAACACATTAGGACCCATCCTCAGGAAAGTCCATTTCAACTCAGCCACCCCGGTTGCTCCGGCAGAGCCATCAGATCAAAACTGTCTTGTTGCTAGGAGACAATTGGAATGCGAGTTGGGCTTCCCAGGCATCCATCCGCGAAAGGTGCTCTGGAGTCATTCCATATGGGATGTCCTGGAGCTGTCCAACAGGTCTCAATTGTCCCGCAGAAGGAATCCTTGAAGGGGGCATCCCACAACTCCCAACGTGGGAAAACCTCAATGGCCCCGAGATTCCGCTCCCTTCATAAAGAGGCCGTCATGCACAGGAACTCCAACCTGAGCCAACGTCTGATCCTCGCCTTGACTTCAGAAGCATGAGATATTGGTTCAGATCTGCAGGGGGTACCTGTCGTGCCCTTGCCCTGAAACCCAAGTCTAGCTTGTCTTCTCACACTTCCGTCCTCACACTCCTGGCCCCGAAGTCCTAAAATTTGGCAATTCCGGACCCACAATGCAGCACTCTGCCGGCCCTCTAGAAAAAAAAAAATTATTGCCTCATGAGCTGCCCAGGCACCTTAAACGAGGATAAACCTACACAGCACTCGACCTTACCCAAATTATATAGTCTAACCTGGGCACTCATGCACTGTCGAACACAACCTGAGCCTGGACCTCCTGACCAACACCCAGAAAGCTGACCGCACACTGAGCACATAAAACCCGCCATGGCCTTAGGTCATCATCTCTTCCCTAGCTCAGTTTTCAGGCTTCAGAACCGAGACCTTATCTCCAATCACTGCCCAGGGGTGAATGTTATGCAGAAATCAGAACTCCTCCTTACCCATGGCAAGAACCCTTGTGGTTGACACGTTTTCCAACGTTCAGTGTAGGAGAAACCAGCATTCACCCTGAGGCCCCGTCCATTCTTGACTGCGACGAGGGCATACACACGCATTGTGACCCTCAGCATGAGTCCTGTCCTCTAGTAAGTCCTCTCAGTGGCTGGACCATTAGATGTCATAATGGGCTTGACATGTCCCTAGGCCCCAATTTTTAACCAGATTTCTGATTGTCCATTCGCCCCTCCCCAGGGCTCTACTCTGGAATCCCTCATTTGGTGGGACACCGGAGTTTAAAAAAGAAAACAACAACAACAACAACAACAAAAAAAAAAACGGACTTCTTCCAGCCCACAGAATGACCCCAAACTCTTTGGACGGGGCCAAACCACCAGAGAGTAAGACTCGTCCATTTCCCATGAAGTCACCCAGAAATTGCACGACCATGAGTGACACGATATCCAGAGACAAAAACATGAGCAGGAGCCTCACACTCGCCCTTTTTTCAAATCCCGAAGAGTTCTCCTCATGGTCTGTAGATCAGTCCTGCCATACCTATGACCCGAAACATAAGCCGAGTTTGTGTGTTCAGACAACTGTCCAAACAGCCCTGGCCTACACAACATACAGGCTCAGGCCCCTGGAGCCAAACCTGAGGACTGTACTTGTCCTCTCCAAGGGAATTGTGTGTGCCCATTCCAATGGCCACAACACTTCTAATAGGATAAACCTCCAAATTCCCTGATCCATCTCAATAGTGGTGGCTTCCCAGGAAAAACAGGGGCAATCTGAGCCCAACTGAGCACATACCTGCACTCAGACCCATAGACAGAGGTCCCCAGAGGTAAAAAGGAAAGAACAGGCCCCTAGGCACTAATCAGATCCATTTCTTTGGTTTCCAGGCATCTCTCCTCATAGGCCTGGATTTCAAAAGCAGCATATAGCTGTTTCTTGACTCACCCATCAGAAAACATCTCATCTACACATGGGAAACTTGCACGTTGGAGCTGTGTCAAAGACTCTGTTTAGGAGAACCATTTAGGGCCCCAGTGCCACCGCTTCATTCCAAGGTCTCCATAGACACAAAAGCACATTAGGACCCATCCCCAGGGGTGTCCATTTCAACTCAGCATCCTCGGTAGCTCCCCACAGATCCAGGAGATCTAATTTGTCTTGTTGCTAGGAGACAATTGGAATGCGAGGTGGGCTACCCAGCCATCCATCCTTAGAACCCTGCTCAGAATCATTGGCCTGGAGCCAAACAACAGGTCTCAATTGTCCTGCAGAAGACTCTCTGCAGTTTGGAGCTTCTCACAACTCCCATAGAGGGAAAACCCCCATGGCCTCGTGATGCCCCCCCATTCATGAAGGGGCCATCAAGGACAGAAACTACAACCAGAGCGATCGTCTGATCCTCGCCCTGACTTCAGATGCACGAGATCTCGATTCAGGTCTGTAGATTGTGCCTGCCATGGCCTCACCCAGAAACCTAAGCCTAGCTTGTGTTCTCAGACTTTTGTCGTCAGACTACTGGCCAACAAGCCCTCCATTTGACAATTCAGAACTACAATGCAGCACTCTGCCTGCCCTCCAGAAAAAAAACATTGTCCTCTGGGGCTACCCAGTAACCCCAAATGAGGATCAACCTGCACCGACCTTGGCTGTACCCCCAATACATAGGCTGACCAGGGCACTAATGCCCTTTCTGACACAGCCTGAGCCTGGACCTTTTGGCCCCACCCAAACAGCTGGCCGCACACTGAGCACGTCCAGCCGCCATGGCCTTAGGTCGTCATCTCTTCCCAACCTAGGTTTTCAGGTTTCAGAACCTAGACCTTATCTCCAATCACTGCCCAGGGTTGAAGGTGATGCAGAAATCAGAACTCCTTCCCCATGGCAAGAAACCTTGTGGTTGGCATGTTGTCCAACGTTCAGTGTCGTTGAAACCAGTGTGGCCCATGAGGCCCCGCCCATGCTCCTGGGCCATATTGGTCACAAACACACATTGTGACCCTCAGGCTGAGCCCAGTCCTCAAGTAAGGCCACTCAGTGGCTGGATGAAGAGATAGCATATTGGGCTTGCAATGCCCCTAGGCCCCATCTTTTAACCATAGTTCGGGATGTCCCTTCAGTCTTCCCCACGGCTTGGATTTGGAATTCCTTTTTTGGTGGGACACCTGAGGTAACAAACCTGAAAGGAGACCTCCCATCCCACAGATTGATGAAAAGCAATTGGGAATCGGGCCAAATCCTCAGAGAGGAAGATTCGTCCTTGGCCCATGAGGCCTCCCCGACATTCCACGGCCTTCGCTGATACAAAATCCAGAGAAGAAAGCCTGAGCAAGCGCCTCAGACTCGCACTTTCTTCATATCCTGAAGAGTTCTTCTCATGGTTTGTAGATCGGGCCTGCCATACCTACGTCCCCAAACCTAAGCTGAGTTTGTGTTTTCAGACTTCTGTCCTCAAAGTCTTGGGCCACACACCCTCCAGGCTGGGCGCCTGGAGCCACACATTAGGACTGTGCCTACCAATCCATGGGAATTCTGCCCATTCCATGGTCCAAAATCGTACAAATTAGGAGAAACCTCCAACGACTTCGAGGCCATCCCAAAAGTTATAAGTCGCCGGAAAAAACAAGGGCTGTTTGACAGCAGCTGATAATTGACCTCCACTCATACCATAGATGGATGTCCCCAGAGAAGAAGATTGAACCAGACAGGACCCTAGGCCATAATTGGATCCATTGCTTTGGGTTACAGGCATGTGTCCTCAAAAGCCTGATTCCAATACGAGCATAGGGGTTTTCCTGAGGCACCCATCAGAACTCATCTCGTCTCCACAAGGAAACCTGTGCATGGGAGCCATGTCCAAAGCTTTGGAGAGTACTTCAGGGTCCCGTTGCCACCGCCCCATTCCAAGGCCCTCATGGACACAAAAACACATTAGGACCCATCCTCAGGAAAGTCCATTTCAACTCAGCCACCCTGGTTGCTCCCGCAGAGCCATCAGATCTAAACTGTCTTGTTGCTAGGAGACAATTGGAATGCGAGGCGGGCTTCCCAGGCATCCATCCGCGAAAGGTGCTCTGGAGTCATTCCATATGGGATGTCCTGGAGCTGTCCAACAGGTCTCAATTGTCCCGCAGAAGGAATCCTTGAAGGGGGCATCCCACAACTCCCAACGTGGGAAAACCTCAATGGCCTCGAGATTCCGCTCCCTTCATGAAGCGGCCGTCATGCTCAGAAACTCACACCTGAGCCAACGTCTGATCCTCGCCCTGATTTCAGATGCATGAGATATTGCTTCAGATCTGCAGGGGGTAACTGCCGTGCCCTCGCCCTAAAACCCAAGTATAGCTTGTCTTCTCAGACGTCTGTCCTCACACTCCTGGCCCCGAAGCCCTCATGTGTGGCAATTCCGGTCCCACAATGTAGCACTCTGCCAGCCCTCTAGAAAAAAAATTATTGCCTCATGAGCTGCCCAGGCACCTTAAATGAGGATAAACCTACACAGCACTCGACTTTACCCAAATTTTATAGTCTAACCTGGGCACTCATGCACTGTCGAACACAACCTGAGCTCGGAACTCCTGACCAACACCCAGAAAGCTGACTGCACACTGAGCACATAAAACCCGCCATGGCCTTAGGTCATCATCTCTTCCCTACCTCCGTTTTCAGGCTTCAGAACCGAGACCTCTTTCCAATCACTGCCCAGGGGTGCGTGTGATGCAGAAATCAGAACTCCTCCTTACCCATGGCAAGAAAACTTGTGGTTGGCACGTTGTCCAACGTTCAGTGTAGGAGAAACCAGCATTCACCCTGAGGCCCCGCCCATACTTGAGTGCGACGAGGGCATACACACGCATTGTGACCCTCAGCATGAGTCCTGTCCTCTAGTAAGTCCTCTCAGTGGCTGGACCATTAGATGTCATAATGGGCTTGACATGTCCCTAGGCCCCAATTTTTAACCAGATTTCGGATTGTCAAGTCGCCCCTCCCCAGGGCTCTACTCTGGAATCCCTCATTTGGTGGGACACCTGAGGTTAAAAAAGAAAACAATAACAACAACAACAAAATAAAACGGACTTCTTCAAGCCCACAGAATGACCCCAAACTCTTTGGACGGGGCCAAACCACCAGAGAGTAAGACTCGTCCATTTCCCATGAAGTCACCCAGAAATTCCACGACCATGAGTGACACGATATCCAGAGACAAAAACTTGAGCAGGAGCCTCATACTCGCCCTTCTTTCAAATCCTGAATAGTTCTCCTCATGTTCTGTAGATCAGTCTTTCCATACCTATGACCTGAAACATAAGCCGAGTTTGTGTTTTCAGACAACAGTCCAAACAGCCCTGGCCTACACAACCTACAGGCTCAGGCCCCTGGAGCCAAACCTGAGGACTGTACTTGCCCTCTCCAAGGGAATTGTGTGTGCCCATTCCGATGGCCACAACCCTTCTAATAGGATAAACCTCCAAAGTTACTGATCTATCTCAATAGTGGTGGCTTCCCAGGAAAAAAAGGGGCAATCTGAGCCCAAATGAGCACCTACTTGCACTCAGACCCATAGACAGATGTCCCCAGAGGTAAAAAGGAAAGAACAGGCCCCTAGGCACTAATCAGATCCATTGCTTTGGTTTCCAGGCATCTCTCCTCAAAGGCCTGGATTTCAAAAGCAGCATATAGCTGTTTCTTGTTTCACCCATCAGAAAACATCTCATCTACACATGGGAAACTTGCACGTTGGAGCTCTGTCAAAGCCTCTGTTTAGAAGAACCCTTTAGGGCCCCAGTGCCACCGCTTCATTCCAAGGTCTCCATAGACACAAAAGCACATTAGGACCCATCCCCAGGGGTGTCCATTTCAACTCAGCATCCTCGGTAGCTCCCCACAGATCCAGGAGATCTAACCTGTCTTGTTGCTAGGAGACAATTGGAATGCGAGGTGAGCTACCCAGCCATCCATCCTTAGAACCCTGCTCAGAATCATTGGCCTGGAGCCAAACAACAGGTCTCAATTGTCCTGCAGAAGACTCTCTGCAGTTTGGAGCTTCTCACAACTCCCATCGTGGGAAAACACCCATGGCCTCGTGATGCCCCCCCCATTCATGAAGGGGCCATCAGGGACAGAAACTCCAACCTGAGCGATCGTCTGATCCTCGCCCTGACTTCACATGCACGAGTTCTCAATTCATGTCTATAGATTGTGCCTGCCATGGCCTCACCCAGAAAGCTAAGCCTAGCTTGTGTTCTCAGACTTTTGTCATCAGACTACTGGCCCACAAGCCCTCCATTTGGCAATCCAGAACTACAATGCAGCACTCTGCCTGCCCTCCAGAAGAAAAACATTGTCCTCTGGGGCTACCAGTAACCCCAAATGAGGATCAACCTGCACCGACCTTGGCTGTACCCCCAATACATAGGCTGAGCAGGGCACTAATGCCCTTTCTGACACAGCCTGAGCTTGGACCTTTTGGCCCCACCCAAACAGCTGGCCGCACACTGAGCACGTCCAGCCGCCATGGCCTTAGGTCGTCATCTCTTCCCAACCTCGGTTTTCAGGTTCCAGAACCTAGACCTTATCTCAAATCCCTGCCCAGGGTTGAAGGTGATGCAGAAATCAGAACTCCTTCCCCATGGCAAGAAACCTTGTGGTTGGCATGTTGTCCAACGTTCAGTGTCGTTGATACCAGTGTGGCCCATGAGGCCCCGCCCATGCTCCTGGGCCATATTGGTCACAAACACACATTGTGACCCTCAGGCTGAGCCCAGTCCTCAAGTAAGGCCACTCAGTGGCTGGATGAAGAGATAGCATATTGGGCTTGCAATGCCCCTAGGCCCCAACTTTTAACCATAGTTCGGGATGTCCCTTCAGTCTTCCCCACGGCTTGGATTTGGAATTCCTTTTTTGGTGGGACACCTGAGGTAACAAACCTGAAATGAGTCCTCCCATCCCACAGATTGATGAAAAGCAATTGGGAATCGGGCCAAATCCTCAGAGAGGAAGATTCGTCCATGGCCCATGAGGCCTCCCCGACATTCCACGGCCATCGCTGATACAAAATACAGAGACAAAAGCCTGAGCAAGCGCCTCAGACTCGCACTTTCTTCATATCCTGAAGAGATCTTCTCATGGTTTGTAGATCGGGCCTGCCGTACCTACGTCCCCAAACCTAAGCTGAGTTTGTGTTTTCAGACTTCTGTCCTCAAAGTCTTGGGCCACACACCCTCCAGGCTGGGCGCCTGGAGCCACACATTAGGACTGTGCCTACCAATCCATGGGAATTCTGCCCATTCCATGGTCCCAAATCGTACAAATTAGGAGAAACCTCCAAAGACCCTGAGGCCATCCCAATAGTGTAGGTCGCCCGGAACAAACAAGGGCTGTCTGACACCAGCTGATAATCGACCTCCACTCATACCATAGATGGATGTCCCCAGAGAAGAAGATTGAACCAGACAGGACCCTAGGCCATAATAGGATCCATTGCTTTGGGTTACAGGCATGTGTCCTCAAAAGCCTGATTCCAATACGAGCATAGGGGTTTTCCTGAGGCACCCATCAGAACTCATCTCGTCTCCACAAGGAAACCTGTGCATGGGAGCCATGTCCAAAGCTTAGGAGAGTACTTCAGGGTCCCGGTGCCACCGCCCCATTCCAAGGCCCTCATGGACACAAAAACACATTAGGACCCATCCTCAGGAAAGTCCATTTCAACTCAGCCACCCCGGTTGCTCCGGCAGAGCCATCAGATCAAAACTGTCTTGTTGCTAGGAGACAATTGGAATGCGAGTTGGGCTTCCCAGGCATCCATCCGCGAAAGGTGCTCTGGAGTCATTCCATATGGGATGTCCTGGAGCTGTCCAACAGGTCTCAATTGTCCCGCAGAAGGAATCCTTGAAGGGGGCATCCCACAACTCCCAACGTGGGAAAACCTCAATGGCCCCGAGATTCCGCTCCCTTCATAAAGAGGCCGTCATGCACAGGAACTCCAACCTGAGCCAACGTCTGATCCTCGCCTTGACTTCAGAAGCATGAGATATTGGTTCAGATCTGCAGGGGGTACCTGTCGTGCCCTCGCCCTGAAACCCAAGTCTAGCTTGTCTTCTCACACTTCCGTCCTCACACTCCTGGCCCCGAAGTCCTAAAATTTGGCAATTCCGGACCCACAATGCAGCACTCTGCCGGCCCTCTAGAAAAAAAAAAATTATTGCCTCATGAGCTGCCCAGGCACCTTAAACGAGGATAAACCTACACAGCACTCGACCTTACCCAAATTATATAGTCTAACCTGGGCACTCATGCACTGTCGAACACAACCTGAGCCTGGACCTCCTGACCAACACCCAGAAAGCTGACCGCACACTGAGCACATAAAACCCGCCATGGCCTTAGGTCATCATCTCTTCCCTAGCTCAGTTTTCAGGCTTCAGAACCGAGACCTTATCTCCAATCACTGCCCAGGGGTGAATGTTATGCAGAAATCAGAACTCCTCCTTACCCATGGCAAGAACCCTTGTGGTTGACACGTTTTCCAACGTTCAGTGTAGGAGAAACCAGCATTCACCCTGAGGCCCCGTCCATTCTTGACTGCGACGAGGGCATACACACGCATTGTGACCCTCAGCATGAGTCCTGTCCTCTAGTAAGTCCTCTCAGTGGCTGGACCATTAGATGTCATAATGGGCTTGACATGTCCCTAGGCCCCAATTTTTAACCAGATTTCTGATTGTCCATTCGCCCCTCCCCAGGGCTCTACTCTGGAATCCCTCATTTGGTGGGACACCGGAGTTTAAAAAAGAAAACAACAACAACAACAACAACAAAAAAAAAAACGGACTTCTTCCAGCCCACAGAATGACCCCAAACTCTTTGGACGGGGCCAAACCACCAGAGAGTAAGACTCGTCCATTTCCCATGAAGTCACCCAGAAATTGCACGACCATGAGTGACACGATATCCAGAGACAAAAACATGAGCAGGAGCCTCACACTCGCCCTTTTTTCAAATCCCGAAGAGTTCTCCTCATGGTCTGTAGATCAGTCCTGCCATACCTATGACCTGAAACATAAGCCGAGTTTGTGTGTTCAGACAACTGTCCAAACAGCCCTGGCCTACACAACATACAGGCTCAGGCCCCTGGAGCCAAACCTGAGGACTGTACTTGTCCTCTCCAAGGGAATTGTGTGTGCCCATTCCAATGGCCACAACACTTCTAATAGGATAAACCTCCAAATTCCCTGATCCATCTCAATAGTGGTGGCTTCCCAGGAAAAACAGGGGCAATCTGAGCCCAAATGAGCACCTACCTGCACTCAGACCCATAGACAGAGGTCCCCAGAGGTAAAAAGGAAAGAACAGGCCCCTAGGCACTAATCAGATCCATTTCTTTGGTTTCCAGGCATCTCTCCTCATAGGCCTGGATTTCAAAAGCAGCATATAGCTGTTTCTTGACTCACCCATCAGAAAACATCTCATCTACACATGGGAAACTTGCACGTTGGAGCTGTGTCAAAGACTCTGTTTAGGAGAACCATTTAGGGCCCCAGTGCCACCGCTTCATTCCAAGGTCTCCATAGACACAAAAGCACATTAGGACCCATCCCCAGGGGTGTCCATTTCAACTCAGCATCCTCGGTAGCTCCCCACAGATCCAGGAGATCTAATTTGTCTTGTTGCTAGGAGACAATTGGAATGCGAGGTGGGCTACCCAGCCATCCATCCTTAGAACCCTGCTCAGAATCATTGGCCTGGAGCCAAACAACAGGTCTCAATTGTCCTGCAGAAGACTCTCTGCAGTTTGGAGCTTCTCACAACTCCCATAGAGGGAAAACCCCCATGGCCTCGTGATGCCCCCCCATTCATGAAGGGGCCATCAAGGACAGAAACTACAACCAGAGCGATCGTCTGATCCTCGCCCTGACTTCAGATGCACGAGATCTCGATTCAGGTCTGTAGATTGTGCCTGCCATGGCCTCACCCAGAAACCTAAGCCTAGCTTGTGTTCTCAGACTTTTGTCGTCAGACTACTGGCCAACAAGCCCTCCATTTGACAATTCAGAACTACAATGCAGCACTCTGCCTGCCCTCCAGAAAAAAAACATTGTCCTCTGGGGCTACCCAGTAACCCCAAATGAGGATCAACCTGCACCGACCTTGGCTGTACCCCCAATACATAGGCTGACCAGGGCACTAATGCCCTTTCTGACACAGCCTGAGCCTGGACCTTTTGGCCCCACCCAAACAGCTGGCCGCACACTGAGCACGTCCAGCCGCCATGGCCTTAGGTCGTCATCTCTTCCCAACCTAGGTTTTCAGGTTTCAGAACCTAGACCTTATCTCCAATCACTGCCCAGGGTTGAAGGTGATGCAGAAATCAGAACTCCTTCCCCATGGCAAGAAACCTTGTGGTTGGCATGTTGTCCAACGTTCAGTGTCGTTGAAACCAGTGTGGCCCATGAGGCCCCGCCCATGCTCCTGGGCCATATTGGTCACAAACACACATTGTGACCCTCAGGCTGAGCCCAGTCCTCAAGTAAGGCCACTCAGTGGCTGGATGAAGAGATAGCATATTGGGCTTGCAATGCCCCTAGGCCCCATCTTTTAACCATAGTTCGGGATGTCCCTTCAGTCTTCCCCACGGCTTGGATTTGGAATTCCTTTTTTGGTGGGACACCTGAGGTAACAAACCTGAAAGGAGACCTCCCATCCCACAGATTGATGAAAAGCAATTGGGAATCGGGCCAAATCCTCAGAGAGGAAGATTCGTCCTTGGCCCATGAGGCCTCCCCGACATTCCACGGCCTTCGCTGATACAAAATCCAGAGAAGAAAGCCTGAGCAAGCGCCTCAGACTCGCACTTTCTTCATATCCTGAAGAGTTCTTCTCATGGTTTGTAGATCGGGCCTGCCATACCTACGTCCCCAAACCTAAGCTGAGTTTGTGTTTTCAGACTTCTGTCCTCAAAGTCTTGGGCCACACACCCTCCAGGCTGGGCGCCTGGAGCCACACATTAGGACTGTGCCTACCAATCCATGGGAATTCTGCCCATTCCATGGTCCAAAATCGTACAAATTAGGAGAAACCTCCAACGACTTCGAGGCCATCCCAAAAGTTATAAGTCGCCGGAAAAAACAAGGGCTGTTTGACAGCAGCTGATAATTGACCTCCACTCATACCATAGATGGATGTCCCCAGAGAAGAAGATTGAACCAGACAGGACCCTAGGCCATAATTGGATCCATTGCTTTGGGTTACAGGCATGTGTCCTCAAAAGCCTGATTCCAATACGAGCATAGGGGTTTTCCTGAGGCACCCATCAGAACTCATCTCGTCTCCACAAGGAAACCTGTGCATGGGAGCCATGTCCAAAGCTTTGGAGAGTACTTCAGGGTCCCGTTGCCACCGCCCCATTCCAAGGCCCTCATGGACACAAAAACACATTAGGACCCATCCTCAGGAAAGTCCATTTCAACTCAGCCACCCTGGTTGCTCCCGCAGAGCCATCAGATCTAAACTGTCTTGTTGCTAGGAGACAATTGGAATGCGAGGCGGGCTTCCCAGGCATCCATCCGCGAAAGGTGCTCTGGAGTCATTCCATATGGGATGTCCTGGAGCTGTCCAACAGGTCTCAATTGTCCCGCAGAAGGAATCCTTGAAGGGGGCATCCCACAACTCCCAACGTGGGAAAACCTCAATGGCCTCGAGATTCCGCTCCCTTCATGAAGCGGCCGTCATGCTCAGAAACTCACACCTGAGCCAACGTCTGATCCTCGCCCTGATTTCAGATGCATGAGATATTGCTTCAGATCTGCAGGGGGTAACTGCCGTGCCCTCGCCCTAAAACCCAAGTATAGCTTGTCTTCTCAGACGTCTGTCCTCACACTCCTGGCCCCGAAGCCCTCATGTGTGGCAATTCCGGTCCCACAATGTAGCACTCTGCCAGCCCTCTAGAAAAAAAATTATTGCCTCATGAGCTGCCCAGGCACCTTAAATGAGGATAAACCTACACAGCACTCGACTTTACCCAAATTTTATAGTCTAACCTGGGCACTCATGCACTGTCGAACACAACCTGAGCTCGGAACTCCTGACCAACACCCAGAAAGCTGACTGCACACTGAGCACATAAAACCCGCCATGGCCTTAGGTCATCATCTCTTCCCTACCTCCGTTTTCAGGCTTCAGAACCGAGACCTCTTTCCAATCACTGCCCAGGGGTGCGTGTGATGCAGAAATCAGAACTCCTCCTTACCCATGGCAAGAAAACTTGTGGTTGGCACGTTGTCCAACGTTCAGTGTAGGAGAAACCAGCATTCACCCTGAGGCCCCGCCCATACTTGAGTGCGACGAGGGCATACACACGCATTGTGACCCTCAGCATGAGTCCTGTCCTCTAGTAAGTCCTCTCAGTGGCTGGACCATTAGATGTCATAATGGGCTTGACATGTCCCTAGGCCCCAATTTTTAACCAGATTTCGGATTGTCAAGTCGCCCCTCCCCAGGGCTCTACTCTGGAATCCCTCATTTGGTGGGACACCTGAGGTTAAAAAAGAAAACAATAACAACAACAACAAAATAAAACGGACTTCTTCAAGCCCACAGAATGACCCCAAACTCTTTGGACGGGGCCAAACCACCAGAGAGTAAGACTCGTCCATTTCCCATGAAGTCACCCAGAAATTCCACGACCATGAGTGACACGATATCCAGAGACAAAAACTTGAGCAGGAGCCTCATACTCGCCCTTCTTTCAAATCCTGAATAGTTCTCCTCATGTTCTGTAGATCAGTCTTTCCATACCTATGACCTGAAACATAAGCCGAGTTTGTGTTTTCAGACAACAGTCCAAACAGCCCTGGCCTACACAACCTACAGGCTCAGGCCCCTGGAGCCAAACCTGAGGACTGTACTTGCCCTCTCCAAGGGAATTGTGTGTGCCCATTCCGATGGCCACAACCCTTCTAATAGGATAAACCTCCAAAGTTACTGATCTATCTCAATAGTGGTGGCTTCCCAGGAAAAAAAGGGGCAATCTGAGCCCAAATGAGCACCTACTTGCACTCAGACCCATAGACAGATGTCCCCAGAGGTAAAAAGGAAAGAACAGGCCCCTAGGCACTAATCAGATCCATTGCTTTGGTTTCCAGGCATCTCTCCTCAAAGGCCTGGATTTCAAAAGCAGCATATAGCTGTTTCTTGTTTCACCCATCAGAAAACATCTCATCTACACATGGGAAACTTGCACGTTGGAGCTCTGTCAAAGCCTCTGTTTAGAAGAACCCTTTAGGGCCCCAGTGCCACCGCTTCATTCCAAGGTCTCCATAGACACAAAAGCACATTAGGACCCATCCCCAGGGGTGTCCATTTCAACTCAGCATCCTCGGTAGCTCCCCACAGATCCAGGAGATCTAACCTGTCTTGTTGCTAGGAGACAATTGGAATGCGAGGTGAGCTACCCAGCCATCCATCCTTAGAACCCTGCTCAGAATCATTGGCCTGGAGCCAAACAACAGGTCTCAATTGTCCTGCAGAAGACTCTCTGCAGTTTG
The DNA here is from genome assembly GCF_964662115.1 of Mustela nivalis. Lineage (NCBI taxonomy): Eukaryota > Metazoa > Chordata > Mammalia > Carnivora > Mustelidae > Mustela > Mustela nivalis. The sequence goes on from NW_028136159.1 coordinate 595,034, forward strand.
GAGCTTCTCACAACTCCCATCGTGGGAAAACACCCATGGCCTCGTGATGCCCCCCCCATTCATGAAGGGGCCATCAGGGACAGAAACTCCAACCTGAGCGATCGTCTGATCCTCGCCCTGACTTCACATGCACGAGTTCTCAATTCATGTCTATAGATTGTGCCTGCCATGGCCTCACCCAGAAAGCTAAGCCTAGCTTGTGTTCTCAGACTTTTGTCATCAGACTACTGGCCCACAAGCCCTCCATTTGGCAATCCAGAACTACAATGCAGCACTCTGCCTGCCCTCCAGAAGAAAAACATTGTCCTCTGGGGCTACCAGTAACCCCAAATGAGGATCAACCTGCACCGACCTTGGCTGTACCCCCAATACATAGGCTGAGCAGGGCACTAATGCCCTTTCTGACACAGCCTGAGCTTGGACCTTTTGGCCCCACCCAAACAGCTGGCCGCACACTGAGCACGTCTAGCCGCCATGGCCTTAGGTCGTCATCTCTTCCCAACCTCGGTTTTCAGGTTCCAGAACCTAGACCTTATCTCAAATCCCTGCCCAGGGTTGAAGGTGATGCAGAAATCAGAACTCCTTCCCCATGGCAAGAAACCTTGTGGTTGGCATGTTGTCCAACGTTCAGTGTCGTTGATACCAGTGTGGCCCATGAGGCCCCGCCCATGCTCCTGGGCCATATTGGTCACAAACACACATTGTGACCCTCAGGCTGAGCCCAGTCCTCAAGTAAGGCCACTCAGTGGCTGGATGAAGAGATAGCATATTGGGCTTGCAATGCCCCTAGGCCCCAACTTTTAACCATAGTTCGGGATGTCCCTTCAGTCTTCCCCACGGCTTGGATTTGGAATTCCTTTTTTGGTGGGACACCTGAGGTAACAAACCTGAAATGAGTCCTCCCATCCCACAGATTGATGAAAAGCAATTGGGAATCGGGCCAAATCCTCAGAGAGGAAGATTCGTCCATGGCCCATGAGGCCTCCCCGACATTCCACGGCCATCGCTGATACAAAATACAGAGACAAAAGCCTGAGCAAGCGCCTCAGACTCGCACTTTCTTCATATCCTGAAGAGATCTTCTCATGGTTTGTAGATCGGGCCTGCCGTACCTACGTCCCCAAACCTAAGCTGAGTTTGTGTTTTCAGACTTCTGTCCTCAAAGTCTTGGGCCACACACCCTCCAGGCTGGGCGCCTGGAGCCACACATTAGGACTGTGCCTACCAATCCATGGGAATTCTGCCCATTCCATGGTCCCAAATCGTACAAATTAGGAGAAACCTCCAAAGACCCTGAGGCCATCCCAATAGTGTAGGTCGCCCGGAACAAACAAGGGCTGTCTGACACCAGCTGATAATCGACCTCCACTCATACCATAGATGGATGTCCCCAGAGAAGAAGATTGAACCAGACAGGACCCTAGGCCATAATAGGATCCATTGCTTTGGGTTACAGGCATGTGTCCTCAAAAGCCTGATTCCAATACGAGCATAGGGGTTTTCCTGAGGCACCCATCAGAACTCATCTCGTCTCCACAAGGAAACCTGTGCATGGGAGCCATGTCCAAAGCTTAGGAGAGTACTTCAGGGTCCCGGTGCCACCGCCCCATTCCAAGGCCCTCATGGACACAAAAACACATTAGGACCCATCCTCAGGAAAGTCCATTTCAACTCAGCCACCCCGGTTGCTCCGGCAGAGCCATCAGATCAAAACTGTCTTGTTGCTAGGAGACAATTGGAATGCGAGTTGGGCTTCCCAGGCATCCATCCGCGAAAGGTGCTCTGGAGTCATTCCATATGGGATGTCCTGGAGCTGTCCAACAGGTCTCAATTGTCCCGCAGAAGGAATCCTTGAAGGGGGCATCCCACAACTCCCAACGTGGGAAAACCTCAATGGCCCCGAGATTCCGCTCCCTTCATAAAGAGGCCGTCATGCACAGGAACTCCAACCTGAGCCAACGTCTGATCCTCGCCTTGACTTCAGAAGCATGAGATATTGGTTCAGATCTGCAGGGGGTACCTGTCGTGCCCTCGCCCTGAAACCCAAGTCTAGCTTGTCTTCTCACACTTCCGTCCTCACACTCCTGGCCCCGAAGTCCTAAAATTTGGCAATTCCGGACCCACAATGCAGCACTCTGCCGGCCCTCTAGAAAAAAAAAAATTATTGCCTCATGAGCTGCCCAGGCACCTTAAACGAGGATAAACCTACACAGCACTCGACCTTACCCAAATTATATAGTCTAACCTGGGCACTCATGCACTGTCGAACACAACCTGAGCCTGGACCTCCTGACCAACACCCAGAAAGCTGACCGCACACTGAGCACATAAAACCCGCCATGGCCTTAGGTCATCATCTCTTCCCTAGCTCAGTTTTCAGGCTTCAGAACCGAGACCTTATCTCCAATCACTGCCCAGGGGTGAATGTTATGCAGAAATCAGAACTCCTCCTTACCCATGGCAAGAACCCTTGTGGTTGACACGTTTTCCAACGTTCAGTGTAGGAGAAACCAGCATTCACCCTGAGGCCCCGTCCATTCTTGACTGCGACGAGGGCATACACACGCATTGTGACCCTCAGCATGAGTCCTGTCCTCTAGTAAGTCCTCTCAGTGGCTGGACCATTAGATGTCATAATGGGCTTGACATGTCCCTAGGCCCCAATTTTTAACCAGATTTCTGATTGTCCATTCGCCCCTCCCCAGGGCTCTACTCTGGAATCCCTCATTTGGTGGGACACCGGAGTTTAAAAAAGAAAACAACAACAACAACAACAACAAAAAAAAAAACGGACTTCTTCCAGCCCACAGAATGACCCCAAACTCTTTGGACGGGGCCAAACCACCAGAGAGTAAGACTCGTCCATTTCCCATGAAGTCACCCAGAAATTGCACGACCATGAGTGACACGATATCCAGAGACAAAAACATGAGCAGGAGCCTCACACTCGCCCTTTTTTCAAATCCCGAAGAGTTCTCCTCATGGTCTGTAGATCAGTCCTGCCATACCTATGACCCGAAACATAAGCCGAGTTTGTGTTTTCAGACAACTGTCCAAACAGCCCTGGCCTACACAACATACAGGCTCAGGCCCCTGGAGCCAAACCTGAGGACTGTACTTGTCCTCTCCAAGGGAATTGTGTGTGCCCATTCCAATGGCCACAACACTTCTAATAGGATAAACCTCCAAATTCCCTGATCCATCTCAATAGTGGTGGCTTCCCAGGAAAAACAGGGGCAATCTGAGCCCAACTGAGCACCTACCTGCACTCAGACCCATAGACAGAGGTCCCCAGAGGTAAAAAGGAAAGAACAGGCCCCTAGGCACTAATCAGATCCATTTCTTTGGTTTCCAGGCATCTCTCCTCATAGGCCTGGATTTCAAAAGCAGCATATAGCTGTTTCTTGACTCACCCATCAGAAAACATCTCATCTACACATGGGAAACTTGCACGTTGGAGCTGTGTCAAAGACTCTGTTTAGGAGAACCATTTAGGGCCCCAGTGCCACCGCTTCATTCCAAGGTCTCCATAGACACAAAAGCACATTAGGACCCATCCCCAGGGGTGTCCATTTCAACTCAGCATCCTCGGTAGCTCCCCACAGATCCAGGAGATCTAATTTGTCTTGTTGCTAGGAGACAATTGGAATGCGAGGTGGGCTACCCAGCCATCCATCCTTAGAACCCTGCTCAGAATCATTGGCCTGGAGCCAAACAACAGGTCTCAATTGTCCTGCAGAAGACTCTCTGCAGTTTGGAGCTTCTCACAACTCCCATAGAGGGAAAACCCCCATGGCCTCGTGATGCCCCCCCATTCATGAAGGGGCCATCAAGGACAGAAACTACAACCAGAGCGATCGTCTGATCCTCGCCCTGACTTCAGATGCACGAGATCTCGATTCAGGTCTGTAGATTGTGCCTGCCATGGCCTCACCCAGAAACCTAAGCCTAGCTTGTGTTCTCAGACTTTTGTCGTCAGACTACTGGCCAACAAGCCCTCCATTTGACAATTCAGAACTACAATGCAGCACTCTGCCTGCCCTCCAGAAAAAAAACATTGTCCTCTGGGGCTACCCAGTAACCCCAAATGAGGATCAACCTGCACCGACCTTGGCTGTACCCCCAATACATAGGCTGACCAGGGCACTAATGCCCTTTCTGACACAGCCTGAGCCTGGACCTTTTGGCCCCACCCAAACAGCTGGCCGCACACTGAGCACGTCCAGCCGCCATGGCCTTAGGTCGTCATCTCTTCCCAACCTAGGTTTTCAGGTTTCAGAACCTAGACCTTATCTCCAATCACTGCCCAGGGTTGAAGGTGATGCAGAAATCAGAACTCCTTCCCCATGGCAAGAAACCTTGTGGTTGGCATGTTGTCCAACGTTCAGTGTCGTTGAAACCAGTGTGGCCCATGAGGCCCCGCCCATGCTCCTGGGCCATATTGGTCACAAACACACATTGTGACCCTCAGGCTGAGCCCAGTCCTCAAGTAAGGCCACTCAGTGGCTGGATGAAGAGATAGCATATTGGGCTTGCAATGCCCCTAGGCCCCATCTTTTAACCATAGTTCGGGATGTCCCTTCAGTCTTCCCCACGGCTTGGATTTGGAATTCCTTTTTTGGTGGGACACCTGAGGTAACAAACCTGAAAGGAGACCTCCCATCCCACAGATTGATGAAAAGCAATTGGGAATCGGGCCAAATCCTCAGAGAGGAAGATTCGTCCTTGGCCCATGAGGCCTCCCCGACATTCCACGGCCTTCGCTGATACAAAATCCAGAGAAGAAAGCCTGAGCAAGCGCCTCAGACTCGCACTTTCTTCATATCCTGAAGAGTTCTTCTCATGGTTTGTAGATCGGGCCTGCCATACCTACGTCCCCAAACCTAAGCTGAGTTTGTGTTTTCAGACTTCTGTCCTCAAAGTCTTGGGCCACACACCCTCCAGGCTGGGCGCCTGGAGCCACACATTAGGACTGTGCCTACCAATCCATGGGAATTCTGCCCATTCCATGGTCCAAAATCGTACAAATTAGGAGAAACCTCCAACGACTTCGAGGCCATCCCAAAAGTTATAAGTCGCCGGAAAAAACAAGGGCTGTTTGACAGCAGCTGATAATTGACCTCCACTCATACCATAGATGGATGTCCCCAGAGAAGAAGATTGAACCAGACAGGACCCTAGGCCATAATTGGATCCATTGCTTTGGGTTACAGGCATGTGTCCTCAAAAGCCTGATTCCAATACGAGCATAGGGGTTTTCCTGAGGCACCCATCAGAACTCATCTCGTCTCCACAAGGAAACCTGTGCATGGGAGCCATGTCCAAAGCTTTGGAGAGTACTTCAGGGTCCCGTTGCCACCGCCCCATTCCAAGGCCCTCATGGACACAAAAACACATTAGGACCCATCCTCAGGAAAGTCCATTTCAACTCAGCCACCCTGGTTGCTCCCGCAGAGCCATCAGATCTAAACTGTCTTGTTGCTAGGAGACAATTGGAATGCGAGGCGGGCTTCCCAGGCATCCATCCGCGAAAGGTGCTCTGGAGTCATTCCATATGGGATGTCCTGGAGCTGTCCAACAGGTCTCAATTGTCCCGCAGAAGGAATCCTTGAAGGGGGCATCCCACAACTCCCAACGTGGGAAAACCTCAATGGCCTCGAGATTCCGCTCCCTTCATGAAGCGGCCGTCATGCTCAGAAACTCACACCTGAGCCAACGTCTGATCCTCGCCCTGATTTCAGATGCATGAGATATTGCTTCAGATCTGCAGGGGGTAACTGCCGTGCCCTCGCCCTAAAACCCAAGTATAGCTTGTCTTCTCAGACGTCTGTCCTCACACTCCTGGCCCCGAAGCCCTCATGTGTGGCAATTCCGGTCCCACAATGTAGCACTCTGCCAGCCCTCTAGAAAAAAAATTATTGCCTCATGAGCTGCCCAGGCACCTTAAATGAGGATAAACCTACACAGCACTCGACTTTACCCAAATTTTATAGTCTAACCTGGGCACTCATGCACTGTCGAACACAACCTGAGCTCGGAACTCCTGACCAACACCCAGAAAGCTGACTGCACACTGAGCACATAAAACCCGCCATGGCCTTAGGTCATCATCTCTTCCCTACCTCCGTTTTCAGGCTTCAGAACCGAGACCTCTTTCCAATCACTGCCCAGGGGTGCGTGTGATGCAGAAATCAGAACTCCTCCTTACCCATGGCAAGAAAACTTGTGGTTGGCACGTTGTCCAACGTTCAGTGTAGGAGAAACCAGCATTCACCCTGAGGCCCCGCCCATACTTGAGTGCGACGAGGGCATACACACGCATTGTGACCCTCAGCATGAGTCCTGTCCTCTAGTAAGTCCTCTCAGTGGCTGGACCATTAGATGTCATAATGGGCTTGACATGTCCCTAGGCCCCAATTTTTAACCAGATTTCGGATTGTCAAGTCGCCCCTCCCCAGGGCTCTACTCTGGAATCCCTCATTTGGTGGGACACCTGAGGTTAAAAAAGAAAACAATAACAACAACAACAAAATAAAACGGACTTCTTCAAGCCCACAGAATGACCCCAAACTCTTTGGACGGGGCCAAACCACCAGAGAGTAAGACTCGTCCATTTCCCATGAAGTCACCCAGAAATTCCACGACCATGAGTGACACGATATCCAGAGACAAAAACTTGAGCAGGAGCCTCATACTCGCCCTTCTTTCAAATCCTGAATAGTTCTCCTCATGTTCTGTAGATCAGTCTTTCCATACCTATGACCTGAAACATAAGCCGAGTTTGTGTTTTCAGACAACAGTCCAAACAGCCCTGGCCTACACAACCTACAGGCTCAGGCCCCTGGAGCCAAACCTGAGGACTGTACTTGCCCTCTCCAAGGGAATTGTGTGTGCCCATTCCGATGGCCACAACCCTTCTAATAGGATAAACCTCCAAAGTTACTGATCTATCTCAATAGTGGTGGCTTCCCAGGAAAAAAAGGGGCAATCTGAGCCCAAATGAGCACCTACTTGCACTCAGACCCATAGACAGATGTCCCCAGAGGTAAAAAGGAAAGAACAGGCCCCTAGGCACTAATCAGATCCATTGCTTTGGTTTCCAGGCATCTCTCCTCAAAGGCCTGGATTTCAAAAGCAGCATATAGCTGTTTCTTGTTTCACCCATCAGAAAACATCTCATCTACACATGGGAAACTTGCACGTTGGAGCTCTGTCAAAGCCTCTGTTTAGAAGAACCCTTTAGGGCCCCAGTGCCACCGCTTCATTCCAAGGTCTCCATAGACACAAAAGCACATTAGGACCCATCCCCAGGGGTGTCCATTTCAACTCAGCATCCTCGGTAGCTCCCCACAGATCCAGGAGATCTAACCTGTCTTGTTGCTAGGAGACAATTGGAATGCGAGGTGAGCTACCCAGCCATCCATCCTTAGAACCCTGCTCAGAATCATTGGCCTGGAGCCAAACAACAGGTCTCAATTGTCCTGCAGAAGACTCTCTGCAGTTTGGAGCTTCTCACAACTCCCATCGTGGGAAAACACCCATGGCCTCGTGATGCCCCCCCATTCATGAAGGGGCCATCAGGACAGAAACTCCAACCTGAGCGATCGTCTGATCCTCGCCCTGACTTCACATGCACGAGTTCTCAATTCATGTCTATAGATTGTGCCTGCCCATGGCCTCACCCAGAAAGCTAAGCCTAGCTTGTGTTCTCAGACTTTTGTCATCAGACTACTGGCCCACAAGCCCTCCATTTGGCAATCCAGAACTACAATGCAGCACTCTGCCTGCCCTCCAGAAGAAAAACATTGTCCTCTGGGGCTACCAGTAACCCCAAATGAGGATCAACCTGCACCGACCTTGGCTGTACCCCAATACATAGGCTGAGCAGGGCACTAATGCCCTTTCTGACACAGCCTGAGCTTGGACCTTTTGGCCCCACCCAAACAGCTGGCCGCACACTGAGCACGTCCAGCCGCCATGGCCTTAGGTCGTCATCTCTCCCAACCTCGGTTTTCAGGTTCCAGAACCTAGACCTTATCTCAAATCCCTGCCCAGGGTTGAAGGTGATGCAGAAATCAGAACTCCTTCCCCCATGGCAAGAAACCTTGTGGTTGGCATGTTGTCCAACGTTCAGTGTCGTTGATACCAGTGTGGCCCATGAGGCCCCGCCCATGCTCCTGGGCCATATTGGTCACAAACACACATTGTGACCCTCAGGCTGAGCCCAGTCCTCAAGTAAGGCCACTCAGTGGCTGGATGAAGAGATAGCATATTGGGCTTGCAATGCCCCTAGGCCCCAACTTTTAACCATAGTTCGGGATGTCCCTTCAGTCTTCCCACGGCTTGGATTTGGAATTCCTTTTTGGTGGGACACCTGAGGTAACAAACCTGAATGAGTCCTCCCATCCCACAGATTGATGAAAAGCAATTGGGAATCGGGCCAAATCCTCAGAGAGGAAGATTCGTCCATGGCCATGAGGCCTCCCCGACATTCCACGGCCATCGCTGATACAAAATACAGAGACAAAAGCCTGAGCAAGCGCCTCAGACTCGCACTTTCTTCATATCCTGAAGAGATCTTCTCATGGTTTGTAGATCGGGCCTGCAGTACCTACGTCCCCAAACCTAAGCTGAGTTTGTGTTTTTCAGACTTCTGTCCTCAAAGTCTTGGGCCACACACCTCCAGGCTGGGCGCCTGGAGCCACACATTAGGACTGTGCCTACCAATCCATGGGAATTCTGCCCATTCCATGGTCCCAAATCGTACAAATTAGGAGAAACCTCCAAAGACCCTGAGGCCATCCAATAGTGTAGGTCGCCCGGAACAAACAAGGGCTGTCTGACACCAGCTGATAATCGACCTCCACTCATACCATAGATCGATGTCCCCAGAGAAGAAGATTGAACCAGACAGGACCCTAGGCCATAATAGGATCCATTGCTTTGGGTTACAGGCATGTGTCCTCAAAAGCCTGATTCCAATACGAGCATAGGGGTTTTCCTGAGGCACCCTCAGAACTCATCTCGTCTCCACAAGGAAACCTGTGCATGGGAGCCATGTCCAAAAGCTTAGGAGAGTACTTCAGGGTCCCGGTGCCACCGCCCCATTCCAAGGCCCTCATGGACACAAAAACACATTAGGACCCATCCTCAGGAAAGTCATTTCAACTCAGCCACCCCGGTTGCTCCGGCAGAGCCATCAGATCAAAACTGTCTTGTTGCTAGGAGACAATTGGAATGCGAGTTGGGCTTCCCAGGCATCCATCCGCGAAAGG